>NC_137325.1:63564282-64256268 GCF_965287045.1 Carcharhinus amblyrhynchos | reverse complement strand
GGCGAAGAGCGTGGGGAAGGAGTAGGGGAGGAATTGGAGGAGGGTGGCAATGGGGGAGGGGGAGAAGGGGGAAGAGAGAATGGGGAATGGAGAGAGGGGAGGAGAGAAGGGACGTTTCGAGTTCAGACAATCCCTTGTCAAAGCAGCTTTGACAGAGGGTCGTTCTGACTTGAAACGTCATCTCTTTTCTCCCCTTACAGATGCTGCAAGACGTGCTGAGATTTTCCAGCACTTTCTGTTTGGTTTTAGTTTCCAGCATCCACAGTAATTTTTTTTATAGTAGGTATTCATATTCCACGCCACTGTCCTCCAATAAAGTTATGTCAGGAACCCGAGGCACTAGAAAATCTGTCCAAAACCAGGGAATACACAACTATCAGCCAAATATGGTCAGGGCTGAGACCTTCTGATCTCTGCTGCTGGGGCATGCCCTGGCTTGTTTTTGGCCTTGGCTGTCCGGGTTTCCAGTGATCTGCAGCAGTTTAATTTATAGTGTCCAATTGTCTGTTCAGCTTATCATTCAGGCTGTTGGCCTTCTGTCCTCAGGTGCAAAATTAGCTATTTTCCAATCAACTGGGAGCCTTCCAGAATGTAAACAATTTTGGAAGATTATAACTAATATATCTATTATCTCTGCTGCCACTAGCTTTAAAAGCCTGGGTTAGAGGCCATCTGGTCGTGGGAACTTGCCAGGCTTAAAATCTTATGGATTTCCCAGCAGCTTTTCCTTAATGATGATTGTTTTGTGTTCCTCCTGTTCACCATTTTTGAACATTGGTTGAGAAATTTCTACAGTGATATAAAACGTATGTGTCTTGAGGGGAATTGCTTGATAGAGCAGACGCAGCACGGTTTCATTAAGGGGAAGTCGTGTCTGACAAATTTACTGGAGTTCTATGAGGATGTGTCTAGGGCGGTGGATAGAGGAGAGCCGGTGGATGTGGTCTTTCTTGATTTTCAGAAGGCGTTTGACAAGGTACCTCACAAGAGGTTATTGCAGAAGGTCAGGGGACATGGAGTTGGGGGTAGGGTGTTAGCGTGGATAGAGGACTGGTTGTCAAATAGGAGGCAGAGAGTGGGGATCAATGGGTGCTATTCGGATTGGAGGTTGGTGACTAGTGGAGTGCCCCAGGGGTCGGTGCTGGGGCCAGATCATCATTTATATAGATGATCTGGAGGAGGGAACCGAGTGTATGGTGTCGAAATTTGCTGATGACACCAAGATTGGTGGAACAGCAAATTGCGCGGAGGGTGTGGAGAGTCTACAGAAGGATCTAGATAGGCTGGGCGAATGGGCCAGGAACTGGCAAATGGAATTTAATGTTGGCAAGTGTGAGGTGGTCCACTTTGGTAGGAAGAACGGTAGGAAGGATTATTACTTACGTGGAGAAAAACTGCAGCAGGCGACGGTGCAGAGGGACCTCGGGGTCCTTGTGCATGAGTCGCAAAAACCCAGCTTGCAGGTGCAGCAGGTGGTCAGGAAGGCGAATGGGATGCTTGCCTTCATAGCGAGGGGGATTGAATATAAAAGTAGGGAGGTCTTGCTGCGGCTATATAGGGCATTGGTGAGGCCGCAACTGGAGTACTGTGTGCAGTTTTGGGCGCTGTACTTGCGCAAGGATATTTTGGCCTTGGAGGGAGTGCAGAGGAGGTTTACTAGACTGATGCCAGAGTTGAGGGGGTTGAACTATGAGGAGAGGCTGAATAAACTAGGCTTGTACTCGTTAGAGTTTAGAAGAATGAGGGGAGATCTCATTGAGACGTATAAGATGATGAATGGGATGGATAGGATAGAGGTGGAGAGACTCTTCCCGCTCAGAAAGGACAGTAGGACTAGGGGGCACAGCCTCAAGATAAAGGGGGGGCGGTTTAGAACGGAGTTGAGGAGGAACTTCTTCACTCAAAGGGTGGTGAATCTCTGGAATTCTCTGCCCGTTGAAGTGGTAGAGGCTACCTTGCTAAATATTTTTAAGACGCGGGTTGATGGGTTTTTGATAAGAGAGGGGATTAAGGGTTATGGGGAGAGGGCGGGAATGTGGAACTGAGCCACGACAGATCAGCCATGATCTTATTGAATGGCGAGGCAGGCTCGAAGGGCTAGATGGCCTACTCCTGCTCCTATTTCTTATGTTCTTATGTTCTATGCCTCCACCTTTTCCTTAATATTTCCATTTATAGCTTCCTGTATGTTCTATTCTACACTGTAAATACAGTTAGGGGATCTATAAGTGACCTCTTACATTTCCCATTTCTTATCGCTACCCAAAAAATTATTCTACATCTTGCTGTTTTGTGCTAAAGTCATTTCATTATTGTACTAATTCTTAATTAACATAGCTTCCCTACCACCTTTTACTAACTTTGTATCTTTTCAAAATATCAAATACCTTCAATATTCAGGCCTCTCAGCTTGGTTATCCTGCAATCTTGTCTCTGTGATGGCTGTCACGTCTACATATTTATTATTAATGTTACAAATGCTGTATGCTTTGTGTGTAGTCTGTTTGGTATTTCATTATATTCTCTACTATATAGTATCTATTCTCTTTAGCAAATTTACTGTGTACTGTAATGTCTTCAATCAGGCCATTGAGGTTGGCCTATTGGAGTATGAACTCCCTGATTAAGGATACACAAAAAAAAAGTCCTGATTAAGGATCCAATTGATGGGTGAATCAGGGAGTACTTAGCCCAGAACATCAGTTCCTCTGACACCCCCAGAGGTAGACTGCTAACTGCTGACAGCACTCTGTGTACTGCTGTTAGATTTATAAATAAAGGGATTTTGGTGAAGGGACTTTGGCCTCCATTGACTTATTACATGTACTCTCTATAATAACTGTTCACTCTAAACACCTTTTCCCATTTCATGGGATGTGGTTGTTACTGGCAAGACCAGCATTTGTTGCACATCCTAAATAACCCTTGAACTGAGTGGCCTGCCACACTATTTGCAGTGGTTTTAGAGTAACATGTAGACTAGACTCGATGGACCTGATTTTACCATTTTCATTCTAAGTGCTAAATCTGGGTGCAATTCAAATCCGACCTGGAAATCTGCTTTCAGGCACCCCCATTAGCACTTAGCTTGAAAAAAAATTGCAGGTCTGAATTGCGCTATGGGTGGGGCTTAGCATGCCCGCAATGATCGGAGCCCTGAACTGTGCATGCACAGTTAGAAACAAATTTGAAAAAGAGCGCCCCCTGTGTCAGATCGCTCCAGAGCCGCAGAAAGCGGAGAAAGTGATCCGGGAGTGAAAAGCAGGAGCTTTTTCCCTGCCCACCGAGAATTATTTGGCCTCACTTCCCCCAAGAATGAACATAAGGACATAAGAAATAGGAGCAGGAGTAGGCCATCTAGCCCCTCGAGCCTGCCCCGCCATTCAATAAGATCATGGCTGATCTGTCGTGGCTCAGTTCCACATTCCCGCCCTCTCCCCAATACCCTTAATCCCCTTGCCTATCAAAAACCTATCAACCCGCGTCTTAAAAATATTGAGCGAGGCAGCCTCCACCACTTCAACGGGCAGAGAATTCCAGAGATTCACCACCCTTTGAGTGAAGAAGTTCCTCCTCAACTCTGTTCTAAACCGTCCCCCCTTTATTTTGAGGCTGTGCCCCCTAGTCCTACTGTCCTTTCTGAACAGGAAGAGCCTCTCCACCTCTATCCTATCCATCCCATTCAACAACTTATACGTCTCAATGAGATCTCCCCTCATTCTTCTAAACTCTAACGAGTACAAGCCTAGTTTATTCAGCCTCTCCTCATAGCTCAACCCCCTCAACTCCGGAATCAGCCTAGTAAACCTCCTCTGCACTCCCTCCAAGGCCAAAATATCCTTGCGTAAGTGCGGTGACCAAAACTGCACACAGTACTCCAGCTGTGGCAAGACCTCCCTACTTTTATATTCAATCCCCCTCGCTATGAAGGCCAGCATCCCATTAGCCTTCCTGACCACCTGCTGCACCTGCAGGCTGGGTTTTTGCGACTCATGCACAAGGACCCCGAGGTCCCTCTGCACCGTCGCATGCTGCAGTTTTTCGCCACGTGAGTAATAGTCCTTCCTACCATTATTCCTACAAAAGTGGACAACCTCACATTTGCCAACATTAAATTCCATTTGCCATTTCCTGGCCCATTCGCCCAGCCTATCTAGATCCTTCTGCAGACTCTCCACACCCTCCGCACAATTTGCCGTTCCACCAATCTTGGTGTCATCAGCAAATTTCGACACCATACACTCGGTTCCCTCCTCCAGATCATCTATATAAATGGTAAATAGCTGAGGCCCCAGCACCGACCCCTGGGGCACTCCACTAGTCACCAACCTCCAATCCGAATAGCACCCATTGAGCCCCACTCTGTGCCTCCTATTTGACAACCAATCCTCTATCCACGCTAACACCCTACCCCCAACTGCATGCCCCCTGACCTGACCAGGGCTCAGTCCCCACCCCCCCCCGCCCACCCCCCCGGGAGAATGATTTGCCCTCACCCCTCTCCCCAGAGAGTACTCATTGTTCTCCGGAGCAGTGTACTGGTGGCTGGTGAGTTTTGAACTTGCGATTTAGTTTTTTTTCTTCTGTGTATTGCTGGTTCGCGGGGTTTTTGTTTGTTTTCGCTTTCCGTAGCGAGAGCTAGGCACGGGGGCAGTCAGGAAGGGAGCACGGGAGTACAAAAAGAAGGCAGCAGTAGACAGCAAGCAGCGTTGGGGGCGGAGAGTGGAGTGAGGTGGGTGCAGAGTGAGTGCTCTAAGGGCTTTGGCTCACAGGGCTTAGGTGAGAGCAGGCTTAGGCGAGAGCAGGCTTAGGCAAGGTGAGTTACTGGTCCAATTTTTCCAGTTTTCCATTTGTGTCCATAATTCTACGGGTGGCCAAATAAATGGCAGGGTCCTTGGGGAGACGTGTCAGCTGCGTTAGGTGCAATATGTGGAAATTCCTGGAGACACTACGTCTCCCGTAAGCCCACATCTGCACCAAATGTCTGGAGTTGCAGTGTTTGAGGGCCCGGGTTAGGCAATTAGAGCTGAGACTGGAAGATTTATTTTTAGTCAGGGAGAATGAGGCAATAATGAATAAGAACCACGGTGACGTGGAGATCCCAGAGCCTGTGGGGGGGCGGACGGAATGGGTGGGTTACTGTTAGGAAGGGGAAAAAGAAGAGGAATCATGGTCCAAAGATTACCCCAGAGGTAGTCTCCCAAGACATCTGGGGTAAGGTGACAACTGGGGTAGAAAGGGCAAGACAGGAAGACCAGAATGCCTCAGAGAGAAGGAAGGGGGCTGCATGTGAGATAGTGGTGGGGGATGGGAGGGTTAAAGGAATTGATAGGCGGTTCTGTGGGCAAAAGCAGGACTCCAGGATGGTAGTCTGCCTCCCTGGAGCAGGGGCACAGGATGTGTCAGAGAGGGTAGAGGGAATCTTGAAGGGCCAAGGGACCCAAGTGGATGTAATTATACACGTAGGAGAGAAGACGTAGGAAGGAAGAGCAGGGGGAATATACGTAGGCAGTTCAGGGAGTTGAGATCCTACTGCTGAATGCATGGCTGAAGGATTGCTGCAGGATAGAGGGTTTTACTTTTGTAGACCATTGGGAAGTCTTTGTGATGGAAGGGCACCTGTACAAGTGGGATGGGGAACATTTAAATGGGAAGGGCACACATATTTTAGCTGGGAGGTTAGCTGGAGTGTTTCGGCAGGCTTTAAACTAATATGGAGGGGGGCGTGGGGAGGAGACAGAAAGCTCAGTAGGCACTGGGATTGGGAGCGAGTTGGGTGACAGGGTAAGTCTAGATGATAGGAAAATCTCCCAGGAGAAGGAGGATCCGAGTGGGCCTGCAGGTCTTCAGTGCATCTGTTTTAATGCGAGGAGTGTGACGGGTAGGACGGATGAACTTAAGGCCTTAATGCTCGCGAGGAATTTAGATGTGGTGGCAGTGACAGAGACATGGTTAAAGGAAGGGCAGGACTGGCAGCAAAATATTCCTGGGTATAAGTATTTTAGGCATGAAAGGGGAGGGTCAAAAAGAGGAGGGGGAGTGGCGCTGTTAGGGAGCACATCACAGCGGTGCAGAGGGAGGATAATATAGAGGGGTTAGGAATTGAGTCTCTGTGGGTGGAGTTGAGGAATAGGAAGATAAGATGATGAATGGGATGGATAGGATAGAGGTGGAGAGACTCTTCCCACTCAGAAAGGACAGTAGGACTAGGGGGCACAGCCTCAAGATAAAGCGGGGGCGGTTTAGAACGGAGTTGAGGAGGAATTTCTTCACTCAAAGGGTGGTGAATCTCTGGAATTCTCTGCCCGTTGAAGTGGTGGAGGCTGCCTCGCTAAATATTTTTAAGAAGCGGGTTGATGGGTTTTTGATAAGAGAGGGGATTAAGGGTTACGGGGAGAGGGCGGGAGTGTGGAACTGAGCCACGACAGATCAGCCATGATCTTGTTGAATGGCGGGGCAGGCTCGAAGGGCTAGATGGCCTACTCCTGCTCCTATTTCTTATGTTCTTATGATTTCTATGCTAGGGGTGTATTACAGACTGCCCGACAGCCCGCGGGCAGTGGAAGAGGGTATATGTAGAGACGTTTTGGATAAGTGTAGGAAGAACAGGGTTGTAGTGGGAGATTTTAATCTCCCTGGGGTGGATTGGAAGGTGTCTAGAGCTGGGGGTTCGGACGGGGAGGAATTCGTAAGATGTGTATTGGAAGGGTCCTTGGAGCAGTATGTAAATAGCTCGACTAGAGAGGGGGCGATACTGGATTTAGTTCTGGGCAATGAGCCAGGTCAGGTGGATGAGGTTGCAGTAGGTGAACATGTGGCTAATGGTGACCACAACTCTGTCTATTTTAGGATACATGATGTAGATATGCCGGCGTTGGACTGGGGTAAACACAGTAAAAAGTCTGACAACACCAGGTTTCAGTCCAACCAATTTATTTGATAGTAAACTCACTAGCTTTCGGGTTAGCCCCTTCGTCATGGGGCTAACCTGAAAGCTAGTGAGTTTACTATCAAATAAATCGGTTGGACTGAAACCGGGTGTTGTCAGACTTTTTACTGTACTTTAGGATACTAATGGAAAAAGATGAGTTTTGTCCTAGGGGAGGGTGCTAAATTGGGGGAAGGCTAGATACAGCCGGATTAGGCAGGAGCTTAGGGATACAGACTGGGATAGGCTGTTGGAGGACAAGTCCACGTTAGGCATGTGGGAGTCTTTCAAGGGAAAACTGAAGTGGGTGCAGGAAAGACATGTGCCGGTTAGAAGGAAGGATGGGAAAGGTAGGATTAGAGAGCCGTGGACTACTAGAGATATTGAGGACCTGGTCAGGAAGAAAAGAGAGGCGTAAGTTAGGTCTAAGCAACTGTGAACGGAGAGACCGTTGGAGGAATACAGAGACAGTAGGAGGGATCTCAAAAGGGGGGTTAGGAGGGCAAAAAGGGGGCATGAAATGGCTTTGGCAGGTAGGAGTAAGGAAAATCCAAAGGCGTTTTACTCCTATGTTAGGAACAAAAGGGTGGCTAGGGGAAAAATCGGTCCCCTCAGGGACAGAAGAGGGGAATTGTGCTTGGAATCCGAGGGAATGGGGGAGATCCTGAATGAATACTTTGCGTCGGTATTCACGAAGGAGAGGGGCTTGATGTCTGGTACAGTCTTCAAGGGAGCTTTAGACCAATTGAAGGAACTATCGATTACGAGGGAAGAAGTGATAGGGCTTTTAGGTAGCATTAAAACTGATAAGTCTCTGGGGCCCGATGGCATTTATCCTAGGCTGCTAAGGAAGACGAGAGATGAAATTGCTGGGCCTCTGACGCAAATCTTTGTCTCTTCTTTGGACACAGGTGAGGTCCCAGAGGACTGGAGGATAGTGAACGTGGTACCGTTGTTTAAAAAGGGTAGGAGGGATAGCCCGGGTAACTATAGGCCGGTGAGTTTGACGTCAGTGGTAGGCAAGTTATGGAGAGGATTCTTAAGGATAGGATGTATGAGCACTTGGAGCATTGCGTTCTGATTAAGGATATGCAGCATGGCTTTGTCAAGGGGAAGTCTTGCCTTACAAATCTGGTAGAATTTTTTGAGGAGGTGACAAAAACGGTTGACGAAGGACGAGCCGTTGATATCGTCTATATGGATTTCAGTAAGGCATTTGACAAAGTCCCTCATGGTAGATTGGTAGAAAAGATTAAGGCTCATGGGATACAAGGACAGGTATCTATATGGGTTGAGAACTGGCTTGCTAAGAGGAGACAGAGAGTAGTAGTGGAGGGGTCCTTTTCTAGCTGGAGGTCTGTCATTAGTGGTGTGCTGCAGGGCTCAGTACTGGGACCTCTTCTCTTTGTAGTATATATAAATGACTTGGAAGAGGGAGTAAAGTGGTGTGATCAGCAAATTTGCAGATGACACAAAGATGGCTGGATTGGCGGGCAGTGAGGAGCAATGTCTGGCAATACAACGGGATATTGATAGGCTGGTATATTGGGCAGATATATGGCAAATGAAGTTTAATCCTGATAACTATAAGGTGATGCATTTTGGCCAGAATAATGTAGGGGGGAGCTATATAATAAAGGGTAAGCCTATAAAGAGTATAGAAACACGGCGGGACCTGGGGGTGCAAGTGCACAAGTCTTTGAAGGTGGCAGTACAAGTGGAGAAGGTTGTGAAGAAAGCCTATGGCATGTTAGCCTTTATAGGAAGGGGTATAGAGTATAAGAGCTGGGGTCTAATGTTGCAGTTGTATAGAATGTTGGTTAGGCCGCATTTAGAGTACTGCGTCCAGTTCTGGTCGCCTTACTACCGGAAGGACGAGGAAACTCTGGAGAGAGTGCAGAGGAGGTTTACCAGGATGTTGCCTGGTATGGAAGGACTGGGCTATGAGGAAAGATTGAGCAAATTGGGGCTGTTTTCCCTTGAAAGACGGTGACTGAGGGGGTATCTAATAGAGGTATATAAGATTATGAAGGGTATAGACGGAGTAAACAGAGGTAAGCTATTTCCTATGATAGAGACACACAGTACGAGGGGCCACAGGCTTAGGGTGAGCGGGGAGAGGTATAACACGGATATTAGGGGGAGGTTTTTCACACAGAGGGTAGTGGGGGTATGGAATGCTCTGCCAAGTAAGGTGGTGGAGGCAGGCATGCTGGAGTTGTTTAAGAGTAACTTAGACAGGCACATGAGTGGGTTAGAGATGGGAGGATATAGGAGATTGTTTTAAATAAGGTTCATTAGCATTGGGACATCCCTGGTAATGTAAAAGGATGTGGTATGATACTAATGTTTTTCTCTTTTAATTCACAGGTTTTAAGTCGGTCTGCCTTGTTGTCCAACGAGGGGCATACACGCGAAGGGTTGTACTAGGGCTGCTCTTGAATGTTTGAGAGTAGCCTCGTGCTTCATGTCATTAGTGTGTGCTTAAACTGGACCAGATGCTGGGCAACACGACAGCTCAGTGACTATCACCGTTTGCTGTACAGACACATGGATTTGGGCCAGTGTCTGTGGGAGTTTGCGCATTCTCCCCGTGCTTGCGTGGGTTTTCTCCAGGTGCTCCGGATCCCTCCCACACCCCAAAGATGTGCTATTAGGCTGATTGGAGGTAATAAATTGTCCCTAAATTAGTTTCCCTGGTGGGAGGGGGAGGGTTGATCATTGTAGAGTATAGTTCTATGTGCACTATAATCATTGTGTACCCTGTAGAGTATATTTGTGTACTCTATATTCACTGTGTACTCTGGAGTGTAGTTCTGTGTGCTCTCTTCTCACTGTGTACGCTGTAGAGTATACTTCTGTGTGCTCTATATCCACTGTTTAGCCTGTAGAGTATGCATCTGTCCTCTGCGTGCTCTATATTCACTGTGTACTCTGTAGAGTATATTTTGGTGTGCTGTATATTTACTATATACTTTGTAGAGTATATTTCTATACCATGTGTGCTCTATATTCACTGTGTACTCTAGAATATGTTTTGGTGTGGTATATATTCACTGTATTCTGTAGTGTATATTTCTGTGTGTTCCATATTCACTGTGTACTCTAGAATATATTTCTGTGTGCTCTATATTCACTATGTATTCTGTAGACTATATTTCTGTCCTCTGTGTGCTCTATATTCACTGTGTACTTCAGTGAGTATATGTCTTTGTGTTCTATATTCAGTGTACGCCGTAGAGTATACTTCTACGTGCTCCATATTCACTGTGTATTCTATAGAGTATATTTCTGTCCTCTGTGTGCTCTATGTTCACTGTGTACGCTATAGAGTATATTTGTGAGTTCTATATTCACTATGTACTGAGAGTATATTTCTGTGTGCTCTGTATTCATTTGTATACTCTGTATATTTCTGTGTGCTCAACATTCACTGTGTATCTGTGGAGTATATTTCGGTGTGCTCTCTATTCACTTTGTATCTGTGGAGTATATTTCGGTGTGCTGTATATTCACTGTGTACTGAGAGTACATTTTTGTGTGCTCTCTATTCATTGTATACTCTGTATATTTTGGTGTGCTCTATATTCAGTGTGTACTCTGTAGAGTATATTTTTGTGTGCTCTGTATTGTGTACTCTGTATATTTTGGTGTGCTCTATATTCACTGTATACTCTGTAGAGGATATTTCTTAGCGCTCTGCGCTCTTTTGTTCGGCGTCCTGCTCTGGTTGCTGGGCGCTCGGTCGCTTAGTAACCGGCGGATGGAGCGGATTAGCCTGGGCAAGGAGGCGGTGGCCGCCGTTGACTCTTACATCGAATACCGGAGGTTAGAAACGGCTTCGGTACTTTCACCGGCTGACCGGGCCGAAGTCTGAGCCTGGCCTGTCCTCCCCAAAGGTGGCGGGCCGTCGGCGGGGCAGAGAGCGACAGGAGCGGCCCACCCTGACCGGCTGATGGCCGCCCTCAGCCACAGGCCATCCCGGAATGGAGGCTGCAGTTTACACAGGCTCAGCCCGGAGCCGCAGTTCGGCTGTCCACACATTCCCGACACCCGTGGGCAGTCACTAACTGCGAGGTGTCCGGGGCCAGAGTCTGTCTGGGACTGCGGTCTATCTGGAAGTGGGGTCGGGGCCAGAGTCTGTCTGGAAGTGGGGTTTGTCTGGAGTGGGGTCTACCTGGGACCAGAGACTATCTGGCACTCGAGTCTGTTTGGGATTGGCATCTATCTCGGCCATGGTTTGTCCGGGATCAAGATGGGCATTTTTGAAAAATTAAAAGTCCGCCTTTCTGCTATCTCCACTCCCACTTTTGGATCAGGTGACATTTTTACCCTAAGTACAACCCAGCCTGGACAAATATCTGAAGCACACACTATGGGAAGATCACAGAAGAGTGGGATTAGTTTTGCATTGCTTCACCAAAGAATGGGCTGAATGCCTATGTCCCCGTTACAAGTTGTTACAAATCATTTCTGAGGGATGTTGTATCTGTGTAGAAAACTTAACATAAACTTAGAAACCTATTATGCAAACTATGCAGTCATTTTCCACTTGAGAGCGGACTTGCTGAGTGAAAATGATAAACGATCAAGGCCGTACTGTATATACTCGTGTAAAAGTTGGGTTTCTAAGACTAAATTTTTAGCCAAAAAGTGGGTTAACTTTTATACAAGTAATTGTTCACTACCTTCCATCATTTCTTCTCACAATTATCAGGTTGGAGACTATGTGTCAACCACACCCCTGAAGGTCACGTAAAAGGAGACCAAAATTGTTTTAAATCATACGTAAATATGCACAGACAGGAAGAATTGAACAGCTATTTTCAACAATGTGCTTTTCTTGATTCTGTCAATGGGCAGGTTCGCACTAGGGCAAGTTTGACTTCAGCAGCCAGTGGGTTATAAGTACAAAGAGTTTGAATTTTTTGACCAAAAGTCAGAGGTCAACTTTTACACAAGATTGATCATTAGTTGAGTGTATACAATTTTTTTATGAATTAATTTATGTGTAAATATATATAGCAAAGAAAAGATGGAAAATTTATTTCTATGTCAAAGTTTAGTCAACTTATTCTTTCCAAAAACAAAATAGACCAAGATGATTAAGTCTTTCACAAGAAATTATAATTTTGCTATGGATGGGAGGAACACAGGTTTCTACCCTAATGTCTCGAGAGCAATACAGCAGAATTAAATAATGAAGTTCAATTGGATGAATATTCTGGAGTTTCTATTTATAATGCAACATTCTCTGCAATAGATGAAATTAATAGGTGCGGTGCACTCTTCCAAGTTTTCAAGAACGCCATTCTCTTTTATTAGTGCTGGTTAAATGGAACATTTTTCATTCTTCCTTTTGGGTGTATGGTTTTCCTTTGCATATCCTGTCAAAATGTATTATTAAGGAGGATTCATTAACTGCTGCACTGGAAAAGCATTTCCAACACATTTAAGCATTGTAAGCAGTGCTTCGATACTTCCTAATGTATTTCATAGTGGGTTCCATATTATTTCCTATAAATTAGGAATATAAATTACTATTTATCTAAACAATGAAGCAATCAATCATACTTTAGGAACAGAATTGAGCTCACTTTCAGCCATTGTTCCAATTTGTTGTGTGAATCAAAAATAACATGAGTTGCAACCTACCTCTGCAATATTTCTAAGACTTTCCTGATGTTTTTGTCAACAACCACTCTCCTTTCTCAGATATCCTTCTGACATATCCCCAATGCTTATCAGGAAGCTGTCTGATAAGCCTCAAACCTTGACTGATTCTCCATTTCTGCTTTGTCTAATTTCTGTTCTGCTCACTCCTGAGCCCTATTTCTCAGTGTGTAAGAAATGTATTGAGATAAGCTAGTAAAGCAAGAAGATTCATAGCCAGTCCCAGCTGAACCTCTTTAGGAGGCTGGCTGCATAAATCAGAATCATGATTAATAACTTTTCTTTATAGTTGAAGCAGAACTTGAAAAAAAAATGCAGGTCTTTCGGGTTGGTTCACTATTGTAAAAATAATGAAAGGAGGAAGAAAATGTAGTTGGTCTGTTCAATAAATTTTCAAGAAAGTATTCTTGAACATTCCAAAAAAAATTATGTCTTACTGTCTTATTTAAAACATCAAATTCTTTGAATGCATATATTGTGCCACATCTTTGTTTACAAATTGAATTGGTGTTTGTAGATTTAATTTGGTTATTTTTGGTCATAGAATTGTTGGTGAGGATGATGGTGGCACCCTCTTCACACCAGAGGAGTACGAAAGGTACAAGAAGGAAGTCTTGCCAACACGACTACGCAATCGATTGTTTGTCAGCTGGACATCACCCAATGGCATTGACTGCAAATTAGTTGGTCCAGAAACACTGTGTTTTTGCAGACACAGGTAGTGCTTTAGAACTTTTCCCTTGTTTATATATTTTAGATTTTAGTGTACCCAGTTTTCCTTTCGGGGAAATGCCAGTCAAGCATATATGGCCAAAATCAACAACTAACATAAATTTGATATGTTGGGTCCTACATAAGATGCTTCATGATGACTTTCTAATTGTTTGTAATGGGAAATTTGGAGATAGTAAAGCCGCTGGCTGTTAGGGTGGTGATTAACTCTCTAATTGCACATGGTCATTGCCTAGCACTTGTGAGCCACAAATATTATTTGCCTGATCAAAGTAATAATTCCATGCTCCAGAGACTATGATAAAAAGGCTATGCAGTGACCTCTAAATACTTTTTATTATTTTCATATTTCACATATGCGATAGAAAGCCGTGTTCCAAAGAATCAGTGCTGAGAAATGATTTTCAGAATAATTTGAATTTATGAACAAATAACTCAATATCAAAATTTGCAGATGATGGCAAACTGGTAGCTCTAGCTTATGCGGAGGAAGAATGCATCATAATTCAAGTGTCATAGAACAGTACAATTGAGAAGTAGATCTTTTGACCAAACAAGTTTACATAAAGAAGAACTTCCTGACAATCCTAAATTAGTGACACATCAGTTTTTTCATACAGCACTGATTACACTGTAAAATAATTTCATTGGAATATCTCTCTCAAGGCCATAAAGTATTATGTAAATGCTTATATCACTTTTCCATATGATTTATCATATTTTTATAACTTGATCGAAGTTTATTTTCTGTTGCTTTCTTTCAAAGGTAAAGAATTCCAAATTTTTCCAAACTTAATTACTTACTTATGTAGAAGACAAGTTGCTGATCACTCTGCATCTTGCGGCAGGTCTTGAGGCAGTGACCATGTTATCACCTAATGCGGAAGGAAGTGCTAGCGGCTTGCTTAAAGGGTCATCAAGACCTGTGCCCTGAATTGAGTTATAGCTGACAGGAAGCATATGACCAGTGAACAGCCTCTTCAGCCTTAAACCGCACCCCCCCCGACTACACTGTCATCCTCCCAATTGCTGGCCCCTCCCCCCTCCAATGGCTGGCCTCCCCCCACCCTCCACCAGTCCCCAATGATCAGCCTCCGCCTCTCCCCCACCCCATCCCCGATGCCCGGCCTTCGAGCACCAGCCCCACTAAAGCCCTCACCCCGATACAGAGATTCCCCCATTCCCCTCCACCTCCCCAACCTTGTCTGACTGCCCCCTAACTGGCCCCACCTCTCAGGCCTCATCCACGTGGCACTGCCTGGTTCCAAGCTGGCAGTTCCAGTGTGCCAGACTGGTATTGCCCCTTGTTCCTGAGCTCCCAGGTGGCCTCACTGGCTTCTGGTCCTGCTAGCAACGCCATCACACCTGGTCCCCTTTGGGGACCATATGTGATTCCCACTAGTGTGGACTTCCACCAGCGGAGGCAGAAACTTTAGCAAGACCAGATGATTGAATCCTGGACTTGCTAAAGCTTCTGCATATGGTAATCAGCCTCCCTCTGGGAAAAGATGGACTGGAAAGATCGTGACCGGTTGAATCCCATTCCTCCCCCACTTAAATTTCCCTGCCCATTGTGCAACTCAAGCAGCGCAGCAGACTGGGAAAATCGTATCCTCAATATATGTTGGTAAAAGAGTAGATCTGAGCTGCTTAATCCACATTTTTAAACCACTTAATTACATAATCATATACACCATGGAATGAAACTATAAATGTCTGTCTAATATATGTCTACGTATACAACATTTTTGAAATATGCTCCATTTTGTTCCTGCAGGTATAAACAGCACAAAACCGATTACAAAGAAATTCCAATTCAGCGTCCAATTTTGCTCCCCTGCAGAGTAACAGGTTGCCATTGTATCTCCTATAATTATGTGCCACTGAATGGAACTCAGCCAATTCGTTGCAGATGCAAACATTTTGCAGATGATCATAGTGAAATGACACCATATAAATGCAAAAAGTGTGAGTTTTTGTGTTACAGTTCAATGTTAACAATAACTTTGTAACTCAGTAAGGACACTTCTTCTAAAATCCCTTTTAATTCTTATCTCCTCTAATTCTAATCTCTCCTTTGAGGTATAGCTAAGCTTTTAACTATCTTGCTTGTTATTGGAAACAAATTATAAGCCTTTATAATCTTTAAGATCCCCACTATCTGTTTTCTCTTCTCAAGTTAAAATTTCCTTAACTTCTCTAGTCTTACTTCCATCACCTCGTAACTGGCAGTGAATTGCTGAGCCAGAGTTTGCTGTCAAAATAATAGTCGGGCTATTGGTGTTGGCGTCTTTATGCATAAACACCATTGCAACTTTAGAAGAGGAGCAGATATGCAGTTAAGTATGAATATTGGAAAGTTGCTGTCCAAATTGCAGCACTTCAATGTTGGCTGCCCTCATCACTGAAATGCATTGAATACTGTGGGCAATAATTGTGGGTAATTTTAATTTTTAGAGGATTTTCACAGTAACTTCATTGCAACATTAATGTAAGCCTACTTGTGACACTAATAAATAACTTGAAACTTGAGCTTGAGGTGATTATGTTCCCATGGCTTTGCTGCTTTGTCCTTCTCACTGCTTAATTTTTGTGGGATTAATGTTATTCAAAGCTTGGTAAATGCTGCAATACTTCCTTTAATTGCGATATACTGCAGGCATAGTACTCTGGTAGGAAGGTTAGATATTTAGTTCAGGGTCAGTGATGCCAATTAAGCGAACTGGTTTTTCTCAATTGGTGATGAGCTTGAACTTTAGAAACATAGAAAATTGATGCAGGTGTCGGCCATTCAGTCCCTCATGCCTTATCTGCCATTCATTATGATCACAGCTGATCATTCAACTCAATATTCTGATCCAGTCTCCCCTCCCTTGATCCCATTCACCCCAAGAGCTATATGTAACTTCTTGAAAACATACAACGTTTTAGCCTCAACTGCTTTCTGTGGTAGCACATTTCACAGACTCAACAGTCTCTGGGTAAATAAATTTCTCCTCATCTCAGTTCTAAAAGATTTATTCCTTATCCTTAGACTATGATCCCTGGTTCTAAACTCCTCTACCATCAGGAACATCCTTTCTGCATCTACCCTGTCTTTCCAATTAGAATTTTATAGGTTTCTATAAGATCCCCCTCTCATTCTTCTGAATTCCAGTGAATATAATCCGAACCGACTCTATCTCTCCTCATACATCAGTTCCACAATCCCAGGATTCTGTCCGAGTAAGCATTCGCTGCATTTCCTTCTATAGCTAGCACATCCTTCCTCAGCTAGGGAGACCAAAACTGCACACAAAATTCCAGATATGGCCTCAAGGCCCTTTCTAATTGCAGCAAGATGTCCCTGCTCCATTACTCAAATCCTCTCACTAAAAAGCCACCATACCATTTGCCTTTTTTACTGCCTGCTGCATTCCTATGCCTGCCTTCAGCGGCTGGTATACAAGGACACCCAGGTCTCATTGCACATTCCCCTCTCTCAATTTAAAGACATTCAGATAATAATCTATCTTCATGTTTTTGCTACCAAAGTGGATAACCTCACATTTATCCACATTATGTTGTATCTGCCCAGTCACTCAGTCTGTCCAAATCGCACTTAAGCATTTTTGCGTCCATCTCGCCCTCCTATCCAGCATTGTGTCATATGCAAATTTAGAGATATTGTATTTAGTTCATAGAACCCCCACAGTGCAGAAAGAGGCCATTCAGCCTCTGCACTGACTTTCCAACAGATCACACTATCTCTGTAATGTGACGTTAGTGTTCCTTTAAGAATTTTTTTTGAATCATGTTCTCTGCAGTTGTAAGCCGATCTTTTCAGTTTTTTTATTGTTGCTGGGCCATCTGTTAGAAGTCATTGTTTTTGGTACTTTAATGGCTTAAATTGAGTTTTGTTTATTTTTACTCAGGGATCGTTTATGACCTTGCATTGTGTGGGGCAAGATTGATTGAGGAACCACCTGGCTTTGACTTGTCAATTTTCTTTTAGTTAGTTCCTCAATTTCTTTTTTCCTCCCCCAGGGGAAAAAAACTCAGGATATATTTTCAGTTTCAGTTTAGGAAGGGGTGGACATCAAGCTGGAAAGCAGTGTTTTTCTCTCTCTCTCCCTGGTATTGTAGAGTCTGCTGTTTGCTGGAAGTGAGTTTCCTGGTCTTTCTGGAGGAGAAAATCTGCTATTTGTGGTTGGCTTGATTAGAGTTCCTGGTATTTTGGGAAGCTGTTCTGACTCTACGCTTGTCTGCATGTGCCTCAAGAGAACTGCAGCATTCAACCAAAGGATTAAATTCCAGTTATCACATGAACATTAGTTTTTGCTGTGTTAAACCTGTGGCAAAGGTTTTGTTTGTAGGATTTGTTTCACTGGAATGGTATATTAATGTTAAGCTTTATACAAATCATGATTGTTTTTTGTTCTTGTTTGTAATTGGTAAAAGTTATTGCTAATTTTCTTTTTATACATGTTAACTGTATTCTTAAATAAACTTTGTTTGATAAAATCTCCCTAGTAACTCATTTGAATCATACCTGAAGTGAAACATATGCTTACCCAAGCCAAATTCAAAGTGCAAAATGTATGATCCAAATGGACTTCATAAAACTCTTTGGAGTTTCTGCCCTGAATTATAACAATTGGGGGCTCTTTTGCGGAATTAAAATCCATATTTCTTGATTGATTTGGGTTATTGAACTCAAAGACAATGAGTGGTGAGCATATTTGTGTTTTCTTTTTGGGTGTTGTATTCAGGTTTAAATAGGGAGTGCTCTGGGTGTGGAATAAGTCACGCCAGGTGGTTTACAAAAGGTAACTAAACCAAAGCATTGGAATTGGCAAAAACATTGTCGTTGACATTACTCAACAGTGTAAGGAAGAGTGAAATAATTGTGGCGATAACTCAGTGTTTAAAATTGCCAGAAACACAGTCAGAACCATTGGAAGTGGCCAGAATTCAATTACAAATGAAACAGCTTGAACATGAAAAAAAATTAAAGCAGCTTGAATTTGAAATAAAGGAAAAAGAGAGACTAGTGAAAGTCAAAGAAAGAGATACAATTGCAGCTGAAAAAAAAGGAGGAACAAAAAGCATAAGAAATGAACCTGCTTGAATTGCAGACAAGGGAAAAAGAAAAAGAGAGAGAATTTAAACTTTGGAAACAGGCAATAAAAAGTTAATGTCAGTTAAAATTGGCAGAGATAAAGGGAAAAGTACAGTTTGAGGATGGTGATGAGGAAGATGAAAGTGAGCAAAAGTGACATCATCAAAGGCTTGGTGAGGATCTATTTAAATATACCCAAGCGTTGCCAAGGTTTGATGAGAAGGATGTAGAAGCCTTTTTCATTTCATTTGAGAAAATGGCTACACAAGTGAAATGGCCACAGACCATGCGGGTATTACTGATTCAAACAAAGTTGATAGTAGAGTTACTGAGGTGTTTGCATCACCATCAGAGGAGATATTTGGGAAGTATGATGCAGTGAAAAAAATCCATCTTAGGTGCATTTGAAGTAGTGCCAGAAGCCTACAGAAAACGATTTAGAAATCTAAGGAAAGAATCTGATCAAACGTACGTAGAATTTGAAAGGATAAAACAGAGTAAGTTTGACAGGTGGATAAGGGCTTTGAAAGTAGACCAGATGTATGAAGGTCTTAGAGAAATGACTATTTTGGAGGAATTTAAAATTCACTTCCTGATGCAGTGAGAATTCATGTAGAAGAGCAGAGGGTGAAAACTGTGAGGTTAGCAGCAGAAATGGCAGATGATTGTGAATTAGTTCATAAATCAAAATTTAGTTTCCAATGTCAGTTTAAACCTGTGAGGGATAGGAACTGGGGAAAAGGAAAATCCTGACGTGGTAAAGGAGCTCTTGTGAGAGATAATGAAGAAAGTTAATAAGGAAATACAGGAGGGTAAAAGATATGAAAAGCCTCAAGATATTCTTACTGTAATACATAAACCACCAACATTGCAAAATAGCAATATTGGTAATTTAAGAAAAGCACTGGGAAGACTAATGTGGTAAAACAGGATAAGCCAATGGGTTTGTTAAAGTGGTAAAGGAAAACCCAATTGAAGTGAAAGAGATGCAAAAGAACATATAGCCGGGTCAAGATTTGATTGATAAGAAGATGCCAGATCTCTTTAAAGAATTTACTTGTATGGGTAAAGGTTACTCGTGTACTGGGAGGGATAGGTAAAGAAGTTACAATTGTAAGGGATACAGGAGCAAGGCAATCTTTAGTGGTAAGAGATGAGGAGTTATGTAGTTTGGAAGGTGTGTTGCCAAAAAAGGTTGTTATATGTGGAATTTAGGGTGAGAGGAGTAGTGTTCCATTATATAAGGTGAGATTGGAGAATTCAGTGAAGTGTAGTGAAATGGTAGTAGGAATAATAGAGAAATTAACTTGAGTAACAATATAGGTACATCACATGTGGGAGTGATGCCTACTGTAGTTGAAGTGTCATTATGGAATCAAACAACTGAATTGTTGAAGACGCATATCCTGGGATTTTTCCTGATTATGTAGTAACAAGGTCACAAAGCCACAGGTTAAGACAAGAGGAGAAAAGAAAGAGTGAAGATAAGAAAGTTCAATTATCAGAAATGATTTTTGATCAGATGATTGGAAAAGAACAAGAACAGGTGGATGATGAGATGGATATTTTTAGTTCAAGAAAGTTGGCAAAGTTACAACAGGAGGATATAGAAATAAAACAGTTATATCAGAAAGCATACACGGAAGAGGAATCTGAGTGTATACTGGAATGTTATTACCTTAAAAATGATGTCTTAATAAGGAAATGGCGACCTTTACATAGTCAGGCAGGTGAAAAGTAGGCAGAAGTTCACCAAGTGGTACTGCGGTAGAGTATAGAAAGAAGGTGTTGCAGATTGCACATGAGGTACCAGTAGGAGATCCTTTGGGAGTAAGGAAAACTTAAGCTAAAATACAAAACATTTTTATTGGCCTGGACTGCATAAAGATGTGGTTAAATTTTGCCAGTCATGTCACATATATCAAGTGATAGGGAAACTTCAAACGGTGATAAAACCAGCACTCTTAATACCCATTCCAGCATTTAATGAACCTTTTACAAGAGTTTTAATTGCTTGCATAGGACCTCTCGCTAAAACAAAAAGTGGGAATCAGTATCTTTTGACTATAATGCATCTGTCTACTTAGTTTCCATAGGCAACTGTACAAAACTCTGGTGCGGCCGCACTTGGAGTATTGTGTGCAGTTCTGGTCCCCACATTATAGGAAGGATGTGGAGGCATTGGAGAGGGTGCAGAGGAGGTTTACCAGGATGTTGCCTGGTATGGAGGGGAGGTCCTATGAGGAGAGACTGAGGGATTTGAGGTTGTTTTCGTTAGAAAGAAGGCGGCTAAGAGGTGACCTTATTGAAACATATAAGATGATTAGAGGTTTAGATAGGGTGGACAGTGATAGCCTTTTTCCTCGGATGGAGAAAGCTAGCACGAGGGGGCATAGCTTTAAATTAAGGGGTGGTAGTTATAGGACGGATGTCAGAGGTAGGTTCTTTACCCAGAGGGTGGTGAGGGATTGGAATGCCCTGCCTGCTGCAGTTGTAAATGCGCCTAGTTTGGGGGCGTTAAGAGATCCATGGATAGGTTTATGGATGGAAAGGGTTTGGTTTAGGTTAGTGGGTCATTGCTTTTTAATTGGTCGGCGCAACATCGTGGGCCGAAGGGCCTGTTCTGCGTTGTAATGTCCTGTGTTCTATGTTCTAACTCCATCACCCAATTTTACTACTAAAAGGACTGTAGAGGATTTTCAATCTTTTACTAGATATGGACTATCAACAGAAATACAATCAGATCAAGGATCAATTTTTACATCAAAATTGTTCAAGGAGATTATGGATAGTTTAGGAGTAAAACAACTACGTACCATCCAGAATCACAGGGAGTGTTAGAGCAGTGGCATCAAACTTTAAAGATAATAGCTGTCATCAACTCTGCTAGTTACATCCTCAATGACCAGTAGATTTATCAAACATAATTTCTCTTTCATAAATCCATGATTCTATCCAATTCTGCCATTGTTTTCCAAGTGCTCAGCTTTAAAATCCTTGATAATACACTCTGGAATTTTCTCCACTACTGACATCAGGTTGACTGGTCTGTAATTCCGTTTTCTATCCAGTTCCTTTTATAAATAGCGGGGTTACATAGCTACCCTCCAATCTGTAGGAACTGTTCCAGAGTCTAGAACTTGGAAGATAACCACCAATGTATGCACTATTTCTAGTGCCAGTTGCTTACATACTTTGTTGCAACTGTACCCATCTAGCTGAATAGTGGGTATTTTATCACATTTTTGACTTAGTAGCTGGGATCTTACAGGGCCCCTAGAGGCTTGCTGAAAGGCACTGGAAAGAGGTTATAAAACTGGTTGGGATGGCATGTAGTGGCATACCTGCCATCTTCCCACCACTCCATACATGGGAGCTCCCTATACCGTCAGCAAAGTAACTGCAGTGCTGTGGAAGCAATTCCAAGGAAATTCCAGGCTTTTCATGTTATTACTCTTAGACTGAGATTTCCATGTTATAAAGTATTGCCCAAAGTCAGTTTTAGTGTATTATAATTAGTATAAAGACGAGTGTATGGTGTTGAAATTTGCTGATGACACCAAGATTGGGGGAATGGCAAATTGCGCGGAGGGTGTGGAGAGTCTGCAGAAGGATCTAGATAGGCTGGGCGAATGGGCCAGGAACTGGCAAATGGAATTTAATGTTGGCAAGTGCGAGGTTGTCCACTTTGGTAGGAATAATGGTAGGAAGAATTATTACTTACGTGGAGAAAAACTGCAGCAGGCGACAGTGCAGAGGGACCTCGGCGTCCTTGTGCATGAGTCGCAAAAACCCAGCTTGCAGGTGCAGCAGGTGGTCAGAAAGGCGAATGGGATGCTGGCCTTCATAGCGAGGGGGATTGAATATAAAAGTAGGGAGGTCCTGCTGCGGCTGTACAGGGCATTGGTGAGGCCGCAGCTGGAGTACTGTGTGCAGTTTTGGGCGCCGTACTTACGCAAGGATATTTTGGCCTTGGAGGGAGTGCAGAGGAGGTTTACTAGACTGATGCTGGAGTTGAGGGGGTTGAACTATGAGGAGAGGCTGAATAAACTAGGCTTGTACTCGTTAGAGTTTAGAAGAATGAGGGGAGATCTCATTGAGACGTATAAGATGATGAATAGGATGGATAGGATAGAGGTGGAGAGGCTCTTCCCGCTCAGAAAGGACAGTAGGACTAGGGGGCACAGCCTCAAGATAAAGGGGGGGCAGTTTAGAACGGAGTTGAGGAAGAACTTCTTCACTCAAAGGGTGGTGAATCTCTGGAATTCTCTGCCCATTGACGTGGTGGAGGCTACCTTGCCAAACATTTTTAAGACGCGGGTTGATGGGTTTTTGATAAGAGAGGGGATTAAGGGTTATGGGGAGAGGGTGGGAATGTGGAACTGAGCCACGACAGATCAGCCATGATCTTATTGAATGGTGGGGCAGGCTCGAAGGGCTGGATGGCCTACTCCTGCTCCTATTTCTTATGTTCTTATGTAAGTGATCTTTTATTGATAACAATTATATATTCTAATTTATTTTACTCTACCAACATGTTCCCAGGCCAGGCTAGTGATCAGCTGCTAAGTCAATTTTGATAATTTTGAGTGAAAAAGTGCAAGTCATCCGGGTTTTCTTTTGATGTGTCTGGAAGAAGTCTCTGACAGTATTTTTCATGATGGTCTGGTTGGAAGCAGAGACCTGATGCAATGGAAATCACACATCCAAACATCTTTATAACAGTGCATGACCATAACTACATGTTGATTGCTTCTATATTTTCATTTAAGTTAGATAACTGATGTGTTCTTTTGTACCATGGAAAGTTGAGGGTTTGAAATGTAATACATTTTTGTAATATTTTGAAATGTAACACAAATTTAATACTTTTTTAACTGTCATCATCTGACATGTTTCTACACTTGGTATTGCCTGCAGAATTTAAAGTTTGTTTCTTTTAGGTACAGGATGTACTGGGTTTCACAGTTCCTTTACCTGTGGCTGTACCCACCCAACATTTGCTCATACAATGATTGTTGAGACCAAAGATGAACGCTTGGCTAGAGGAAGACCAGTGGGACCAGATACTCCCTATGCTGCCATGGGAGGACTGACTGGATTTAATGCGTTGGCGGAAGGATATATGCGGCTAGACTCGAGTGGAATAGGTTTGTGGTTTCAGTGCTTCGCATATAGTAAATATAGGAAAGTGAATAGTGTAAATGGAGAGGATGGCAAGATTGCGCTTCAACTGATTGATTGTGAGGATTAACTTCTACATTCTTGTTAATTATTAATATACTGAATAGTCCAGTGTGTACTGAAAAGAAATATGACTGTCTGATTGTTCATTTGTTAAATTAAGAGTCCATAAAGTATTGAGCTGTACATATCAGGAAAGTCTCAGATTTGATCCTCAGTCTGTTCTGGGTTAGCTGGAATAACAATTGGTATGTTGTGATTGACCACCACTGTCTTAAGGTGAGAAAGGAAATACCTATTAGTTACCATTTCCAGTGTTGCTCATTGGGAAGTAAACTTGCGTATAGATTGGGAGCAGACAGGGTTAGCATTGACTTTGAAACACTGTATGATGGAGTGACATATCTAGGCACACTTGTGGACAGTACTGCATGGTATTGGCATCTGTGCAGCTATACTTACAAGATGTGATGTGATTCTTGAGGGCATAAAAATTATTACTAATGAGACATAAACTTCGGTCCGACACCATATGGAAGTTTCTACAGTTTGATTTCTCTAATGGTTTATGATGCTACTTCAATTAAGCTAAAGCCAGTTGTTAAAAAGGTATGTTAGAGTTCTTTCCTTATTTTAGAAATATTTTTCTGCTTCCCTGATTTACTTAATCAAATTCTATTCTAAGTTACCTACTTAGAAATAATTTATTACAAACACCATTGAATTTAATCTGGCTAATTAGCTTACATCGTCCAAATATTTACTAATTTTTACTGGGGTGATTTTGAGATTTTAACTGGATGTTAGGAGCATTTGAAACAGGTTTGCAGAATTGGAAACTTATTGAAGGCAAGGTGCATAGTTAGCTGAATAATGGAGACTTTGCTAAACTAGGATATTACATTTTCAGAAAGAAAGAAAACTTGGCTAATGCAACGAATGCAGTTTAGATTAAGATCAGGAAAGTAAGGCACTCTTTGAATGTTATTACAGATGTCCCTTGTAGATAAGGGATGTCTGTAAAAATGTGATAACAATGCTATGGAGGATTCAGTTATCCCAATGTTGATTGAGAAAAAAGATGAAAATCTAATAGAATAACACATTTGATAGATGCTAATTGCATTGTTGTTGAGCAAATGAGTGTGGTTGGAATTTTTCTGGATCTAATTTTTTGGCATTGTGAATAAGGCAAAAATGGAGGAACATTAAGATCGAGTAATCATAATATCATTCAAAATTAACTGCTCAGGAGAGTATGAGCAAAGCACATGAGTACAAAAACATTAAAATAAAACTTTAAAATGAGACAGCTTCAAAGCAAAGACCACAATGGTGGGATAACCCACAACAGAGGTGTGTGAATGATTTAAGGAATATGTGGCATGATGGCACAGTGGTTAGCACTGCTGTGCCAAGCTGCAGGTACCCGGGTTCAATTCAGCCTTGGGTGACTGTATGGAGTTTGCACATTCTCTTCATGTCTACATGAGTTTCCTCCAGGTTAGGTGGATTGGCTCTGCTAAATTGCCCCTTAGTGTCCCAAGATGTGTAGGTTAGGGGGAATTAGTGGGATAAATGTGTTGGGTTATGAGGATAGGACAGGAGGTGGGCTTAGATAAGATGCTTTGTCGGAGAGTCAGTGCAGACTCAATAGGCTGAATGGCCTCCTTCTGCACTGTGGGGGTTCTATGATGAATTGTTGTCGATCTTTCAATCACATCATTAGCAAATCAGTACAAAGGGCAATGGAGTCCAATTAAGGAGCAGTGTAAAGAAACATATTGAAGATAAACAACTGACTTTTAAAACATATACAGAACTTTATAGGTCAGATTCTGGATAATAAAAAAGTAAAACTAGGTATAAAATTTCAATTATAGAAGTTAAGAGGAACATAGAACTTAAGACTTCGTAACAATAAGATTTATTTTCCCTAAAAATATTTACAAATTTAATACAGGACCAAATAAAATATGATCCATTTGCAAAGATGATAACTGTAGCATCTGTCTTCACCCAAGAAAAGGAGGGAAAATTGCCTATGTCAGAAATCAAATTTCCATGAGTTACACATTTTACGAGTAGTAATAGATATTTTTAAAGAAACATGAGGTTGAGATGTGCAAAGTACCACATCTAGACCAAACTGATGTAATCTCAACAAATTAGGAATTGGCTAACAGAACTCAATTTTTAACAAGGGTTATGAGACAAACTAGAATAAAAGCCCCAATTTGGTGTGACTGGCAAAATTGAGGATGTACTTGGTTGTGATCTGGGCTTAACTGCATTACCAGCAAGGGAACACTAGTTGAATTTTGCAAAGTGAGTCAGTTCCACATGCTGCACTGTTTCCCAGTACTGGATGTCACAACTGCGTATTGTTTGTCTGGGAACCACAAGTTTGGGTAAGCCAGCAGCTTTTTAAGACCCACCAAGTATTACCAATAAGGTGTGTAGTGACTATTAAGTGTTGTATCAGTGCAATGTTGCATAGCCAAAATGAGTGTGACAAAGGCAGTGGGGAAGACCGAGGCTTGTACTTATTGTAGATCTTGCTGCATAAGATGTAACAAAGGCTGGTAGCACGCTTTGGTGTTGAAGTCCAATTACTTATGAAAACAGAGATGAAAGCTAAATGAGGATAAATCGAGAGAGCTGAATGAATATAGTTAAGTGAGTGTTTGTCATACTTGGGATGAAATGCACAAAAATTTAATAGGAAAATAACAAACACCAAGATAAATGTGTCTATGTTTGTGTACATACTTTCTCCTTGTCCATCGGAAGTGTAAATGTTTGTCTCCTACACCTTCACAACATAGGAAACCTAGGAGCAACATCCTATTCTGTCATTCAATGAGATCATTGCTAATCTGTGACCTAACTCCATATGGATCTTTGCCCCTTATCTATATAAAAATCTATCAACCCAAGTTATAAAGTTAACAACTGATCACGTTTAAAACTTTTATCACCCCTTGCATCTTGAAATATTTCTTAATTTTTTTTCTAAAAGAGGCCAGTATCATTGAGATGTATGTTACTATCTCTGTCAGTGAAGATGGGCAACAGTAATGTTTCACCCCTGTTTATTAGTCTGTTTGTCTGTAAACATATATCTCAAAAAACTAATGGACATTTTCAGCGAAGCTTGGCATACATAGTCCAAGGAAGAGTTGTTCAGTTTTTGGAGATGTTGTCAATCTGGGTCTGGATTCCAGAATTTTTAAAAAACGATCTGTTAATTTGGGAGATAGAGCAAAATGACTTTCTAAAAATAGTGTTGGAGAGTTGCTTTATTTAGAATGTTGTTGATTGTTTTTGAATGTTGTGGATTATGTCAACTGCTGTGGTGCAATTTGTTACAGGTGTCAAAATACAAGCAGATTTTTCTGTGCAGGTTGTTGGGTGTGGATTCAACTGAGATGGAAGCTCTCATTAAAGATTTCTTGTTTCAGCTTTGTAGTTGCAGAGCATCAATCAGGCAGGGAAAATACTTAAAGAAGAGCTGTGTCTCTATAATAACATTGAGTTAATACAGTGTTGCGGAAGTATGCACTCTATTGATTGTTCTCTTCACTTGTGTTAAGATGGATTAAGCAGAACCCTGCACAAGATCATAATTAAACATGAGATCTCATTTTAGTAATTATTAAATGTGGGGTTGACTTGCTTCCATTATAATTTTCTTTCTCAATATCTAACCTCTTCACTATTCAGCTCAAAAAATGGATGTGCAAAATTATGCATATGAAGCTGGCCATGTAATTTCCTGACCAATGCATGATAGTCGCAAGATTTTATGCCAAAGATGGAACTTTGTAAAATCTAATCTTACAAATCAGGATCAGGTGTAACCAAAATCTTAAAACCATTTTAATAGATTTTATGAAAGAAATGTAGAGAAAAAGCACTGGTTAAAGATGGTGACTATGAATCAGAAAGAAGAAAGGAAATTTACAGTTTTTACCATGTTTGGTCTTCATGTAACTCCAGACCTACAGCAATGTGGTTGACTGTTCCGTCTGAAATTACCTAACAAGCCACTCAGTAACATTAAAAAGCTACAAAAAATTCAGTAAAAGAATAAACTATATGGACTGCTCAGCACAGTCCCGTGAACCTTTCAAAGACATTTGGGGACTTGATCCAAAATTAGGAGAGCTGTCCCACAGACGAAGCAAGCATAGTCATATTCTTTCAGTCAATGTCCCAGACTTTTTCCATTACCATCCAGGGTATGTCCTATCCCTCCAGCTGGACAGACTCACCATATATGGTGACACAGTGGTAAAACCAGGAGGGAATGGTCATGAGACTCCTCAACATCGATTCCAGACTCCATGTTGCCTCATTGTATGAGGTCAATCAAGGGTAAGGAAACCTCTTGCCAATTACTGCCTACTACTCTACCTCTGTTGGTGCCTCAGTACTCGTGCAAATTGAACACCACTTGCAAGTGCAGAGGGTGGCTATTGACACAGAATACACATTGTGGGGAGGAACATCAATGGCAATCATAAAGAATGCTTAATAGCATTACTATTAAGTGAGTCCTGAAGGAGCTATCTGCCAGACTGGACCTGAGCCAGGTGAGAGAATTTATGAGAGATAAACCTACCTGATCTCGTCTCACCAATCCAGCTATTGCACATGTATCTGTCTATGACTGTATGTAAGTGTGACCACTGCACAGTCCTTGCGGAGACAAAGTCTTCATATAGAGGATACCCTTCATCATGTTGTATGGTACTACCACCATGATAAATAGGTTAGATTTAGAACAGAGCTAGCTGCTCTAAACTGGGCATCCACAAGTTGATAAGGGCAATCAGCAGCTGCAGAATTATATTTCAACAACCATCTCATTTCTTGGCCTGGCACATCCCTCGGTCATCAGTACCATCAAGCTGAGGGATCAATCCTGTTTTAATGAGGATTGCAGGACCACACATATCTAAAAATGAGGTACCAATTTGGTGACGCAAAACTCTGAACTAATTGCAAGCTAAAGAATGGAAAAAGCAACAAAAAGAGTTCAGCGACCTCTTACCAATAGATCAGTTCAAAGCTCTGCAGTTCTACCATGTCCAGTCATTAGTGATGTACTGTTAAACAACTAGGAGAAGGCTTCACAAAAATCACTATCCTCAATGACAGCATAACCTAAACACGCAAGAAGCAAAGCTGAAGTTTTCGCAACCACCTTCCACCAGGCATGCAATCATAGATGTCAGTTTTTAGCCAATTCACTTCACGTAATATCAAGAAACAGGTGTAGGCATTATTAGACATAACAAAGGGTGTGGGCCCTAACACTTCCTGGTTGTAGTTCTGAAGGTAACTTGTGACCCAAAATTAATCACACCCACTAGCCAAGCTGTACAACACAGCTTCAATGCTGACATCTCCCTGATTAATGTGGAATATTGTCAATGTATGTCCTGATCACAAAAATTTGGACAAATCTAATTCAACCAATTACAGTCCCATTAGCCTATTCTCAATCATTAGCAAAGTGATGGAAGGAGTCATTGACAGTGCCATCAAGCAGCACTTAATCAACTGTGATGAGGGCTTCTGCCCTTTCAGGCAATGAGTTTTGGACTCCTACAATCCTCCACTTTCTCCTCAACTCCCCTCTCATCCTTTTGCCAATTAATTTAAATCCATGCCCTCTGGTTATTAGCCTCTGTCCTAAGGAAGACAGATCCTTCCTATCCATGCTATCTTGATCTCTCATAATTTTATATATCACAATTAAACCTGTACAAGGCCTCCTCTGCTCCAAAGAAAACAATTCCAGCCTCTTCAACTTTTCCTCACTGCTAACTTCTCCATTCCTGGAAACATCCTTGTAAATCTGCTCTGTATCCATCTAATTTGACTACATCTTTTCTGTAATGCAATGACCAAAGCTATATGTAATACATTATCTGTGGCCTAACTGGTGTTTTATATAGTTCTGGCACAACCTCCTGCTCTTGAGTTCTGTGCTGGCTAATAAAGGAAAATGTTGCTTGGGTCTTTTTAACCACTTCACCCACCTATATGGATGTGCTTGCCAAGGTCCTTCTGCATTTTTACGTTTCGTACCATTTTTAGTGCATTCCTTTGCTTGGTTTGACCTCTCTGGATGTATTACCTTGCACTTCTTCTGACTGAATTCCATCTGTGTGACAATCTGTGCCAATCTGACCATTGATATCTTCCTGCAGTTTGAAACTTCCTTCTTCACTATCAACCACACATCCAATTTTTATCACCTACAAACATCTGAAACATGTTTTTTAAATTTAAGTGTAAATCATTAGTACATGCCACAGAAAGCAAAGGACTTGATACTGAATGATGTGGAACCTCACTAGAAACAGCCTTTTAGTTGCAAAAACATCATTTGACCATTATCCTTTGCTCCCTGCTGTCTTGTTTTTTGGATGCAGGACAATTGACACAATTTCTGTGAACTAACTCTATTAATAACCCATTTTCATTACATGAACACACAACTGCAAGGCATCTACAACCTTGTTACAACCTTTTCTAACATGTGCTATTTCACCTTCGACACTCAGGCCTGATGATCCATACAGTGCAAAATGTACTGTATCTTATCTAATTCTAAAGTCCACAATCAATTATTATCATGACGGTTCACGTTTTTGTAAAACAAAATGTTTCAAACAATTAATACTGTCCCTCAGAATTTTTTCCAACTATTTCCTTGCCATCAGTGTTAGACTGACTGACGTGTAAACAATAGATGGTCAGTTTTCAAATTCTTTCTTTTCTGTCATGGCAAAGCTTCTGTTCTTGAGCATCTGAGTTTAGAAGGAACCAAGTTTAGTATTGTAAAGTGGACAGAGGAGAAAGTTAGAAATGGCTACACATACATTGAACATCGGCAGTTCCCAAATCAGAAGCAATTGACGGATAAAGAAGACATGGGATGAGTAAATGTGGAGTAAGGATACAGATATTCATTATTGCTCACTTCTACCCAACTAGTGGCTTCAGCAATGCTTCTTCCCATGACGACCGGAACTATCTCCTCCATGGGGATAAAACATGCAAGCCTGCTTGTGCACCTACAATTCTTTGTTGCTACCTATTGTTATTTGTTCTTGTAAGAAAGAGGCAAGTGTGTCAGTGAATCTCCAGCAGTATGTTTGGGCGATGGACAGTCAGGTTTGTGTACCTGCCATTGTGTGCAAGCTGTGAGTTGAGGTGTGAGGCTTGTAGCAGTGCTATGTGTGTAAAAGTGATGGAAAGCATGTGAATGTTTGTGTTGAGTAAGGATTGATAGAGATTTTTGGTAGATGTGTGATGTGGATGAAGTGAGTTGAACAGTGGATTGGACAAGGAGTGCAGCTGAACCATTTGAAGATGAACTCATTCACCTCGACATCTCATTATTTAATATTCTTCCTTCACTGTTTTCAGATTCTAGAAGCAACACATATGTCAGGAAGTCCTCTCACTGAATATCTTTCCTGATTTCCAACTCTTTTACCAAGGCCCTCAGAGCCACTCAAAAAACTTCTTGAAACCATAATGCACCTACCCTTTAAGAGGTGCAAGCTGCTTTTAAGTGGCACCATTTGCTCATGATGTCAGATCCCTTGGTGATCAGTGCTGCCAAGACAAGTCCAAGCATTCATGTAAAATAGCAGGCAGTTTAACCTTAATGTGCTACCTGCAACATGATTGCATATAGGTTAATTCTACAGGATAACTTCAGTGTTCATTTTCAGGTCTTATCCAATTTAATACCTTAGATGTCTATTCAAGACTTTATTCATAAAGTAAAATATTAATTCTTTCAGGGGCACCAAGTAATGAAATTCTTGATGCACCTTCTACTTCAATGGACCATCCTTTTCTGAGAGCTTATGGACCACAAATGGATGCAATAAATGCTGGACAGTCTCCAGATGGTAAGAAATAAAATGAAAGGCACAATTGCACCATTTCAATTTATTTTAATTATTAAAAATTGTATATTTTTTGATAGGTTATATGGAATTACCTTTTTTATACACTAATTGATTTTGAATGCATAAGTGAACAGAATTAATCCAAATGTAACTTGTAGCTTTGCATATTTCATCTTGATATTGTCATAATGAAAGTTTCAATAAATTAATAAATATTGTTTACTACAGCCTGCATTACTTTATTTCTCTTTCATATAAAAAATTTGTAACTCAATTAAGTTATGAATTCTTACTAGTTTGTGCAAAATCTCTCATGAAACTAAAGTGGAACTTCAGCAGTTGAAAAATCTCTTGAAAAATTGGTATATTCATTCTATTTTCAGATAGACAAAATTTGACATTGATAGGATTACCGAATTGCAATTCTCATGAAAGCTTAGCTAGGAAGAGGACAGGAAAGAACAATTTTAGTGAGGAGAAGGTGTGGAGCAGATAATAGGTGGTGAGGCAATGAGGAGAAAAGCAGAGGGGGAGACAAGAAGAAGAGGTGATACAGGAAGAGAAAAAAGGAGGATGTGGGGAAAGAGGAGAGACAGGAAGAAGAGATGAGAAGTGGCATGGGATCTCTTATATTAACTCCTAACAATGTAACACTCCTTCAGTAATGGGCTTAAAGTGCCAGCCTGGCACATGTGCTCAGATTCATAATAAGGTTTGAATCACAAGTTCTGATTAAGAGACAAGTGTGCCATCAGGCCTCTGTGGAAAAGGAGGAAGCAATGCTGAAAATTGTAATATTTTCTCTCAGAAATGTTCTACTTTTAATATTTAAAATACACTGCCTTGACTCTTATTTAAGTGGTTAGAAATTTTCAAAAATCCATGAAGTATAACTTGCTTTCATATAGTACAATTCACATAGCAAAACTTTCCAGTAACTTAACAAGAACATTAACAACAAAAACATTTTGACATTGAGCAATAAGCTAGATTCTGAAAGAGAAGTGGAGCAGGAAATATTTAGGGTGGGAATTTATGTGTTTAAGACTAAGGCAGCTGAAGGCTGCCAATGGTGCAGTGACTAAATAGCGATGTGAAAGAGGCCAGAACTGCGGGAGTTTCAGAACTGGAGGGTTATCGAGTTGGAGAAGGTTGAAGAGACCATGGAGATTTTTCAAATCAAGGCTTGGCTGATGGTTTTAGCAGCATGTGTGCTGATGTAGAGCTGGAGTCAGGAGATGTTACAGAGATGGAAGTAGACAGTCTTGGGGATGGAGTGAATATGTGGTCGCAAATTCATGTCCGGATCAGATACAATACTTAGGTTGCAAATAGTCTGTGTTAGGGACCACACCTGAAATTCTGTTGTGAAGTTAGCCTAGCCTAGACCCCAACTTTATTAGATTTTGGCATTTCTGCGAGCATAAGTGTTTCATTCCAGGTGTGATTCTGTTACCCACTAGGAAGTTTTTATTAAAACAAACTTTATTTAAGAACAGTTAATTTATAACAAAAAGAATTAGCATAACTTTAACCAGTTGAAATACTTAAATGTAATAAAGTATAATTCTTAACAGCTATCTACCTCTGTGGGGATGATTGTCCCATTCCGACCTGCAAATTTTTTGGTGGGTTCGGTTGGGAGATGCACGTGTGCACTGATTTATGGGATTTGCACATGCGTTCCCAACGCACGCGCGTCTCCCATCTCCAGAAATCAGGTGTCGTTGGGAACATGCCAGAAACCAGTGGGAAAACCAGGTAAGTCATTTTAATCTATTTTCAGTATTATTGCATGTGATTATTGGGCCTGGGACTGAATTCTCCAGGCCCGATAGCATCTCCCACCCCGCGTGCAATTTTACTCCGGCGGGGTTTAGAGTAACTCCCCACTTTCAGGGAACCAGCAGGAGGCCCCCTGGAATGACGGGGGCAATCAGGGCCCTCCAGGGCTCAGGCGGTGGGGGGGGTGTTGCCCCCTGGGCATGGGCATCGTGGCAGTGCCAAAAGTGCCCATACCCAGGGGGCACCATGGCACTGCCCACCAGCCATTGGGCAGTGCCAAGGAATGAAGTCAAGGAGGCGGGGCTAAAGGCGAATGGTGAGGATGGGGGGTGTCCCACTGCCATTTGGATCTGGTAGGAACTGGAAGGAGCCCAGCGATCAGGGTGGGCGGGGGTGTCTGCCTCCTGTGTGGGGATCTTCCGGGGGTGGGGGGGAGGTCTGCCTCCCATGGTGCGGGAATCTGCCGGGGTGGGGGGGGTGGGAATCATCACGGCCGGGGGGGGGGGGGGGGGGGGCGGGGATCCGGCTGGAGATCAGGGCGTTCTGGGATGGATGTGGTCAGGTTTGGCCCAGGAATGCTTGTGGTAGCTGTGATTGGGCCGCGGGGGGAAGGGGGATGATGGAGGGGACTCCAGCATGAATAGGCCCTACCCCTGAGCTTTTAATGATATTCACAATTGTGACCTCTACATTGCACAGAGTGTGGGAGATTGGAATCTGAAAAAACAATCATGAATTATACCGTTTTTCACCAATTTTCACCAATTCAGTACTTAGAATTTTTTTGGAAGAATTACCCCTGTATTTCCAATTTAAGCAATGTCCCCACAGATGTACATCCTTTTTCAGAATCAGTTAACACAAAACATATAGCTCATGTGGATGCTAGGTTTACAGCCTTTTAACACCTCTGGACTGAGATCTAGAAATACTGACTCCCATGCTTCAGAGAAAGAGACCTATTTTATGGCAGGTCCTAGTTTCCAGTCTTCAGAGATAGAAATAGCTATTTCCCGCTGCGGCTCCCAAGCAGGAACTAAGCTTGTCTCCTCTGTGAGCCTAGCCTTGCCCAGTCACATGACTTTTCCTGTCAATCAACCTAATAAAGCTCCATTCTGAAAAACCCCAAAGGAATACACTAAAACAACAACACATTAGCCCAAATTAAAACAAATATTCCAGCAATTAAGATCAATTATGCTTCTACAGCATCAACCTGTAGGCTGCCAGTTATAGACAAAGTAGCACCGATACATAGAACTGACTGCTAAAATAAATTCCTTCAACGAGAAACATGATGATACAAATATGTTTCTTAAATGGCACAGTGTTGTCACATCTGGCTCAGCTTCTTACAGTTTCCAGAGATGGAAACAATGGCCAGGGAATGGCAGGTACCAAAGACAGTGGCTTCAATCTTCCTGATATTTTGCTGGAGGAAATGTTTGGCCATTCAGCATTGGGTATAGGACAAGGAGTATGACACATCAGAGTCAATGGAGGAATCAAGAAAGAATAGGTGAGATAGAGCTGAGTGCGGTCAATGTACATTTGAAATGTGATGTTGCATTTTTGGATGCTATCACCAAGGAATAGCATGGAGATGAGAAATGGATGGGGGCAGATTCTTGTGGGACTCCTGATATAATGTTGCTGTTGTGGGAAGAGTTGCAAGGTGATTACCTAACTGTGATTCGATCAGTAAGTTTGGAGCATGGCAGAGACGGTCCCACCTTGCTGGATGATGACATTGGAGAAGAATGTGTGGTCAGCTGTATGGAAGATTGTGATTAGGTTGAAAGAATGAGGGGGGAGAGTTTACCATGGCAACACTCATACAGAATTTCATTTGTGACTTTAAAAAGAGCCATTTCAATATTGTGGCAGGGGTAGCTCCTATGATTGGAAGATATCAAACAAAGAATGGTGAGAAAAATAGGTATACATTTGGTAGGCAAAAGCACGTTCAAGGATTTTGGAGAGGAAAAGGAAGTGGATGTAAGTTGGTAGTTACAAAGTCAGAGAAGTCAAAAGAAGATATTTTAAGAAGTTGTTGATAATCGATTTGAAGAGAAGGTATAACACTTGAAAAGAGGGAACTGTTAATAATATTAGCTAACTTAGAGTTGTGGATGTGAAGATATGCGATTAATAGTTTGTTTGGACAATGGTCAGAGGAGCAGGAACTTAGCCTCATGGATAGGATGTGCTTGGAGAGAGCAAGGCAGGAGATGGGATAGAACCTAGAGAAAGTTGTGGATTCAGGGCAGTTGGAGAACTCAGGGAAGGGAGGGAAGTTACAAAGACACCCGCTTTTCATTTTGATGTTGGATATTAAATTGGAGGAAGCATAGAAAGGTGGTTTAAGAAGACAGTTTGAGGTAGAGAAGAGGTGGGATTGATGCCCTTTGAATAATGAGCAGTTTCAGCAAAGGAGAACAGGACCAGCTTTACAGTACACAAAAGAGTGTAATTCACCATTCATGTCAAGTGGACATTTTGCTTAAACAGGTCACTTTTTTATGTTTCCCCATGGCCCTGTTTTTCTGCTTCAAATCTAATTTTCGCTGGGAACAATAAATGGGCCTGGGTTTAATGTTGGCATCAGGGTTTTAGTCCACCAGTTGGAAAAACAGTGGGAACTCTGCATTGAATCTGTGGGACAACCCCAGCCAAATTAAGTGAATGTCAGGCTCTTAACTGTTCAGCATGAGAATTCGGTCCATTGCGAGTTCCAGCCAGTTAGAGACTGACAGCTCTAACAGCACTGCTGAGAGTGATGGCTACTGCCAATTGTGCTCCAAGAATTTCATTTGGGATCATAATTGAATCCCTGGACACAGGTAGGTGAGGTTGGGATGGGATCACAGGGAGAGAATTACAAGAGACGAGAGACATGGGATGGAATTTTCCATTTCTTGCACAGAATGCTGGCTGAGGTGAAAAAACATGACATGCAGCTCGCAGATTGTTCAGCTAGCTTTTCTCACCACATTGTGCAGCACTCTGTGCAGAAAAGATCTAATGGCACAGTCACAGTTGTGGGGCGGGGTCAGATAAAAGCCTCAACACCAGAAATCCCAAGGAAAGAACAAAAGAGTGCCCTGATTTTCGATAAGAAACAAGGGACCCCTCCCCTCACATACAGAGACCAACCCCCACCATCAAAACATAAGGGGAGGAGCCCCGTCATGGAACTCCCCAGAGGGGATACTTCCCCTTTAATGTGAAGTTAATTTATTGAAAGGATGTTACTGATCTTTCTTGGCAGGAACCTTATTACATCACCAGCAAGGATGGGGGAAATCAGAAAATGAGATCTCGCTGATAAGATTCTCGTTTTCTGACTCCTGCAATATTTTGCGCCCACATTGCTGTTTGCACTTGTGGGCAAATGAGGGTGCAAAACTGTGGCCATGGAACATTGAAGACAAGGGCAGGGTGGTTTTTAACCTTCCACACTCCCACTATGATGCTGGTTTGCTCAATTGGGCACTGAATGCCTGACGACAAGCAAACCTCCTCAATACACCACTGGCAGTCTAATTTCTCTTCTTTTCTAAGTGATAATTTTAAATGTATGACCCCTTTGTCACTGACTCCCCAGCGAGAGGAAGTAGCTTTTTACTATTCAAATATGTCTCATTCATCATTTAAAAAAGTGATTAAATCTCCTCTTAATCTATCTTGTTCCAAATATATAGTCCCAATATCTCATCAAAAACTCAAGGCTTCCATCTCTGACATCACACTTAGTCTATTCTATAAGTTCTTTATTGCTTCAATATCCTTTCCATAATGGAGTGTCATTGAAAAAATCAAAACTCGTAGATGCATTGTCAATTTAATTCCTGTTTTTCACCTTTCATTTTCTTTGAATTGCTTTTCATGAGCTGGGAACTCAGCTAAATGTTTCATTTGGAGAACACCATCTCCAATAATGCTACTGAAGTCAGTTTGTGTTAATGGTAGCACTCGAGTTTTTGAACCAGAACAGTGTAGTTTCAAGCCCCATTGTAGAATTTAAGTACAAAATTTAGATGGGCATTTCAGTGCAATGCTGGGGAAATGCTCTATTGTTGAAGGGTGCTGTCTTTCAGGTGAGATGTTGGATCAAAGTGTTTGCTAGGAAAAGAACAGGAAATTCTCCCAATATCCCAACATTCACCTTTTAACCAAAACTTTGGGGATTGAATTTAGGAGTCGCAGCGTTATGTTGCAACTGTACACAACTCTGGTGCGGCCGCACTTGGAGTACTGTGTGCAGTTCTGGTCCCCACATTACAGGAAGGATGTGGAGGCTTTGGAGAGGGTGCAGAGGAGGTTTACCAGGATGTTGCCTGGTATGGAGGGGAGGTCCTATGAGGAGAGGCTGAGGGATTTGGGGTTGTTTTCGCTGGAAAGAAGGCGGCTAAGAGGGGATCTTATTGAAACATATAAGATGATTAGAGGTTTAGATAGGGTGGATAGTGATAGCCTTTTTCCTCGGATGGAGAAAGCTAGCACGAGGGGGCATGGCTTTAAATTAAGGGGGGGTAGTTATAGGACGGATGTCAGGGGTAGGTTCTTTACCCAGAGGGTGGTGAGGGATTGGAATGCCCTGCCTGCTGCAGTTGTAAATGCGCCTAGTTTGGGGGCGAGATCCACGAGATCCGTGGATAGGTTTATGGACGAAAAGGGATTGGTTTAGGTTAGTGGGTCATTGTTTTGTAACTGGTCGGCGCAACATCGTGGGCCGAAGGGCCTGTTCTGCGCTGTAATGTTCTATGTTCATTATATTTAATTAATTTGACGTTTATGGAATCTTGTGTGTAGATTCGTTGTTGTGTTGCTAGTGGCAATAGAAACTGTCACCGTGACCCGCAAATTTTCTCGCGGGTTCGGTCGGAAGATGGGCATGTCGGCCATTTTGTGGATTCCCCGCGAGTGTTTACAACCTGTACGCATCTCCCAACCAGAAAAAGATGGCACCACCGAGACCACGCAGAAAACCGGCTGCTGATTTGCATTACTTTCCATACCTTAGCATGCCATTAACGGGATCGACATGGCAATCTCTGCCCATGTTTGTGATTCCCACCTCTTTGATGTGATGTTACTTTTGCATGTATCAGAGTAAGTATATTAAAGTCTCAACCTGGCTTGACAGCCTTGAACTAGTGTGAGGAGGTAAATGCTGCCTGTGGAGCGCAGGGGATGTTGGAAGCAGGCCCTGGAGTTGCATGGTGGGCTTCCTCCTGCTGTTTTCAGGTGCTGGCCCATGGACCTGTGATATCTGAAGTGAAAGAGCTCTCTGGGTGAGATTCTGTGAAGGAGTCCTGCTCAGCCCTCCACTCTAAGGCAGTACTGTAACTCAGTGTAGGTGGCACCCTCAAGGAGTCCTGCTCAGCCTTCCGCTCCAGGACATTTTGCAGTGACATTGTCTTTCTGTGGGATGTGATCAGGGACTGAATTCAGTGCTAGTTCCGGAGTGGGGGAGGAGTGCACCATGTGCTGTCTGAGGCCTAACCAGATGAAGCAGCTGCTGCTCCAGGCAGTGATGCAGAGATTCCGACATGGACTGCATGGAACCTGCTGTCACTGGATACACATCTGATGCTGCTTTGCCGTCTGACTCTGCCCTGTGACACGGACCAGCAACACAGGCCTGCAACAGATGCTGCGGTTGCATCTGCAGACCGAACTGCATGATCTGTGCCAAGCATTTGTCATGATGGAAATCTCAGAATCCTAATTAGGTCATGCATGGCACCATGGATTGTGTGGTGCTGCCAGCTCTCACAAGTGGTTACTAGCCCAAGTGAGGGATTGGGGTGATGCTGGGTCTATGCAGCTGATGATAATAATCCGTCATTCTATGCTCTTTCTAAACCCCACTGTGCAGATGGATCTCGGTTTGCTTGATTTGGAGCTGGCCATCTCAGTGGCAGCAGAGATGGAGGAGGATGAGACAGCTCACGAGGTGGCGGGCATAGAGAGACCACCGCAGGAGCAGCCACTACCAGTTCCTAGGAAGGAAAACAGGGGGCTGCCGCTGAGGGCCAGGAGGTGGATGAGCAGCTTGCTGAGAGGGTGCACAGAAGGCGAAGGGTGCCAAGGCCAAGGAGGTACAGGGTCCACAATTCATTCGAGGCCCTCCTGGAAGAGATGTGCCTTCGCCGTCTGTGGCTCTCCAAGACCATGGTGCCGCAACTTTGTGAGGTGCTCACACACCTAACACCTGGGGAGGGGGCCACCCACTCCCTGTTCACATGAACTTTACAGCTGCCCTGAATTTATATGCTTCCGGCTCATTTCAGGCACTCAGTGTGACCTAGTTGGGATCTCCCAGGCCTCCGTGCACAGGTGTGCGTGACAGATCACAGATGCCCTGTATGCCGGGCAGGGCACTACATAAATTTCGACATGGGCTGTGCACAGCTGGAGGCCCAGGCTCTCGGCTTCGCTTCCATTGCTGGGAATCCCATTTCCAGGGAGCAGTGGATGGGACACACATTGCCTTGCAGATCCCACCTGCAGGACCGCAGCAATTTGTGAACAGGAAGGGGTCCCACTCACTGAACGTCCAAACTGTCTGCAACCATCTAATGAGGATCATGCAGGTTGATGCATGTCATCCAGGGCTTGTCCATGACAGGCAGTCGGACATCCCTGGGCTCTTTAAAGACCAGCCCAAGCTCCGAGGATGGTTACTGAGTGACAAAGGATATCCGCTAAAGTCATGGCTGACAATGCCTGTGTGGAGGCCCAAGACCAAGGCAGAGACCCGCTACAACGAGGCCCATGCTGCCACCCAGTCCATCATAGAGTGGTGCATTGGCCTGCTGAAGATGCGGTTCCACTGTTTAGACCGCTCTGGGGGGCCCTCCAGAATGACCCTGTGCATGCTTCACGCATCATCATTGTTTGCTGTGCTCTGTATAACATTGTCCAACAGTGGGGAGACCAGCTGGAGTAGGAAGAGGAGGAGGAGGAGCGGCGAGAGGGCGAGGTGGATGTCCCGCCATATGAAGAGCCGGAGAAAAGAGGGCGGGCGGCAATGGCAGGTGTCCGGCAGAGAAGGACAGTGAGGGACGTCTTGATTGCAGCCCGCTTCGCCTAGCTGGTGCTGTGAGGGGGGGCTGCAACCACCACATATCCACCACGCTCCAGGAAAAAGTGCAGCTGCTATTCCTCCTCCAAACCAACCTGGGCCGTCAAACCACCATATCACTCTTCCCTCTGTCGTCCCACCACCCAATTCCCCAGACACACCCGACCTGTTGATGTACCTGGGCTGGCAGTGGTTGCGATTCTTGGTTGAAGACTGGAGGATGATGACGACTCACTGTTATGCACACTGGGATCCTGCCCCTAGTGCCAATTCAAGTCTAACTCCTACCTGTACTCGCATGCACACTGACACCCTGGCCCACATAGCTGTAAGGGTTGGGGACGCATGTTTTTTGGCCAGCACCTCTATGTTGGGAATCGGGACCACTCAGCTCCATGGAGAGAAGGGTTGTGAGGAAGTGGGGGGAAAATCGGAAGATCTCAGGATGTCCGGGATCTCCTGGGTGGAAGACCCTGGCATGGGTTGAAGCCCTTCCTCCTCCCTTGGGTTGCCCAGAGGCTCTGGGAACACTCCACGGGATGCCTGACTGGAATGAGCTCCACAAGCTCCAGCGTCACCTGGCTCTGCCAGTCCTGAAAGCCTAGATGTGTTTGCCCCACGTTGTGTGATCCCTCAGCACTGACCCTGAGACTTGGCCAAGCTCTGCAGCCCCTCCACTACAGCATTCTGAGAGCAAGCCAGGCTCTGGAGTCCCTCAGCTGTCGCCCTCTGAGCCTGGGCTAAGTTGTCAAGGCTCACAGCCACGGCCTGCTATGTCTCCAGAAATGTTAGCAAAGTCACAGCCGTGGCCAGCAGTGTCTCCCACATGCCCCGGACACCCATGGCCATCGAATGCTGCACCTCCTGGATGCTGGAAACACACTCGCCCCGGCCCATTGTGTTTCCAGGTTGGCCTGGACCCTGTCACCCATGAAGACAGACCCCTGAGCCAGACTTTTCACTGCGGTCGCCACTCTTGCAGTGTTTGCCTGGTTTGCAAGCTGTGTCAGCACTACCTCCTGCAACAGCATTCTGTTGGACTCCCCTAAACAGCCTTGCAGTTGCAGCATGGTTGCTGACAGCCCTTCCACAACTCCCCAAGTTTGCTAATGCGTCTCTACCATCCTTGGGAGGAACAAACCCAGAGGCCCGGCAGCTGGGTTGGGACAGCTGGCCTTCGGCAGGCGTCCGTGTGCCCGAGCCCTCGGATATGCCCGCCTCTACCTGATGCGCATCAGTGCCTGTGATGTGCTCATGTGATGTTGAGGCTTTGGTGATCCAGAAGCCTCAACACTAAAGGTACCTACCGTTGGATAGTATCTGTGTTGGTGGGTTGTGTGATACATGTCAGTGCAGCTTCAGTGGTGCTGTCCTTGGAGGATACCTCCGAGCTTCATCCAGAGGGTCATGGGCAGTTTGCTCCAGAGCAGCAGGGGTGAGTTCTTCTGCGTCCAGAGCTGCAGTAAAGAACACACATTAGAAGGGAGGCAAAACATTCTATGCAGCACCGCACTTACTTCAAGGAGGACTTAGGTTAAGGGTGCGCTTCTGCTCACTTGCATGCTAGATGCCGACCTAGCTGTTGGTGACCATTCAGGATGGCCCATCACCCCTGCCAGCTCCATGGCATGCTCTTCACTGCTGGTCAGCTGCCACAGGTCAGGCATACTACCACCAGTCTGTATCATCTCACATATGTTGTGAATGTTCTCTTCCTGTGGGAACATAAGGTGGGTAGCAAGTATTAACATATTACAGTGCATGGTGCACAATGCACGCCTGTGCTTCGGGCGTTGTGCTGGCAGTTTCGCGGAAAGCGGTCACCTCTGAAGGGCGCTCATTGAGAGGTGAGGGGAAGGGGTTAGATTCTGTTTCTGGGAGGAGGGAAACTTGTTGCATGTCCTTCAGGTGTCTAAACAAGGTTTGAGATCCGTGCCAAGCATGTGCGGGGTTCAAAGTGGGATGCTCACTCACCGTTGCTGCTCGAAGAAGGTCATACACTTTTTTCCGACACTGCTGGCTAGAGCACGGTGTCAGGCTCCTGGCATTCACCGCTTCTGCCACCTCTTCCCACAATGCCGTGCCAGACGCACCTCTTGGGTGAGGACCTCGGCCAGGGTAGATCTGCTCACGCCCTTCCTCCATGGTATCTAGCAGGTACCCTGGGCGGCCTCTGTGAATCTGGGTGCTGGTTTGCACGCAGACATCTTTGTGGTATGACTGGCTGTGTGTCCATTCCTGCAGTTTATATACAGCTCTGGATCATTAGGGGACAGCAGGTGCAGTGAGTGTGGCCAGTCAAGGGCCAGTTGGCAACAAATACTGTGAGAGATTTTGAAGGCTGCATTCAGATGAGTGTCATGCATCCCTTGGGGTGCTGATTGGCTGCCATTCAATAGGCTGCTGTGTCCAGGGAGGATGCAATACTCCAGGCTCCCATTCAAGAGAGGGAATGATCACAAGCTGGGGCTGTGCATGTCAGCACAACGCAAGTTCTCTGCAGGGCAGCAGTGAGGACAGTATGCTCAAAGGATGGAGGGATTGGGTACCCACATTATTCAGATCCATGGGGGCATTGGGTGAGCAGGCAGTTATATCTGTGTGTTGGGGGAGATGGGGAGGCAGTGATGTATGTATGGGGGAGGGGGCCAGTGATGTCTGTATGGGGGAAGGGGGCCAGCGATGTCAGTGGGGAAGGTTGTGGGAGCCAGCGATGTCTGTGGGGGTGTTGTGGGTCAGCAATGAAGCTAGCGATGTCTTTGGGGGTTGGATGGCAGTGATCTGGATGCTGGGAGGTCTTTTCAGCGATTTCCCAGCGATGTGCGCATGCGCAGGTTCCTGCTCATCCTGCCATTTCAGGCTCTTTGGCGTGAATAGGCCCCATCCCCTGAGCTTTAAATGATATTCACGATTGTGACCTTTGCATTGCACAGAGTGGGGAGATTTGGGTCTGAAATTGCAATGAAAACACATCGTGATCTACACCAGTTTTCCTGCCAATTCAGCACTTTCGGGAAAATTGCCTCCTGGTGATTTCAGAAGTAATTAATTGAATCTGCAGTATTTTTCAATGTCCTGAAGATGTGATAAGATATTGAGAAGGCAAATTATTTTACTTTTCACCTCAGTATTGCAGTATTGCCAATTAGATTTTGTAGTCCAATTTTGTTTTGGTACTCAAAACATTTTGACCCAGCATCAAGAATGCAACTAACTAAGCCAAACTAATACTTTAGAGAAGGAATTTAAGTATACAAAAAAAGGATGGGCTGAGAGCAAGTAGGGGTGAAATGTGAAAATTCTGAACTCCGAACCCAACCAGTTCAATTCCAGTTTTTATGGAGGCAAGTTGAGAAATTAAACATGTTAATGGAGTTGGTAACCTCTTATTGAACCTGCTTTGCAGGCTATACAGCTACCGGATTTCCCAGGCCTTAGGAAACCCTGAGGTCTGAGATTATGTAAATGATACCCACAGCTAAAGCGACTTTGTAGTACTGCTCATGGGCTAAGAAGTGCAGAGATTGTACTCAAATCCCCACCTTCATTTAAAGGCCCCTATGTTTGGAAACCATACCCATCTCCACCCCTGCCATATTCCATGATCTAGCATCACGCATGCCCATTCCTTGCAGGCTTGGGCCAACCTTGCTCTCAGGGTTGTGGATCACATTTGCCTAGTCCCAGGATTTTCTCCACAATGCTTCCTTCCCAGCTAGAAGTCTAGCCTGTCGATCAGTTCGCCTGCCAGGAAGTCACTCTACCAGGGCCGAAGGGCAAATAAAACTTGACAGCAAGTTGGACATTCTGTTCAAAATGTTATCTCGCCCATAATTCCAGTTGCATTCCCACCACATCTGTCCAACTCCCCACCCCCTGCACCACCACCACTACTCTGCCTACATAAGCCACACAGTTGCCAGGCCTTGATGTTAGTATACATATTAAAATGCTAAAATTCACAATTATAAATCATTTCATTGCCATTTGTTTTCAGACTGTTGTCCACACAGTTATAAGTCGATAACTCAGACAGATGTTCCTCTTGTGTTCTTGCGAAGCATGACTATAATAAATTGCTGGGTGAACTGTTGGAAAAAAAGGAGAAATAAAGCACATGGCACAACATTTTTGAGATGTCAATATATAGATAGTTACCCGCAAAAAGACATAAAAATCTTTTAATACATCAAAATATAATAGCACATACTTGGGAAACAAAAATATTGCTCTAGTTTACTCCCACTCAATCCAGAGTAAATTCCTAGTTCTATATATTAAATTATATTGCCACACACAACAATCTGTAACAAATATTTCAGAGCACCTATAATTCTATCATTTCTTTTTCCCCCCAAAATTCAAATCTTGAGTGGAAATATGTTTGCGGCTTTCAAATTAGTATAATTTTGTACCAGGAGAAGATACTCAAATATTTATATGTAGTATAAAATCTCTAATACATTCAACAATATGAATAGATTATTTAATTTGCAATGAATAATTGTACTGAAAAACTTCCTGTTATTTTTGCAGATGTTTATGGTTTAAGTCGATTCGCTCACCTTCCCACAGCTGAGGAACGAGACATGGCTTACTTTGAAAGCCGTTACCAAGAACGGGTATGGTCACATCAGTGTAGTAAATACAAAAAGAACTTATGATGTATTTCATTGAATAGCAATATCACTTTCTGAAATAGCTTTTTCAAAAAGGAAGATGTATTCTTTTATTAGAGGGAAACAAAGAACAGCTTAGGTTAACAAACAGCAAGGGCTATAAAACGGGAGTATGAAAAGGAACCTATAAGGGATAATAAAATTAACACAAAACTTCTACAATTGGGAAATAAGACAGTGGTTAAGAGCAATGTGAGTCCCTCAAAAATGGATGATGATGATATAAATTAAAATAAGAAATGGGGATCATGTTAAATAATTACTCTGCATCAGTATTTGCAGTAGAGAAAGAGCACAACATAGAGGACATCACAAGGAAATTGATATTGAAACAGGAATTCATCAAAATTTAACTAACCTTTAGGATCAAATGGTCTACACCTGTTCTTATAATCTGCTTTGCTAAAAAGTCAGAAAAAGCCCATCCAATCTTCAACATAAGGCCCCTGAAATGTGAAAAGATTATGTGGATTCATATTTTTAAAACGTCAAAGGATTTGCTGATAACCATGGATCTAAAAGCTTTATTGTTACAATCCAGGAGTGTTATTGAAAGTTTAGTCTTCTTGTCATCTAGAGCTTTCATTGATGACTTATCTATTGTGCAGGACAACTTGGGTTATATTATCTTTATGTATCCTTACTTGGACAACTAGGTCATCAGGGATTATGATCAGCAGCCTCACTATGCTTCTTAATTACCTACAGAAGTACCATCTAAAATTGGGTGCTTTTCTGACCCTTAGTAGGTCAGAATCAGGCTCATAAGGATGGAGTGTATTATCAAGAACAAAACCAATCTTCCTGCCCAAACCTTAGAGAATCTTAGAAAATTATAGCACAGAAAGAGGCCATTTGGTCTGTTGTACTTGTACTGGCTGTTTGAAAGCCTCACATCCTTTTTTATAATCTATAATCCTGTAAGCTTCTCATCCTGAAATACTTGTGCAACTTTCTTTTCAAATTATTCATGGGGGTGATGGGGTGGGGCAATCCTGAGCCCTCTTTACCCATCCGTGGAAATGGCGATGGGCGCTCAAAATCCAGTGAAACCTGAAAATCGGGAATCTCACCAGCAAGATAGGTGATTTCTGATTTTCACCTTCCCTCACCAGCGATGTAATCAGGTTTAAATCCACAAAGGGTGAGACCCTCACTTTAATGTTTTAAAATAAATTTAAATATCATTAACCACCCCCCACCATTTATTCCCAACTCACCATACTTTCAAATCTCACCGACGTGATAATGCAAGGTTTATAACAGGTCCACCCAGATGTGTCGCGATCCCAAGGGGCATAAAGGTGAGTGTGGTCTCCAGGGGAGAAGGGACATGGCCAGGCAATGGTGGCTGGGGGGGGTGGTGGGAAGGGGTCCAACGCAGGTGATGTCTGTTTGGGGGGAATGGGAAAGGGATCTGATACCAGCTTTGATCCTGGAACCACTAGGCAAAAAGGAGAAAGAGAAAAGAGAGAAACTGGTAGTGTGTAAGTACAAAGGAGTTGATGCTGAGCATGTGGTGTTGATTGATTTTCTAGTAAATTTGAGTAAATCTATATTGCACTTCATTGAAGCCAATATATTCTTTCTAAGGTGTACTGCCCAGAACTGAAAAAGAGAGGGGGAGACATCTAGCATGTTGACCAGAAAGAAAGTTGGATGCTCAGAAATTAAGTAGAAATGGAATCAAAGATAAGGAAGGTGACTCTAATGGTAAACATGAGCTCATAGTTGGCTTGGAAACAGATGAGAAACCAAGAGGCAGGATTTTTTGAATGCAGAGTTTCCCATACCGTCACCCAAAGTAGCAGTGGGAAATGCATCCTTGCCAATCACAGCAGTTCCACAGCACTGGAGATATGATTTTCACTCCTCACAGGGGCAGCAGAAGCCAGGGCTACAAGCAGCCACCAGATTCTCAGTTCCAGAGTCTAGGACTGGATAAAGGGATGGGTGGTGAAGCTCATGCAGGGATGGGAGGTAGACCCCAAGGTGGAAAGCAACAGCCACTGGGGGGGAAGCATTGGGGAAGGAGTTGTCTGATGTGAAAAGGGGGCTTTTGAAAGAAGAATACCAACCCCTTCTTGCCCATAAACTTCCGGCTACTCAAAATTGAAGCTGGATGGGAAGCAAACTTTAAGTGGCCAATTCCTAAATATGCCTAATTTATGTCTAACTAAAACCATGCAATAATCACTGAAAAAGGAACTTTGTGTCATTTGGAGCTAAAAGAGCTAAGCAGAATTATTTAATATATCCAAAGATGAAAAGTAATACAGATGATGCTACTGGGACTGGATGGCTTGAGTTGCTTCTCGGCCTTTTGGCTAAGATCAAGTGTAGTATCGACATGCTGCACTTGTTTGAAGTCATTAGGTTACATTTTAGCTTCGTTTGAAGCAATTTTTTTAAAGCGGCATCTCGGCCTTTTGGCTAAGATGCAAATTAGATCAAGCCTTGGAGGAGGAGCTACACCTACTCCAATCAGCTTGGATCATGTAGATCAAACCCAAGACAGGAGGTGAGAGCTCTGTCTTGTCAGCTTGGATTGGGAATGTCCCAACTTGTTGGAACTCTGAATTGGATTTGATTTGATTGGATTGAATTGGAATAAAGTACATAAAAAAGTTTTTAAAAATAGATGTTGCACCTACAACTTTAGACTAAGTAGAAAGTGCTAAAAAGTTTCTTGCAGGTGCATGGCAAAGGTACAAGTCAAGTGAGTAAGTTTGTAAAGTGAAGATAATAAATAATATTGCCTGTCAAAATTTAGATAAGGCAATAATTTGTAATAAATAATATGACTAGATTTTTTTATGGGTAGCACAGTGGTTAGCACTGCGGCCTCACAGCGCCAGGGACCCAGGTTCGATTCCTGGCTTGCGTCACTGTCTGTGTGGAGTTTGCACGTTCTCCCCATCTCTGCATGGGTTTCGTCTGGATGCTCCGGTTTCCTCCCAGAGTCTGAAAGACGTGCTGGTTAGGTGCATTGGCCTGAACAGGCATCGGAATGTGGCGACTAGGGGAATTTCATAGTAACTTCATTGCAGTGTTAATGTAAGCCTTTCTTGTGACTAATAAATAAACTTTAACTTTAAATTTTAGATGATTGTGGGTGGAATGCGTTAATGTGAAATAATTTTATCCATTGTTGTTGCAATATTACATTTATTATGATAGTTAATGCATAATCCTATATTTCAGCTCAAGATGGAGAAGGCTGCTGCTAAGGGACAGAAAAAATATCCTGCATCTAAAGGTGAAACTTCCCAAATGCCAAAACCCTCAAGAGAACCAAAAAAACGATAATTCAAAGAACATAGGTGCATTTAAATTTACCTTCCCACTTGTTAAATACATCAAACACATCATTAATGTGGCTAACCCACTCTACTTGGACTTCACATTGCATTGTCATCAGTTTGATTCAAAAAACGGTTAACTCAATTTCACCAACACATGTATCTTTGATATCATTCTGGTACAAATAAACATCTTTGTCATAAAAACTGTAAATTGTTTTGAAACTTCTGCAAATTTGTTCCTGAGAAAAAGTACTTTTTATGTATTTTTACTATAAAAATCTTTGTAGTAACAAGTATATTCAGGATAAAAAATGTGTCCAAAGAATTGCCAAGGTGCTGTTTTTCGAACTGTAAAAAAGGTATTTGAACTGTGAGCCTCATTCACATTCAGTAACAGAGACGCATCCTTATTGGATAGCAACAGGAGAATCATCCTTTCTCTTACAGCTGGGGATATTATGGATAGGAAATAATAATTAAAATATTTGGACAAAATTCAAAGTTAAAACAGAAGGGAGTATTTTGAAGCGGGATTTGAATCATTGACTGATCTGTTCTCTCCAGTTACCAGCTGACCTGCTGAAGGTTCTCAGCATTTTCTGTTTTTGTTTCAGATTGTGATTATCTGTAGTTTTATATTTGCATAATTAAAAGCAAGAACTTGCATTCACTTAGTTCCTTTCTCAGCCCAGAATGTCCCAAAATATTTCATCAGTCAATTAATTTTCGAGAGCAGTCTGCATTATTTTGAGATACATGCAGTGGCCAATTTGCAACCACAAAACCCCACAAACTGCAATGTAGTATGTGACCAAATTGTTTTGGTGATGTCTGTTGAGGGATAGATGTTGACTGAGATACTAGAACCACCCTGCTCTTTGAATTTTTTTTTCAAATCAACATGCAAACATATAGCACCCTCAACGTAGAAAAACTGCACCAAAGCATCTCACAGAGTTGCAACAAAAAAATTGACAAGGCAAGAGGTTACAGGGAGGTGACAGACAGCTTGCTTTAAAAAGGATCTTTAAGAAGGGCCTTCAAGGGATGGAGCGGCAGTGAACTACAGGGCAAGGTGCTTGTGCAGCCAAAGCTACCACTAACAATTGATGGGGCAAATCCCATAGAATCCCCACAGTGCAGAAGGAGGTCATTCTGCCCATCAAGTCTGCACCAACCACAATCCCATCCAAGCCTTATTCCCATAACCTCACATATTTACCCTGCTAATCCCCTGACACCAGGGTCAATTTAGCATAGCCAATCAACTTAACCCGCAGAGTATCTGGAGGAAACCCTTGCAGACATGGAGAGAATGTGCAAACTCCACACAGACAGTGATCCAAGGCCAAAATTGAACCCAGGTCCCTGGTGCTGTGAGGCAGCAGTGCTAACCACTGTGAAACTGAGCCGCTAACCAAAGTTTTGCCACCAGCATCCCTGCTCTCCACTATCTACAGCATCCATTGGGTGCTCTCCAAGGACTCACTTGGTTTGCTTAGAGCTGTATATCCTCAACAGACAAGGATGGGGTTTGGTGGGATACACTCGAGCTCTGTATCAGAAGACTGGAGAGTCTGTGGGGAGAGCAGTTGGAGGATAGGGTCAGTTAAGTCAAAAAGGAATTTTTAAAACATTGGCTGACTGGGAACCAATATAGGTCTAAAGGACATGAGGATGAGTGGGACTTATGCAGCATGGAATAGAGACAGTAGCGTTTTGAATGAATTGGAATTCACGGATGGTGGAGGATGGAACAGCAGTCAGAGAGCATTGGAAAAGAGCTCCACCTGAGCAAAACGGTTGGCTTAACATCTTGCCAAAAATGGCACTAAAGACACCTCTGCAGCCAAACATGGAAGTCTGAATTATGTGTTTTAAGATCCAGGGTCAGATTTTCATGGTCTCAGTCAGGACTAAATGGAAGTTGAACCAGAAAAAAACTGGCTGCTGAGCGGGATGGCCAGGGGTCCACCTCCATTCCAGCCCTCAACCATTTTCTCAAGGGTAGGGAAAGAGGAAGCTCTGACACCTGCCCCTACCATGAAGGATACAATTGACAATGTTGTGGGCTCCTTGAGCGCCCGTCCAAGGTAAGTTCTTTAATTTTCATTGTTGTGACTAGACTTCAGCAGCTGTGGGACATTCCACTAGCTGCATGGAGATGGGAAACATGGATTAGAAATGGAAAGAGTTTAAACGGTGTATAAAATGGTTTTGCTTCCTTGACAGTTCATCAGGAAATGTTGTAGCATGACTTATATCTGTGTTGCACAAGGTGAGTTATGGTATCCATGTTCAATAAGGTGAGCCAAGCTAGTACTGTGATTGGAAGATGTAAATACTCCTTGAACAATACACTTGCCAAATTGTTACTTCTGTCAACTGGCCAGCACAGTGCCATACACCGCCAGAGACTCAGGTTCAAGTCCAGACTTAAGTGACTGTATCATTTGCACCTGTGTCTGCCTGGGTTTCCTCTGGGTACTCTGGTTTCCTCCCAAAGTCCAAAGATGTGTCAGTTAGGTGGATTAGCCATGGCAAATGAGCGGGGTTATGGGGATAAGTTGAGGGGAGGCCTGGGTGCAATACTCTCTCAGAAAGTCAGTGTAGACTCAATGGGCTGAATGGCGTCTTCTGCACTGTAGGGATTCTATATTTCTGCCAAGTAAAATATTAATATTGTAAATGTAGAAAAGTTCAGCTGAGTTAAAGTTCACTATTAGATAAAAAGGTAGAGTGTATTTGAAAGGACAGCCTACTGTGACAAAGCAGTGTAAATATTTAATCTTTTCTCATTGCTTTTATGTATTCTGTCCAAACATCTGTTGAGATAGCAGTTCTGATGTCTGTTTATTTACTTGGAGTTTTATGAGATAAAAGCAAAATACTGCAGATGCTGGAATCTGAAACCAAAAGAGAAAATGTTGGAAAATCTCAGCAGATCTGGCAGCATCTGAGAGGAGAGAAAAGAGCTGATATTTCGAGTCCAGATGACCCTTTGTCAAAGGAGTTTTATGAGGTCTTGGCTGCAATCCTTGACATTGTTTACAGAGCACATTTAAAGAATCAATTTGTATATTTGGAGTTTATGAGCTAGTCAATGGCTTCCAATTCTTATAATAGGGCTTATAGATTCAGCTCATAAAGTGGATAACGGGTGAAGGGTGTTGTTATATGGCTACGAAGGGCACAGGGATCATCAATCAATCTCCCTGTGGGCTTTGTGGGGTACAAACTCCCTTATTGAGTGAATGGAGGCTTGCCCATTGGGAAGTGAGCAGTGGGCGATTAAAACACATTACTTCAACCTGGACCAGTATTCTGTAGGCCCCTGGGTATTGACTTGCATGCTGTAAACTGTGTGTGTGGCTCTTTCTTGTATTATCATTGAAGGGTTTTTGGTGATGAAAGACTAACCTTGGTGGAATTATTACATTAGTGACAAGGAGTAAACACATTTTTTTCCTCTCTGGACAACCTCCATAGTCAAGAACAAGCCACTCCTCTCTGGTAAGAAAAGGCCTCTTTTTGGGAAGCTTGAATGCTATGATATCAGTGGGGAAGGCTGGGCCCAATATACAGAATGCATGTGTTACTTCTACTGTGCTAACAATATTGAAATAGATAAACAATAAGTAATTTTGTTGAAGGCACGTGGGGCCCCAACATTCAGTGTGATAGAATGTCTGACCAACCCAAATGGTCCCGACTCATTGTTTTAATGAGCTAGTACACTTGGTCAAAAACCACTGCGGCCCAAAGTCCTCTGTTATGCTCCTGAGGTACCACTTTAACACGGCAGGGAGAACCCCTGAGGAACCTATCTGAATTTCTGGCCAGGTTACGAAAAGTAGCAGAACATTACAAATTTGCACCACCTCTAAACAAAATGTTGTGAGACAGATTAGTATGCAGCATAAATAACCTGACTACTCAAAAGAAGCCATTGGCAGAACCCAACCTGGATTTTAACAATGCATTGAATTAGTTTTATCATTGGAAAACACAGAAAAAGGGACTCAGGAGCTACTGGAGGCATCAAGTGGCAATGCCCTTCAGTTAGGAGGAGTAATTTTTTTATTCATTCATGGGACGTGGGCATCACAGGCCAGCGTTTATTGCCCATCCCTAGTTGCCCTTGAGAAGTTCGTGGTGAAGCTGCCTTCTGAAATTGCCACCGTCCATGTGCCATGGGTTGACCCACAATGCTACGAGGGAGGGAATTCCAGGATTTTGACTCAACAACTGCGAAGGAATGGCAATATATTTCCAAGTAAGGATGGTGAGTGGCTTGGAGGGGGGGTCTTTCGGGTTGTTCTTTCGGGTCGAACCAAGCAAACAAACTTAAATTACATTCGGACAAAGAAATTGCAGGTGATGGTGTTTCCATTTATCTGCTGCCTTTTCCTTCTATATGGAAATATTAATGGGTTTGGAAGGGTCAGTCTAAGAATCTTTGGTGAATTGTTGCAATGCATCTTATAGATAGTACATAGTACTGCTACTGAGCATCGGTGATCGTGGATGTTTGTGGATGTAGTGCTAATCAAGCAGGCTGCTTTGAACTGGATGATGTCAAGCTTCTTGAGTGTTGTTGGAGCTGCACCCATCCAGGCCAGTGGGAAGTATTCCATCTCAGAGAGAAAAATTGTCGTGAACAATGGAGGTAGGTGCAAGAATTATAAAGACTGAACTGCAGGGTCTTCCCGGAAGAGCTCAGCTGTCAATGCATTCATTTATTTTTAAAAAAGCAAATGTTAATAAATAACACAAGATGGAGTAGGCCTGTACATTTTGATGCTTTTCAAAGTTTTTTTGGTAGCATCTGCAAAATGTCGTATTAAAAATAACCCCATGTATTTCTGATGAGAATTTTGATAGTAGTGATGGAAGCTGGTTGTTTACTGGTAATGCCACTGGACTCAGTCAAGAAGCTCAGGTTAGTGCTCAGGGACATGGGTCCAAATCCCACTACTGCAGTTGGTGGAATTTAAATTCAGGTGACGAATTTGGAATTGAAAGCAAGTCTGGTGACCATGAAACTATTATCAATTGTAATGAAAAACTCATCCAGTTCACTAATATCCTTCTGGGAAGGAAATCTGCCTTCTTTACCCTGTCTGGCCTACACATGACTCCAGATCACATCAAGGTTGCTGACTCTTAATTGCCCTCCGAAATGGCCTAGCACTTAGTTGAAGGGCAATTAGGGATGTATTTCAATACCAACTAAATAAACAAACTCAAATTAACTTAGGGACAAATTAGAAGTGGCAGCTTCCCAAGAGGGGGGACAGCCCGAACAAAAAAGTCAAAAGGAAACTTAAAACATTAAATCATAATGCGATTTTTGGGGTTTAAGGGCAATTAGGGATGGGCAACAAATGCTGGCCTAGCCAGAGATGTGGTGGAAGGATTAAAATAAACATTTAAATCCTAACATTATTTAATTTATACCTCTAATACCAGGTTTTTCTTTGCATCTCAAAACTAAAGGTCTGCGTGGCGCCAAGTGATAAATAAAATGAATTAGAAGGCACCCTTTAAAAAGCATGGCTAGCGCTTTAGCATTGCCTTTGCTCACGTGCAGGAGGTGCTCTCCCTCGTGTTGTAGCATCTTGTTAGGTTTCCCTCCACGTTGCAGGGTGCAGTGTATGAGGACAGGATGTGACACTGCGGAGAGTGGTCACAACACACCTTACTGATTCCGCCCTTCCAGTACAGATCACAGGGTCTGGATAGGAGCTCCGCGCAGGTTGAAGCTTGTTATTTTCCAACATTTTAAAAGCAATATAACTATGCTGACAAGAAATGCAAAACTTTCTGCAATTGAGAGTCTTTGGGGATGTACCGATGATTGATTTTCGACCTCATTTATTAAAAAAAATGCTGTTTTGCAGGTGAAATGGGATTTGATTGTCGGACTTTTGAAGACCCGCCCTTGTTGGCCGCCACAGTAAAACACGTGCTCGACATACAACAATTTTTTTTGTACCAGTAGATAACTTGGTGCTTATGTGAGGATTAGAATGAGACAGGCAGGGTTCTTGGCATAGTTATATTTCTACAGGGAGCAGCCTCACAAGTCAGAGTAGAGGCAGCTCGCTTTAGACATGTGAGGGGCAGTCTGATCTGGAAAGGAGCAGAGGAAGGTCAGTCTTGGAGGAATTTTATCAACGGACTGTTTGCTGAGTAGGGGAGGGAGAGAGGCATGTCTGTAACGGACCTTCGGATGATATGTTTCTCTAATTCTATAGACTGAGGTTAAGCATTACTGGCCGACGTGCTTCTTAATAGAAAATCTGTAAGTGGACCACAGGCAGAAGTATTTTGTATTTGGTTGTGCCAGTCTGTTGCGGACAGCCCTTACTCTCCGGTAACTATTCTGAGCAAGTATTTGGCTGGGCCTTCAGAATTTGAAGGATTGGTCATGAACGTGGTTTCCTGGACTGCTGCCCTGAATGGCTGAATGCAGAGTGAGGTCCAAATATCTATTTGAATATGGGCTGTAAACTTATTCTTGTAACTCTAAATGTGGTAACTTTCTGATTTTTCTTGCGTTATCAAAATATGAAGTTGCAATGGTTAAGAAAAGGGGGTTAATAGGGGGTGGGGTGATTGGTGAAGCTAGAACAAGTTTTGAGAAAAGTATTTCTTTAATTTTGTTTTGAAAACGTTTTTCCATTTGCATTACACTTAGTCTTACTTTGTTTACGAGTATCATCTTTTTCCAGTACTGTGTTGATATATTGCATGGATCTGGTTACTGGGGTCATAATGTAACATTTGGATGAAACTACAAAAAACAGGTTGAAAATTTTGTATGAGGGGAAAGTGTTGGGTGATGGAGAATAGTTTCTTTTATTGGTATATATCTCAACACTTTGGGTAAAATTGAGTTTTTTGCTGGTTCCAGTTATTTCATTAGTAGTCTTTTAATGAATACTTTTGCTTAAAACAAAGTTGTTTGTAGTTCCTTTTAAAGAGACCTTTTGATGTTGGATGTATGGTTTGATGACAGAATAGTTTCCTACCAGTCTATACATTGCAATCCATTGGCTCATTCAAATTTCCTTAGGCACCCATGCGTTACATGCACATAAACCTTTCCACACAGCTATTAAACAAATGCTTTGAAAGTGCTATTTGGAATTTCCACCCTATGAGTACATACAAAATCTTTGGTTAATTTTAAAGATATTCAAATTCTCAGCCCTGGATATATTTTGAGCTGGTTTGACTCTGCAATGAACACGGCTATGTGGTAACTTCAACATTGCAGTGAATCAGTGTTTACTAACTAATGCTGTTGAATGAAACACATCCTGGGATATCCTATATGACAAATTAAAAAAACACGTTCCCCCCTTCAAAATAGTTTGAGATTCTTGATCCAAAGTTGATGTTGTGGGTTAATGCTTGGTACTGTAGCCGGGTGTTCCTCACAGAAGAGGAAACAATGTGGTCCTACTTGTGTACTCCTGACAAGCTCAGCTGTCTGATTGATGCAGAATGCTTGGGGTGATGAATATTTTCATGTAAACATATAATAATACTATTCCACTTTCTTTTCTAGCAAATGTCAAGATGGATGACAGAAAGGAAGTGAATACTTCTGAAAAAATAGGTGCATAAGTTGTGATTTATCTACTTATTTATAAATTTATTCTGTTTATTTTCTATGTTTCCAAAGAGGTAAACACAAATTCTACTTGATTATTACAACATTTAACAGAGGCACGGGGAAGAGGAGAGCAAGACAAGGGCCACTGTTGGGTAACTTTACATACTGCTATGTATGAATGCTTAGAGACCAGTTTGTATTCCAGTTTTCAAGAGGGCATTTAGATGTTGAACTAGTGCAACTTCTACACTCTTGTTATCTTTTGTTTCTGTTATGGGAAAAGCATCCAGTTGGTGGAATTGGAAATTACAGTAGCAGCAGGGCAAGTGCATTATCTATTCTTAATCAGTTAAGTTGTCTGCCTTGTGTGATGTAATCAATTAATGTGTATAACTTTGATTAATTTTGCTTGTTGTTGTCATATTATCAGTTTAATTAAACAGAGGATTAAAAATAGTGATTATTTATTTTAAATTGCTAAATGTTTATTTATGATAATTGGATACTCTTTTCCTATTTAGAACAAACACTTGGGAATTGATATGTGGTTTGGAGCCATTGATAGTATGGTGGGGGCATGCAAACTGGATAAATGTGGTCACTGGAAAGGCACCTAATGTAGGATGACTGGACTCTTTGTATAACGGGCTTTAAATTCTTGATGGCTGTAGTTTCATTTGTTGCTGTTCCTGTTTCTTGCCCTGAACAAGCACTTATTTTTTTAGTCAGCTCATGAACATAAATCATTGATTGGCTAACTGCAATGAAAACTACACTATTAGCCAAAAACTATTGAACTAAAATGTTGCAAAGAATCACCTGAAACAAACTGGCTTTCTGTCTCCTATGCCAACTGCCTTCCTATCCATTTCCAGCATTTTCTGTTTAGTGCAACTTTTAGACTTCATTTTCTATCGAGAGATACTCGGTCTCTTCCACTAAGAGAAAAATGATTGAATTATGCAAAGTTTTGTGTATAGAATGTTAACAGAAATGATTTTTAACAATCCAGATACTTGGCGAGTCCATTGATTCTTTCTTATTCATCTTCGTACGCAGGGGGATTTCAAATAATGGAATTTGTTTATATTTTCACTTCAAAAACAAAGCAGTAATTACAGTAACAGTTGTCAATTTTTATCTTCCAAGTTGTGTGATCTAGATAAATATTTCATGCTGTGTCATGACTGGGGAAGGAACCATTTCCTCCTTATTTCAATATATGTTAAATGCTATGTGCCTGAAGTGGGATTCAAACTTATACCTCCAAGGGGCGCACAATGTAGACCTATTTTCACTCTGTCACTGAATTTCCTCACTCAGGTCATGAAGGAGATTTGAGTATTGTTGGGACAGATATCATCAAAACTAGAATGGGTCATCATATTCAAATGTAGATCTTAGATGAGCGTCAAAAAAAAACACTCACTACAATAATACTGGGATTTTTCCAATTCCCATAGCAACTTTTATTGTAGATTGAGTAGGCTGAGAGATGTTTTGCTCAACATGTTGTGAATCTCTGAAATTCTATACCCCAGAGAGCTGGGATGCTCCATCATAAACTACATTTAAGACTGAGATTGATAGATTTTGAGCCCTAAATGATATAGGATTAGTGCAAGAAGGTGGAGATAAAGTGGAAGATTAACATTGATCTTACTGAATGATGGAGCAGGCTGCAGTTCCTATTGCATTTGTTCTTAATAAAGGGAGAATTCTGGAAATTAGTTTTTGATCAGCTAGCAGCTAATAGACAGGTGGGTGTGGGGGCGGGGGGTTTGACATTTCCTGTGTAGTATTTTGTAAGAAAAAAACTAAATAGCCTTGTCAGCAAGTTGAAGCTCATGGAACAGAAAGGACAGTGACAGAATGGATCCAAACTTGCTGGGTGATAACTAGAAATAATGGTGAACTGATGCGTTTCGCACTGGAGGAAGATGTGCAGTGATGTTCCTGAGGGATCAGTATAAGAACCATTGGATTTTGTGATTGATATTAATAACCTAGTGTGGATAGGGCACAATTTCAAAATTTGTGTCTGTCCCACAACTTGGAAATTCTATGAGTAGCATTATGATAGACTTCAAGAGGGCATAGAAAATTTGGTGGATTGGACAGACATGTGGCAGATGAAACTTGATGCAGAGAAGTGTGAAGTGAAACATTTTAGTTGGAAGCACAAGGAAAGGCAATAAAAAATAAATAAAGATCTTAATTTCAAAGAGGTTGCAAGAGCTCCAGGACCTTGAAGTATGTGTGTAGAAGTGGTTGATAAAGCTCATGGGATCCTGGGCTTTGAGAGGACAACAGGAAGAAAGTTATCAAAACATTTGTTTGACCTCAGCTAGAGTATTGTCCAATCCTGGTCACTGCATTTTGGGAAGGATGTGAGGGTGTTAGGGTGCAAAACTTTTTTTTTAAACAAGAATGCTTTCATTGTGAAACTTCAGCTACAGGAATAGATTGGAGAGCTGGCGTACTCCTCGATGATGAGATGATTGAAAGGAGATTTGATAGAGATGTTCAGTCATGATGGGTCTGAACAGATAGGGAGAAGTAATGGTCAACAATCAGAGGACACTAACTTAAGGCAAATGGCAAAAGAGCCCCAGCTGACATGAGGGAAAACATTTACCCAATGAGCAGGTAGGATCTGAAATGCGCTGTGTGTGGTGGATGCAGATTCAATTGTTGCTTTTAAAAGGGAATTGGATAAAGCCGAGAAAAAAGAAAACGCAGGGAAATGGGGGATTGAGATTAGCAGATTTGCTCTTGCAGATACATGACACAGACAGAATGGACCGAACGGCTGCCTTCTGAGCTGTAACCATTCTTTGATTCTAACCCTTTTAATAGGAAAGGGAGAAACAGTAGATAATTGAGGTTTGCATACGAATTAGGAGCTAGAGTAGGCCACTTGGCCCCTTGAGACAGCTCTACTATTCGATAAGATTGTGGCTGACCTGATTATAACCACCTATCCCTGATAATCTTTCACCTCATGCTTATTAGGCAGCATGGTGGCACAATGGTTAGCACTGCTGCCTCTTAAGCACCAGGGACCCAGGTTCAATTTCTGGCTTGGTCACTGTCTTTGTGGAGTTTGCATGTTTTCCCTGTCTGCATGGGTTTCTTCCGGATCTCCGGTTTCTTCCCACAGTCTGAAAGATGTGCTGGTTAGGTATGTTGGCTATGCTAAATTCTCCCTCAGTGTACCCAACAAGTGCCAGAGTGTGCGACTAGGGGATTTTCACAGTAACTTCAATGCAGTGTTAATGTAAGCCTACTTGTGACACTAATAAATCAACTCCTGGTATTAGTTTAGTAAACCTCGGAACTGCTTCCATCGCATTTTTATCTTTTCTTGAATATGGTGACCAATACTATACACAGTATTCAGAATGTGATCTCGTTAGCGCTCTGTGTGACTGAAGCATAACCTTCCTACTTTTGTATTCAATTCCCTTTGCAAAAAAAAAACATTCTATTAGCTTTCCTTATTCATTGCTGTAGCTGCATAGCAGCTTTTTGTGATTCATGTACTAGGACATCCAGAGCCCTCAACCTGAGTTCTGCATATTGTCACTAATTTAATAATGTGCTTTTTTTATTCTTCGTGCCATAATAAACAATTTCACAATTTCCCTCATCCTCTCTATTCACTCACTTAACCTATATCCCTTTATAGCCTCCTTATGTTCACTTTGCAACTTACTTTCCTACCTATCATTGTGCCATCATAAATAACTCTATAATACTTAATAAGAAAATCTCAGATGAAGAATTGAAAGCGGGAAGTGCTGGAAAAAAAACTCCACAGATTTGGCAGCATCTGTGGCGAGAGGAACAAGAGTTAACAGATTCTGGCAACTCCATTTCTCCATCCACAGATGTCAGACCTGCTGGGTTTCTACAGGTCTTAGATTTTCATTTCAGATCATCAACGTACTTTGCTTTTCATCTTAAGACAGCGATTTAACTGAGGCAGTGGAAGTTCTTAAAAGAATAAGAGAAGATTTAAAAACTATCAGGAAGGTGACTGCAAGATTTAATAACAATCTGAAGACTGTAGTGAAAATGCATAATGCTGAAAATATGCTAGCCAACTGGTACCAAAACAGAAAAAGGCATGCCCGAACCCTGACCACATAACTTCTCTCCACCCAAAATTATGATCTGTTAAGTGAAATCTGAAATCGCCTTCCCTCTCCCCAATGATGACCGCAGTCCACATCCCTGTGCAGCAAAGAAAATGACAGATGTAACATAACCAAAGTTATATTACTAAATTTATTGATCACTTGCTATCCTGCTGTAGCAGTAAAGTAGCTTGTATCCCATTAGGATATATTGGATTTAAACTTGGGAACCAGCACTGGAATGACTGCACACTAACCCACAGCATCACCTGGTTTCTCAAGTAACCTGAAACCTGTTTCATGCCAAACTAAAACATAAAGTCAGCAACAGAACTCTTTAACTGAATTGATTTATTTTAGTGTCTGTAATTCACACTGTATAAAATTTTGAATATTGAAGAAATGTGCTTTTTTGGTAATGTCAAATGTTTGTAATTTCCAGTATTAAAAGTTGAAGATGTAATGGGAAGTCACATTGAAGACCCAATTACCTTTTGGGGTCAGGTAATTCACATTCAGTTTCTTAAATGTTCATCAAAATGTGGGTTTTCTATTTTGGATTTCTGCGTTGTATGTATATAGTATTGGAACACAGTAGTTTATGCAACTCAAAAGCTCCATTTCAGATTAGTCATTCAGTGTTACGTCATGGCAACAGACCTGCACAGTGTTTTTGTTCATGGGCTGCTTAGTCTCATCTTGCTCTTGTTTGCTGCCCATTGTGGTTTTTTTTTAAATTATGCACCATTTAACTTGTCAAGACTCTCTTCACAGTCATAACCCGGCATTCCTTATAACTTTCTAATGAATCTATGCTGTTCTGTTCCCGCTGATTCATTATGCTTACTTTAATATTCAGCTCAGAGTTGCACATTGGCTGTAGTTAATTAGCGTTCAGAACAAGTTCAGCACAGTCTCTTTGCTTTTGTATTTTACAAAATCAAGGAATCGGATTTACACTAGCGGTCAACTCTACTTATGCTGCCATATTTACTTACTCGCACATCTTGGTTCCTTTAATTTAAAACCTGGCCATCTCTTGGTGGATTGCAGTCATAAAGGGTTGTTAGCCCTGCAGTAATAGCTTCCATGTGATTCAGGCGTGAGTGGTAATAAACAAGTTTTAGTAGACATTAATATTCTTGTACAACAATTCAATTACAAGCAGTTAAGGCGGCCTATTTTCTCTGAAATTCAAAATGATCAGACTTGTCCTTCTTGCACTGTTGTTCCAAGCAAATGGATGTCCAGCTATCCTGAGAACTCTAATTTGAGGAAAAAGCCTGTTTGTACAAAATAAATACATTATAAATTCTCTTTTTTTGTCAACAGATGCTTCCAGACTTCCTGGGTTTTTCAGCAATTTTTTGATTTTATTTCAGATTCTAGCATCTGCATTATTTTGCTTCTATCTTTATACTGTTCGGCTATGTAGGGCTGCACGCAAATATCTTCCTCCTTATCTCTTGGTCATTAATCCTAGTAATTTCTATTATCTTTCACGAATAATGTCATCCACTCCCAATTTGAGTCTGCTTAAATGTTAAAAGTGGTGACACACATTCTGCTATTTCCTCTTTAATCCCATTTATAAGTGGTTTTGTTCCTCCATTCTTTTTTTCTCACACCTGGGAGTCATCAAGGTTCAGGTTATTTACCTGCCTTGCCTTCCATAAAATCTCTAATATTCACCACTGCTATTCTGTACCAAGGTTCTGTAGTCTCAATATAAAACTGTTCAGTTAAATACAGCAAATTCCTGGTAGTACTCCACCTTAAATTTCTTCCCTTTGTCTGTGGACTTCCAGCATTTAAGGTGCTTTTTGAAACTAGAATGTATTTGAACTCTATCATTCCTTGTTAGTGTAATTTTCATTGTTGTGGCAAAATTGTATTTTTTTTTATTTGTTTATGAACATTCACAATCAGAGCATAAGTTGACTGTTTGGCCCCTCATGGTTGCTTGCCATTCAATAAGATCATGGCTGATCTGTTTGTTTCGAATCTCACATTCCTATCCACTCTGATAGATTCTTGTATAACAAGAATCTATCTACCTCTGCCTTTAAAAATGTTCAGTGATTCTGGGCCCTATTTTATCATTTTGATTCTAAGTGCTGGATGGACTTGAAACTGGGAGTGTTTCGGATTCGACCTTTTAGACCCGTCCTCAGGCACCCCCATATTCACTCTGCCTGAAAAAATAGCAGCGATTCCGAATTGCGCTGTAGAAGCCTGTGGGCAGGGCATAGCACACCCTAAATCCTGCAGCTCCGATTGGTGCCTCCAACTGCGCACAGAAAAGAAATGATAGCATGAGGGTCCCCAGCACATCCCTCCCAGGCCGGATAATGCCTCTCCCTGGCCACCACAGACATTGCCCCAGCCCTACAGCGTTACTGACCCTCATCCCTCCATCCACCCAGACTGATCGCTGCCCTTATGTCTGGTACACAACCCAGTGTGACCAGAAAGTCTCTTTCGTCGTGGAGATGAAACAAGCCAGTGTGACTGTAAAGTCCCTTTCATCCTGGAAATGACCCATATCCTGTTTATTCACTTGTCAGGGTTGCAGCCTGTTTGTCTCTGTCTTTAAACTGCAACCTCTCGGTTTAGTTCTTGCTCAATTGTCCCAGAGTGCTTTACAAATCGCCATTTTAGATGGCCCGTTTGACCACACTTGGTAAAAGGGGAATCGCACAGAGGCGTGGATTGCACTATTCACCTCACACCTGACTTCACTAATTTTTCACACCTGAAAACGGTCGCAACTTGATGGTAAAATCAGGCCCTCTGTTTCCACAACTTTAAGTGGAGAGTTCCAAAAGCTGAAGTGAAATAAATTCTCCTCATCTGTCATAAAAAGGTGATTCCTATTCTGGACTCGCCCACAAGGGAAAACACCCTTTCCTTGTCCATCTTGTCAAGGCCATTCAGAATCTTCTATTTTGATCAAGTTACCCTTCACTTTCCTAAACTCCATTGAAAGCAAACTCAGCCTGTCCAACCTATCCTCATAAATCAATAGGCTCATTCCCGGCATCAGTCTAATGAACTGTTCCCAATGAATTTACATTTCTGAAGGAGATCAGAATTATATTTGTGATGTGATCTTGCAATGCTTTGTATAACTGAAGCATAACATTCTTGCGTTCAATTCCTCTCAAAATTAAAGCTTGCATTCTATTAGTCTTAATTATTTATTATATCACATAATAATTTTTTGTGATTTATGCATAAGAATACCCAGGTCTCTTTGCACCTTGGAATTCTGTGGCTGTTCTCCATTTAAATAATCTGCGTTTTTATTCTTCATGCCATGGTAAATAACTTCACATTTTCCCACATTATACTCCATCAGCCAGATTTTTGCCCAGTGTCTCAACCAATCTATCTGCAAACTATCGTCTTCACAATGTAATTTCCTACCTATCTTTTCCTACCTAAAGATTTAGCTGCCACACCTTTGTTCCCCTCATTGAAGTCATTCGTGTAAATTGTAAAAGGTTGAGGTCTCAGCACAGACTCCTGCAGGACTCCACTCATCACATCCCGACAAGTGGATGAATACTGATTTATGCATACTCTTGTTTTCTGCCAGCCAATCTTCTGTTCAGGCCAGTATGTTACAAACTGCATCCCCACACCACAAGCTTCTATTTTCCACAGTAACCTTTGATGTGGCACCTAATCAAATGCTTTCTAGAAATCCAAATGCATTATGTCTACAGGCTCCCCTTCACCCAGAATGCATATTATTCTGCCAAAGAACTGCAATAAATTAGTTGAACATGATTTCCCTTTCACAAAACCTCACTGACGCTTCATGATTATCTTGAGGTTTTTTAATGGCCCAGCTACAGACTCTTTAATGATTTTTTTTTAATACTTCCCCAATACAGATGTTAAGTTAAATGGCATTGTTTCCTGTTTTCTGCCTCTGTCCTTTATTGAACAGAGTGGCTTCATTTGCTACTTTCCATTCAGGGTAGGATTTTTGTTTTTCATTTTGAATACCCTATCCTGGACCTTTACCATTTCAGTTCTTACAATAAGCTTAATTTTTTTTGCTTATTTTCCATAATGTTTTTGTTTTAGTATTTGTAATTGTTCTACTTCATTACCAGAGCCAGGTTATGCTATGCTTCCTTCTTTCATTGGGGTCAGAATAATTTGACCAAACATGTAACAGATAGCAAAAGCACCCCTTCATTTCTCACCAAAAATATTTTCCCTGTCAGTCCATTTTGAATCATTCTCTTTTCTGTAGTTACAATTCCATTGTTAAAACACACTTGTCAAATGTTACTTAAGATTCCTGTGCACGGTATAAGATTAACAAGGAACCAGGCCCAATGACAGATTATTCCTTCGCTCATCTTCAGTTTAATCAAAAGTGATTGTTTGGACCAGTTTGATACTTAAATCCTTGCATGTCAGTGTCTTGAACTAATACTGCTACCCACTTTCTTTTCTTTGTTCCTTATGCTTATGCTAACAATACTTTCATCCACAGGGTAACAAGTAAATAAAGTTTAACAAATAAACCTTCAATTTGCTCTTTGTGAGTAAAAGAGAATGTGCATTTCTATACCAATTTCCACTGGGTGCCACAAAAAAGCCAATGAAGTACATTTTGAAGCACTTTTTGACGGGTCTGTCAGCTTGATGTCTCATGCAAAAAAAACACTTCCAACATTGCAGAACCTCACTATTCAGTATTGCACTAATTATAATCTCTGGAGTGGGACTTGAACCCACGATCTTTTGACTTGAAGGTGAGAATGCAATTAGTGAAGGAAGAATTATAATTGATGGCTAGATTAAGTATGATATACAATGAACACATGGAAGACTCTTAAGATATCTCCTTAAGATGCATTTTATCATGTACATTGCACCTGAAGCATTAACGTTTTCTATTTGTTACCCTATTGTGTGACCTGCTGAGGTTTCCAAGTTTCCAGCAGCTGCAGGGCTTTTCTGTATCTTCTAACTGTAAATTTGGCTGGATTTAGTTATATTCTTTACTAAATTGGAAGTTGAGAGCCTGAGGCTCATGGATCATAATCTAACTTTGCACTTGAGCATAGTAGTGGGAAATGTGCATTGTCTGAGGTGCTGACTTTTCAATGTGCTAGCAAAGTTTCTGGTTGATGTTATTGATCTCATTACACTGAAGGAAAGCTTGGTGTTCCTACCGCACTTTATTGAAATGCTTTGCAATGTATTTTCATGTAAAAGGTATTGTATAAACGTAAGTAGTTTAGTAGATTTGAAACTATTCTGTTACTGAGTAGCTGGGAAATACTTGAGACTGGTCCATAACGGTTAATCTCCAAATAGCCTACGTCGTTTACAGGAAACTCGTGAGACTCTAAATTGGAAGCACGTAACCTCTCGGTCCCATTTATAATTAATTGACAGTATTTTATTAATCATTCCCAACTGTATTTGTGTTGACTTTCTAATCTGTTTGTCATTGGTATTAGTGGATGATAGCTGAATGAGTTTGTTTAGTATTGAACTCAGTGCAGACATAAAATGTTTATTTTGAAAAGATTAATAGATCCAATAAAATAACTGACTGCAAAATGTAAATTAACATTTGGAAGAAATTTAGTTGTGGCATCGTGGATCCCATCCACTGGTGGGGACCTCATGCTGCCTTCCATAGGAGACCCTATGCAATTCCGAAGTAATTGGATTCTTGGCTAGCACGGAATTAAACAAGATGCTGGGCGGAAATCCCACTCCTCAGAGCTGCTGTCAGAGTGACGGCCAAGGAGGGGGCTCAGCAGGGATATGGCTTTGCGTGGGGCCCCTGTTTTCTGACGCTGGCTCCCTTGATTGGGCGCAGCACCTTTGAACCTCCCTGGAAGGCTGCAGGCAAACCTCACAATTTGGTTGAATTGATGAGCAGTGACAATGGGCGATGCCCGTTCGTGGCCACTTGGGGGTCTTAATTGGCTTTGGGCAGAAGGGAGGGAGGTGCAGGATCTCCACTGTGCAACTACCTGCCCCATCACATGTCCCTCCATGTCCGAACCTGCCTTTGGCATACTAATTCCATCAACTGTTGCCCAATGAGGGGCATACATGCGATGGGTCGTACTTGGGCTACTCTGAATGTTCGAGATTGGCCTAGGGCTTCATGTCGTTTGTGTACGCTTAAACTGGACCAGATGCTGGGCAACACGACAGCTCAGTGACTATCACTGATTGCTGTGCAGACACATGGATTTGGGCCAGTGTCTGTGGGGGTTTGCGCATTCTCCCCGCGCTTGCATGGGTTTTCTCCAGGTGCTCCAGTTTCCTCTCACCCCAAAGATGTGCTATTAGGCTGATTGGAAGTAATAAATTGTCCCTAAATTAGTTTCCCTCAATGTGGATTGCCATAAAAACAATAGATAAGGGTCATGGGTGGAGGGGGGGACTGGTAATATTAAAATGGCGACGCGGACTCGTTGGGCCGAAGGACCTGTTTTCCCGGGCTGTTTTTTTTCATTGTTCTTTTGTTTTTGTTCTTTACTAAGTGACCAAGCTCTAATTTTGCAAATGGAAATTTCTGGGCCCAATATCAGTATCAGTGATAGCCCCAGTATTGATTTGTTGTTTTAGATGGTGGATGGGTGGGGAGGGGGGGGTGGTGGTGTCAATTCTATTTCCTTTGTCTGGCTTCTGGCCAGATTAACAGGCTAACAAGTGGGAACTCAGTGGTATAAGGCCACAGCTGGGGAATGTTGGAAATGTTTCTGAATATTGGGAAAGATTGGATGTTGATAGAGGACAGGGGGCGGGGTGGGGTGGGCGGGGGCGGGGGGGGGGGGTGGCGGGGGGGGGTGGCGGGGGGGGCGCGGGGGGCGGCGGGGGGGCGCGGGGGGGCGGCGGGGGGGGCGCGGGGGGTGGTGGGGGCGGGGGGGGGCGCGGGGGGGGCGGGGTGGCGGTGGCTCTGACTATTAGAATGGAGAGTAAGGGCTCTCAGCAGACCATGGCAACTGGCAGATGCAGATGTCATGGTTGGGGGAACACTTTCTTGCTCACAAGCTGTGCTCTAAAAAGCCTAGACCCTGTGCAGCCATTCCCTGTTTAGCTGCTGAAATTCTTGAGCCCTGAGGAACCTGGCCAGCAATCTTTATATTCAAATCAGATTTGCAATTGCACTAGGTATCTGATTTAAATATTGTAATGCAAAGCCTCACTTATCCAAGGTGGACATGGCACAACACACAAACTGGTGTAAAAATGGCAGTGGCTGTAAATGCAACAAATTGGGATGTGTTTTTCAATGAAAAAAAATCTTCAGCTGCCCAATAAAGGGAGAGAAAGGAGGAAATTTATATCATTCAGCCTCAAGCTATCTTAGTACTGGACGTGACTATGGGCATGGAGGTTATCTTAGAAATAGTAGATGTTAGCTGGTGAGAAGTATTTTGCGTGATGTAGTTTTCAACCTCTATTACATATTGAATCCTATATTTAAATCTCATGCACAGTGTGGCCTTCAACCTGAATTCCAAACTGTTAAAATATTGTTAAATTTAAATCTTGTGTATGCTTCACATCCAGACTATTGAATTAATTGAAGAACTCCTTAAGATATCGACTACTTTGACAGAAATTTGCCCGTTTGCTGCCAAAGTATTTGGAGATCCTGCTCCTGAGAAGGTATTTTACTAATTAAAATGAATTGAATGAAGGCATAGCTAAAGGCTGTTTATGAACTTATCCCCCTTCCCTATACTTTATAATAGGATGATCCAGGTGAGGAAAGCACAAAGCTTAGCTCACAAAGGTGCAGCAACATGGCACCGAATCTGTTTCATTTTATTATAAATATAGCACAGATTTTTGAGTTAGTGTGTGCTAATTGATCTCAGCAAACAGTTCCTATTAATGGCCTTTGTTCTGCACAGGGACTGGTTGCTTGTAGATCAGTATTAAAACCTGTGCTGTTCATTGTGTCAGTGATCTGGATGAAGTTGTCATGGGAACAGTTTGCAAATTTGCAGACTAGACAAAGATTAGTGCATGGGAATAATGTGGAACAAGTGTTGACGATGCAGGGTGATAATTTTAAGGATTTTTTAATGAGGAAAAAGACTTAAATTTCATAGTACATGCACTTCTGAAGATTTACTCTTTCAAAAAAGGTGTATCGCTAGGATCATAACATAAAACAAACTGTATTGTCCTTTGTTAAAACTTGGCTGTGCTTATCCTGGAACACTGTCTTTTGATCACAGAATAATTACTGTGCAGAAGGTGGCCATTCAGTCCATCATGTTGGCACCAGTCTCCAAATGTGCTTGCCTTTTTTCCACAACTTTGTACACATCTAATGTCCTCGTGACTGCCTCAATGGAACGTGCCTAAACCACACTTCCATGAAGTGTGTTCCAGACCTGCACCACTTGCATTACATTGCTTCTTTTACATATCATTCTGTACCGTCTTGTTCGTGAGCGTTTTATGATTGGGAACAGTTTCTTCCGATCTATCGTCTCCAGGATTTTGAGCACCTCTATCAAATTTCACCTTCATCTTCTCTCCAAGGATAACAGTCCCAACTTCTCCAATCTATCTTCATAAACTCGAGTTTCTCAACCCTGGAACTATTTTTGTAAACCTTTCCTACACATTCTCTAATACGTTCACATCCTTCCTAAAATGTGGTGCCCAGAACTGTATATGCTAGTCCAGCTGATGTCTTAACAATTATTAGTAAAGCCTCATTAACTGCTCTCTCTCTCTCCTCTCTCTCTCTCTCTCTCTCTCTCTCTCTCTCTCTCTCTCTCTCTCTCTCTCTCTCTCTCTCTCTCTCTCTCTCTCTCTCTCTCTCTCTCTCTCTCTCTCTCTCTCTCTCTCTCTCTCTCTCTCTCTCTCTCTCTCTCTCTCTCTCTCTCTCTCTCTCTCTCTCTCTCTCTGTCTCTGTCTGTCCTGTCACCTTCAATGTTTTATGTACCCAGGTCCCTCTGCTTCCCCACACCCTTTAAAATTGTACCCCTTATTTTGTATTATCCTTCCATGTTCCTCCTACCAAAATGAAACACCTCACATTTCTCTGTATTGTGTTTTAACTGCCACCAATCTGCCCACTCCCCCAACTTGTCTATGTCCTTTTGAAGTTCTGTGCTGTCCTCCTCAAAGTTTACAATGTTTACAAGTATCATCCACTGACTTTGAAATTGTCCCCTGCATACCAAGATCTAGATCAATAATGTATATCTAGAAAAGCAAGGGTCGCCAACACTGATCCCTAGGGAACACCACCACAGGGCTTCCTCCAGCCTGAAAAATATCCATTGACCAATAATGTCTGCTTCCTATAACTCGACCAATTTTGTATCTGCATTGCTACCTGTCCCTTTTTATTCTGTTCTCAAGTCTGTTGTTTGATTCTATTGAGTGCCATTTGGAAGTCCATGTACACCACAAACAGCATTACCCTCATCGACCTTCTAATAAACCTATGGCTGACTTTTCCTAATTAGCATGCATTTTAAAATATAACAGTTAATTCTGTCCCATGGTAGGTAATGTGGAGCAGGAATTCTCAATCATGGCTTCTCAGTTTTCAAAGACTTGACCAATATGAAGGCAAAAGTAATCCATCTTTAGCTTAAATCAAATCTGACAGCACATCCTCAAATTAGTCCAACTCTCAATGAGCCTGTTATTGTAAGGTCACTGGAAAGAGGACAGTGATTGGAAGATAACAGCAGCAGCAGTGTGATTTTTGAAAAAGCTGAGTTGTTATAAAGTAGCACATGGAAGTGAAGGTACAATGGGAGACGGCAGTGCTGTTTTAATTTTCTTTAATTTTTCATGGGATGTAGGTGTCACAGGCAAGGCCAGCATTTGTTGCCCATCCCTAATTGCCCTTGAACTGAGTGGCTTACTGGGCCATTTGGGAGGACAGTTAAGAGTCAACCACATTGCTGTAGGTGTGGAGTCACATATAGGCCAGACTGCATAAAGACAGCAGATTTCCTTCCCCTAAAGAATATTAGTGAACCAGATGGGTTTATTTGACAATGATTTCATGGTCATTTATTTGAGTTTTTAATTCCAGATCTTTCTGGAGTTCAAATTCCACTATTTGCTGTTGTGGGATTTGAACCCAGGTCCCTAGAGTATTACCCTGGGAGTTTTTCCTGGAAGCTGTAAGGCCATAATTTCGAGAAGTCCCAGATTCCTTTGGGTATGGAAAGTGTGGGTGGTCGGCGTCATTGATTTAGAACAAACAAAAGTACAGCACAGGAACAGTTCCTTTGGCTCTCCAAATGCCGATCTTGATACCCTAACTAAAAGAAAAAATCTTCTGCCCTTACTTGGTCCATATCCTTCTATCCCCTCCCTATTCACGTATCCATCAGATGCCTCTTAAATATAGCTAATATGTCTGCTTCCACCACCTCCTCTGGCAGTGCACCCACCACTCCCTGGGTGAAAAACTTCCCCTGCACATCTCCCTTAAATTTGTCCCCTTGTAGTTGACATTTCCACCCTTGGAAAAAGCCTTTGATTATCCACCCTGTCGGTACCTCATAATTTTGTAGACCTCTATCAGGTCTCCCCGCAACCTCTATCTTTCCAGTGAAGTTTATTGGAAGAGTTATCTGCACTGCTTCCCCCAACCTGCCACCCAGATGCAGTCTCTACCACAGACCCTGCCTACTCCTGGCCAAACTCTGGCTGTGGTGAATCATTTGCCCTGTCTTTTTTTTGCAGGATAAATGGAAATTTTGTTATTCTGGCCTTACGCAGGCCCCTCCCTCATCTCTCTTTCTGGTACATTGATGACATCGGTGCAACTCTCAATATGAACTGGAAAATTTCATTGACTTTCCTTCCAATTTTACTGATCCTTTATCTTCACTTAGTCCATCTCTGACTTCTTCCCAACTTGACTTCTGGGCTCCCACAGTGACTTTGACTAGATTTCCTCACATCCTGCCTCCTGTAAGTACTCTCTTCCATTCCCCTGGTTTATCTGATTCCATCGCATCTGTTTGCAACCTTCCACACAAGCGCTTCCGATATATTTTGCTTTTTCCTCAACTGAGGATTCCCACACAGCATAGTTGACCGGGCCCCTTGCTATGTCCAATTAATTTCAAGCAGTTCTGCTCTTGCCCTGTTCCCTGTCTCCTAGAACTTTGGAAGGGAGTCTGTTGTCCTCACCTTCCAGCTGCCATGTTACGTGGATCGCCCTCTGCCATTTTTGCTGGCTCCAGTGTGATGCCATTGCCAAACACATTTTCCTCTTTTAGCATTCCAAGGAGACGGTTCCTGTCATGCTGCCCTTGTACATTGCTCAGTTTAGTATTTGATTTTTCAGTTTTTAATGTGCTTGTGTTGTACTAGTGGAGGTATGTACTTGGTTTCAAACGCAGATTTCCTCGGAATGCATTGTTTCATTGGAAATTCAAATTAGTTCTTTAAGGAGGTGTGTTTGTACCTCCTTAATCTCACCGCTGAAAAATTAATATGTAAGAAATAAAGATCAAATTTGTGCCCACTTCTACAGAACTGATTAATGTTTCCCAGGATGAAGTATTCCCTGAATATTTATCTAATCTTATACCTTACTCACATGATCTGAAGTTGATTTTTGTTTTGTTAAATTTAACTACACTACCTATGAATCCAACTGGACCCTTTAAGTTAATGACATTGGTTATTAACGTGAATCTTATCCTGGACAGAATTCTGTTACTTTGATTTGTATGATGTAATAGCTCTTTACATGGGAACAAAAACATCAATGTTTTTATTCTTAGATTTATGGCGGGTTATATTCTGAAGACCAGTGTTGGTATAGATGCAAGCTGAAAAAAATGATGACAACTGAAAAGGTATTTGATATCCGTTACTCTTGAAAAACGGAAGTTTAATTAACCCAGTCATCCAACATGGCTGGTTTTATTTTGTAAGATGGCGGTTGTATCAAGTGACCAATAAGATGTGACTTTGATTTGTTTCATGATTTAGATCTTAATGAAGTCTTTAAAATTCTCTAAGTCACTTTGCAGACTTGAGTGGAACAAAATCTCCAGTACCCACCCCCTTGACAGTTGGAAACATCTTGTCCTGATGGTAACGAGGCTAAAAGCTGTAAACCATCAGATTGTCTCAGGATTCCTGTTTATCCACTTGACCGAATTGTGCATGAATCAACCCAGGATTTCTGAACGCTGTCACCCAAAATCCTATTCAAGTGATAGAAGGAACATTCAGTGGGTTCAAGGAATACTAGCTTATCTTCCTTGAAGCATCATAATTTAGTATTTAAACACTAGTGATGGCTGACATTATTTGTTTATACATAATATGGCGCATGGTTTGTTAACTTCCATTTTTGAGCCTCTGTCCACTGAAAAACTTGTACCCTTTCATGTATCAGTTATTTCACCTGTTTTGACCCCATATTCACTCCATAGTGCCAAGTGCACAGACTTCATTGTATCAGTTACACAATGGCTTAGCCATTTATTGCCAGATGGGGTCATGCGCTACTTACTCATTCTACCAAAATTATCCTGCTCCAGGATTACCATAGAGGGCAAAAATAACCCCAGCTTCTTTATTCCACTGCCAGTTATCATGTTGTGACAGTGGTTCGAGGCCTTCACACTTTTTCTCCCACTCTCTTTGCTCACAAAGCCAAACTCATTCCCAGGCTGCCTGCAGATTCCGTGACTACCAAGTTCTCATATTGGCCTGAATGTTAGTTAATGTTAATGGTTCATTTTCCTTTGGTACTGCCTTCCCAATCAAAATTGCTGTCATCACACACCTTGAAATAAACCCAGCCCTGAGCCTTGCGAGGTGCCACAATTTCTTCAGCCAACTTTCCCCTCAAATCCATGAATATATTCTCCCCTTCTGGGTCATTTCGTGCATCTTCTCTGCAGCTCCCTGTTTGAATCTTCAGCTATTTTTCCAATCCTTTGGAACTGCCCTCACATTAACAGAAATGCAGAACAGATTCGGTAAGGTGATCCTGGGAATGAGAGATATTGGTTATAATGAGAGACAAGAGAAACTGAGCTATTATACAGCAGAGGTTAAGAACAGACCTGATAAAGGGGGCTTAAAATTTTGAAGGGTTTGATAAATATGAGCAAATTTGCTGACTGTTCATACCCTGCTGCCACTGCCAGAGGATGCAGAATTTAATGCTCAGTCGAATCTCCATTCACTGCAGCAGGATGGGAAAATCCTGACGTTGTGAACGGCCAGAGAATTCCACCCAATATGTACTGATAGGCATTTAGGCACCACTAAAAGAGGTTAGGAGAATTCCACCACCACCACCCCCCTCCCCCTTGCTTGATGCTTCCACAAAGGATTGTGTTGATAAAGGTTTAGGACCTTGGGTGCTACTAGCCCAGATTATTTTTGTGCACCCTGGGGCATACTACTTCTCCTTCAAAGCCCCCCCCAAAGTAACTCTAGACTTGACTTTTCCATTGCCTGTGGAACTGGTTGAAAAGTTGCAGTGCACAGCTTGTGGCCAGTCCCTACATAGGTGGTAGCCGGTGTCCTAAATGTCTTGAATCCTAAATGTCTTAAGCACTTTGGAAATCCAAAGAGGTAGGTCTCTTTTCAAATGGTCCCAGCTACGTCATTGGAGTGATCAGAGCTGCAAGGCCATTATCACCAGGCAAATGAAGTGAAAATTGATTCCTGTATCTTAAATCTGGTTTTGTGAAGTAGTGAGAAATGAAACCTATAAAAATGGGCTGTCATGTCATGTAGGCAGGGCCATTTTTTATGTGATTCTGGGACGATATGAACACAACTTGAATCAAGACAATGAGTTTTTTTTTAAACATCAGAATAAAAGTTCTTCCTCATTCTCAGATTCCTTGGTTTTTTTTTTCCCCAGGTCGTGGTCTAATGCTTCCTACGTTATTGCCATTGAGCAACACTGGCATGTGGGCAATGAGAAAAGATTCATGGCATGCAGCAATTTATTGTGGCGTATTCAGCTGTGCTGTAGCAACTATTTTGATCTAAACGTTAAAGAGTCTGAGTAAATTGCTTTAAGTATTTGTGCATCATTTCATTTTGAAAAAGACCCCACATTTTATCTTTCTTTCAGTGTTTGATGACTTATGTCGATTATGGAAATTCTGAGACTCTAAAAAAGTCATGTATTGTTGAACTTCCAGAAGATTTGCAGTATCCTGGATTGGCCATCAGATTTAGACTTTGGGGCCTTCAGATTCCACCTCATCAAGATGTAACTCCATTTGACCAAGTACGTACAAGGATGTGTAGCAGGAGTAGGCTACTCAGCCCCTTGAACCTGTTCTGCCATTTAATAAGATCATAGTTGATCTATTTGTAATCTCAACACCACATTCTCACCTATTGTCTATAATCTTTCACCCCCTTGCTTATCTATCTAACTCTGCCTTAAAAATATTCAAAAGCTCTACTTCCCTTTTGAGGAAGAGTGTTCCAGAGAAAAAAATTATCCTAATTTCTCTCCTAAATGGATGATGATTTTTGAATAGTGACACCTAATTGTAAATTCTCCCACAAGAGGAAACATTCTTTCCACATCCACCTTGTTGTGATCTTGTATGTTTCAAACAAGTTGTCTCTTACTCTTCTAAACTCTGGCTGATGCAGGGCTCGCCTGTCCAGCCTTTCCTCTTAAAACAACCTACCCATTCCAAGTAGTAGTCCAGTAAACCTTTTCTGAGCTGCTTTCAATGCATGTTGGAGGAGGCAATGGCGCAGTGACGTTGTCACTGGACTAGTAATGCAGAGACCTAGGGAAATACTCTGGGGATCTGGGTTCGAATGGAAGATGGAATTTGAATTCAGTAAAAACCTGGAATTAGAAACCTAATAATGAAACCATTGTTGATTGTTGTAAAAACCCACCTGATTCACAGAAGTCCTTTTAAGGAAGGAAATCTGCCATTCCTACCCAGTCTGGCCTACATGTGACTCCAGACCACAACAGTGTGATTGACTCTGAACAGTCCTCCGAAATAGCTGAGTGTATCAGAGGCAATTAGGGATGGGTAATAGATGCCAACACCCACAACCCATGAATGAATTTTTAAAAACCTATCATTTAACCTAAATTTCCAATTAACTTTTGCTAACCTTTATTTAAGTTTAAATTATCATTCTTAGAACTATTCTTCTCCCTCAAACTGAAGCAAAATCCAATCATATTATGATCACTGCTACCTTACCATGAGTTCCTTAATTAATCCTGCCTCACTGCATACCCAGGTCTAGTATAGCCTGTTCCCTGTTTCTAGAATGTGCTGATCTGAAAAATTGTCCCAAAAACATTCGATGAATTTGTCACCTACACTACCTTTACTCATCTGATTATTCCTGCTTATGTAAGTTAAAATCTTCCATGATAAATAAATTTTTTTTAAGGTGAAGTTTATTAGCTACAAGTAAGGCTTACATTAATACTGCAATAATACGCCTTATGCAGAACCTAGTTCTACCTATTTTGTTGTTACCTACATGGACCACAACAGGATCCTCCCCTTCCCACTGCAAGTTCCTCCCTAGCTCTGGGCTGACATCCTGAACCATAGTACCAGGCAGACAATACAGCTGCCTGAATTCTCATTGTGGCAGCATGTGGCACAGTGGTTAGCACTGCTGCCTCACAGCGCCAGGGACCTGCGTTTGATCCCTGGCTTGGGTCACTGTTCGTGTGGAGTTTGCACATTCTCCCCGTGTTTGTGTGGTTTTTCTTCTGGGTGCTCCAGTTTCCTCCCACAATCCAAGACGTGCTGGTTAGGTGCATTGGCCATGCTAAAATGTTTATAAAGGGGATAGGGGAACATTTGTTTTTGGCTAGTTAAACGTGATAGGGGAACAGACATTGTGTGAGGTGAGACATGGGTAGCAGAGTGTGACCTCACGTTTACAATGGATAGAATATGGGAGTTCTGGCAGGAGTGTGTTAGCGTAGTCCATTCTAGAAATAATGAAAGTAGGATTGAGGGTGGATTAGGATTTAGGATGGTAAGGGAGAGAACAAAAAATTATCTTTCCAAAGAAAAGTGGAATAACAGTAGCAGGGACTGAGAAATATGATGCTGAAGCATAAGGAAGCTGTACTGCTCCATCTGGTGGTATTGCTAATCTGTTCGTATGTTAAAAATAATTTGTTATTCAGTTTTAAAATAGAAAATTCTGATAAAGTGATAGCTATAGACATGATGAGGAATTGTGACATTTTAATGTTGCAAATCCTGTTTCAAAAAAAAGTTGCTTATCTTCACAGAGTATCAGACACGTACATAAAATTTAATATTGATGAGGGCATGGCTGGGAGAGAAAATGTCTATTTTCCTTTTGCACAACTTTTGTTCCTAATTGGGAGAATTTCATGATGTTCAGCTGCCTCATTCTGTATGAAGAAGGTGGGGCAGTGATTGTTCACCATTGCTTTGCTTTGGCAGGAAGTAAAGAAAAGCAGTCTGCTGTTTAAATGGAGAAAGATTGTAGAACCCACTGGTACAGGGGAAACTGGGTGCCCTGGTACATAAATCATATAAAGTTAGTATGCAGGTACAGCAAATGATTAAGATGACAAATGGATTGTTGGTGTACATTGCAAGAGGAATGGAATGTAAAAGTAGCCAAGTTTTATCATATTTGTACAAGATCATAGTGAGATCACACTTGGTGCAAGTTTTGTCTCCTTACATGTCTCTGGGGTGGCACAGTGGTTAGCACTGCTGCTTCACAGTGCCAGGGATCTGGCTTGGAATGTTGTCTGTATGGAGTTTGTACGTTCTTCCCATGTCTGCGTGGGTTTCCTCTGGGTGCTCTGGTTTCCTCCCACATTCCAAAGATGTGTGGGTTAGGTGGATTGGCCATGCTACATTGCTCCTTAGTGTCAGGGGGACTAGCTAGTGTAAATGCATGGGGTTATGAAGGTAGGACCTGGGTGGGATTGTGGTTGGTGCAGACTTGATGGGCCAAATGGCCGCCTCCTGCACTGTAAGGATCCTATGATTTTAAAAATCAATGGTCTAGAAGCTATTCAGGAGAGCTTAACTAAGAGTCGGTTACTAGGGGGCACAGGTTTAAGGTGCAAGGTTTAAAGGAGACGTACGAGACATTTTTTACACACAGTAGTGGCTGCCTGGAACCCGTTGCCGGGGGAAGTCGTAGAAGTGGATACGGTAGTAAGTTTTTTAAGAGGCGCCTTGACAAGTACATGAATAGGTTGGGAATAGATGGATGTGGTCCCTGGAAAGGAAGGGATTTTAGTTAAGTCGGGCAGCATTGTTGGTGCAGGCATGGAGGGCCAAAGGGCCTGTTCCTGTGCTGTAATTTTCTTTGTTCTAGACTTGTTCCTGGAATGAAGAGGTTGTCTTATGAAAAGTTCACATCTATATCCTTTGGAGTTTAGAAGAATGAGAGGTGATTTTACTGAAACATGTTGGCCAGAATTTTACTGGCCCCCCCCTATGGGAATTGGAGAGGGCGAGGAGCAGACCATGGATGGATCTGTTGACTTCTGGTGAGATCTTGTGGTTTCAAGATGAGTGAGGCCATAAAGTCCTACCCGCAAGAATCTGAGGAAGGTGGCTGGGGGAGGGATGGCAGGCTACTGGGAGGGTGTTTCCTTTTGTGGGGGGAAGAGTAAAATTCTGTTTTTTCCTGCCAAAAGGATTGTGGGTGTGTGGGATTCTCTTCCTCAAAGTATTGGAGGATGGGTCTTTGAATTTATAGCCAAATCAGTCATGATCCTATTGAATGGTGGAACAGGTGGGCTAAATGGCCTCCTGCTCCTACCTTCTGATCGGTACAGGCTGTACAACTGAGTAAACACATCAAACTTATCTCAAGATTGCGGAAAGTGTAATGGGCAAAATAATGAATATGAGCTTCAATTATTACCATTAATTGGTTGGAACCTACCTAATTTTTGTAGAACTTTATAGGATGTCTGTTTTCACCATCACATTCTCTCTCAATTCTTATCAGTCTGATTTCAGTACAAGCAATTAGCTCATTGATAAGATCTTTCTGGAAGTTGTCTTCTGCTCCATTTTATGATGCTGCTTAAAAGCAGTTTTAGCAAAGGACAGCAGGTGTTACATGAAGTATTTTATGTGTGAAGTTAGGAAATGGAAAAACAGGAGAGGAATAGCAGCACAGCGGCATAATGGTTAGCACTGCCTCGCAGCACTAGAGACGTGGGTTCGATTCCTGGCTTGGGCCACTGTCTGTACTGAGTCTGCACATTCTGCCCATGTCCCTGTGGGTTTCCTCCCACAGTCTGAAAGATGTGCTGGTTTGTGCATTGGCCATGCTAAATTCTCCCTCGGTGCACAACAGGTGCTGGGGTGTGGCAGCTACATTGCAGTGTTAACATAAGCCTACCTCTGACAACAAACTTAAACTGAATTATAGCAAGTTTAAATAGTAAGTAAAACTTCTGAATTTGTATTGTTTCAATGAGTTTATTGTTTGCCCTCTGCCAGTGAAACATTGCTTCAAGTTAGCTCAGATGGTCTGCAGCACATCTGTGTGAGATTTACAAATTTAAAAACAAATAAACCCCACTTAAGAAAATAAATGCTTTTCAACTATAGAAGATATCTAGTGAGCAGTATTAATGTTTGACCACTGGATGTCACTTCTGCACTGAAAAGAAGGTTAACCAGCCACAAATCATGGTTATTGTGTTGGCAAGGATAAGATAGAGTTCTTGCAGAGAGCTGGAAAGGTAGATTCTATATTAAAGAGCAAGATTCGGAGAATAGTTACCTTAATAATTATTCCAGGTATCATTTGTGCCGAGCAGGTTAAGCAAATCAATTACTGATTAAAGTGATGTGGAAGGGAGATTTTCAGATTCCATCAAGAACATTGGGAGAAATTTTAGAGCTATATAGATGAGATGGGGTGGTCTTTATCTGAATTCAAAAGTATCAGTTTGGAGAGCGTAAATAATGTAGTGCGAGAGGATTGAAACGAGAGAGGAGGACGAGCAGACAGAGGAAAAATACAACAATTGAAGTCGACGTGATGGTGAACCTGGATGTGAGGTACAAAGTAAGATGATCAAGGGCGGCATGGTGGCACAGTGGTTAGCACTGCTGCCTCACAGCGCCAGGAACCTAGGTTCAATTCCCAGCTTGGGCCACTGTCTGTGTGGAATCTGCACTTTCTCCCTGTGTCTGAGTGGGGTTCCTTCAGATTCCTCCCACAGTCCAAAACGCATGTTGGTTAGGTGCATTGGCCATGTTAACTTCTCGCTTGGTGTACCTGAACAGATGCTGGAGTGTGGTGACTAGGGGGAATTTCGCAGTAACTTCATTGCAGCGTTAATGCAAGTCTACTTATGATACTAATAAATAAACTTTAAAACTTTAAATTCAGATGCTGATAAATGTGCACAAGGAGAGAATGTCAAATTAACATTGCTAAATCAATGTCTAGGAAATAATTGGTGCCTAGAAATTATATTTATTTAAGGTAGAAGACTTGATTTCAAAGTGGGAGTTGTGGTGTTCTTCCTGGAGCAGAGAAGCTGATATCACTGACAGATTTGGTTCAGTGGTGCTGGTTGAATAAATGAAGAAGGATATAAATCATTTCATAGTAGAAATGACAGACTGCCTTTAATATCGAAAAGGACTGGGCCCATTGGGATAGTGTGTGTGTAGTGTGAAAACCCTTTGCATGAGGGGAAACTCTTGTGTACCTGCTGCAGAAATAGATTTTACTTTTAATTTTTTCACTAAGCTTTACTTATCCCACATGGTGGCACAGTGATGAGCACTGCTGCTTCACAATGCCAGGAACCCAGGTTCGGTTCCTGGCTTGGGTGACTATTTACGTGTAGTTTGTACATTCTCTCCATGTCTGTGTGGGTTTCCTCCCACAGATCAAAGAGATACGGGTTGGGTGGATTGGCTGTGTTAAATTCATGTTGGGGGGGGGGTGGATTAGCAGGGTAAATATCTGGTGTTAAGGGGGTAAGGTCTGGGTGGAATTGTGGGTCAGTGCAGACTCAATGGGCTGAATGGCCACCTCCTGCACTGTAGGAATTATATCTTCCTAGCTGATGTCTGATGAAACTTTGTGCATGAGTTGTTTATTTATTGGACATCCAACAATGGGTAGTTACTCCATTTTGATTGTTCTACCCCATGGCTTTTCTTCAGGGAAGAAGATTTCTGGCCAGTTTGATAAATGACAAAATAATTCGGGTCAGTCATCGAGATACAGCTCAGGATGGAGCCCTTCTCGTTGATGCACAAAGTGATGCTCTGGATGTTGCTCAAGAAGTTACTGAAAAGGGGTTTGCTGAAAAGTGCAAGGCAACTTCTACCCACAACTATGAAGGAATAAAGAATAATCCAAATTCTGCCCCACTAATTCCTAGTAGGAATGCAGAGGGGTTTCAGAGACTCAATAATGGTTCACAGAGAGTGAAGAGTATGCTGGATTCAACAAATGAGCAGCTGGGAAATGACGTAAAGAGTCGAGTGGACACTGTAGAACATAAAAATAGGGATCTAAAGATGGATCGGGAAAACTCCCTTATGTGCGCCTTGTGAGTACAAGATTCTTTATACAGTGCTGTTTTACTCAACTATTTATGCTCTTTATTAATGACTTGAATGAAGAGTCTGAGTGTATGGGAGCTTAAGTTTGCTGATAACGTAGGCAGGCAAGTGAGTTTTGAAGCGGATGCAAAGGGGTATAAATCGGTTATGTTAGTGGACAAAGATTTGGCAGATGGAGTATGATGTGGGAAAATGTGAGGTAGTACACTTGGCAGAAAGGATAGGGAAGCAGAATATTTATTTGAATGGAGAGAGACTACAGGAATCTGCTTCAGTGAAGGTTCACTTGACTGAAGGGACTTTTGAGGAGAGGTTGAACAGGTTCAGCCTATTTTCATTGAAGTTTAGAAGATTGAGAGGTGACTTTATTGAAACCAGGAGGAGTTGACAGGATGGATCTTGGGAGTGTGTTGCCCCTTGTGGGGGAGTCAAGAACAAGGGAGCACAGATTAGAGATAAAGGGTCTTCGCTGATGGAAATGAGGAGAGATGTTTTTGAGGGTTTTGAGACTTTGGAATTCTGTTCCTTAACAAGCAGTGGAGATGGGTCACTTAATTTATTCAGTGCTGAGTTAAACAAATTTTAGATCGACCAGGGAATCAAGACAGAAAGGGTAGTTACGGTCACCATCAGATTACCCATGATTTTATTGAATGGCAGAGCAGGCTTGTGGGGTCAAATGACCATCTCTTCCTGTTATGGCCAGTAATCTGCACTGAAGTGATTAAATTGTGCCATTTACTTGAACGTTACAGAATTTCTAAATGACAACTTGTGCTGGGCCAATACCTATGACAGAAAAATTATGATTGTCTGGTCTTTAATTAATAGCCTTGCTAATAAGATTGAAAGCCACATGATGATTCAGAGACGCTTAAATGACAACCTAATGGTTAGAAGTGGGAGTAACAAGAATAAAGGAATTAAAACGCCCTATCCCACAAGTTACCAACATAGTCCCACCAGATTTTTTAAATTCATTTATGTTGTGTGAGCATCACTGGCAAGTTCAACATTATTTGCCTTTAATGTGTTGAGCCACCTCCTCAAACTACTGCAGCTGGTGTGGTGTAGCTGTACCCACAATGGTAGTAAGTAGAAAGTTCCAGGATTTTGCAACAGTGATTTTTGACCCAGCAATGATGAGAAATGGCAGTATTTTTCTAAGTTAAAATGGTATATAACTTGGAGGGGAACTTGCAGGTGCTGGACTTGTTCCCATGCATCTGCTTCCCTTGTTCTTGGTAGAAATTGTGGATTTGGGAAACTTAGTGCAGAATCCATTGCTTGGAGTGGACAGAGTTCCAGGCCATGTCAACTCCTTTTTGAGATCCTCCTTGCATAAAAAAGTCATAGCAGATTTTTAGCATTTTAATTGCCATCTTCTTTGCTTCCAAAGAAGTTGGGCAAATATCTTTTTTTTTGTTGAGTATGTGCAAAAATTGGTTTAAGAATGCTTGTTTTTTTATAGCGTGTTTGAACAAGTTGCAACAAATTTGAAAGTTTTAGTGCATATGTAGTGAATGGATAAGGCAGAGAAATGTAAAACTATTTCAGTAATTATTTTAAATCTCTCTTTTGAGGGAGAGAAAAACATCATCGATTCAGTGTCGTTCAGGGCAGAAACTCAACATGATCAAGATGCAGCATGATCAAAGATTACTGGAAGATCAAAATGAAAAATTGAGAACAAAAAATAGTAAATATCTCCAAAATTGCCATTTACTGGAAGGGCAACTAAAACAGCAGCGACATGAATTGAAGGTAAGCTGTTATTAATCAGATATGATCCCTTTGAGACTTCCTTTAAATTTGTTGTAAAAGTTTTCACTTTTTAGTATTTTTAAGGGAGTTTCCATTATAGGTTTTTCAGGTTTGAAGTTGGCTCTAAGAATGATGGGGTTCAGCTTTCAGGTAGCTGCTGCAACTTAAACAAAATGCTAACGCTTTGGCTCTAGCGTTATCTGTTACTGTATAATTTTAAGGATGTATAACAATGAACTGGCCTGATGTGTTTCCCATAAAAAGGAAAAGACTTGATGCAGGAATGTAAAAAAAACAAAATCTACAAAGCACTACAGGATGTCTAAGAAAATACAAGTTAATGTTCCTAATAGCGAGGGAATTGAGAAAAGAAGGCAAGAGAGGCTCTTTGCTAGTGTTGAGGAATAAATGTGTATGGTTATAATTTACTCCTACCCAATGGGGTTTATGACATTGAATGCCAGCTGTTAATGATTTAAGCATTCGGTTATTAAGTGTACACTTAACAGCATACTCAGCTGGAGAAATCAAATGCATTACAGGTCCAATCTTGCTGTATAGGTTAATCAGATCTTAATCAAATTCTGAAGTATCTGTTCCAACAGTTGCTCTTTATACCTTTTACACAACAGTACATGTTTCACATTCAGTATCATTCCATCCTGATTTGATTATGCCTGTCCTTGCAACTTCATAATTCCCTCTACTTGTCTTATTCTCTTGGGCTAAAAATTCGGTAAGGTTGGTTTGTGGATGCAGAGATGGAGTTGCACAGTTTCTTGCACCCGATTTTAAGACTACCTGCTTATTGTTATTGGTGTGCAGCCTAGGACTAAGTCTGCTACTGACTGGCTGTATGTGGTGGCCCAGGTGTATGCCTGGTTAGCACAAGTTAAAGCCAGCCTGCACTTCTAAAAGGGGAAGAGGTATCTTCTGGCTGCAGCTGGTGGTGAGGCTGTCTTTAACAGTGTTTTTCACAAGAGAGAAAGAAAATTGATGGAATAGAAGGCCAGTGAGATGGCACGTAACTTCGCTCATGCAGCCTTGAAGGTTCTTTGTCCAGAAGATGGCGAGGAGGAGATGCACGATTTTTCTGCTGGGAGCCAAGAAGACACTCATTTTGGAGAGAATGAAAATGGGTAGACATGGATGTCAAGTCAGGGAGTTGATCCTGAGGCCCTGGCTGCAGTGCTGCAAAGTGTTCACTGACCTCTCTCATCCGCAAAGTCGGCGAATGCATAATTAAATGTCATCACCTACCAACTGATCTAGCAACCTTCCACACACCACATCTTGCCCATCAGCAATCTTTAGTATAATGTTCTTGTGCTCCACTTCTTTTGCACTGCTCACCCTTCTGCAAACCTCACCCATCCTAACTCTTAAATACATCCAGCTATTCCATTTTGACAGGGTCATTACCCAAAGACATGCAACACAGTCTTTTTTTTTTCTCTCTGTTGCAGGGTGCAGTGGCATACAGCAGAAGAGAACAGTAGAGACTGTCAGGAAATATGCACATAGTTGCATCTCCTGAACTTATTGGAGGAGATGGTGCTACAGATGAATATTATGCAGCAGCCTCATACAGTGCACAAGTGTCTGAGGCTGCTGCACGTGGTGTCACTGGGAACACCCAGGCTAACTATGTTACTGACTTGTGAATGTTCTCAGATTCCACTTCACCCATATCCCGTTATCCAGCATGAAGTGCAAGCTGCTGAAAGTGTGACTGTGGAACCCCTGCTTTCCACTAAATGCAGCCCTTTCCTTTCTGCATTTGTACTTTTAGATATTTAAGTGTTGCCACCTGTCAGGCAAACAAAACTTCACAATGAAGGGCCTGAGCAAGAACAGATGTCTGTGTGGAGCACTGTCACTTGATCTAGAACCTAGCTCCAACTCATTATTAGTCTTCATGCAGAGCTTGGAGACCATCATTTCCTGTGTGAGAGCGATGGTCAGTTTCTTGTGAGTCTTTATGGATTCAAGTGATAGTGTTGAGTGGTCGCTGTCTCATGTTCCATTGCAACTCAGACAGAAGCCACCCAGTGCCCAATTTCTGCACTAGAAGCTCAGGTGGAGGTCATGAGATCAATGATTAGTGCTATGCAATCTCACCTTGTTGGATGCAGGCATAGACTGCTGTCTTCGTAGCTGCAGATGTCATTGCTCAAAGGCTCTTGTAGAAGGCAGCAATCCGTCCTCTAAAAGGCTGAACAGCCATTCCTGAGGATATTGTGCTGGCCTGTAGCCATGGGATAGACAGGTTGGCGAATTTTGGAGCGTGGCTAATCTTTGGTTTGGTTTCAGAGGAACCAAAGTCTGATTAATTACTCTTGGACAGCTGGTGTGGATGTCCCAATACTGATCCCTTTGGCACTTCATCAAATTACCAGTCTCAAAATAACTCTTATGTTTACTCTCTCTTGCTAGCTAATCAGTTTTCTGTTCATGGTAATATGTTATCTCTTATGCCATGAGTTCTGATTTTGCATAATAACCTTTGGTGTGGTACCTTGTCAGAAACAGTACACAGGTTCCCCTCTATCCACGTTGCTTGTTACTTCCAATAAATTAGTTAAACATGATTTCCCTTTCACAAAATCGTGTTAACTGTGCCTGACTGCATTGAGATTTTTTAAATGCCTCATTATAAACTCCTTAATATTCGCTTCCATATGACAGATGTTAAGCTAACTGGTCTGTACTTTGCTGTTTTCTGTCTGTCTCTCTTTTTGAAGAGCAAAGTCACATTTGCCATTTTCCAATCTGATGGGACTGTCCAGAATCTAGGGGAATTTTGGAAAATTAAAAGCAACACATCTACTATCTCAGCAGCCACTTTTTTTAAGGCCCAACGATGAAGTCAGTCAGGACCTGGAGACTTGTCAGTTTGTAGCCTGAATAATTTTCTCAGTAATCTCTTTTCTTGATTGTAATTGTTTTGGGTTTCTTCCACCTTTTCACCTCCCTATTCATTTATCTCCTGGGATGTTAATGTATTCTGTACAGTAAAGACAAATTGCAAAATATCTGTTCAGTTTGTGTACCATTTTCTTATTTTCCATTTTGAATTCCCCCACACACTCTGGAGAACCAACACTCACTTTGCTCTTTTCCTTTTTTAAATACCTGTGGAAACTCTTGCTGTTTGCTTTTATATTTCTATATAGTGTAGCATTATACAATCGAGCCCTTACCAACCCACTACAGGGCAATGTGCAATGTCTCCCTCCATCAAGATCAGTGGAGTAATCCTCCCAAACTAGGACCATTTCCCCTATCTGGGGGGGCCACATCTCATTTGAAGACTGACATTGAAGGGGAGATGAGCATTATATTCGATCTGTGAGCACTATCGTCAGACATTCAAGGACAGAAAGTCTTTGACGACCCTGACATTCACGCTGACAACCCGAAAGACAACAACAACAACAACCCCCCCCCTCATGTACAAAGCAGTTGTCCTCCCAATTCTTCTATATGGCTGAGAAACTTGGAAAATGCAAAGACGCATCCTCAAGGCCCGAGAGAGAGGTACCAGTAATGCTATCTTAGATGGATTCTTCGCATCAGCTGTAAGGACAGGCACAGTAACACCAGCCTCCTTGAAAGAGCGAAGAGTGCTAGAATTGAGGTCATGATCATCCGAAATCAACTCGGCTTGGCTGGGCTGGCCATATGGTTAGGATGTCAGAGTCCCAGTTGCTAAAGTAAATCTTCTTCACCCAGCTCAAGGAAGGCTCTTGAACAAGAGGACGAAGAAAGTGCTTTAAAAATGCCATGAAAGCTTATCTCAAGAAATGCAACACAGATGTCAATGCCTGGGAGACCTGTGGTCAGAGGAGACTGATTTGGAGGAACCTCCTGTTTGAAGGGATGTAATTTTTCAAGGACTCCCGATGGTGAAAGGAATATGAGTGACCTGCAATTCCAAGGACCCAGAGTATACCTGCCAAGTGTGTGGTAGAAAATTTGGCTCTAAGTTCAGTCTCATCAGCCATGTGAAGAGACACAACTAGTAACACACAGTTTCTTAGGTGGACAATCATACTTGTCAGTGAGTAATTGCCGAAGAAGGAGATCTTTAGCTTCCTTAGCCACAGGTGTTGTGTCTTTCCCTTTTTAGAATATTTCTTTCTCCGCTGGAATGTATTTTTTTCTGAATATTCTGAAATATCTCTTTAAATGGCTGCCACTGTATCTCTATTGACCTAACTCTCCAGTTCACTTCAGACAACTCCTGCCTTCATGTCCTCTTAATTACTCCTATTTCAAACACTAATCTAAGGCCCACCCTCTCTCCTTCAAACTGCTAAATTCAGCCATATTAAATTCACTGCTCCCTTCATAATAAGCTCATTAATTATTCCTGTCGCATTGCACATGATCAGATCTAGTATAACCTGCCTTCTGGCTGGCTTTAGAGTGTATCGGTCAAAGAATCCACCCTGAAAATGCTCCCTGTTCATCTAGGCAATTTTTGCCAATCTGTATTAGCTTGAAATCTGAGGCTTATTGCTGTACCTTGTTGCAAGACCCCATTTAATCCTGTATGCTCCATCCTACAGTGTGATTTAGTGTTAGGCAGTGTATGTAAACAACTCTTTCAAATGACCACTTAATTTTCCTATTTCTCATCTCTACACAAATGGATTTTTCAACCTGAACTCCAGATATAAGATAATCTCTATTATACCAATGTCATCCTTAATTAACAGAACTACCATCCACCTTTTTCCTAGCTTCCTATCCTTCTCAAATGTCCTGAGATATTCGGATGCTAGTCTTTGTTCTCAAAGCTGTGTCTCTGTAATAGGTATCAGACCACATGTGTTGGTTTCTACTTGCACTCTCAATTCATCCAGTTTGTTACAAATACTACATGCATTCAGATACAGAGGGTGGGATTATCTGCCTCATGTTTTGTGATGACAGAAATGGCCAGGTGTTGGCTGGTGGTGGGATCTTCTGATCCCACCATTGCAAACAGGGTTACATGTTCAATACACTCCTTGCTTTTGGTGGGACTGGAAGAATTCATAGGTGTGAGTTACCAAAAAATTCCAGCCAGAGCCTTTAGTTCTATCTTTTTATTTATTTTGTAGCTCCTTGTCTAATGTGCTGCTACACACTCGGGTTTGTGCACTCTCTCCCTTCCTGCCACATTCTGATCATCACTTTCCCTGACAGCTGCCTTGCATTCTTTTTCATCTTTACTTAATTTATCTCATCTTCCCAAACCTGATGCCTCGCCCTCACTATTCAGTTTTAAAGCTATCTCTTCTGCCCTGGTTATACAACTCATTAGAATATGGATCCCAACACCGTTCAGTTGAAGACACAGTCCCAACAGTACCACTCCCATTTTCCCCAGTACGTGTATCAGTGCTCTGTGAATTCAAACCCATTTCTCCCACCCCAATCTTTGAGCCACGCATTTAACTTTCTCATCTTATTTGCTTCGGCAATTTGCTCATGGCTCAGATAGTGATCCATCAAGATCCTGCTTTTCAATTTAGCCCCTAGCTGTTTATATTCCCTCAGCAGAATCCATTCCTTGGTTTTGCCTTTGTCATTGGTACCTATATGAACCGCAATCACTGGATTCTTTTCTGTCTCTAATCTTGCGCACAATGCACGCGCTGTCTCTCTCTCTCTCTCTCTCTCTCTCTCTCTCGCGCGCTCTCTGCTCCAGCCCAGAGCAGATATCCTGAACCCTGGCACTTGCGCCGTTTGAATGAATGGCTTCCTGGACCATGTTAGCCCTGGTCAGTTTGCTTATGCACTTTAATTGCATACATCCTCTTGGATGTTGCAAAGACTAAGACTCCTCTGCACCTCGATTCCCATGGCCAGACTATAATTCCCAACATGCATCTCAATTTATGAATCCCAGATTTTTTTAATAAATGGATATATGGCTTACTACCTGGAGCATTTGTTTTTTGAACTTGGCTTCCTTCACAATTTCAATGTCTTGATTTTAAAACATTAATTCTGAGGATAACAATCATTTTAGTCTTCAGTTCCAGCCTCATTTCTAGCTGTGGTATTGTTGGTGTCAAACTGATGTCAGGTATATTCCTCTGGAGCTGAGGGAGACCACCATTACGTATCAAATGGTAACTGAGTCAGGACCATTGACAGGCTGTTGGCTGCAGTTTGTGTGGCTTAGAGCTACAAGAAGGTACAAAATGAATGTTTACATAAAATTTGAAAAGAATTGTATCGTGGTTGTTGGAATGAAAAGTCATCATTCTGTGTTGTTTTTCTAGAAAATGGAAGAAGAACTAAAACACCATCAAGAAGCAAAGTTGAAATTAGCAGATGAATTAAAATGTGGTGTTGAAATGAAGCTCAAATGCTTGACTACCAAGGTTGAAAAACTCCGACAGGTCAGGTAAGGGTTTGCGTTGCTTGCTTGGCAGGTATTTACCAATTTTTTTTGCTATTCCATCTGGAGCTTTGTGTTTAGTAAATTTTTAACTAATGTGTTGTACTATCACATTGCTTTCAGTCATCAGTTGGCAATGCTAAACATTCATAACTGAATAAAGGAAAAAGCTGCAGATGCTGGAAATTTGAAATAAAAACAAAATTCTGGATAAACTCAGTCTTTTTATTTCCTTCTGCTGGACAGAATCCATACAGTACCTTCTCTGACAACTCAATAAACCTTCATTTAGTGTGAAATCTAAAGCTTTATACAATGCTCTGACTTAAGATTTTAAGTGGCACATCATTTGATATTTATGTCCTGGACCTCCTGTGATAAGACCTAAAAGTAGATTAGTTTTTAAAGATTACATCAGCCTGAGGTGCTTCCTTTAACATCCTGAGAACCTGTGCTTTTTATGTGTTCTATAATGGCCCCAAGCAGATTACATTTGCTGCTGTTTTTTTATTCAAAATGCATCGTATCACATTGAGTTGTATCCATTGCATCAGTTGCCAGTTGTAAAATGCCCTCCAGTCCAAATCATTGATCCCCAAGATGCTAATTCCCTCAAATTTTTATTGTTAATTTCCCTGCATGTCAAATGTTGAACTATTGGTCATGCATTGCATGGAATACAAAGGTTTGCAAAGGTTCAGAGATGAATAAAATTTACATAGAGCATTTCAAAACCTTTTGGAGGCTCTCAAACACTTTCAAACTAATGAAGTACCTTTTGCAGTATTGTAACTTGTATGAAATGAGACAGACAAATTTTACATCCTTGTAATGGACAGAGGCCATATAGTACCTTCTCTAGCCTTGATAAGCTTCATTTAATGTGAAACCTAAAGTTTTACGCAGTGTTCTAACTTAATGTCCCTCAAACCCAAATGAAATAGGTAGCTGGATATTCTGGTTCTAGTGGTGTGGTTGAACAATAGATGTTGACCAGGACAGTTCTTTTGAATAGTAGTCTGGGATTTATTTACAGTTTGCACTGAAGAGGGTAATGGAGTCTGGATTTAATCAGATAAATTTTCCGTTCTCTCCCACCTGGGGAATCGTCACAGACTGGACATAAACTTTGGACCATTTGAAATGTCTGTTGACCTAGGTCAAGAATTTCCACTCTCGGGGACAGGCAGGACTAGCAAATCCTGTCCAATATCTTATCTAAAAGACACAGTTGCAGTACTGATCTGAAGTTGTCAGCCTAGATTAGGGACTTGAGGCTCTGGAAAGGGGCTTCAGTCCACAGCTTTCTAAATACCACTGGAGCAAAACTAATATCTATGTGCATAAACAAAATAAAAATCAGTGGAGTTGCCAGTTGGTTATCTGCTGTTTAACCTCCTCTTGCTTTTTCATCTGGATAAGTCAAGTTGGGTGAAATTCCTAAGTGCTAAGTGACAGTAATTACAGTACGCTGGTGCCCTTTTTCATCTGTCCAGTGCATCAAGGTACCTTTTTTGAGTCTTGCTGGTGCTGACAGATTTTTTAGGGTCACAGCACTGACTAGTATTTCTCGTCAGCAAAAAGTAAAATCAGATATCCTCCTCATCTGTAAGGCATTAGTGACAGAAGCCAGAAAATGATGGTGAGCCTTTATAAAACACCGATTTGACATTGATTGGAGTATTATGCCCAACCCAGGGCATCATACTTTAGGAAGGATATGATGGTTTTAGAAAGGAAAGAAAAAAATCACATTTGTGGGACTTCCACTACAAGTATGGATTGGAGAAACTGGGATTGCTGTCTTTGAAGAAAAGGTTGCAAGGGGATTTGAGAGTTCCTCAAAATGATAATAGGATAGAAAGGGAGAAACTGTCCCCTTTGGCAGTGGAGTCAAGAACCAGAGGAGACTGGTTCAAGATAACTGTCAAAAGAGAAATGAGATATTTTTTAACACAGCAAGTTATTAGAATCTGGAATAGTGACCGAGGGAGATTCAGTTGTGGTTTTCCAAAAAAAAGGATAACTGTCTGAAGACAAAACAAAACTTGCAGGATTATGAGGAAAGGACAAGGAGTGGGACTAGCTGAATTGCTTTTGCAGAGAGAAAGTATGGGCTGAACAGACCAAATGATGACCACCAATGCTGTAATCACTCGGTGATTCTTATTGCTTGGAATCAAACATCACCACTGCAAATTCATGAACGTCTAGTTGTAAAGTACAAAATTTGACTTGATTATGTACCTCTGATGGTGGACCAGCTGTTAACTCTGCTTTCTGAGAGCAGGATGGGCAACACTACAGCAGCTGGGTCTGGTCTCTGTTGTCTTTTATGTATCTTGTTTTGAATAGATTCACTCTGTTTCCTAATGTTTCCCAGTTAAATAATAATCCTGGATTGCATTATTCATTTCAACATTTGTGAAAATAGGGATCATGCCCTTCCTAATCTTTAACATGTTTAGAATTCTCACACTTTATTTTAAAATCTTGCATGATTTCACCCTTCTCTTTCTCAGTAATCTCCAGCTAAATAATCCTCTGAGATCTTTGAGCCCTTTTGCATCTTCTAATTTTATTTATTCCATCATCGGCTATGTCTTGAGCTGCTTCTGCCCTAAGCTTTGGAATTTCCTCTCTAAATCTCTCTACTTTGCGCATCCTTAAAACCTATACCTCTGACTAAGCTTTCCATGTCCTTCCTAATATCTTCTCCTGTGACTTAGTATCAAACTTTCTTTGATAGTGGGCTGTTAGCATCTTGAGATATTTTACCAAGCTGAAGGCTCTATATTAATATAAGTTGTTTAGCAGTGAAAACGAGTTTCAGCTCCTCTGACAGTTGAGTGAAATTTTCCAGGAACTAGTTGAGCCAAATTGAAGATGTATTATTTGATTCTTAGTCACCATTGTTGATGCTCACAGATAAGTAATTTTCATGGATGAGTTATTAGATAGTAATGTAGAACATAGTAAGGGAATAAGAAAAGTTCTGTAGGTTTTTTTTCACAACTGAAAACTCTTAGATTTCCAGTAACTACCTGTTGCATTTAATTTGTACATTAACTCTTTAATTAAACTTGCATCAATATGAAAAGTTAAATAAAATGTACTTTGTTTCACTTCTAAAACAAAACCTCACATAAAATACCAAAATCAGTTCTGCAAATTCTTCTTTAAAAGCATTTTCTATTTTGTTTGAACATCTAGGAGCGAATTCAATGAGAATCATTTTGGAGATGACTTATCTGAAGCAGTGAAAGTAATCACTGAGGGATGTCTCTGCACACTACACTCAATTAAGAATCTAGAAAACATTTGGAATGAATACAACTGTGCTCAGGAAACACTTCAAACATGCAAGTCAATGGTGAGTTGGACTGATGTTTATTTTGGTGACCGAGTTGCATACGTAAAGTGGTACAGTGGTCAGCACTGCTGCCTCACAGCGCCTGGTTCAATTCCAGCCGCAGGTGACTATCTGGTGTGGAATCTGCACATTCTCCTGTGTCTGCATGGGTTGCCTCCCAAATTCAAAGGATGTGCGGTTAGGTGGATTGGCTGTGCTAAATTGTTCTTTTAGTGTCAGGGAAATTAGCTCCACCTCCTTGCCAGCTCTCTTAATCCCTCTTCTGTTTATAATTGTCAGACTGATTGTCCAAACCCAACATTAGATGAGCAGAAATTTTCACTAACTAAATATTTTGAAGACCCAAAAGCTTTCCATCCCTACTAAGTTCCATTTCCCAGCTGCTGAACCTGACTGTGGGCAACCTTGGTGTCATGACACAACAGTGTCATCACTGAACACCTACTTTCACCAATATAACATTGCCTGACTCCAGTACTGCCTCTGCTGCTGAAATCTTCATCTATCCCTTTGTTTCTCACTGTATCCCCTTAAATAGAAGGGTCTAATGTCGTAGTGGTATTGCCTCTTGACTAATAATTCAAAGACTCTGGGTAATATGCTGGGGACCAGTGATTGAATCCCACCAGGGCAATGGAAAAATTTAAATTCAATAAAGGATCTCAAATAAAGAGTCTAATGATGACCATATTGTTGTTTGTTGTGAAAACCCATCTGGTCCTTTTAAGGAAAGAAATCTGCTGTCCAAGGGCAATTAGGGATGGATATTTAAATGCTGGCTTGGTCAGCAACACTGGGACCTCAGTAAACATGAGATCATCCAAAATGCTTCTGATCCTGTCCGAACTCGCACTAAGTTCCATTCACCTATTACCCCTATGTTTGCTACCCTATATTGGCAACACCTCTACTTTTAAAATTCTCACCTTTCGTTTTCCAATTCCTTTACAGCTTCATCCCTCCTCATCTTCACTGTGCTGCTCTAATTCTGGTAGTTGATGCATCCCTAACTTAAGCCTAATCCCTAATATTCATGGCGTAGCCCTGAGGTTTGCTTCCGAAACTTTGCCTTCTTTTTCTTTCCCTTTGCTCTTTTAAGATGCTATCTACCTCTTTGACCAAGCTATTGATCATCTGCCATAACATTTACATGCATAGCTCAGAGTCACATTGTGATTTACAATGTCCCTGTGAAGCAGCGCTGGATGTTCCATTGCATTACTGTAAAAACACAAGTAGTTATCAATTTTGTGACTTAATTGATATTCCAGGCACTGTTTTATCCAGACAGTATCCATGATCTGCATACTGTGCGGAAGTCTGTAATATGAATTATCAAAGATCTCCAGGAAGTCAACAGATGGTTATTCGAAAATACGGCTACTGATCACCTCTGAGTCATAGCGCATAATTACAATAAGGACCGTGCTATGACTTGAATTATTGCAAAGCACATCTTGGGATTGGCAAAGCCATGATTCAGTTGATTTGCTGCTCGGAGGGTAGAGAGCAACTAAAAATCCAAACCGTAAGCCTGTTCCATCCTGCACAATTTTGCCATCCAAAAAGTAATCTGTGTGCAGCAGGTCATTGTGAAGGATAATTAAGTTGCATGGGAAGAGGACAAGGAGAGCAAAAAGTCATTTATGGGGGCGATTTACTAACTTGATGTAAAACTTGTGATCACAAACTACTTCCAGGAACAGACACTTCGGGTTATTGCCCTGCATTGTTTCTGCTTCTAGACAAATCCTCTTGTTTTCCCACCTCTCCACAAATGCCACACATTTTTTTGTCTGCGACAATTGAAGCACCATATTTTCTTTATTGCTTTTAGTGTTGTCTATCTCTCCCCTGCTTCAGTCCATGTGCCGCTGCACCCTCATCCACATCTTCGTTACCTCCAGATTCAACTATTCAATGCTTTCTTGCCCATCTCCCATCTTCTATCTCATAAGATTGAGCTGATCTAAACAGAATCCCATTCGCCCATCAGCAATACCTTCTCCAATGTGCAGGTGATCCCTTTAAGTGTGCAGCCTTTGTCATTGTTCCTAAAATTTAAGGGGTCAGTTTGTCCATGGCCTGTCCCATAGCCGTGCAACTTAGTGATTGTAGCCTGTCCCTCTGTTTACATCAGCTGCTGATCCACCAAATCTTGATTTATCGTTTATGTTCATTTACATCTCTCATCCTCATATAAATTTCCCCAATCCTCCAAGAATTGTGTGAGCCTCCAAATCAAGCCACTGATGCATCCCATCTTCCTCTTCCCCATTATTGACATTTGACCACCTAACCTGATGGGGCATTTTACTACATTAAAGGTGCTATGTAAATGCAAATTGTTGCATAAAATGGATTCCAAAACAATGCCTTCAAAGAGATTGGAAGATATTTTTTGAATTGTGAACAAGCCTGGCAAGTTTAGCCATTATTGTGGAGTATTGGCGGTGTGTCAATGTAGGAGGGATAATACTAAATCGAGAATACTTGCTGAATATTGAGACTAGGTTTGTAAAATTGCACTGATAATTCCTCCACAGATTTGCATAGTCTTACTTAGTTTTATTTTTGTCCTTTTGTAGAAGATAACTGTAGCAACAACTAGAGTGAGGTGAGGTAAGTTTCAGGTGCAATATGTTTTCAGTCCACTAATCAATCCAGTTTGAGTACTTTGATCACTAGGAGACCTATTGAATGTTGGACACATTTAGTATTGGTGTGGAAGAGGTGTTTTGCAGTTCTGGATTCCTGAAGCTCCTTTTGGCTAATGTGACTGTTCTAGTCATAGGAAGAAGTGTCTTTGCTAGCAGCACCATAAAGAGCCATCCTGTTCGGGTTCTCTACTGTCTCAAGGATGTTGAAATTCTTCAATGAGACCGGCAGGGTGTCCTTGGAGTGCTTTTGCAGCCCACTTTGTGAACAGTTTCCTCCAATTAGCTCTGTGTAGATGAACTTCTTTGCCGGTGTACATCAGGCATTCTGGCCACATATCCTGCCCATTGTATTGGAGCTCTTTCTAGCAGAATCCTTAAAAAAAAACACTCTGCATGTTGGTCAGGGAGAGAATGTGAGTGGGAGGAACTTATCTTGCCAACATGGCAGGTGAAAGTGGAGTAACATCAAAACATAAGTGCAGGAGTAGGCCATTCGGCCCTTCAAACTACCATTCAATGTGACCACGGTTGATCATGCATTTTCAGTTTCCGGCTCCCTCTTGAACATATCTAACAAACTGGCCCCAACAGCTTTCTGTTGTAGAGAATTACAACTGAGTGAAGAACTTCTTCCTTACCTCAGTCCTGAATGGCTTACCCCTTATTCTTGGAGTGTGACTCCTAGTTCTGCACTTTCCCAACATCAAGAACATTCTTCCTACATCTAGCCTGTCCAGTCCCATCAGGATTTTATGTTTCAATGACATCTGCCTGCCGCCGCGCGCGCCCCCCCCCCCCCCCCCCATTCTCCTGAAATAGGAGCATACGCTGTCATCCTGCTTAGCGCCATCTGCACATTTGGAATATTGCATTCAATTCCTTTGTCCAGATCAATAATATATACTGTGAATAGCTGGGGCTCTGGCATTGAACCCTGCAGTACCCCACTAGTCACTGCCTGCCACTCTGTAAAGGACCCATTTATTTCCACACTCTGCTTCCTGTCTGCCAACCTGTCCTGTCCACGTCAATACATTACCCCAGTACCTTGAGCTTTAATTTTGCTCAGTAGGTTCACTCTTGTCCACTCTACTGGTCACATCAAAAAATTCCAAAAGATTTGTCAAGCACGATTTTCCTTTCAGTAAATCCATGCTAATATGGACAGATCCTGTCATCGCTTTTCAAATGCTTAGTTATTACATCCTTAATAATTGACTCCAGCATTTTTCCCACCACCGATATCAGGCTAACTGGTCTATAATTCCCCATTTTCCCTCTTCCCTCCTTTTTTTTTTAAAAGTGGGTTTACATTAGCTACCTTCCAATCCACTGGAACTCTTCCAGAATCTGTAGTATGCTGGAAAATGATCATCAATGCATCCACTATTTCTAGGGCCACTTCCTTGAGTACTGTGGGATGCAGAGCATCAGGCCTTGGGGATTTATTGTGTTATAATCTCAGCAAATTCCCCAATATAATTTCCTGACTACCAAGGATTTCCTTCCGTTCCTCCTTCATGCTAGACTCTCTGTCCTCTAGTATTTCTGGAAGGTTATATGTGTCCTCCTTTAGTGAAGAGAGATCCAAAGAATTTGTTCAGCTGGTCTGCCATCTTTGTTACCCATTATGAATTCACCTGATTCTAACTGTGAGGGACCTACATTTGTCTTCACCAGTCTTTTTCTCTTCCCATATCTATAGGAGCTCTTATAGTCATGGTCACATCCTCAAAAAAATAGTTTTCTTCAAGTCTACTCTCATATTCCATTTTCTCCTTTCGAATTTAACCCTTTGTCCTCCTCTGCTGAATTTTAAATTTCTCCCAGTCCTCAGGTTTGCTTTCTTGGGCCAATTTATATGTCTCCTCTTTGGCTTTAACACTATCCCTGATTTCCCTTGTTAGCCATGGATGAGCCACCTTCCTTGTTTTACTCTTACGCCAGGCAGGGATGTACAGTTGTTGAAGTTCATTAATAGGAGTGGCACAGTGATTAGTGCTGCTGCCTCAACGCCAAGGACCCAGTTTTGATCCCCAGCTTGGGCCACTCTGTGTGGAATTGCATATTCTCCCCATGTCTGCATGGGTTTCTTCCGGTTTCCTTCCATGGTCCAAAGATATGCAGGTTAGGTGGATTGGCCATGCTAAATTGCCCTTTAGTATCAGGGGGATTCGCTAGAGTAAATGCATAGGGTTGGGATTGTGGTTGGTGCAGACTCAATGGGCCAAATGGCCTCCTGCACCGTAGGATTCTATGATTCTAAATGTCTCCCATTGCCTATCCACTGTCAGCTCCTTTTAAGTACCCTTTTGCCAGATTATCCTGGCCAATGCATGTCTCATCATCAAAGTTAGCTTTCCTCCAGTTCAGTGTTGTGTTGTGTGCCTGTAATAATAAGCTATGTCTCACAAGCATACAAGAGACAGTGGGAAGGGCAGCTGCTCTGTATACCTTCCCTTTTGTTGAAAGACTAATCTTCACTCCTAGCTTCTTGTAGCTTGTCAAAGCCAATAAAGGCTTGGCTATTCTGATGTTGACTTTGTTATTAATGTGAGCTACCCTGCACAGGATGTGACTGAGGCAGACAAGGCTGCTTCAAGATGACAGTCAGCTCATATGCTGTGTTTGTGGGGCAGATAGGTACATGACTTTTCTCTTTTTGGCGCTTTGGTGAAAAACGCTCCATGTTGCATTTATTGTTCAGAACAGACAATAAAGGCAGTTATAAATGAAATGAAAGTCACAAACTTTTACTCAAATTGAAGACTTTGCCATCTGTGTGGTATCCAAATTGGACGCCCTTTTGCTAACACAATGATTCAGAAAGCATGGTAGAGGACATCATGCTAAACAGGTTAGGAGCTAAAACACAGACCTGCTCTCTTTTTTTTTGTCACTGACAAGGCATCACAAGACACTCTACCATCCAGGGCATAAGCGAGTGTGTTGTCTTGGAATTGGCATAATGTAATTGCTTCTTCAGAACAGGCAGATTTTACCAGAATCTCCCTAGACCATCAAAAATGTCTAGATTAACAAATGCTGAGTATAAGTTGCAGTTCTGCTCTTGACATAATTCCTAGAGCTTTGTGCAGTAAACACCACATCAATGACACTGCGATCGTTTTTAAAGATACACTGGTTCTTTGGTAAAAGATCCTGTTTCTGATGTAAGGAGATCAGAGCCTGATTGCCACTCCATTTCTAAGGTGGAAGTATCATCTTGAGCCCACGCCACTTGCAACTCAGGCTTTTAAAGGTTGGGACTCTTGATATAAATGAAATGGAACCCCCTGCCCCATACTTACCTGTGTGCCATCAGAGGCAGAGTGCACATTGTGGGCAGAGCTGTCGTGATTCACACCAGTGTGCCCTTGCGCCGACATGAATGGGGGGGCTCTACCAGTTGTAATTTCCTGATGTGCGCAGTTAAATAGATGCAAATGGTTCAAAAGTTGGGATTCCTGTTAGGTCATTGGCAGAGACAGTGGAGCCAGGAAATCCTGTCGGCTTAAAAGCTGTTTTGGCACTCCCACTCGATTCTCTGTCCATCCGCTATTCCTGTCCACCCGAAAACCATTTATTCAAGAATGACTTCAATGCCAACTGAGCAGTTAACTGCCTGCTGTTGGGGCTTCCCTGTCTTTTAAGGGCAAGGATCCTGCTTCCAGGAGCTGATGGCCAATGATGGGGATGGCAGCTCTTTTGTCCCAACAGTGCCACTGGGAGCTTGGAGTTCTAGTTCATAAATCACAATTAGTATGCAGATGCACTAAGTAATATAGAATGCTATCCTTTATTCCAAGAGGAATTGAACATAAAAGTAAGGGTCTTGTGCTTCAGTTATACAGGACATCAGTGAGAGCGCATCTCAAATACTGTTTGTAGTTTTCATCTCCTTATTTGATTGGCTCTCAGCAAGCTCGACCCAATGAGGCTGGTCCTGCCAAGGCGTTTAAGGGTGGGGTGCCATGGTCTACCAGCAGTGGAGACAGGAAGAAATTTTTAAGAGGCCCTTAATTAATGATAGCAACCTGACAGGGAAATGTAATCAATTTGTGAGCGACAAAGCCCTACATGGTGATGAATGATGGGTATTTATTTTTAATGATGATGATTGAATATTAGTGAGTTTATTGGATGAACTTCCCTGTTTCTTTTCTAATACTTTTACGTCCACTCAATTCTGAAAGATAGTGAAGCATTCTGTCATTATTGTACTGAAACATCAGCTTAGATTATGTGCTAAAATCTCTGGAGTGAGGTTTAAACACATGAAATATTGGCCAAGATCTTTTAGCGTTGATGCTGAGCCCATTGCCGCTGACAGGAAAGTTTTCTGTGTCCCAACCATGTTGTGTTCTTTTAGCTGGGACTTCCAACCCCAGCTGCGCAGTGATGGGTTAGCGCAGACTGCAAAGGGCAGGACCGGTGAGTGCAGGAGAAGATGGGTGAAGGGAGGACAATGCCTCATTCACCTTTACATCATGTGCTGCGATATTCAGGTAAGTTTTTTTTTGAAAGGTCTCGAGTCTTTCCGTGGGTAGTTGGGTTAGGGAGGGTAGCCATAGAAACTTAGGAAATAGAAACAGGAGTAGGCAATTTGGCCCTTCAAGCCTGTCCTGCTATTCAGTATGATCATGGCTAATCATATTCAATATCCTGATCTTGCCCTCCCCGATGCATCACATACACCCCTGGTTCTCAGTTCAGTTATACTGATCACTGTGTTAGGTGCTAGAGATTAAACATGTAACATGTCCAGGGTAGGTATCCATATATCTAGCCCAAGGCTTCAATCCTGACTTCGTTGTTGGAGACTTTTGCAGAGGGTTCCAATAATAATCAGTCCATTGAAAATGTATACTTGCCAGGGAATTTCAGCACATACGTATATGTCAGGACTGCTGTAGGATCCTGACACACAACAATAACTTTAGTCCAAATTTTGCTGCTCTGGATCCCACATTCAAACCTGTGTCCCGGAGGCAGGCTGACACCCTAGATGTCTGTCTCATTGTGTTCAGAGTCCAGGTGGTCATGTGGATACAATGATTAATGCCGTGTATTTTAGAAAATCCGGCAGTGTGATGGAATGGGGCAGTTCATTAATGCAGCTGCTGCTCTTCAGTGGGAAAGATAATGAACGAGTTGAACTTGCTGAACAGTGTTATCTGATATTCCAAATAAGCTTTTATTGCAGCATTCTTCAGTACTGCCTTGAAAACAGCCAGCCGTACAAAAATTGAGGGCTGCCGTGACCTTGATATTTTCTCTTCTGAATAAAAGTCTGCACTACAACCGCTGCAACTCTTTAACTGACTGTATGCTGAACAAGAGCTTATAAAGGCAGTTTTGTTGTAATATTACCAGCTAATACATGAAGGGGGTAGTTATGTGGGACTTGATTGATTTTGGCCTGTCACCTCAAATACAGTCTGATCCCCCTTGCTTCTTGGATTATCATCTTTTTTTGTCAAGTCTGGTAATTGTCAGAAGGATTCCAGTTTTCATGACATGAAACTCCACATTTTGGAAACCCTGTATCCAAGTTGGGATCTAACCCACTTAAACATCTAGATTTAATGGCCATGCTGAACAGACAGTTGGTTTGCATCACCAACTGCAGAGTTTTGTGTTGGCCAATTTGGTCCTCATTTGCATAAATTTAAATGGCCAGTGAGATTTCTCCACATTTTGTACAAGAGTCGAAAGGGTTTTGGATAACGGTTAGTTAGTAGTACAGAGCTTGAGTATGGTTGGAAAGAAAGACATGTTTTATTGAAGCTCTTGCACTGAGGACATTTGCATGAATCAATGTAGGGGAATTCAATGAATTTATATAATATGAGAAAACAGTGGTTGGTAGAGGTGTTGCCATGGAAAATGCACCAGTTGACACTTAACTGTCAAGCATTGTTTGAAATTTAATTCGGGCAGCTTTACCTCTGGCCTAGGCATGTGGAATGAACCAGTGAATTGTCACTTATTTTATTTTACTTAACTTAAATGGTCTCATTGTGCATACGTGTTCTTTCTGTCTGTGTGGAGTTTGCACTTCCTCCCTGTATCTGTGTGGATTTCCTTCGGGTGCTCTGGCTTCCTCCCACAGTCCAAAGATATGTGGGTTAGGTTGATTTGCCCATGCTAAATTGACCTTAGTGTCAGGGATTAGCAAGGTAAATGAGGGTTACGAGAATAGGGCCAAGTGGGATTGTGGTTGGTACAGACTCGATGGGCCAAGTGGCGCCTCCTATACCGTAGGAATTCTGTGATTCTAAATGTATTCATATATGTAGCTTCCAAATGTGCCAGGCTGTGAATCTGACTGGCAATCTCAATTTATTGGACAACCAGATCTGTCAATTTTAGGAGTCGCTCATTGAAGCAGGAACTTATTAACTGAAGTTGCATTCTAAATTCTGGATCTTTTGAATAAAATATGGAACCAACTGATGATGGCTTTACAGATGAATTGCTAGCATAAAGAATAGAGGAATGAATTATATGGTACAGATTAAATTATGCATTAAACTATTCTAAAGATATAATTTAAAAATATTCACTAAAATGAATAAGCTTATGCTGTAAAGTGTAACAAACCATGGACCTAAGTAAATAGTTAAATGAGATTCATGAATAGAATGAAACCAAAGTTTCTGTTTTAAGTATCTTTTTGTTTCTGTCCCCCATCATAAAATCCTAAGACATTAAACAATCAAAAAAATACACCCATTAAGTGGCTGCCATGTAAACCTCTGATGCAATGCTGAGTGATTTTCACAAGTAAATTTTTAATGCCCTTTAGTGGTCAGTTTGTATTATAGGACCAGATAATGAACTGGATATTGTTGGCTGAAATGGAACTCTGGAAAGTTACTCAGGCCTGACGTGACCTGGGAGCGTATTCATAGACTTGTGCCTTGTCGTGCCGCTGACTGGAAGACTTAGACTGTTGTGCTGAGCTCTGAATCCAAATGTTTGGTTCATTGAGCGACAGTGAAGCTGAAGTGCTTTATGTAACAAATCAATAGAATGAGAATAAACTGTTAAAGATTTTATGACTTGTAATAAATACCACAGACATCAGTGAGTAAACTATTCTTGCAGTTCATGTATGCAAAAATTAAATATATATTACCTTTGATGCAAACATGTTGGAAATATTGTCTTCTACCTTTTTTAAGTGTGTTTTCCAATATTTTAACTGTATTAGATGGTCTGTGTCTGCAACTCATTGAGGCGATAACTAACTGTAGTTTGTGCGTAATACTTGACACATTTTGATAATTCTCAGGATGATGTGCACAGCCTAATGGACAAGAGAAATGAAGTGCGCAGCACACTTTATGCTGTCGCAGAAGAGTTTATATCTGAAGTAGACAAATTGCCCATCAAGAATCGTGTGAATGTTCTAAAGGTGAGAATTTTTGATGTTTTCCACTGATGCCAAGCATTAGATTAGTATTAACAATGAGGAGGAACTGTTGAGTGCTAATTTACCACTTCAGTGGCTGCTGAAAAGCTAATTGAAAGTAGTGGTTATTGTAACAGCCATCTCCTTGGTTACTTGGTTAATTAACATTTGATGGGGAAACATTTGCAGATAAATATGATTGATGCAAGGATGCATTGATTTTATGTAATTTAAAATGCTGCAGTGCTTGTGTATTGCAATAAGTGACCTTATGGCCTCTTATTTCCTCGCTTTCTTCTTCTTCCCATACTGCTTACCCTGCATAAGTGGAATGAGATAACCCCAGCCTCCCTCAGTGCCGCTGCTAAACCAGCACTAGCTCCGATTGCCTGCAGATGAGCTGATCGTGTTTCTTCATCCTCCTAATGGAATTTGTTGGCTTCATTGAGTGAAACGCTGAGCGCTCAGCAAGCAGGGGTTAAGGGGACAAACTCCAGTTCCACCGTATATTTGGCTCCAATTCGCAGCACCATACTGCTGTATTTCCTTTTGCTTTTCAAATAAGTTAATGGCTGGGCACCAATGGGAAAAGAGCAAATATCCTTCAGAAATGATCTGAAGAAAATGTGTTCAAATTTAATAAGAGCAAAATACTACGAATGCTGGAATCAAACAAAAACAGTAAAATGCTGAAAAAACTCAGCAGCCCTGGCATTCGTGATTCCAACATCACTTCAACTATTTCCAGTATCTTGGCCCTAACTACTTCCTGTCCACCATGGATGTCCAATTCCTCTGCCCCTCAGTCCCTTATCAGAGGGTCTGTGGGCTCTCTGCTTCTTCCTTGAGTGGAGGCCTGAACATTCCCCACCCACCACCACCACTCCTCCACCTGGCTTAATTTGTTCTGTTACTCAACAATTTCTTTTTTAACTTGTCTCTCCTCCTGCAAATAAAAAGTGTGGCCATGGGTAACTGCACAGGCCCCAGTTTTGCCTGTTCAGTTATGTGGATCACTCCTGGTTCCAGTACTACCAGTGACATGATGGTGTAGTGGTGTTCTCACTGGACGAATGATCCGGAGACCAGGGGAATTATCTGGGGACCCGAGTTTGAATCCGACCAAGGCAGCTGGTGAAAAATGAATTCAATAAAAGAAATCTGAAAACAAGAGTGCAGTAATGATCGTGAATCCACTGTCGATTTTCATTTTAAAAAGGAACATCTTGATCCTTCAGTGAAGAAAATATCCTCCTTGCCTGGCCTGTGACCCATATGCGGCTCCAGGTCCACAATATGGTTGACTTTTAACTGCCCTCTGAAGTAGCCCTAGCAAGTCACTCAATCCAAGGACAATTAGGGATGGGTATTGAATGCTGGTCCAGCCAGTGAAAGCCATGCTCCTGGAATGAATTAACAAAAACCCAGGTCTGCCCCTGTAATTTTTTTTTTGTTACATTGATAACTGTAGTAGTGCCCTTCATGCTCTTGTCTGGACCTGGAAAAATTTATCGTTTTTATTTTTGCTTCCAATTTTCACCCCCCTCTCTCCTTCACGTAGTACACCTCTGACATTTCCCTTCTCTTGGTCTTTCTGTCTCCACTTCCGGTGATAGACTCACCTCTGCTATATTCTGCTTCCTTTAATGACTCCATCTCTACATCTGTTGCGATGATGCCAACTTCAAAAATGGTGCTTCTGACATGTTTTCCTTAGCACACTCTGGTCTACTCCTCCATCATCCCCGCAACTGCTCATCCCCTTTCCAGAGCACTTCCTATTGCAGTCACAGAAATAGCAATATTTACCTTTTTTTTTACCTCATCCCTCCTTACTGTTCAAGGTTCCAAACACTCCTTTCAGGTTAAACAACATTTGACTTGCACCTCTTTCAATTTAGTCTGATGTATCAGCCGCTCCCAGCATGGTCTCCTCTACATTGGGGACGCTAATCGCAGACTGGGTGACTGCTGTGTGGAACACTGTTGTTCAGCCCTAAAAGCATGACCTCAACCTTCCTGTCATTTGCCGTTTCAACTCAGCACCTTGCTCTCATGCCCATATGTCCGCCCTTTGCCTGATACAACGTTCCAGTGAAGCCCAACGCAATGGGAGATTAGATGGAAAGGAAATTATGGAGAGAGAGAGAGAGAATGCAAAAATGTGCATGTCTATTTTTTTGTAATGCTTACGATGAACGAACTAGCCATTTTACCTCACGTCATTTCTCGTATATAGTTAAATTGGTACAAATATCTGCAAAAGCTGGACATTTACTGACAGTTCCAAATAATTGCCATTGTAATAGCTGCAGCTCAAAATAACAGATATTTCTAAATTATGAATTACATACAGTGAGTACTTCACAGAATACTATCATGCAGAGGAGGCCCATTGAGCCTGCACCACGCATGAAAGGCCCTGACCTGCCCACCTAATTCCACTTGCCAGCACTTGGCCTATAGCCTTGAATGTTAACAGAACTGTACCTTTTAACCAAAACAGGATTTCAGTTTCTCTTTCCAGTACTTGCTATAACCAGGCGTGAACTTGCAGGCAGTCAGTTTAATTTTTGGAATGGTGAAAAATGGACGATTTTGGATCAACATCCCTTCATATATCTCATTTGTCTTTTGAAAATCAAGTAGGGTGTATAAAAGTGCAGCTGATCCAATATCACCCATTTTAAAGTTAAAATGTCAGTGACCTAGCTTCAGCTTTAGTTTCAATCCAAGCCGCATTTTGATTGTGTAAATCTGATGCTTGCTTCCAGATGACTGAAGTGATCAAATTCATAAGTGTACTGCAATCTCTTGTCAACGGAATATAGTGAAGCTAAGTCTTCCAAACCACCATTTGATAATTGACCTGCACATATATCTTTAGTCTTTAGCTTGCTCACTGGATGCTGCTTATGGTCCTTGTGATGTGGAGCCCAACTCCGATGAAGTATTTGCTCAGTTTTTTGAATGGCAAAATAGTAAACTACAGGAGTTCAATAATATCAAGCAAAGGACAGAGAATTCTCTGCGATTGTTGTCTGAGTGGTTTAGCAAAACAGTGAAGGTAACTATCTGGTTCATGTCTTTGTATACTTGTTATAATCATGCTAAATTTAAAATACAACTTTGTAAGCAGTGCAAGTCGTTGGGAGCTACCAGGGGATGTACCACAGATTGTTGGAGCTTCAGCACATTGAGCATGTTTTGATTTCAGTTTTGCACCAGGCTTCCAGAAGGATATATTGGCCATAATGGGATTGCAGTGTAGATTTAACCAGAATGATACCTGGGCTTACACAAACTTGAAGAGCTTACACAAACAATGATTGTAGTCCCCGCTTTTAAAAGGTTAAGGAACAATTTCATCAAGGTTTTCAGGATATTAAAGGTAACATGTGGAGTAGATAGTAACAATTCCTGCTGATTTGGCAGTCAAGGACTAGGGGTGTAATCTAAAATTTGGAGCCAGACCTTTTGGATATGAAGTTAGGTAATGCTTCGAAACACAAACGGTAGTAAACTTTGCAAGTCTATTTCACAAAGTAGGATATATCTAGTTGGTTCATGGATCTGCCATGACCTTATTGAATAGCAGAGCAGACTTGGGACCTGAAATGGTCTATCCCAGTTCCTATATTGCTGGTGTGGGTGGATGTCCAGGTATGGCAAGAATTCCCGACAAAAAACCAGAGTAGGAAACTTAACTAAAAGTTACTCTATCTATAATCTGCAGCCTTTGTGACATTGATGGAAGCCTAGGAATAATTTTCCTACCTGCCCTGGGCTGGGAAAGACACATGGTAAGAAGATTTCATGTATTAGGAGGGAAGCATATTAGCTCTTTAGTTAAAACTATCTTTCAAGCTGATAACTCCTGTTTCCTTCCTGTAGGAGTTTGAATAAAACAGATTCAGTCTTTGCTGTCGACTGTTGACCAGTCTTTTCCTTTTGTGATGTTATAGCAATCTCCCTGAGGCACCCAGTATGAGGAGATTCATGATTTGGGTTGGCATGTGGGCCGGTTATACCATTAGGGTGTGATTTTCAAGCAACCATGTGTGTAACCCTGACCATTCTCCCCAAGGGCCAGTACACAGTATGATTTATTAATCTAAGCTTATTTTGCCATGTAATATATCCACTTTCTGCTTATAGTTATTGTTATGGTACAGATAACTTTGAAAACTTAGAGGTTGTGGAGGAATTAGATTTTACCATCCATGTCAGGATCTCCATCTCCATCTCCATCTACAGTATAATGAGGCAGGACCAATTTAAAACTGCAAAGAAAATATACCCATTGTAAAATAAGTTTAATTTCTCAACCCTCATTCAGCCAAAACAGTAAGAGCTGCAGCCTACAGAGTACACTGCTATGCAGTGGAATGAGTGGTAACATTTAGAATCACTCATTGCTAGCAATAAGTGGAGAACCTGGAATTTCAGGAATGGATTTTACAGTAGCTCATTAACTGAGCCATGGCATCAACATTCTACGTTCAGGTTTCTCAGTCAATTAAAGTGGGCGGTTGTGATTGCATTCAAGTGTAAACACCCTCACTTTCACTTTACCAATCTTCTCCTGCACGGCACTGCTCAGATCCACACACCCTGCAGATCTGTATATTCACCTTTGACACAATCTCAAATCCCCATCTGAACAGGTACCACCATCACTCACAGTCACTTTAATGCTGTCATGATGTGGAGATGCCAGCGTTGGACTGGGGTAAACACAATAAGAAGTCTGACAACACCAGGTTTAAGTCCAACCGATTTATTTAATAGTAAACTCGCAAGCTTTCAGGGTTTGCCCCTTTGCCTGATAAAGGGGCAAACCCTGGAAGCTTGAGTTTACTATCAAATTAATCGGCTGGACTTAAACCTGGAGTTGTCAGACTTCTTACTGTACTTTAATGCTGTCTCAGAGCTACCCCAGTCACACTCCATTAACTAACATTTCCATCATCTCAAAGCATAGGCAGCATTTTCCATTCCTGCCTGTGTAGTGGCAGGAATCATGGTGGGCAGGGGCATATAATTTGCTGTGATGACAAGATGCAGTTTCCTGCCAGCATGAACTTAGTTTGGAGTTTTATTCTTCTGATTTTCATGGCAAGTGTTAAGCACTGTGCCACCTATGATTAAAAGGAGCAGGTTTGACTGGCAGAATAGCCTTCTTGTGTTACTGTGGAGACTGGAGTGGATAGAGTGGGTTCAACGTGCCTGTCTGAGTCAGGCATCCCTGGCAGCTTTGTTTACAGCTGCACGTACCCTTGCAATATCAGTCTCTTCTGAAGATGCAGAATGACCCTTCTCATCCACCAGCTCCTGTTGTGCTATGGTGTGCAAGGTGCAGCAGACCAGTATCATTCTGGAAATCCTTGCTGGATCAAACTGAAGGGTGCCCTAGATCTGTCCAGCATTCCAATGACCTGCTCAATAACCACCACTATGTTTGCATGGTCTCAGTTAGACGTTTACTTGTGCATTAATTCTAGGCGCCCCCCTCCCTACCCCGGGTCATCAACCATATCCTTAGCCCTTCGCTGCAAGGAGCCACCAGTGATTCTTTGGCAGTACATATTTGGAGTCATGATGGCACGGAAGAGAACTGTTCAGCCTGTCGAGCCCATGTTAGCTCTTTGTAGAGCAAGCCAGTCAATTCAAACCTCACTACTGTCTCACTGACCTTGCACAGACCTTACTTTGCTGAAATGTCCATATGATTTCCTTGCGAAATCATCGGCATCTCTTGCCTAAAATCTATGACAGTAGTCCTGGTATCATTAGCTAATGGGAGTTAAACCTGTTATAATTGTACATCTCTATCACATCTCATTTTGACCTCCTTTTTGCTCCAATGGGAACAGTCCAATTTTTCCAAGCTAATCTTGTACCAAAAATCCCTCATCCTTGAATCATTCTGGCATTGAAATCAAAGTGCTGAAAAAAGCTCAGAACAACTTGTAGTATCTGTGGAGAAACATTTCAAGTCCAATGTGACTTTTTCGAAGTCTGTTTTGATAAATGTCCTCTGCATCCTCTTGAGGACCTTGCGTACTTCCTAAAGTATGGTAACTGGAATTGGATGCAGTACGTCAGTTGTGACCACCTAATGCCACTACAGCATATTCCCACATGGTCATTTGTTTGTAACTCATCAGCCCTGTTCACATATTTACACAAATGCATTGTAAACTTGTTTTTGTATTTCTTGTCATCACCCCTAGTATGTTGCTGTCCAATATGGTACACTTCTTTCTACATTACTATCTAATATTCCCACTCTTTAATGTACCTTATTCCTCTTTCTATATGCTATTTAGTTTAAACCTTTCTAACATTAGTGAACCTTGCCATAAGCACATTTATCCCAATTCTGTGGTGGTACAACCCATCCCTTTTGAACAGGTGCTCCCTGGCCCCAATGACCCAAGAACCTGAAGCCTCCCCCAAAACCAGTCCTCAAGCCACGCTTCAATCCTACACGTCTACCTATTTCTGTTTTGATAGCACATGGCACTGGGAGTAATCTAGATATTACTATCTTGGAGGTCCTTTTTATTAAACTTGCCCCCCACGCTGAAAATCTGTAGGACCCCTCTTCCTGTTGTTGATGCCATTGTACACTCACACCCTTCCCATTGCTGAATGTTCTTCACCCTGGCACCTGTGAGGCAACTTGGCATGTGGAATTCAGGATGATGATATCTATGGGAGAACTGATTATTGAAAGGTGACAAGTGTTGCTCCTTTTGTTCCTCATTCGAGTGCCAATAAACTGCCCATGTTGTTGAGAACTCCACGCTCAAAGCTTCCTCTGGAACAAAAAACATGTATTATCCTTTGCCCTTGTTTCTTGTCGCTCAACGTTTTTTTTTGTATCCTTTTATAAGAAATTTAGTACAGCATTTTAATCAAACAAGTGAATTTTAGTTGCAATTTGTTTTTTTTTAAATACAGATATTAGAATTATGGAAATACACATGATTTCTTGCATATCCCAACCATTGCTTAGAAATAAGGTGAATTATTTGGATCTTGCATGTGATTTGATGTTTGTCAGTTTTTTTTACTGATTATTTCAGCAATCATTATTGGAGCAATGTATACTCAAATGTTTAGGTAACTTTTGTCTTTTGTGGTAGTTTTTTGACCTGAGCTCCAGCACTACATTATCCTCGATGGAGGTAATCAAAGGTGTTGACGATATATTGAATCAAGCTGAATGTGATGTTTGCAAAGAACTTGAAATTTCAGCCACAGTAAGTTTTTTCACCCAGTGTTGTATTTTGAAGAATTTTTTGTTGCATAAATGAAAATGGGTAGGTATAGATTTTTTACAATTCGTTTTGTTTTTTGAGTAGATTTTCTTTTGTGACATATTTTTGCTTCCAGCTAGAGAACTTTTTGATTAAGTATTTCTGACTAGGGATTAATATTTGTGCTGGGAATGGCATGTTCCTGCACTTGGTGTTGATATCAGGTAGTCCTGATTAGGCAGGTTTGTATGTTATCTCCAACATTGTGCTTAGTTGAAACTCAGAATATCTTCCCAAGATTGTCTTGGACTGAGTTGGCATCAGGTGTTTAGAGAACCAACATGAAGGAAAATCCTACTTCTTTGTCTTCACCTGCCTATCTGTTGCAGATGTACCTGTCCATGACAATATTGGTAGGAATAGCCACTGCATAGACCTTGTTGAGATTAAGTTGCATCTTCACACTGAGAACAATTTCCATCACGTGTGGTATTATTGCCTTGTTAAATGGGATAGATTCAGGACAGATCTACCAGCTCAAAATTGGGCATCCATAAAACACTGGGCCATTGTCAGCAGCAGAATGGTATTTAACTACAAACTAACCTCATGTACAGTATATTCCTCATTCTGCCAGCACCATCCAGCCAGGGGATGACCCTTTGATTCAGTGAGGAGTGTAGAGGGGCTTGCCAAGGTAGCACTAATTAAAAAACAAAACAAAGTGCCAACCTTGTTAAGTTATAACACGCAACTGCTTGCATATTAAGTAGCAAAAATAGTAGGGGATTGACAGCGAAAGCCATGGCACAACGAATGGATTGAATCAGAGTTCTGCCAACCTCCACTACATCCAGTCCTGAATAGTGCTGGACAACTGAATAACTAAGTGAAAGAGACTCCAAAAACATCCCCATCCTATATGAGGGAACCCAACATCTCTGTGCAAAAGACAAGTTTGAAGTGTTTGTAACTACCATCAACCAGAAGTGCCGAGTGGATGATCCACCTCCCTCTGAAGTGTCCACAATCTCAGATGCCAGTCTCCAGCCAGTTTGAATCACTTCAGGTGATAAGAAATTGTTGGTAGCACTGGTTATGACAAAAGCTATGGGTCCTGACAATATTCTATCCATCATACTGAAGATTCGTGCTCCAAGTAGCTTCAGCCCCTGACAAACCTATTTCAGTAAATTTATAATACTGGCACCTATCTGACAATGTAGATCTGACCACAAAAAGCCTGGCAAATCTAATCCAACCATGTTAGCCCATCAGTCTACTCAATCTTCAGCAAAGTGACAGAAGGTAACATCTGAGCAACAACCTGCTCACTGATGTTCTGTTTGGGTTCTATTAGGTCACTCCACTCCAGATCTTATTAAAGTCGTAGTCTAAACATGGACAAAATAGCTGAATTCCAGAGGTGAGTTGACAGTGACTTGCCTTTGCATCAAGACAGTATATGATGGGAGTGTGGCATAACGAAGCCTCACTACGTTAAAGTGAGAGGAATTGAGGGGTGGAATTCTCCACTGGTCGGAGTCATACTTTACACTAAGATGGATGGCTGTGGTGGTTGGAGGCCAACTGTCTCAACCCAAGACATTGCTGCGGGAATTCATTTAGGTTAGTGTCCTAGGCCTAATCATCATCATCAGTGAACTTCTTTCCAACATAAGGTCGGCAATGGGGATGTTATTTGATACCACGATGTTTAGTACCACTTGCACACAATTCCTCTGGTATTGAAACAGTGTGTGCCGATATGCAGCAAGACTTGCACAGTGTACAGGTTTGGGCTGATAAATGGCAAGTCACGTGCTTTGCAAGTACCAAGAAATGACCATATCTAACAATATGGAATTTAACCTATTGCTAAGTTTCCTACACCAACATCCTAAGGTTTACTGCGGAAGCTTAACTGGACTTGCCATATAAATACCATGTTTACAAAAGGAAGCCAGATAGTGGGAATTCCCCAGCAAGTATCTCTTCCTCCTGATTCCACAAAGCTTGTCTGCCATCTATAAAGCACAACTCAGGAGTGGAGTAGAATGGAATAGTGTCTATTTGCCTGGATGACTACAGCTCCAACAACCTTTCTGAATGTTTGATTGATCAGTTCCCCATCCCACCTGCACACCATGGCAGCAGTATGTCCTATGTACAAGATGCACCCCCACTAGTCACCAAGGGTCCTTTGTTAACAGCTTCTAAACCCATGACTTCTGCCACATAGACAAGGACAGTAGACAGATGGAAATACCATCACCTTGCAAGTTCCCCACAAATTTGCACAGTATCGTGACTTGATAGATTGTGCATCTCCCTTTCTGTTGACACTGTGTACCTACACCATCTCAAGAAAATGGTCCACCACAATCTTCTCAAGGGCTGTTAGGGATGGGCATTACATGGTGGCACTGCTAGTGATGGTCACACCCAAAAAAATAAGTTTTTGAAATGTGTTTTTTGGTGAAATTGAGAATTCTGCCCTCTGCAATCTAGGACCTGAATTGTGATTTCCCAATCTCACTTCAGTTAGAAACCTTACAACACATTTGGTGGTGAGGCTTTAATTCACCCAATTTGGCTGAATTGTTGCAGAATTGCAGGGTTGAAAGCACTACTCGCTAACTCACTGCAATCCAATTCCTGCTTTAATCCAACAGTTCACTATTCTTTTGTAACCTGCCCACCAAGTATTACTGTTATTGATTGTGTGTATGAACAGCTGTATGAAGCCTATTTTTTTTGGTTGGGGGAAAGGATCTTTTTGGCCATAGCATGGTAAACTCATGAAATGCAACTCATCCCTTTTAAAGCAAAAAGATGATGCTGATATGAAGATAATCCGCAGTGTTTTCATTAAAGTGATGCAGAAGATCAATGAGGAGCAGGAATTCCTTCTAATTGTACAAAATAAATATGCAGCCAGTGTTCAGGTAATTTTATTGTTGTATGCTCGGTACTTAATTTTCTTTGAAAATCCATTTTGATAGTAGTTCCAACCTGGCAATAAACTCATTAAAATGTAATTTACCTAAAAACAACTAAATAATTAAATATGTAAAATGCTTTGTTTCTGTATATGGATATATCGAAAACATGGAGAGAAGTAATGTGTTCCTTTGCATTGTAAGAACATAAGAAATAAGAGCAGGAGTAGGCCATCTAGCCCTTCGAGCCTGCCCCACCATTCAGTAAGATCATGGCTGATCTAAATTGGCTCAGTTCCACTTTTCTGCTTACTCCCCATAACCCTTAATTCCCTTGTCTGTCAAAAATCTATCTACCCATGTCTTAAATATGTTTAGTGAGGTAGCCTCCACCACTTCAATGGGCAGAGATTCACCACCCTTTGAGTGAAGAAGTTCCTCCTCAACTCGGTTCTAAACTGCCCCCGCCCCGCCCCGCCCCAACCCTTTCATTATCTTATACGTCTCTATAAGATCCCCCCTCATCCTTCTAAACTCCAACGAGTACAGACCCAGTCTATTTAGTCTCTCTTCATAGTCTAACCCCCTCATCTCCGGTATCAGCCTAGTGAACCTCCTCTGCACTCCTTCCAAGGCCAAAATATCCTTGCGCAAATGCGGCGACCAAAACTGCACACAGTACTCCAGCTGCGGCCTCACCAGTGCCCTGTACAGTTGCAGCAAGACCTCTCTACTTTTATATTCTATCCCCCTCGCTATAAAGGCCAGCATCCAATTCGCCTTCTTGATCACCTGCTGCACCTGCAGACTGGGTTTTTGCGACTCATGCACAAGGACCCCCAGGTCCCTCTGCACCGTAGCGTGCTGCAGCTTTTCGCCCTTTAAATAGTAATCCCTCCTACTATTATTTCTGCCAAAATTCTATTAATGCTCCTGTCCGTGCACATTCTAAATAAAACTACTGTGGGATTTCATGCACATTGTGGCTGCTGTATAGGGTACTCGACACCGATATGATAATCGTGGATTCTTCCTGCTGTCTGATCGCTCTCCTTAAATTCCAGTGGGACCATAAATTTGTCAGACTGGTCATTTTGTTTCTCCTCAGATATCCCTTACTTTTGTTTTATTCCTAATAATTTCAATGTGGATAGTGACAAATGGCATTTGTATTTTTACAATTGTCAAGACTGTTGCAATTGTCAAGAGATGTTCATTAAAAAATGTGCTGGTTTCATTTATAATACTTTGGAAGTAATGAGTTGCTATTCTTTTCATTCCCTTTGCCCTCCACTCTTTGTAGTTTAAGGAACAAGCTGGACAATGGCTTAATACTTATCCCAGTGTTGGTGATCTGTTGTCAATCAAAAGATCAGTGAAGAATCTTAAAGCTCAATTGAGGTGGAAACTAGTTGAGAAGAATAATTTAGAAGATGTATGTATAAATTCCGAATACTTACTAAATGGAGAAACTGGTATATATTTGTCGCACTTTATAAGGCTCACGTGTAAAATTGTATGCCCGACTTTAATTTATGAATTGAAAATTGCTGTCTGACCTGGAAATGTGAGCTCACAAAGAAATACTTCAATTTGCATAGAGCCTTTCATGACCAATGTAAAGCACTACATTTTTGAAGTATAGTCACCCTTGTAATGTCAGAAATGCAGCAGCCAACTTGTGCAATATGATAATGACCAAATAAATTTTTTTGGTTTTGTTGATTTGAGATAACTAGCCTGTAGTACACTGCACATGGTATAAAAAATGGTTTTCACTGAAATCAGGATCAACAGTGATAGAACAGAAGTAAGAGAGAAATAAGGAGTTGGTGGGGGTGGGCGGGGGGACAGTGGTTAGCACTGTTGGTTCACAGTGCCAGGAACCTGGGTTCACTTCCCACCTTGGGTTACTGTCTGTCTGTGTGGAGTTGGCACATTCTCCCCATGTCTGCATGGGTTTTCTCCAGGTGCTCAGTTTCCTCCCACAGTCCAAAGATGTGCAAGTTAGGTTGATTGGCCATAGTAAGTTACCCCTTAGTGTCAGGGGGGCTAGCATGGTGGTCAAGTGGAGTTATGGGGATAGAGCCTGAGCACGATTGTGGTCAGTGCAGACTCGATGTTTCAAATGGCTTCCTTTTGCATCATAGGGCCTGTATGATTCTATGAAGTCTGATTTCTATTTGGCCAGAATACCTGCTGAAATTTCAGAATATGGTTGATTTTGAGATTGTTGTGAAGTTACACCCTTATATTGGTTCCAGATGACAATAGGCTGCTCTTCCCTTTTCAGGAGAGCTGATTGGTGGTGATTTAACCTGAGGGTCACCACACCTCAGGTGAGGGGAATGGTTAAGAAGGCAGGGCCATGATGAATAACCTTAGCCCAGTACGGGAATTGAACTTGTGCTGTTGGTGCCACTCTGCATCATCTAACCTGCCATGCAACCAACTGAGCTAACCAACTCCCCACCCTTGTATTACTCACCTACTAAATTACAAATGTCTCCCTTTGTGTTGTACATAGTAATTAACCTTCATGCCTTTTATAAGACAATACAACTCATCCTCCAAGTTACTGGTGAGGAGTGCCATGGGCAACTTTTTTTGTACTATGTAAATATTTTTGGAATGTTGGGCCTGTATAAAGTTTCACGCCCTGTAAAAAAAACATCCTGCACACCTCTTTTACAGATGTCATTGTTCAAATCTTACTGACTTTTGAGTTTGAAAGTTTGAGTTTGGGGTAGTAAGTAAACCAGCTGTAAACTTCAAATATTGGATTCCAGATCTTTGAGGCATATTCAACTACATCTGATACAAACTGAACTTGCTTGAATTGTGGTGATGGAAATGCTGTGCTGAAGTTTCACTAGGATGTCAAGTGATCTTGTTTAGAATTTTGTGTATAAGCATTAATTATTTTGATCTGTATGAATGATGTATAATGTATACACAAATTTCTTCTAGTTGGGCAATTATGATGAAATAAAGATGCAGGGGATGAAGGAAGAAATATGCAGACTTAGAGATAACATCTACGAAGAGATCTGCTGTGAACAAAAGGAATATGTAAGGATGTTGAACCTATGTTTAACTTGCAGTATTTGAGATTTTTTTTGTTTCTTCAGGCATTGATTGATTAGCTGATGTTTACTTCTGTGATATAGATTAATGAGGCAGAATAAGAATAGGGCATGCTTTTGTGTCAACAAATGTCAAGAATTGCAAACACTGGAAATTTCCTCAAATCAGAGGATGCTAACAATGTTCAGTCTGTGTTGGTCAGCATCTGTGGAGAGAGCAGCGAAATCCCATTAGTTCTGGTGTTGCACACACTGATGTTTGCCAAGGCAGTCCTGCAGCAATAACACATTCAGGGCACCTTAACTAGGTGAGAGTTAAACTTTCACCCCTTGGCAAAGGAAGACCCACCTTTTGAGAGCTGTTGGCCAATCCTATTTTCTGATAGCTGTAGCAGCACCAGAGCTCAGTAATAGGTACTGCAGGAACTGCAAGCAGGCTCAGAGGATATTAATGAATCTCAGACTAAAGTATGCCCTGAGCTTTTAGGGTGGGAAGGGATCAGTGAGCCTTGGGGGAGGAAAGGAAAATAGGTTTCGGGACTATATGGGAAGGAAAGCTTGAAGGGGAGGAGTACCTGATGTGCACAGAGCAGCCCTCCCAAACAAAAAAAAAAAGACCACCTCGTTCTTCCCACCCTTTCCACAAAGCTATTCAAAAGATGACCTTCTAAATCTTGTCTGTCTGCCCACAGCAACTGTTTTATAGCGAGGGCAGTGTATTATTTGGGACAGTTGGCTTGTTAATGAGCTCGATTGGCTGTTGATTTATTTTAAAATGGCAAATGAGTTCCATTTACTGGGTCAGGGATGGAAAAGAAGACAGTGTGGTAGCCACTCCTTACATTGAGCTGCCCTCCTATCAAAAACACGAGTTGGGGAATGTAAAATCCAGTTATCGTCTCCAGATCTTTTGAACATAAGAAATAGGAGCAGGAGTAGGCCATCTAGCCCTTTGAGCCTGCCCCGCCATTCAGTAAGATCATGGCTGATCTGTCGTGGCTCAGTTCCACATTCCCGCCCTCTCCCCATAACCCTTAATCCCCTTGCTTAACAAAAACCCATCAACCCGCGTCTTAAAAATATTTAGCAAGGCAGCCTCCACCACTTCAACGGGCAGAGAATTCCAGAGATTCACCACCCTTTGAGTGAAGAAGTTCCTCCTCAACTCTGTTCTAAATCGCCCCCCCCCCCCCCCTTTATCTTGAGGCTGTGCCCCCTAGTCCTACTGTCCTTTCTGAGTGGGAAGAGTCTCTCCACCTCTATCCTATCCATCCCATTCATTATCTTATATGTCTCAATGAGATCTCCCCTCATTCTTCTAAACTCTAACGAGTACAAGCCTAGTTTATTCAGCCTCTCCTCATAGCTCAATCCCCTCAACTCCAGCATCAGCCTAGTAAACCTCCTCTGCACTCCCTCCAAGGCCAAAATATCCTTGCGTAAGTGCGGCGACCAAAACTGCACACAGGACTCCAGCTGCAGCCTCACCAATGCCCTATACAGCTGCAGCAAGTCCTCCCAACTTTTATATTCAATCCCCCTCGCTATGAAGGCCAGCATCCCATTAGCCTTCCTGACCACCTGCAAGCTGGGTTTTTGCGACTCATGCACAAGGACCCCAAGGTCCCTCTGCACCGTCGCCTGCTGCAGTTTTTCGCCCTGTAAGTAATAGTCCTTCCTACCATTATTCCTACCAAAGTGGACCACCTCGCACTTGCCAACATTAAATTCCATTTGCCAGTTCCTGGCCCATTCGCACAGCCTATCTAGATCCTTCTGTAGACTCTCCACACCCTCCGCACAATTTGCCGTTCCACCAATCTTGGTGTCATCAGCAAATTTCGACACCATACACTCGGTTCCCTCCTCCAGATCATCTATATAAATGGTAAATAGCTGAGGCCCCAGCACCGACCCCTGGGGCACTCCACTAATCACCAACTGCCAATCCGAATAGCACCCATTGACCCCCACTCTCTGCCTCCTATTAGACAGCCAATCCTCTATCCACGCTAACACCCTACCCCCAACTCCATGCCCCCTGACCTTCTGCAATAACCTCTTGTGAGGTACCTTGTCAAACGCCTTCTGAAAATCAAGAAAGACCACATCCACTGGCTCTCCTCTATCCACCGCCCTGGACGCATCCTCATAGAACTCCAATAAATTCGTCAGACACGACTTCCCCTTAACGAAACCGTGTTGCGTCTGCTGTATCAAGCAATTCCCCTCAAGATGCCTCGCTATTTCCTCCTTGATCACGGATTCTAACATTTTACCTACAACAGACGTTAAACTAACCGACCTATAATTCCCTGCCTTTTGCCTGCCACCCTTCTTAAACAACGGCGTAACATTAGCCGTTTTCCAATCTTCCGGCACTTCCCCGGAATCCAGCGACGTTTGGAAAATAACTACCAAGGCATCTACTATCACCTCCGCCGTTTCTTTCAGAACCCTTGGATGCATTCCATCCGGTCCTGGGGACTTGTCCACAATCAGTCCTCCAGTCTGTCGAGCACCACCTCTCTAGTAACAATAATGTCATTGAGACCCTCCAGTCCTACCATCTTTCCATCGGTTAACTAATCTGGTCATGTGAGTATGTCAACATCTCCTCCCACCACACACCCCCCCCCCCCCCCCCCCCCCGAAAAGTCCCTGATGTTAAGCGCTAAAATGTCATCCCTAACTCTCCATGCCTCTACCTTTGTCATCTTTAAGATACTCCTTCAATCAAGCTTTTGGTCTTCTGGCCTGATTTGCATGTCTCTGATTTGAGAATTCATCTGTAAAATATCTTGAGGTGTTTTACAATTTACAAGTCATACATCAAGGCAAGCTTATTGTTTTCAACTACTTTCATTGCTCTTAGAATGGGAATGGTTGAAAGATGCAGATACTGTTTTCCCTAGTTGGCATATTAGACAAAGTAAGGGAATGTAGTGGGAGTTTACCATCAGCATGGAACAAGATTCAGGTGAATCATCTTTTGAAGCAAATCCTGTGGCATTGTCACTTAAACACTGTCTTTCGCTGCATGCGTGCTAAAAGCTACCTCGGCCTTTTCTCTCGTAATCTCCCTTATTGCTTGTGCTCAGTGGGTACCCTTAAGATTCAGACCCCCAACTCCAAAAGTTGAAGGGATGAGAAATTTACCTGAAAAATTGTTTGCTGATGGGAATTGCAAGATTGTGTCAAGCTTGTAAGGTATTTAGGGGAGTTATTTCCAAGATTGCAATGATTTTACCAAATCTTCCAGATCACTGCATCTCTTTTTTGCTTTTCAGGAAAGACTTGACAATGTCGTTCGGAATTGGTTTCCTGAACTTCCTCTCCTTCATCCTGAAGCAGCAATCAAGGCTTACATGGTAATGGGATTGGAGTGTGTCAATTTGTTGACAATGAGTAGATTTTAATTTTTACTGTCTTTATTTTACTGAGGAGAACATTGCTCCAAATATCTTTTAAACTGGAAGATTAGTTTCTATAATACTAATGTGCTGGTGCTGCATCAGCCTTGAGCATTGTTAATATGCTGGGTACACACAGACTGGATTAGGATATAGAAGCTCCCTTCTTTAGGGAAGGGGGTAAAATAAACTTATTGGATGCAAAAAACAGATGTGCATTTGTGTATTGGCAGCAGAGTCCTAAGGACCTTTTTCTGGTTGGTACTCCCTGCACAGTCCCTGTCAATTATCTACTCTGAAATTTAACAGAAGAGAGCTGCTATAACCTAGTTCAGTCTCTTTGTACCCAGTGTATTGAGAATGCTCAAGTCTGATGCCACCCACACACTAGTATTATAGAAACTAATTTTCTAGTTTATTTGGAGCAATGTTCTCCTGTTAATGTGTTGCTTGAGTATATAATTAATTTGTGTTATTTGCTTAACCTTAATTTAGCCAGGTAAGCCAGTTGAGAACTAATTCTCATTTACAATAACAACCTGGTCAAGAGGCTAACACTGCAGCAACATAAATTACCCAACAAGAAATCATTTAAACACAAGAAACAATAAAACTCTAAGTAGTCTCTCAATACCAGGTTACAGTCCAACAGGTTTATTTGGTAGCAAGAGCTTTCGGAGGGAGTGATGATGGGGCAGTGCTCTGAAAGCTCGTGCTACCAAATAAACCTGTTGGACTTTAACCTGGTACTGTGAGACTATTTATTGTGCCTACCCCAGTCCAACACCAGCAACTCCACATCAATAAAATACAGATTAGCAGTGAAAGAGAATTGACTCGACTGAGACTTAACCCTTTGGTAAATGGCATCCATGCTAATAAAATGAGTTGGCCAATTAATTGAAGTGCAGGACATGCAAGTGCATGTCCCCACAAAAATGAAGATAGAACTGGCAGGATTTGGGAACCATGGATGACAAAGGAAATTGTAAACTTAGTCAAAAGGAAGCATACTGTCATCTAAAAATTGACGAAGCCCTCAGTATAGTGGAAGTAGGAAGGAACTTAAACATGGAATTGGGAAGGCTAAAAGGAGCCATTTGTTTTTAGCAAACAGGGTCAAGGAGAATCCCAAGGCTTTTTATGCATATATTTGAGCAAGTGGGCAGCAAGAAAAACAAGTAGGCCCACTCAAGGGACAATGGAGGGAAGTTATGCTGGAAAGATGGCGGCTGAGGGGAGACCTGATGAGAGGTTTACAAAATTGAGGGGCGTAGATAGTTGGAGGCTTTTTCCAAGGGTGGAAGTGTCAATTATGAGGGGCCACGGGTTCAAGGTAAGAGGGGGAAAGTTTAAGGGAGATGTGCAGGGAAGGTTTATTGGGCAGAGTGATGGGTGCCTGAAATGTGCTGCCTGAAGGTGTGTTGGAAGCAGGCACATTAGCAACATTTAAGAGGCACCTGGATAGGTGAATAGTGAAGGAATAGAGGGATACAGACCAAGTAAGGGCAGAAGGTTTTTTAGTTTAGTTAGGGCATTATGATGGTTGCAGGCTCGGAGGGCTGAAGGGCTGTTCCTGTGCTGTTCTTTGCTCTTTGAGGTAGCTCCAGTTTTAGTGGTACCTTGTTCTCATCAGTGACAGCTGCGAAGTGAAATGAATTATGACCAAAGACTCTGTCACATTACTTCAGATTTTATGAAGAGACAGTAAAACATAACAGACTTTTCAAGTAGGCAGATGTTTTCCCTAGCAAGACTTGGTAAATTCATAGAAGCCAGTGGTGTTGATGCTTATATGCAATGTAGGTCAGTTAGGGAATTCAGGTCACAGTGTTCAGGCTGAAAAGAGACACCAGCCACAAATCCAATTGCAGAGTGAGAGCGTCCCTAACTTACCACAAGAGGTTTTGGAGACCATTTTATCAGTGAGGTCAGTATAATCAAAAATAGGCAGGATAGACAACTAAAATATAGTGCAACTGGGCAGTGATTGTAAAGTGGACTTGATGTGATACAGAAAACCAAGTCTAGACTTGCCCTTGACCTTAGCTTGTAAAATGTTAATGTGGAAATTAAAAGTTAAATCAGCCAGATTCTGAGATATTTACAAGCGGAAACTTGATCAAGTTCAGAGTTATCAAGCATTAACATTTTGAAAACTTTTTCCTACTAAGCAGCGTAAAACTGGTCTCAGTTGAGTTCAGCAGAAGGTGAAGACGGAAAAGTGTTGTACATTAGCGAAACTGAGTTGCAAATCATGCAAAATAGAAAGATTGAATGGACTTGCAAAATATACGATTGTGTCATCTGCCTACAGATGGATAAAAGAGCACCCTGTTGCTTGAACAAGCTGTTGTGGAATTGGAAAGAAGAAATGTTCATTTAGTTAAAAAAAAAACTGAATTCAAGTTATAGACTGAAAATTCTGTCAAAGTATAATGGCAATATGCGGCCCTGCTTTGCAAATGCTTTTGCAGATTGGGAAAAATAAATAAAAAGAGCAATTTATTTAAGATTTTCAATAAATCCCACTTCCCTGGCCTTGCACTCACCAAAATAGAAGGGTACGGGGGGTGTCTTTTTCATCAGTAGTTAACATGCTTTGGTATTGCTCCTTTTTTTTAGCAATCTGCTGGACTATTCACTGATAGCCTGGAGCGTGATTTGTTTGATCCAGAACCCATGAAGGAACTGAGCAGCAAGCGGCCATTGGTGTCCTCTGAAATTAAATCCCAGAAAATCCTCTTGAAGGTAGTACTTGTTGGTGGGAGAGTTGTAACTTATTTGCATAATTCCCTTTAAATCTTTCGATGGAATATCCCATTCCTCCTCATCCCCCTCTCTCCCTCTAACCCAATCCCTCCAGGTTATTCCTGAATTGAAAAATAATGTGGATGTAGCTTTAACTCTTGCTCTTATCGTTGCCATGGATTGCACTGCAATGTTGTTTTTCTGCTGTTTCCTGATGAGTGTTATATTCCTTTTATTAGGGCTATTCTGTAGATACTGCCACAGAAGGCAAAATGATAGAAAGAGCTGCAAAATATCACCAAGCTTGGTCCGTGCTGAAGGAAGAATCTGGACTCCTACCTATTCTGTACCTGTTTGCTTGCAAGGTGAGTGACAAAAAAGCGCTATAATATTAAACTAGGAGAAACAAAAGCAACAACAACTTCTAAGTGCACCGTGTGCTTAACATTAGTTGTAATTGGACAAAAACGGACGCTGAGATAAAGCATGGGATTTTGAAGAGGGTAACAAGATCTTTGTCAAAGAGGTGGGTCATAACAGAGGGGAGAGAGGAGAAAATTCAAATGTGTAATTGAAGACATCTGTCAAGGTTGGGGTGAAGGAACGATTGGTGGCACAAGAGGTCAGAATTAGAGGAATCCCATTTTGGAAGAGTTTTAGGGTTAAAGAAACTTAGATGAGGAGGGTAAGGGTCATGTGGGGACCAGGATGAGAATTTGAAATTTGTTTTGAACTGGAAGCTGATGTAGGCCAGCAAAAATCAGGGTGATAAGTGAGTGGAACTTGCTGCAGTTCAGAATACAGATATCATAACTTTGAACATAGGAATTGGAGGTGGGCAATTCAGCCCTATAAGCCTGTTCCACCATTTAATCAGAACATGCTTCAGGGCCTCAAATCCACCTCCCCACCTGTTCCCCATATCCCTTTTTAATGTGTTTTTTTTATTAGAAATGTATCTATCTATTTCCCTCTTGAAACCATTTAATGCTTCAGATTCCACTGCACTATGGGGCAGCGAGTCCCACAAATTCACCACCACCTGTGAGAAGTAATTCCTCCTCATCTCAGTTTAAAATCTACATCCTCACAATCTATACCTGTGACCTCTTGTTCGAAATTGCTCCACAAGTGGAAACATTTGGTCTACCTTTTCTTTATCAATCTCTTTTTAGCATTTTATATACTTCAATCAGATCCCCTCTATCCTTCGAAATTCCGGTGAGTATAAGCCCAAACTGTTTAATCTCTCCTCATTTATCAACTCTTTCATCCCCAGGATCAATTTGGTGAACCTCCTCTGAACTGCCTCCAGTACCACCACATCCTTCCTCAAATAAGGAGACCAAAATTGGACATACCATTGCTGATGTGGTCTTTCCACCACCTGTACAATTGCAACAAAACTTCTCCAGTTTTATATTCCGGTCCTTTTGCAATAAATGCTAACATCTCATTTCGTTTTTTTAATTCCTGCTGAACCGGCATACCGACTTTCTGTGATTCATGAACAAAGACACCCAGATCTGTTTGCCCGGATACATTTTAAATCTGCTTTCCATTTTAGATAATTTGTCTTTCTATTTTTTTTCTACCAAAATGGACAATCTCAATCTCACACAAATCCACATTAAACTCCATCTGCCAAATTCTGGCTCATTCACTGAATCTATCTATATCTGTCTGTAAAATCTTTATCTCCTCTTCATTGCCTGTTTTCCCACCTGTTTTAGTAGGTGGGAAATCATAGCAATGTTGCACTCTGTCCCTGCTTGCAGATCATTTACAAAGATTATAAACAGTTGAGGTCTGAAGACTGACCCCTGCAGCATCCTGCTAGTTACAGTTTGCCAGCCAGAGAAGGACCCATTTATCCTGACCCTGCACTTGTCAGTCAGCCAATCATCAATCCAATCAAGTACTGTACCCCCAATCCCATGTAATCTCACCACCTTCTGGATCAGTTTTTTATGTGGCACCTGGTCAAACACCTGGAAGTTTAGATATACCACATTATTCACCTTGTTGGTTATGTCCTCAAAGAACTCGAGCAAGTTTGTCAAGCATGACTTATCCTTAAAACCATGCTGATAATGGGGAATCAAGCTGTCTTTCCAAACTGAACAGAAATTTACAGTGGATGGAGAATTGGATCTGAGCAGAAGTGCATTGAATCTGGAAATAACAAAAGTAGGGATAAGATTTCAGTAGCAAATAGGGGGAGGTGGATGATTACAAAGGTGAAAATAGGGGACCTTTTCTGATGGAGATGATACAGGGTCTGAAGATCAGATTGGAATCAAGGAGATATGGGAATGGAATTAGTGGTGAAGATACAGAGATTGTGATAAAGGCTCAGGATGATGGCTTCAGACTTTCCAGTACTTAACCGGAGGAAACAGGCTTGACTAATTTGGATGTCAGACCAGTAATCCTATAATACACAACAAGGCAAGGGTCAAGGCAACAGAGAGAGAGAGAACAGTGTTCCATCTGCTTACATGTAGAATCTAACCCCATTTGGATAATATTGTCTCTGGGCTGCATTAAAAAGGAGGGCACCATGTTTGATCCTTGGGGGGCTCAGATGTAAAGGTGAAGGGGCAGAAAGACAAAATATTTTTGATGCTGTCATGGGCAGGATTGGAAACAATTCAGGGCAGTTCCAAGAAACAGTGGAGGGAAGGCATTAAAGGAGAATGGTGCTTTGTCCGTGTCAAAAGGGCATGGAATGAAAATACACCACAATCAAAGTCACTGTCAATGGTAATTGATATAAATCAGAAATGTATATGGAAATACACAGCAGGTCTACCAATGCCGCTGAGTGAGGCTAATGTTCTAGTGGGGTACTATTAAAATACAAAAGTGTTTTTTCTGCACAAAGTGAGCTATGCAAAATATTAACCTGTCTTTTCATACATTGGATAATTGGTGTACTTTGATAAATATATAGCTTAGCATCATTATTACAGTGAATTCTTTAATTGTAAAAATGTTATATTTGACCACCGATCATTTTTGTTGACTGAAATCCTATTTTGTACCTTCTCTAGTCTGAACCAGTGACGTATGTCATGGTGCCATTTTATACAGGATGGTGTTTGAAAACAGTGCAGGCCACCAACCCTCTAATCTCAGATGTGAGTTCCATTTATTAATCTTGATACCTAGGTAAAGTAAATGGGTTAATAATACTTCATGGGGCATTTCCAAATGCACTCAATACCCAGTGAGCTGAAAATAGGATTCAGTTAACTTCTAAAACCTCTTTCAGCACATCACGGCATTGAGAGATTTGATTCTCATAGTGAAAGCTGGAAACTGTCCAGAAGGTCTTTTAATGATATCATTAAAATCTTTATTATTGCTCAATTGAAACTTCAAACTCGGTTCAATTAACATTCACAGGGTAAACTGCCCTCCTGGATGGTGAAGTTATCTACATGACTGTCTGTCTTGTTACGAAGAGCACGTGGAAAATTAGGTCTTTAATTCAACTTCTCCTCATAATAAAATTCGACATTTAATTAGTCCCTTTCCATATTAAAATCATATTACATCAACCTCCATGTTGTAAAATATTAACACTTTGGAAATGATGCACAAGAGGCCACAAGATTGATGCAGTTGGAGAGTATTTCATTACACTCCTTACAAATGTTTTATTAGCGATTTAAATGACTTTGTGATTCGGGATGGAATTCATTCACATTTGAATATGTTCTGGTAGCCATGAAGTTTAGGTGACTCGTTTTGTTGAATTTCTGGTCAGTGATGGCTCAATTGAGAATGCAGATGGTTGGAGATTAAGCAGTTGTAATGACATTGAACATCAAGAGGTGGTGTTTTGATTCCTTTTTTTTTGTTGGAGGTTGCTGGGTGCTTGTGTGGTAGGAATGTTACTTGCCACTTAGCTGAAGCTCCTGGAGTTGATAGCCACAGAATGTGTGTATGTAACGTAGCCAAACCGGTTATTATCAACCTGCAAATACTTCCAGTGGCAGTTCATAAGAGCAGGAGAGGTTCCTGGTCAGTCATGTTTGATGCATCGTGGCACCCTTCTACCTGCAGGCCTCCAGCTTAAAGTTCAGGTTAGCAATCTGTTCCAGGCAAAACAAGCTGCGGAAAACACTTAAGTTTTTTTTCTTACTCGCATATCTTTAAAAGTCTTCTCAAGTCTAAATCTCTTTTACAATTGTTTCCTTGAATGCAGCCAGCAAAGGTGTTGGCTGCTTCAGCTCAGATTACTGTTGGGGCAAGTATTTAAAGCAGATACTGGGCTCTTGATTTTCATATGCAGGGATTCAGGACAGCCCTTGTTCCTCTTTTCCAATATGGTTGCTGATGCACTTCTGTCAGAAGGACAGGTGGGCGTTGGGCTTGCCATTTTAGGAGGCAACGGCAACGTAGCACCTGGAAAATTTCTCGGTCTAGATATCTCAACTTGTGTATCGAAACATGATGTCGAACAAAAGCTTTCAGATTCTGAGGATGTTGGGACAAAAATTCCTGCACACTGGCTCCATGGGTTTAGCACTTGGACTATATCATGAGATCAAATTCCGGCATAGCGGTTATGAAATTAAACTCAGTCTAGTAACTTATGGACCAATGCCAGAAAATGACTGCAGCATCTGGCAGATTGATGTAAAAACCTACTAGTTCTGCAGCTTTTTTTTTAAGAGAAATGTATCTGCCACCACTTCAGTTTGACCTACGTGTGATTACAGTTTTAGGACTTCTGGTTGACTCTTATCACAGCAACCGAGGATAGGTACTGCTTTGCCCACGCCTCTCTCCCATCCCAAAACCAAATACAGCCTAGGTTTCGTCTAAACTGAATATGCATCAACTCCTATGAGTTCGTAAGTGAGAGGCCGTAAATTAACAAAGGAAGCAGTAAGGATTAATGTTTGTAATGATAACATTAAAGTGGCAGCCATAATTGTCAAGCATTATTGGAATATTTTAATTAACTATATTCTAAAGTGATTTGTTTACATCAAACTTTTGCTCTTTTTTTCTCATTTTGATTTTTGATGCTTTGTTTTGTCAATCTGGGCACTAAATTTTGCCATAATCAATGTGCTTGCTGAAGAATTGCATTGTGCCACAAAATTGACTCAACACTTTTTTGAAGTAGCAGGTCCTATATTTTAGCAAATTAATATTAGGACTTGGAAATTGTTTTATACCTTTTTTGAAAATTGAGTTGTTTGGCACAGGCTTTCAGAGATTTATTTGGAAATCTTGTTTCTTCATCATGGTAACAGTTATGATGTAATATGGTTTTATTTAGTGTGTGATTAAAATGTCAGAATCTCCAATGCAGTTTATCTTGGAGATGGGCGTGGTATTTTGGGGATAGTTTTGAGTTCAAGCTTTTTGTGAGGGACCTAATATTCCAGCAGTGTGCATGGGAAAACTGTGGGGAGATTGCCAATAAATACTCTGTCCAAAATTAAATCAGTATAACAACAATTTCCGGCAGTGAATTCAGAAAATTACCCTACTAATTTCAATAAACTGATCTGGTTGCCTCATGAAAATGTATTAAAATGCATTCAATCTGCATTTATGTTTGAAGGAAGTTAACAAAGTGATGCGAGGTGTGGCAAATGGTCTGCAGACTCTTCATAACTTGAACATTGTTCATGGTGCACTTCATGCTCACAATGTGTTTGCTGTAAACCGTGAATGTGGAATTGTCGGAGACTTTGATTTTACCAAGACTGCTGTAAGTAGTGCAACATTTGCTACAATTACATATTTTCTGAGAATTGCACCATAATGTCTCTCTCTCTGTATTTAGCTATTTTTAAGCTGCTTGCACGATCATTCAAGGTGATGAAACAATAATCCACACCTGGTAGAGAAAACCCTGTTGATTTAACTCATCGGCAGAGCTAGTGCATTCACTTAACTAAACCTGATCATGATGAATCGGAACAGGCAAAATATGGAACAAATAACATGGAAATTAGAAGGAAGCTTAAGTGTAGATTTACTAATTACCTTTTGCAAAGTGACAGTTAATGGGTGGTATAATGCATTAATGCCACAGGAAAAACATTTTGAAGTCTTGTACACAGTAAAATTCCAGTCAAATAGGGCAAGGATGGTTTGTTAATACCTTCAGGAAAAGGTACGGAAGACAACAGGTATTGATTTAACTTCCATAATGAGAAATGCAGGATTATTTGGCCAGCATTTGTTACCCATCCCTAATTGCCCTTGAGATGGTGAGCTGCCACTTTGAACTTCTGCAATTCATGTGGTGTAGGTGCTCTCCAGTGCTGATTTGGACCCAGCTGACGATCAAGAGTAGAATGATGGGGCAGTATCCCACTTTTTTTGGACAGGACACACCTGGGCAATTTTCACATTGCAGGATAGATGCCAGTGTTGTAGCTGCACTGGAACAGCATAGATAAGGACATAGCTAGTTGTGGAGCAGACGCCTTCAGTATTATTGTCAGGGTCCGTAGCCTTTGCAATATCCAGTGTTTTCAGCTGTTTCCTAATATCACATGGAGTGAATAAAATTGGCTGAAGACTCGTGTCTTGCTGGGGACCTTGGGTGGAGGCTAAGATGGATCATCTACTCAACACGTCTGGTTGAAAATGGCTGCAAATGTTTTAGCCTTACATATTACACTGACGTGCTGGGTTCCCCCTATTATTCAGCTATTAACGTCGTTAATGTATCCCAGTCCATCATGCAGACCTGCTTCCCATCCATTGTCTCTGTCTACACCTCCTGCTGCCTCGGAAAAGCAGCCAACATAATTAAGGACCTCATGGACATTCTCTCTCTCACCAACTTTCTTCAGAAAAAAAGATTCAGAAGTCTGAGGTCACATACCAACCGACTCAAAAACAGTTTCTTCCCTGCTGCCACCAGACTTTTGAATGGACCTACCTTGCCCTAAGTTGATCTTTCTTTATGTCCTGGCTATGACTGTAACACTACATTCTGCACTCTCCTTTCCCTCTATGAATGGTAGGCTTTGTCTGTACAGTGCACAAGAAACAACATTTTTCACTATTAATACATGTGAAATAAATCAAATCCTCCTTCAATTAGTTGTTTTAATTGTCCACTACCATTCACAACTGTAGTTGGCAAGACTACAGAGCTCTGGGAAGCCATATAAATAACATCCATTGACACTTGTCCATTGGTCATCTTTTAGTTTTTTCAGTTGTGCATAGGATTTGGACATTGGTGCAACCATCGTTTGTTGTCTTTCCCCAGTTGCTTTTGAGAAGTTACTGGCAACACATCTTGAACTGCTGTAGTGCAGGTGCTGAAAGTATTTCCACTACGTTTAAATAAGGTGTTCTGGGAATTTGACCTAATAAAGATGGAGGAATGGCAATATGTTTCCAAGCATGGATGGTCTTGTGCACTGTGCAATCATTAGTGGGCACCTTACTTGTGACTTTATGATGAAGGGAATGCTATCGGTGAAGCAGCTGAAGGACATTGGGCCAACCCTCAGGAACTCCTGCAATGATGTGGTGGGGCTGAGATCGTTGGCCTCCAACATTCACAGCCTTTGTGCTAGAAGTGACCCCAGTCAGTAGAAAATTTGTCCAGTGATTACCATTGGCTTCAATTTAATAGCACTCCTCCATGCTACACTCTGCCTTGATGTTGCGTTCAGTCACTTTGCTTCACCTCTAGAATTTGGCTCCTTTTTTCTACGTTTAGACTAAGGCTATACTAAAATCTGGAGTTGAGTGCTCCTTCTGAAACTTGACCTGAGCATCAAATCAGTAATTGTGGCTTAATAGCAATGTTCACAATACCTTCCATCACTTTGATGCTTGAGTAGACTTATGGGGCACTAATCAGTTGGATACCGCCTATTTTAAGTGGTTAGGACATAGCTGTGCGATTTTTTTTTTTCCAACTTCATTGAATTGACACTAGTGTTGTAGCTGTGTTGGGGCAACATGTCTAGAGGTGCAGATAGTTTTGGAGCACAAATTTTTAGTACTACCACTCGGATATTCAGTGTTTTTAGCTGTTTCTTTATCATATCTGTGGATTGATTGGCTGAACACTGGCATCTGTGACAATGGGACCTCAAAGGGGATGAGATGGAACATTCACTTGGCATTTCTGCAAAAAGTTCAGCTGTGTCCAACGTGTCCTCCTACCCTTCGCTAATCCATGCTGGCTGAAATTCTTCATGGTGTTTAGTCTTTAATCTTTAGACTTTTGCAATTCCCAACTGGTCTGTAATTCTTGCGGTTTCCTGCCCCCCCCCCCCCCCCCAACTTTTTTTTAAAATAGTGGAAGGACACATGCAACTTTCCAACCTAAAGGAATGGTTCCTGAATCAGGAAAATTTTACAATATTCTCACTGACTTGCTTTAAATTTCTGGATGGAAACAAACTCATTTTGGAGATTTGTCACTTAATTTAGTAACAATTTTCTTCATTACTGTTACTTTGCTGACATTTTTGAGAGGCTTCCTGTCTCTCATTCAACTTTAATTTCCTTGGCATATCCAGTATGTAAAATTATTTCTCTATTGTTAATATTGATGCAAAGTAATGATTCCGTTTGTAGCTGTTTGGTAGTACAATATTCAACATTTCTGGTCTTTATTTTCATTGACCATATAATGTTCTCACTTTTCAAGGGACCTACATTATTCCTGACCACAATGTTTTCTCCTAAAAATAATTGTAAAACATTTTGTGCTGATTTAGGTATCTCTTAAATTTATTTCCATACTCCTTCTTTTTTGTTGCTGTTGCTATCTGTTTTGTCACTGTTTATCTGTATTTTTTCCAGTTGATAAGATGTGTGCTAACTTCTGTATTTTTTGTCCACTTTTTCAGTTAGTTTTATGTTGTCCATAGCTTTTTTTTAAGGAGGTGAGTAGACTTGATCACTTTCAGTATAAATTGATTTCTATATTGCATTAAATTCTCCTTTGAACATCTCTAACTGATCTTCTGCTACTTTATCCATCAATAGATTTGCTCCAATAATAGTCTCTGCCTCATCCCATTGAAGTGGAGATGCCAGCGTTGGACTGTGGTAAACACAGTAAGAAGTCTCTCAACACCAGATTAAAGTCCAACAAGTTGGACAAACTTGTTGGACTTCTTACTGTGTTCATCCCATTGAAGTCAGCCTTACTTAAAACTAGAATCTTGATAGCTGTTTCACATTTTTCCCTTTTTTGTTTGAGATCCAGTGTTGAATTCAATTGTATATGATCTCGATTAGATCAATATTAAATTATCCTGAATGCACTTGACTTTCATTGTTCTGAATCCAGGAAGACTGCTGCTGCATACTATTGCTGCAATTCTAAACAAGGAGAATTGAACACTGGGTGGGGGGGCAAAGGGAGGACTCTAGGGTCACAGATGTGGTGGTGGAAGTGGGCAGGAGGAGTCAGAGTCAGAGGTTTACAGCATGGAAACAGGCCCTTCGGCCCAACTTGTCCATGACGCCTTACCCCTAAGCTAATCCCAGTTGCCTGCATTTGACCCATATCCCTCTATACCCATCGTACCCATGTAACTATCTAAATGCTTTTTAAAGACAAAATTGTACCCACCTCTATGACTACCTCTAGTAGCTTGTTCCAGACACTCACCACTCTGTGAAAAAATTGCCCCATTGGACACTTTTGTATCTCTCCCCTCTCACGTTAATCCTATGCCCCCTACCTTGGGAAAAGAATTTGACTATCTAGTTGATTTGTGTTCATCATTATTTTATGGACCGCTATAAGATCACCCCTCGGCCTTCTATGCTCCAGAGGAAAAGAGTCCCAGCCTATCCAGCCTCTCCTTATAATTCAAACCATCAAGACCCGATAGCATCCTAGTAAATCTTTTCTGCACTCTCTCTAGTTTAATAATATCCTTTCTATAATAGGGTGACCAGAATTGCACGCAGTATTCTAAGTGTGGCTTTACCTTGTACAATTTCAACAAGACATCCCAGCTCCTGTATTTAATGTTCTGACCGATGAAACCGAGCATGCCAAATGCCTCCTTCACCACTCTGTCCACTTGTGATTCCACTTTCAATGAGCTATGAACATGTATCCCTAGATCTTTGTTCTGTAACTTTCCCCAGTGCCCTATCATTAAGTCCTACCCCTAGTTCAATCTACCAAAATGCATCATTTGTCTAAATTAAACTCCATCTGCCATTCGTCAGCCCACTGGCCCAGTTGATCAAGATCCCGTTGCAATTGGAGATAACTTTCTTCACTGTCCACTATGCCACCAATCTTGGTGTCATCTGCAAACTTACTAACCATGCCTCCTATATTCTCATCCAAATCATTAGTATAACTGACATAGGCCTCCAGTTTGGAAAACAACCCTGTACAACCACTCTCTGGTTTCTATCAAGAAGCCAATTTTGTGTCCATTTAGATATCTCATGGGATCCAGGGTTTAACCTTGTGCAACAGCCTACCATGCGGTACCTTGTCAGAGTTGCCGTGCTATTGCAAAAAGTGAGAAGGCCCACAAGAACTTCCCTCAGGATTAGGAGCAGGTGGCCAGGGATCAGTTCCTGTCACCTAGACCAAAGAACCTGGCAGCAGTGCTTCATGTTTCTGCTCAGGGACATGTATTCACCATTCGACCAGCCCCTCACTCTGCATATGCAACACGCAAGAGGGGCGCCAATCTCTAGCACTCCAGATCATGCACAGCACACAATAGCATTGGACTGACACTTGTATTTGCTGAGCCCTATAGAGATGGTTTTCCATATCACAAGGCCAGCTGTGACAGAGCCTGTGGAATTCAGCATTGCTGAGAACATTTGAGGATGTTACTGTTGTTTTACCCCCGCTCAACTCCCAATCCATCCTGCTAGCTGACATGATTGAGTTTAGAGAGGTTGTCTCCAAGAACCTCTTCCTTTCTGACCCATGCCTTTTTCCATCATCCAACTTTCCTCCTTTGATTTCCTGCTTTCAGACAGTCAAGAACCACCATGTCACAGTATTCATAGGAGGAGGAAAAGAGGGACCAATAGTGCAGCATTGATGATGGACTCTCATCACTTGATCTCACACTTGCATTGCAGCTGTCAGCTCAGATACTGGTACTGCATGCACCTTGAAGACTAATAGGATTCAGATGTTCCCTCGCACAACATCTCATCCCATTTCCACAGTATCTTGCCATGCAATTTCAGTTCACACTGTCCAAGGCCCCCAAATACTCCTTCCAATTGAAGCAGCAATTTACTGGTACGTTCTGTTTACAGTATTTGCTGCTCACAACGCAGTCTCCTCTACACTGGGGAGACCAAACGCTTTGGGGAACTTTGCCACTCAGTCCTTGAGCATAACCCCAAGCTGCAGGTAGCTCGCCATTTTAATTCTCCACTTTCCTCTTGCCCTCATGTTTCTGTCCTCTTCCTGCTGCAGCGTTCTAGTAAAGCTCAATGGGCAGCACCTCATCTTAGTCAACATTGAGTTCAATAATTTCAGACTTTGAACTCTGTCACTCGTTTTAATCCTGAACTTTTTGCAGTATGTGCTGGTGTTAATCTTGTTTTTCATTTTTTGCTTTCTCACTGAGCTGTTTATTATTTTACAGTTCACCTTCGCTCTGGAACAATGCTTAGTCTCTTTACTGCAACCATTACCATGTTCCATGATAGCTTTGTCATTCAACCTCTTCCACCTTCTACCCTATCCCAGATCTTCCCTTTTGTTCTACTACCCCCTTCCCTCTTTCAATATCATAAACCCATCATATTTCTACCTTCCTTCAGCTCTGAAGAAGAATCACATTCAACTTGAAACAACCCTCTTTCTGTCTCCACAGATGCTGCTGACCTGCTGAGTATTTCGAGCACTTTGTTTTTTGTTCCCCATTTCCCCTCCTTGCTAACTACTAGATGTATACCTCCACCTTGTGTACTAAATGTGTGTTCTCAACTTTAAAGATTAAAGAGGTATCGAAATTGGATAAGAAAGTATGGATTTGGTTTTAGCAGAGTAATGGTCAGAGTTGTAAGGATCAGTTCCCAAAACACCACTAAAAAATTGAATGTGTGGTTTAATTTTTTAATTTATTTAATTATTGTAAATCAGTTGCTCACATGTCATCCCTTAAATGACATGAACGCCCCTATTTATCACAAACCAATTAGCCCGAACGCTGCCACATGACATCTTTGTGTGTGGGTGTAATCTTTAATTCTTGGTAATAGTTTCCACTGCCTACATTTAAAATAGAAATTTTCTGTGCAAACTTGTTTTCCATAATTACACACCTTACAACATGTGAAAACACTACAATGGGACCACCAGTAGATCAGTATAATTACCATGTGACCAGTTTACTTGGATTGTTTGGACACAGAAAATTATAACAATTATAAAAACAAAGAGAGAATACATGACTGTAAATTGTGGACTGCATTATTTTTGCAGGTTCTGGTTTGATTATCTCTACCCTGGAGCCAAGCTTTACCTGAAGACTTGGTCTTGACTCCCTGTGCGTAATACCGTGGGAGATTGTGCCCTGCATGTAGCAACCATTTCCTCTTGTCACTTTCTTCCCTGATAGAAATACAGCAGCCTAATGTGGAAATGAAAATGTAGGTCAATTCACTTACCCTGAGCCAAATGGCTTCTAGAAAGGCCTATGAAATTAGGAATCCAGAAGGGGAGAGTGTTTAAACTAAATGAAAGTTTCAGTGGAAGGTGGTCTCCTTCAGTGTGGTGATTTTCTGTTTTTTGGGCTTAGTTTGTTGGCAATGGACATAGTGAATGGCAACAATCAGGATGTTATCTGCCAAATTTTTATAACACTTGATATTTAATAATTTAGTCTATCGACCTGATTATCACCTCTGCTTGGAAACATGAAATCATTTGTTGACTGTCAAAATCCTGGAACCCCCTCCCTGTCAGCACTGTCACTGCACAGACTGCAACTTCTTCAGGGCAATTAGGAATAGGCAACAAATACTGGCCTTGATAGCAATGTTCACATCCCATGACTGAATAAAAAGTATACATCAAATGAAACTTGCATCCCTCGAGCCAATTCAGAAGTGGCCAATTTTAGTTCGTTGTGATGGCAAAAAGTCCAATTTCTGAGCAATTTGACCTCTATTTGCCACTGTAAATGGGTTAATACAAGTTTCAGCAATAAGGAACTACTGTGTTGCTATGGAGTGAAACTCTCATATAACATAGCAAAGAAATAAATCTATGAAGAAATATTTATTCCAAAAAGAGGAGATTAATATTTATACAACAATTTTTAATCAGGATGTCCCTAATATAAAATTCTCCTGAAGTATACTCAAGCTGTAGCAATGTAATGTCATTGAAATGTATTCCAGAAGTATGACTGCAGTTATTGTGTGTGTAGGATCAACGTAATATTGCTAGTTGGATGGTAGCCGACAAATTAGACCTCACGGCCCCAGAAGTAAGAAATGGCCAGTCTGCTGTACCTGCAACTGATGTTTTTGCTTACGGCTGCCTCCTTTTGTGGGTATGTTTTAATTTGTAATTTGTAAAGGTCAGTCATGCTTGAACAACCATGATTTTTATTTGAAAGGGTGAGTAAAGGAATGGGCAGCTGACTATGTGTGTTTGTTATTCATATGGACTTGCCAAAGGCATTTGATAAGTCATTAATAAATAAGACATTGTTAATCTAAAATTGACACTCCTGGAATGAGGGCAACTAGTCAACATAGTTGGGCAATTGGCTGAGCAGCGAGAGACAGAATAGGGATAATGGGCAGTGTGTCTTTATTGACAGGGTGTGACTGCTGGTAACCCACAGGAAATAGTTTTGGGTCCTCTGTTTTGCAATTATTAATGATTCTGATGAGTAGGGAGCCACACACCAGGTTTGTCATTGACACAAAAATAGATGGCTATCAACATCCTGGGGTTCACTGTTGACCAGAAATTGAATCTTATATGTGGCTGTAAGAGCAGTTTGGTGGTTAGGAATCTTGCGGCCAATAATTCACCTCCTGACTCCCAAAGCCTGTTCACAAAACTCTCCACTTGTCTGCTCCAACAACATTCAAGAAGCTCAAAGCCATGCAGGACAAAGCAACCCACTTCATTGGCACCACGTCCACTCCCTCTGCCATTTGATGTAAATTAACAACTGTGTGCACTATCCACAAGATACACTTCAGGAACTCATCAAGCTTCTTTAGATAGCACCTTTCAAACCCATGACCACTACCATCCAGAAGGACAAAGGCAGCAGATACCAGGGAACACCACCACCTGCAAGTTCCCCTTCAGATCACTCAACAGTCCTGTTTTGGAAACATATTGCTGTTCCTTTACTGTCACTGGTTCAAATGCTGGAACTCCCTCCCTAACAGCACTGTGGGTGTACCCACACCACCTGCATTTCAGGGGTTCAAAAAGGTGGCTCACCACCATCTCCTCAAGGGTGATTAACAATAAATGTTGATCTAGCCAGTAATTCCCACATCCATTAAATGAGTGTTTAAAAAAAAAAGTAGTAGAAAGAATAATATTACAAAGAGGTGCTGATAGTGAGTGGTGAAACCTGGAATATCTGAAGATCCAAAGAGATTAGAGATCCAGAAACGCAGAAAATAGGAGCCCTTTGAACCTGCTCTGCCAGTCAGTATGATCATGGTTGATTCTCTATCTCCACACCATGCTTCAGCATTCTTCTCAGACTCTTTGACACCTTTTTAAGAGTCTAAAAATCTATTTCCTCCTATATATTGGCCTTCACAGTCTTTGATGGTTTCATCACTGAGTGAAGAAGTTTCTCCTCACCTCAGTCCTAAATGGCTTACTCTGTAACCCCTTGTTGTAGACCCTTAGCCAGAGGAATTGGCATCCCTACATCCAGTCTGTCGTGCCCTGTCAGAATTTAGTACGTTTCATTTAAATCTTCTAAATTCCAGTTAATAGAGGCCTAATTTCTCCTCCTACGACAATCCTGCCATTCTAGGAATCAGACTAGTGAACTTTTGCTGCACTTCCTCTATGGCAAGTGTATCTTTTCTTATGTGAAAGATACCAAAATTGCGCACTCAACTCCAGATGTGGTCTCACCAAGGCCCTGAACAGCTGCAGCAAGATGTCCTTGCTCCTGCACTCCTGTCTTCTTGAATGAAGGCCAACATACTATTTGCTTTGTACCTGCGTGCTTGCTTTGTGACTGGTGCACTAGGACCTCTGTATCCCTTTTGTACATCAACATTTCCCAATCTATCACCATTTATGTAAACTCTGCCATTTTTGTTCATTGTCCGAGGTGGATAAATTCATGTTTATCCACGTTGTGCTGCATCTGCCACATATTTGCTTACTTGCTCAACTTGTCTAAATCACCTTGAAGCCTCTGAACATCCTTTCTTCGAAATAGACCCATTTATTCCTGCTGTTTGCTGTCTGCTAAACAATTCTGAAACCATGACTGTATATTATCCCCAATCCCATGCACACTAGCCTCCAATGTGGGACTTTATCAAAAGTTTAAAGGCTAAAATGTCATGGATAATATATAAAAATAAAACGAAATTGCTAATGGAATGCTGGCTTTTATATCCAGAGGATTAAAATGCAAGGGGTTAGAAGTTGTAGTAAGCTATACAAAGACCACATCTGATGTATTGTATTCATTTCTGTGCATCACATCTTTGGAAAGGCATGTTGGTATTCTAGGGGTTGCAGCATAGATTTACCAGAATGATGCCTGGATTTTAAGGGTCAAATTATGAGGAGAGGTTACATAAAATTTGGGTGTATCCCCTAGAATATAGAAGATTTAAAGGTGATTCTAATCAAGTTTTCACAATATTAATGAGAACTGATGGGAAAGATTGAAAGAAATTACAGAGCCTGGTTTTTCAGGAGTAAAGTTAGGAAATACTTCTACACGCAAAGGGAGTGGAAGTTGAAACTTGCTTTTGCATAACGGCCTTTGATGCAGGGTTAATGGTTAATTTTGGATCTGAGTTTGATATATTGCAATAACCAAATTTATTGGGCAATACAGGTCAAAAGCAAATGTATGAGGTTAGGTCACAGATGAGTCATGATCTCACCAAGTAGCAAAATGGCAGTGAGGGGCTAAGCGGCCTGCCTGTTCCTAGATTTCAAATTAATGGGATGTCAAAATACTTGCATTTGAAACTATTATATTGTTTTATAATTTTGCAGCTGAACTTTCCTAAGAATGACTTCAGAATAAACCCTGATGGAACTCCAGACATTAGTGAGCTAAATATGGTAAGCAAATCCAATAAGCGCAAAATCCTGCGGATGCACAAGATCACAGAATCAAAGGATCCCTACAGTGCAGCAGGAGGCCATTTGGCCCATCGAGTCTGCAACAACCACAATTTCACCCAGGCCCTGTTCCCATAACCCCACTTATTTACCCTGCTATTCCCCTGACACTAAGGGGCAATTTAGCATGGCCACATAACCTAACCTGCACATCTTTGGATGTGGGAAATCAGACTACCCAGAGGAAACTCATACAGACAAGGGGAGAATATGGTTCCTAGCACTGTGAGACAGCAATGCTAACCATTGTGCCACCATGCTATCCTGATCTGAAATAGAAACAGAAGTGCTAGAAAATCTTGGCAGATCTGGCAGCATTGGTAGAGAAAGAAAAACACTTAACTTTTTGAGTCCAATATGACTTTTCTTTGGAACATTCTGTTTTTCCTGTCTGCAGATTCTAATGGACCTGCTAAGTTTTTTTCAGCGCTCATTATATTTGTGGGATGTGAGTATCACTGGCAAGGTCAGTGTTTATTGCCCATCCCTAAATGCTCTTGAACTGAGTGGCTCGCCAGGCTATTGCAAAGGACATTTGAGAGTCAGCCACGTTGCTGTGGGTCTGGTGTCACTAGTAGGCCAGACCAGGACAGCAGATTTCCTTCCCCAGAGGACATTAGTGAACCAGATGGGTTTTTACAACAATTGACAATGGTTGCATAAGACCATAAGATATAGAAGCAGAATTAGGCCATTCGGCCCATTGAGTCTTCTCTGCCATTCAATCGTGGGTGATATGATTCTTATTCCCATTCTCCTACCTTCTCCCCGTAACCCTTGATCCCCTTATTGATCAAGAACCTATCCACCTCAGTCTTAAAGACACTCAACAACCTGGCCTCCCCAGCCTTCTGTGGCAATGAGTTCCACAGATTCACCACCCTCGTTGAAGAAATTCCTCCACATCTCAGTTTTAAAGGAGCGTCCCTTCACTCTGAGGTTGTCATGGTCATCATTAGACTTTTAATTCCAGGCTTTTTTTTATTGAATTCAGATTTCTCCATCTGCCATAGTGGGCTACGAACCAGGATCCCCAGAGTATTACCTGGATCTCTGGATTACTAGTTACTATAGCTAATGAGGGTTGGTTTTTATAGTTGCTGTTGACTCGTGCCTTGCTCGCCAAAAGCCGGCAGATAGCTGCTAAGGGTGCATTGCTCATGTGAACAGAGAGATCTGTCATTCACTTCCTCCCCCAGCTACTACTGGCCTTCATAGCTTGGGACTCCATGGCCTAAACTGCCCTGCCCCTTTGTCACCTGCCTAGTGGACACTGTCAGGGTATTATTAAAATATGACTCACTTACACTCACACTCACGTCTCCTGTACCGGATATCATGCTGAGTTAAGGTCTGTTGGCGGAAAGTTGGCACTTCACGGCCTGTGAAAAGCCTGTGCTCTCCTCCCAGCAAGATGAACAGCAAGCATCATTCCTCCTTCTTTGACTACAAAATCTGCCAGTATATGCATTTTAATCATTCAATGAAACTGATATGGTGCTTAATTCTTAGACGTGAGGAAGAAAACTTATCTTATTTAAACTATTCAGTTTTAACATTTTTACCACAGACATATTGCGCTGGGTGACGTTTCCTCAATTTAATGTCTTTCCAAAGCACTGCTGAATATTTTATATTTCTGCAAAAGCAACACAAAACTCCTAAAAAGACACACTTATTCATTGAACCTTGCAAACTGGTCAATCACAATGCTGAGTGATTACAATATGCAAGGATTAATGTACTTTATTGATGATATCTTCATTGAATCAAGAAGCAGAAAAGAAGGCCACTTGCTTATCATGCTTGCACCATCTCTTTGAAAGACTTAGTCCCACTCTCCTGCTCTTTCCCCATAGCCTTCAATATTTTCTACTTCAAGAAGGGTTAGAGTGGGTGAGAGGGCCAGGGTAGAATTGGTGCAGATTTGATGGGATTCTATGATATTTCTCCAATTCCTTTTAAAAAGTGTTATTTTAAGAGTAAGCTCTCATAGATGTACATGTTCAGTAGTGTTAGTTGCTCTTCTGAATAATTGGAGAGCATTATTTTTATGGTGCTGATTCACACTGCCCTGTAACTACTTGTACGGTAGTGAGAACAAGGGAAATAATAGTATTGCTTTGCGTTCTGGGTTGGATATTTGTTATTTGCTCATGTATTTGATTTCTTCAAGGTCTGAAAGTGGACTGAATGCTGTGGAAATATTGGATTGTTATATTCTCCAATGGGGTGAAGAGTTATGAGCAATATTAATAATATAGTTGGTGCAACCTATACATAATGAAAAATAAAGAACCATATTTTGGGTGATCTGAAATAGAGGAAGCTTTCTGCATTCTGTCCTACAGTTCTTCTGTCGTTGCAGCATTCTGCCTCCCTGTGTTGAGTCCTATGCCAAAAAAGTGCTGTACTGCCTTTCAGTGTCTGTTTCTCTTATTAAAAATCTGACTGGTTCAATTGTTAGTGAAAACTGACGACCTTCCCCTAACACCTCCCCCAAGTCCACAGACCCAATGATCTTTACTGAGTTCAAACTAATGGAATTGTAACAGCAACAATGTGCATGAACCATGCCTGGAATGGCAAATTTACTTCCATTAACTCTAGATGCCTCAAAGCATACTAAAAATGACTTGATAATTACCTATTTGGGTGGGTGGGGTGGCTAGCCAACCAGAAACATAGTGTCGTGAATTGAGAATATCATTAGTATTGAACAGTAAGTTTTCCTCTTTCTTTTAAAGGATCCTAAACTGCTGAGTTTGGTGTCAAAGTTGATTTGTTTCAACCCTAATGACAGATTGAGAACTGACCAGATATTAAAAGAAGACTGCTTTTTGGAGATGAAAACTCCTGACACTCTTAATGAAGAGACCGAAACCTCTGCATCAGATGAAATCAATGTGCTTGCAGAGGAAACCAAGTCAGGATTATTGGGTGAAGCTTCAACCTAAAACCTTTCTCAGATTTATCTTTTACACCTTATTTTCATTCATGGTGTCAAATACATTTAGTTGCATTAATGCTTCTGGTGGTTTCCATAGTAGTAGAAGTGGGAGCTAATGAGGCTGCCACTCAAATGCCTGTGATTAAAAGTGTTTCCCATGAACAACAACAGTGGGATAGAGTTATTTTCATTTGTATTTGTTTTTAAAATTCTCCTGAGGTTACTGTTTAATTTGAGAAAAATTAAGGGCTTTTACTTTGGCAAATTAACAGTCCAATATCTTTTGCAATCTGTTTATTGCTGTTGCCATTCTTTCATACATATGCACAATTATTTTTAAAGGAAAACTGGGCAAATTGAACTACTCCTGATGTAATTTTTTTTTCAGTGATTAGTGAAAATTAGGCGACATGTGTATATAGGCAAGCTGATTTAAGTTGTTTCTGCCAGGGCCAGAACCTTTTTGATGTGAAGGTTGTGGTACACGTTTATGGCACTAATGAGAGACTTTGTGTATTGATTTAATGTATACTGGGAGGGAAAAAGATACATGGCCTTCAAGTAATTGTGAATATGACCAAGGGCCAATGAAAAAAAAGTTGCAGCAGAAGAAAAATCAGCATGTACGCCTCAGAGGGAAGAAAGAAGCAAAAAGAAATACCCAACTTTGTTTCAGAAGGAAACAAAGTCAAGTAGACTTTCCAGTTTAGTAATATTTTGTCCTGCAATATGTTGGTCTGTTCTAAATAGTGCGCTTAATAAAGAATAACAATTCTCTAACTGCTGTTGTGAGTTCAATAATCTAGTCACTAACACTTCAAAGGTTGAAAGTGATAAAAGGGCTGATTCCTTCAGAACAAATGTCCATTTGAAGCTACTAAGAGCCATTGGAATGTGATACTTGGTCCTGAATGTATGGAGATTCTAGGGAGTGGATAAGGGCTGTGGAGAGATGTAACTGAGCAATGAAATTCAGGGAGGATAGTTTCTGAATGCAATTATTGGCAGCTGGAAAATGTTGGCCTGTGGATGAAACATTGCATAGGGAAGGGTTCAGTGTGGATGAAAGCTGGGATGTAGAATTGGACTTCAACGCAGGAACAAAACTGCCCCTGAATATTATTCATCTGATCATTTTCTTGTGCCCCTCACCACCACAGCTCGCATCCCCTTCCATCTACACTCCCTGCTGTGTCCGTCACTGAAGAAACTTTCTTAAAATCGTATTACAATTGCACTTTCTAAATCTTATCTCGCTAGCCTTTCACTGTCTTTCACCTCTAGTTCTTCAGCTGTCAATCTTCTTAACCACTCTGATGTCCAACTTTGGTTCCCTGGTCTCCATCAATATCTCTACTCTTCCACTCTGGTCAATCTCCATTGTGCTGTCCTCAATTTTGCTTCAGGCCCAAGGGGTTTAGACTTGATTTTATCTGGTATTGTGCAGCTGTTTAAGCCATTCACCACCTGATTTGGCTGGAGCACATCAAATGCTTTTAGACCTCACTCTCATGTTACATGAATTTTCAGAATAGCATATGCTTGGAGCCTGTCATCCTGAGAGTCAGCAGGGAACCCATCCCTGCTGACTTTGACAGGCTCATTGCCATTTTATGCTCAACTGAGTGTTGATTAGCAGAAGGTGGAACTTAACTTTGTCCCAAATGTGAACTTATTTGCCAAAAGCTGTCCAGACACCGTGCTGCGGTAGCTAGAAGTACTGCAGTGCCATGCCTGAGCTGTAGTCCAAGGACCACACTTCAGGGCTTCTGGGGAAGGGAGAATAGTGAATGTCCTAGGGTTCAGTGGGGTTGGAGAGGGGGGTTGTTAAGAGATGGCCTGAGCTACCAGGTCCCTGAGGGGATGGTGCCTCCAGACCCTCGTCACTTTCCACCAAAGATCAAGGATGAAAACCTTTTCCCACTCTGTCCTCAGGCTTCCACAAGCCTAGAAAATTGAGGCAGGGTGAGGAATAATGGCCCTCAAGTGGCCATATTCCACGCAAGCCATCTTATTTAATTACCTTTTATCTTGTTCATATAGTCTCCCTATTCCTTTCTGTGACATGCAGGTAATCCGGGACAGTCCAACTATCCTGGAGGACTACATTTGCAGGAAGTGCGTACAAATGAGACTTCTAATAGATTGTCATAGACAAAAGTTTAGAGAGGTGACCGGACCCAAGATTGAGGAAAATAGATGGGTAACAGTAGCAAACAGGCAGTCAGTGCAGGGAGCCCCCTGAGGCTGTCTCCTTCCCTCTCTCAAATAGATGCATTGTTTTAGATGCTTTTGAGGAGAACAGCATATTGGAGGACGATGACAGCAGCAGCCAGGATAGTGGTACCACTCTGGCTCTGCCCTGCATCAGGGAGGGTCAAAGTGCAGGCATGCAGAGGTACTTGAGGATTCAGAAGTAAGGGGCATAGTCAAGCAGCTTTGTGACCAGGATGGTGTGTTGCATCCTTGGCGCCAGAATCAAGGATGTCTCTGAGTACAGGGCTTTTTGAAGTGGGAGGGCAAACAGCCAGTTGTCATGGTCCATATTGGAACTAACCACATAAGAAGGAAAATGCGGTCCTGCAAAATGAGTTCAGGGAGTTAGGAAGGCAGCTGGAATGCAGGACCTCCAGTATTCTCAGTAATACTCTGTGTGCCACATGGTAGTGAGGCAAGAAACAGGAAGCTAGTGCAGCTTAAGTGGCTTGACAGTTGGGGTAGGAGGGAGGGATTCAGATTTCTTAGACCACTGGGATCTCTTCCACGGCAGATGGGACTTCTTTTTAAAAAAAGGACAACTTGCATCTTAACTGGAGGGCACTAACATCCTAGCAGGGGGACTTGATTGTGCACTTTCAGGTGGATTTAAACTAATTAGGCAGGGAGTGGGATCCAGAGCAGTAGGTTAGTACAGAGACTGTGGAGAAATAAAACACAGGGAAAGTATACAAAAGCTGACAGGACAAATAATCTGCAGTGTGTTTGCTTTAATGCAAGGAGTCTGACAGGGAAGATGCTTGGTAAGCTTGGATTACTACATGGGACTATGATGTTGCAATTACAGAGATTTGGATGAAAGAAAGGCAGGACTGGCCATTTAGCATTCCAGGATTTAGATGCTTCAGGTGAGATAGAGGGGTGACAAAAGAAGTGGAGGGGTGTTGCTTTACTGATTAGGGAGAGTGTCACAGCTTCACAGAGGGAGGACACCTTGATGGGATCGCATAGTGAGGCCATATGGGTAGTACTCAGGAAAAGGAGTGCTGCAATCACACTTGTTGGGGTTGTATTACATACTTCCCAACAGATAGCATGAAATGGAGGAACTGATAAGCCAGCAGATTATGGAAAGATGGAAAAGCAACAGGGTTGTTGTGATGAACAATTTTAACCTCCCAATATAGACTGGGATTCCTTTAGCCTCAGGGGTTTGGACAGGGCAGAGTTTGTTCAATGTGTCCAAGAGTGCTTCTTGAGGCAATACATAGTCTACCTTGGGAAAGGGCTATCTGGTTCTGGGAAATCGGCCTGAACAGGTGGTTGATGTCTCAGTGGGGGACCATTTTGGGAACAGTGATCACAATTCTGTAAGTTTCAATATACTTATAGAAAAGGATAGAAGTAGTCCCAGAGTGAAAGTACTAAACCTGGGGGAAGTATTAGGCAGGAGCTCAGGAATGCAGACTGGAGGCAGCTGTTTGAGGGTAAATCCACATCTGATATGTGGGAGTCTTTTAAAAGTCAATTGTTAACAATTCAGGGCAAGTATACCCTTCATTTTTACAGGAGCAAAGGTGGCAAGATTGGAAATCTAGATCATGAGATTGTGAGCTCAGTGAAAAAGGAGACATACATAAATTTCAGGAAATTGAAAAGGGATAAGGCTCTTGGTGAATACAAAGATAACAAGAAAGAGCTTAAACAGGGACTTGGGACTAAAAGGGAACATGGAATGTCATTGGCAGCAAGATTAATGAGAATTCCAAGGCTTTTTACCGTATATAAGGAGGAAGAGGGCAACTGAAGAAATGCTGGGCCCACTCGAGGACAGTGGAGGGAATTTATGTATGGAGCCACATGAGGTGGGTGAAGTCTTTAATGAATACATCAGCATTCACAAAGGAGAAGGCTGTTGATATGCTAGGACATGTTGAGATAAAAAGGGAGGTGGTATTGGATATTTTGAAAAACAGTAAGGTGGACAAGTCTCCAGGGCCAGATAGGGTCCATCCCAGATTATTGAAAGAGGCGAGGGAAAAATTACTGGGACCTTGACCAAAATCTTTGTCCTCTTTAGCCATGGGTGATGTAACAGAGGATTGAAGAGTAGCTAACATTGTCTCTTCTGCCGTCTTAAACAGAAACAATCTGGGAAATAACAGGCCTGTGAACATTACATCAGTGGTGGAGAAATTATTGGTGAAGATTCTTAGGGATAGGATGTACTCACATCTGGAAGAGAACAGGTGTATTAGCGAAAGGCAGCATGGTTTTGTGAAGGGGACGTCTGTCTCAAACTTGATTGAGTTCTTTGAGGAAGCGACCAAAAAATGACCAGGGCAGGACAGTGGATATTGTATACATGGACTTTAGCAAAGCCTTTGATAAGGTTTGTCATGGCGGGCTGATACAGAAGGTGAAGTCATATGGGATCTGAGGTGAGCTGGTATGATGGATACAAAACTAGCTTGGGCATAGAAAGCAGACAGTAGCAGTGGAAGGGTGCTATTCTAACTGGAGGTCTACAGCAAGTGGTGTTCCACAAGGATCAGTGATGAGGCTTCTTGTTTATAATATATATGTGATTTGGAGGAAAATGTATATGATCTGATTAGTAAGTTTGCAGAAAATACAAAAACTGATGTAATGCCCACAGGCCTGTAAATTCCCAGATTGTCTCTTCTGCCCTCTTAAACAGAGGAACAACGTTAGCTACTCTCCAATCCTGTGTGACCTAGCCCGTGGCTAAAGAGGTTGGAAAGATTTTGGTCAAGAGCCCAGTAATTTTTTCCCTCGCCTCTCAGTATTCGGGGATGGACCCTATCTGGCCCTGGGGACTTGTCCATCTTAATACAAATTTTGGGGGAGTAGTGGATAGTGAGGATTAGCATTAGAGCGTACAGCAGGATATAAATTGGCTGGTGACCTGGGCCAAAGGATGGCAGATGGAATTTAACCTGGACAAATGTGAGGTGATGTGATTTGGAAGGTTTACTGCAGAAGGAAAGTTTACAGTAAATGGTAGAGCCCTTGGAAATATTAGCATACGAGGGACATAGGCACGCAGATGCACAACTTGCTGAAGGTGGCAACTCAGGTGGACAAGGTTGTAAGAAGGCATATATCATGCCGGCCTTCATCAGTCAGGTTATTGATTAAAGGAATTGGAAAATCATGTTACTCCTTGAAAGTGGAGTCACAGGTGCAGAGTGGTGAAGAAGGCATTTGGCATACTTGGTTTCATCAGTCAGAACATTGAATACAGGAGTTGTTGAAATTATGCAAGACATTGGTAGGGCCACACATGGAATACTGTGTACAGTTCTGGTCACCCTATTATAGAGAGGTATTATTAAACTAGAAAAAGTGCAGAAAAGATTTACTAGGATTCTACTGGGACTTGATGGTTTGAGTTACAAGGAGAGACTGGACAGACTGAGACTTTTTCTCTGGAGCATAGGAGGCTTAGGCATGATCTTTTAGAAGTCTATAAAATAATGAGCATAGATCAGCTAGTTAGTCAATATTTTTTCCCAGTGGTAGGGGAGTCTAAAACTAGAGGGCATAGGTTTAAGTTGAGAGGGAGAGATACAAAAGGATGTAGAGGGGCAATTTTTTCACACAGGGTGGTGAGTGGAGCAAGCTGCCTGAAGTGGTGGGAGAGGTGGATACAATTTTGTCTTAAAAAGCATTTAGACAGTTACATGGGTATAGAGAGATATGGGCCAAACACAGGCAATTGGGACTAGCTTAAGGATTAAAATAAGGGGCCTCATGGACAAGTTGGGCCGAAGTGCTTGTTTTTAGGCTGCAAACCCCTTTGACTCTATGACCTCTATGATTCTATGTTGTAGCAGACTTTGGCTAGGCTGCATTTGGAGCATTACGTACAATTCTGGTTGCCACACTACTGGAAGGATGTTGATGCATTGGAAAGGGTGCAAAAAAATTTACTGGGATGTTGCCTGGTTTGGAGGATATGGGCTATGAAGAAGGGTTGATAAAACTTGGATTGTTTTCATTGGAGCTTTGGAGGATGAGGGGGCACCTGAAGGAGGTTTACAAGATTATGACTGGCTTGGATAGTCAGAATCTTTCTCCCCAAGGTCAATTCATTGGGGACATTGGTTCAAAGTGAGAGGGGGAGAGTTTAAAAGAGATGTAAGGGGCAAGTTTTTCATATAGATGGTGTTGAATACCTGGAACATTCTGCCAGAGGGAGTGGTGGAAGCAGATTCTATAATGATATTCAAGAGGCATCTGAGGGAGTAGAGGGATATGGACCACAAAGAGGCAAGAAAAAACTAGGGGAGATTGGAGAGGTATCTGTGTAGGCGCAGACTTGGTGGGCTGAAGGGCCTGTTCCAGTGTGGTACTCTTCTTTGTTCCTTCGTGTATCCACCAAGCCTCCCCACCTTCACCCAGAAAGCCTGTGGAATTCGCTATCACAATATGCAGTTGAGGCAAAAACATTGTATATTTTCAAGAAACAGTTAGTTATAGCTCTTGGGGCTAAAGGGGTCAAAGGATTATGGGGGAAAGTGGGATCAGACTACTGGGTTGGATGATCAGTCATGATTATACTGAATGGTGGAGCAGATTTAAAGAGCAGATTCCCCTAGTATTTTCTAGGTTTCTGTGAATGAGTTAATGCTATTTGTTTCAACCATGGACACTGACTTCCACATTCCCACCACTAAAGAAGTCCTTAAGTTATTTTGCATAGTGATTATTTTATATTTGTTGTCTTGATATGTGGATTCGTCCACAAATGGGAACTGTTTCTCCACATCCATCTTATCAATCCCTTTGAAAAGTTCATGATTCTAAATAAAACTGTTGGCCTTTAACCTGGTGTTGTGAGACTTCCTACTGTGCCTGCCCCAGTCCAGCACTGGCATCTCCACATCATTTGTAATTTGAAGCATCCCGATTGTGCTACCTTGATCTTGGCTTTTTTGCAATAAAGACCTTGCCCCCTACTCTATCTTTCCTGATAGTTCCATCCTTTCAATTTGGGTAGTATTCTTGTAAATTTGTTACTGTCAAAAGCTTACAAATACAGTAAACTTTAGAAATCCAACTGCGCAAAAAAAAACATAGTTACAGCAGAAGAAAGATCAATATGTGCATCCTTGAGCAGAAAGAAAGACAAAAAAAGAAATATACAACTTTGTGATACTGAACATTGTTTCCTTGACACTCTGCATTTCTCAATGACCAAGAACATGCCGATGCAGACTAAGCTGCTTCAGTCAGTGGAACTTGGATGTTGGATGAGGCTAAAATGGTCTATATTCCTGGTTGGGGACAGGGGTGGGTGTCCTTCAGGGCCGAAAACAATAATCACTGTTTTCTTGTGCCTGAACCCAATGAAGGTCAGATGAAAAATGGAATACAGTTTTGTCGACTGGGGAAGAAAATCAATTTCGACTGATCCAGCAGTGCAAGTCCCAGAGGTAGTGAATTGCAAAGCAGGAGCAGCCTGGTCATAGCTTGAAAGATACAAATTGCTTAGATGTAAGCTTAAGTCCCGAACATCAGAGAAGTTACAGAAGGACTGATATTCCCCTTTCGTCAATTCGGTATTAAGTTCTTGGAAAAGTGAGTCAGTATTTTTTTCTTGAATAATTTTGGCTTTTAAGATGTAGAACTATCGATTTACGGAAAGTGTTCTTTGCAATGTTTTTAACAGATACACCCGAGTGAAGTTCAAGATGATAATGATATGACAGATCATTGAAATGGTATGAGTGGGATACTGAACAATGTAAGGGTTGCTGGGAGCACTCTGCAAATGGCCCCTTATGCCACTTCCATACTTTTCTGGTTGGAAATTACGGCAGGAGAGAACTTCCATTTAACTTCGTAATTGCTTTCATTCTCAAATATTTGACGTAACATGCTACACTTAGATGGAGTTTAAATGAGCTGTAAGGCGGTAGTTTTAACCTGCTGAGGAGTAAGGTTAAAACATCAGAAAGTGACGCATGTTGGGAAGCCAAAAGGTACCTATTGACTTTTCCTAAGGAAGGAAAAGTGTGCTTATCAGAGACATCAGGCTAGAAAATGTAATTGAGAGCCAAGCTACATATTGAAGATTCAGAGGGGAAGTGAAAAAGAGACATGAAGAGAAAGTATGAAAAGAGATTGGAAGCTAATTGAAAAGGGAATTCCAAAGTCCCCTATAGTCATATCAATAATACTAGGTGGTAAAAGGAGGAGCAGGATCACATCGGGACCAAAAATGGCATTAATGCATGGTGGCAGAGGGTACAGCTGAGCTATTAAATGTATATTTTGCAAGGAGAAAGATGCTGCGCAGGCCGTGGTGGAAGATGAGTTAATTTAAACAGTAAAAGGGTATGAATTGATAATGAGGAAGTATTGGATAGACTGCTTGTACTTAAAGTTGACAGGGCACTGGGACTGGATGAGATGCATTCAAGGATACTGAGGGAAGTGAGAATGGAAATTGCAGAGGCACTGCTCATAATTTTCCAAGTCTTCCTTAGATGCTGGGATAGTGCCAGAGGACTGGAGGATTGCAAATATTACACCCTTGTTCAAGATGGGTGTAAAGTTAAACCCAGCAATTGCAAGCCTCAGTTTAATTTCAGTGGCGGAAAAACTTCAAGAAACTTCAAGATTAGGGACAAGCAAATAGGTACGTGGACAAATGCAGGTTAATTAATGAAAGCCAGCATGGATTTATTAAGGGAAAATTGTATTTAATCAACTTGCTTGAGTTTTTTGAACAGGTGATAGTGAGAGTTGATGAGGCCAACACTGTTGATGTAGTGTACATGGATTTCCGAAAGGCATTTGATATAGTACTGCACAACAGACCTAAGTTATAACTCATGGAATAAAAGGAAAAGTAACAACATGGGTACAAAATTGTCTGAGTGATGGGAAACGGAATAGTGGTTAACAGATGTCTGTTGGGCTGGAGGAGGGTTTGTTCCCCAGAAGTCAGTGTTGTCTTGCTTTTCCTGATATATATTGATGGCTAAGATCTTGGTGCACAGGACACAATTTTGAAATTTGTGGATTATGCAAAACTTCAAAGTACTCTAAACTGTATATTGGATTGTGTAGAACTTCAAAAGGACAGTGATAAGTTAGTGGAATGGGCAGATTGGTGATGGATGAAATTCAATGAAGGGAAGGGTGAGGTGATCCATTTGGTTGGAAGAACATGGAGACGGTACAACTCTGGGGGTAGAGGAGTAGAGAGACCTGGATGTACGTGTGCATAAGTAATTGAAGGTGGCAGGATAGGTTGAGGAAGTGGTTAATAAAGCATTCAGTATCCTAGGCTTTATTAATAGGGGAGTGGAGTACAAAAGCAAAGAAGTTGAACTTATACAAGACACCAGTTTAGCCTTATTAGGCTCCAGTTATGGGTGTCAGAGAGAGTGCAGAAAGATTCACAAGAATAGTTTCAGGAATAAGGGATCTTTAGTTAAGGTGAATTGCAAAAATTAACTTTGTCTTCCTTGGAGAAAAGAAAGTTGAGAGGTGATTTGATCGATGTATTCAAAATCATGAGGGTTCTGGATAGAAAAGATGGGAAGAAACTGTTTCCACTCATGAAAGGATTGAGAATGAGAGAGCACAGATTTAAAGTCATATTCAAAAGAAGCAAAAATGATATCAGAAAAGACTTCTTCATGCTGGGAGTGCTTAAGACCAGGAATCCAGTGTGGTAGAGACAGTCAATCGAAGCATTCAAACTAGACCTTTTTTTTGAAAAGGAACTACGTGCAGGACTGGGGGAAAAGGTGGGAAAATGACACAAAGTAAATTGCCTATTCAGGGAGCGGGACAGATACAATGGGCTGAATGGCCTCCTTGCACAATGTAAAACTTCTGTGAGCCTGCCTTTTTTGTGTTCTTGTGGAATCTGTGAACTGTCCACTCACCTGGCGAAGGAACAGTGTTCGGAAAGCTTGTGGCATTTACTATCAAATAAACCTGTTGGACTTTAGCCTGGTGTTGTAAGACTTCTTACTGTTGAGGACTTCCAGGCCTGGTGTGCCCTGCAGGGATGGGCTGCCTTATTGTACCTTTTAATCATGTGTTGGTTTGATATATTAAATTTCATTTGTGATTGTTTTTTGCTTAAGCAGTATCCCTTTAAGGGACTATCCCTTTAATTCATCTTTCAGTTTGTTTGATTTATCTTAATTAGTTAATTATTTTTACCCAAAATGGGGTAAAACCTCTGTGATTTCCACAATTTAACATGAACACATTTGTGGGTGTGCGAGAAACCCACAGTGGACTGGTAGGCCTGGTATTACATATGCTAAAAGCTAATTCACTGTACGTTTAACCATGGATTCTGGCTTTACCTATAAGCACATGTGGTTTCGGGTTACCTAGAACGGGTTAGGTTGAATGAGGTGAGAGGGCAAGCAGGAATCGATGGCTCTGAGAAATGGTTAAATTTGAAAAGCCAAACTTTCCATTGGAAAGCCTTCAACACAGAGATAAGAGAGGTGCCTCTTTGCCTTGGTGAAAGGAATTTGCCCACTGTGGTGATTGTCCTTTTGAGGGCAACACAGCAAAGTAAAGGTCACATGGCCTCTACGATCAATTGAGACATGATTGTGGCGAGAGAGGCTCCTAGAGACATTTTTGGAACTAGCTACAGCAAATGCGGCTGCTGTACATTTCTTGTTGTACCTTTTTTGAGTTCATTAATGGAATCGCTGAAAGTGCATCTTACACCCATAGGATTTACTCTGATCATTTAGTGAGCGGCATGGTGGCATAGTGGTTTACACTGTTTCCTCACAGCACCAGGGACCCTGGTTCAGTTCTGGCCTCGGGTCACTGCCTGTGTGGAGTCTGCACATTCTCCCCCTGTCTGCGTGGTTTCGTCCGGATGCTCCGGTTTCCTCCCACAGTCTAAAGATGTGCAAGTTAGGTTGATTGGCTATGCTAAACTGCCTCTTAGTGTCAGGGGGATTAGCAGAGTAAATATGTGGCATTAGAGAATAGGGCCTTGTTGGGATTGTGATCGATGCAGACTGGATGGACCGAATGGCAGCCTTCTGCACGGTAGGGATTCTATGATGCTATGTTTAGGAAGAAGTGATTTCCAAGACTTTGGAGGTAATTTCTGCTCGGCTGGAGTTTGCAGCTTTTGATCTGTGTTTCCAGCTGTCAGCCTGCGGAGCTGTCAGACATCTGATCAACATCTCAGCTCTGAATTCTGCTACATGTTCAGCTCATTACAATAAAGGAGAAGTGAATCCTCCACAGAACCTTGTTCTACATAAATGAAGCCATGTTTTTTGAGTGATGGTGCCTATCCATTCGAACTCATTCTATTCATACAGAGGTTCTAGTAATAAAGTGTTGTAGACATCTTAAGTTTTCAATATACAATAGTACTAAGGCATAAAAAAACAGCTTGATACCAGCAAAGTCAGTCTTGTCAAGTGTACCCATTAAACATAAGTACAATATTTGATTCTTCACCTGGTAGGCCACGGCTTTGGGGACATAAGTAAAAAATATTCCAATGAAATCTTTGCAAACATTTGAAAAAGCAACTGTCCCTGTTCTTTCATACCCTCCTCCCCCACTCTCCCCTTGGTTAGTCCCCTCTTCCCCACTCCCCCCAAAAATCTTCAAATTTCTATTGAGTAATTTTTTTTATTGTAAACAATTGCCGAAATAGTACTGAATGAGAACACAATTTTATTAAGTTTAAAATTATAGTGAGCTGAAGCAAAGATTTTTTAACCGATTCTCCTTCCATGAATTATTCCTTGAGTTAAAAGGATTTTAATATCAATATACTTTCTCTTTTATTTGAACATTATTATTTACCATTTCATGGCGCATTAGTAATTCAATCATTTAACTTAAAAGAACTTTCCTTAGGATGTGCTATGTAAGGATTTGGACTCTAAAGAAAATTCTTGTCAAGAAATAAGCATTTTGGCAAAAAAGGCAATCACTAATTTAGATCATACACTAACAAGGTTTATAGTCAATAAAGATTGATACTTAAAATTTCATCAGACAAGACATTGCAAAATATACAAGTTCAACACAAGTTGGTGTGTCTTTCCTGTGGATCCTGGGACTTCGAGGTCTTCTCAGCTGTTTGAACTTAGTCTCTTGACTCATGGTGGCTTGCTTTTGAGATTTTAACTTGGCCAACCTAAATCTAACGTAAGTAAGAAATTCCTTTGCAGCTATAAGATTTTAACTCTAGTGGATTATTTTCCAATCCACAACTTCCCAGTTTAACTTTGCTGCTGAAACTTCCAGTTGACCTTAAGAACATAGGAACATAAGAAATAGGAGCAGGAGTAGGCCAACTAGCCCTTCGAGCCTGCCCCGCCATTCAATAAGATCATGGCTGATCTGTCTTGGCTCAGTTCCACATTCCCGCTTTCTCCCCATAACCCCTAATCCCCTCTCTTATCAAAAACCCATCAACCCGCGTCTTAAAAATATTTAGCGAGGCAGCCTCCACCACTTCAACGGGCAGAGAATTCCAGAGATTCACCACCCTTTGAGTGAAGAAGTTCCTCCTCAACTCCATTCAAAACCGCCCCCCCCTTTATCTTGAGGCTGTGCCCCCTAGTCCTACTATCCTTTCTGAGCGGGAAGAGTCTCTCCACCTCTATCCTATCCATCCCATTCATCATCTTATACGTCTCAATGAGATCTTCACAGCTGCTTGATGAGTATATTTTCTTTCTTTCTCCATCTCTGGTGAAATAGCTATCTAACAATGACTGTAACTTTTCCAAAATGATTAAGACTGTACTTTACTACTGATTCTCCCAAGTTCACCTTTAACTGAATGAATGATTCTTCAGCAGCTAAATTGTTATACATTTTCTGTACAGTCTTTCTGAAGGCAATTATTTAGCTCTGGCAATCCTGTCTATACAGGATCCATTGATCTCTAATACTGGGTTCTTACAGCAATTCCTCAGCCTATGATAAATATCATTGATCAGTAAAGTCCTACATAAATGCTAACTGCCTGGCAAGTGCCCTACTCCTGGCTCTCTCCTGATGAATGCCACCCAACAAATGGTTTGTGACAAATGGTAACACTTGGCAAGTGCAAAGACCTCAGTGATTCACTCCTATTTTTATATTTTTTTGCAGGTGGTTTTGCAACATTTAGCTCAAATATGAGCAACTAGATCAACACCACTAATAATTTCTTACCTGATTTTTGTACCTGCTGACCAATAACAAGATCTAGTTTCCCTACAGTAATCAACCCTTAATTTGTGTTTCTAACCAGAGGCGCTCAGAATGTCCTGGTCCTAAGACCATTCTTCTAACCAATTAGCTTTATAATCTTGGCTTTCCTACTTATTGCTAAACTATAACTCATGTCTTTCACTGGAAGCCCTGGAGCATCTTGTCCTCAGGCCACCTTCCTAGCCAATAGAAAGCTCTGGTTTTTATTTACTGCTATGCCAGGCTCACTGGAGTCTAGTTATAATTACACAGTGCATCACAGAGGTACTGAGTGAGATTCCAACTTTAAAAATTCCTCAACAAAGATTTACAAATCATTCCAATTATGCAGGCAAATTTCATCACTAATTTTCAACACAGAGCTTATGTGATTTGATAATTACACAAATGTGCCAATGAGATGGCGTCTTAACAGCTGTATTAATTGCTTTAGCCAGTTGCTACTGACTGAATGTTGTTGAATAGAAATTGCTGACAAACCACAGGTATGACTAAGGCAACATCACTTTTGCCGTGTGCACTAATGTTTGTTTATTGTGTCATATTCACTTACACAATTTAGTAAATAAACATTGCATATATATTTACATTACAAACAGCTACCATTTTGCAGTTACTAAGGAAGTAAAGCATTTGCTGCATGTCCGAATGTTGCAAAACCTGGACCATATCCAGGGCGTGCCAAGCAAAGACCATCACCAACAAGAGAAGATCTAATCATTGCTCCTTTACATTCCATGACATTACCATTGCTGATTATCTCACCTATCAACAAACTGAACTGAACTAGCCATGTAAATACTGCGGCAATAAGAGCAGTAAAAAGTCTGACAACACCAGGTTTTAGTCCAACCGATTTATTTGATAATACTCACAAGCTTTCGAGGGGACTGCCTCTTCGCTCCATTCACCTGACGAAGAGGCAGTCCCCTCGAAAGCTTGTGAGTATTATCAAATAAATCGGTTGGACTAAAACCTGGTGTTGTCAGACTTTTTACTGTGTTTACGCCAGTCCAACGCCGGCATTCCCACATCATGACTGCAATAAGAGCAGGTCAGAGGTTAAGGATCCTGTAGTGAGTAACTTGCTTCCTGCCTTCCCCAAAGTCTGTCCACCATCAACAAGGCACAAGTCAGGAGTGTAATGGAACACTCCACTTGCCTTGATTAATGTAGATCCAACAACAGTTAAGCTCAAAACTACCCATGACATTGGCACACCATCTACGAACAGTCACTCCCTTTACCACAGTGGCAGCACTGTGTACCATCTATAAGATTCACTGCAGGAACTTACCAAGTCACCTGAGACAGCACCTTCCAAACCCACGACCAGTACCATCTAGAAGAACAAGGGCAGCAGAAACATGGGAACACCACCATCTGAAGTTCTTTTTCAAGTCACTCACCATCCTGTCTTGGAAATAGGTTGCTATTCCTTCACTGTCACTGGATCAAAAACCTGGAACTTCCTCTATAACAGCACTGAGAGTGTACCTACACGCCATGAACTGCAGGAATTCAAGAAGGCAGCTCGGCATCACCTCACGGGCAATTAGTGATGAACAACAAATACTGGCCAAGCCAGTGATGCCAACATCTTTAGAATTAATGAGAAAAAAGTGATCACAAACACTTGCACATATTATTTTTCACTTCCAATTTTACCATCAAATGCAGCAAGAGGTTAGAATGCACGTAAATATTGGTATTCAATAAAGAACCTAAGCTGATATGAGGAAAACTTTTATTTTGTGCCGTGATTGGTTAGGATCTGAATGCACTGCTGGAGGGTGTATTGGTGGCAGATTCAATTGCGTCTTTCAAAAGGGAATTGGATAATTAACTGAAGAGAAAATGTTCAGGTGGGGAGTGGGACTAGTTGCTCTTGCAGAGAGCCAGCAAAAGCATAGCAGGCTGAATGGCCTCTGTGATGTAACCATTTCATGTTTTCCTTTTATGTACCGGAGGTGAATTTATTACTCATTTTTATTTACTAATGTTAAGTGCAATTACCTACATCTGGATTCCCAATGAGCCACATGTGGTTAGTGGTTAATCTATAGGGCAACACAGCACTAGTCAACAATTGACGTATGGGTTCTTTCTCCAAACAGACTCTGAATCCTAATGTGAAAGGAACCAAATGCAAAATGCTTCTCCGAAGTGTAAAATATTCCCTAATTATATAGTTTTAATGTTTAGTTCGTTAAATATACTAATTTCTCTGCTAAATTTCCTCTAGTAACAGCATTTTAAAAGCTTAATCTCTGTGAACAATAAAACATTTATTTTCATTCAAATTGAATTAATGACTCAATAACTAATGGTCTGTGTTGCAGTGTATTGTAAGTTGGTTTATAGCTGTAGTTTTCTTAAAAATATCATCCAGATTTGGTGAATCTGCAGAATTCTTTACTGCAGAGGGCTCTTGAGTTTGGGTCATTAAGTATGTTCAAGGCTGAGATAGACAGATTTTTATTCAGTATGGGAGTCAAGGGTTATGGGGATAAGGTGGACAAGTGGGGTTTAGGGTGGCACGATGGCACAGTGCTTAGCACTGCTGCCTCACAGTGCCAGGACCCCGGGTTTGATTCCTCTTGTGGATCTGTGTGGATTTTGCATATCCTCCCGTGTTTGCGTGGGTTTCGTCCGGGTGCTCCAGTTTCCTCCCACATGCCAAAGATGTGCAGGTTAGGTGGACTGACCATGTTAAATCGCCCTTTAGTGTCCCAAGAAGTGTAGGTTAGGGGGATTAGTGGGATAAATGTGTGGGGTTAAGGGATAGGGTGGGGGGCAGGGGTGCGGGAATGTGGTTGGCTTGTGTAGGATACTCTGTCGGAGAGTCGGTGCAGACTTGATAGGCCAAATGACCTCCTTCTTCATTGAAGGGATTCTATGATCAGAGTAACGGAATAGTGGAGTGCACCAGTTGGGCTTGAATGGCTTACTACTTCTCCTATGTCTTATGATCATAGCTTTGATTCAGGAATATGTTTTGGCTGCCTAACTACAACTTTAACAAATCTTTTTTCATTCATTTCACAGCATAATTATGTAGCTTAAAAGTACATTTTCAGCTCAATAAAGATGAACTACTTCTTATAATATTTCAATTGGCAAAACATTTGAAAGTTTATATTTAATTGTTCTGAAATTATGCACAGTATGCTTACTTTAATTACGTTTTGAAAAGCTTCATCATTCGATTGCAAGTCATTTTGCATTGTGACATTATTCAGGTATTAATTTTAAGTAATGTCTACAATTGTTTGATGATTTGTGTTGCTGGAGGATGTGTAAATGCATTCTTCCATTTGTAATGTCTAATTTCTCAGCTTTCAACTAGTTTAACATGAAAAGAGTAATACCACTAGATAACTGGGTACAAATACGAGAGGTCATGATCTAAGGGTGAGGGGGGAGAGGTATAATTTGGATGTGAGAGGAAGGTTCTTTACGCAGAGAGTTGTGGGGGTATGGAACGCGCTACCGAGTAGGGTGGTGGAGGCAGGAACATTGGACTCGTTTAAGGTTCCGTTAGACAGACACATGAGTGAAACGAGGATGGAGGGTTATAGTAGGGGCTATTAAATAAGGTCAGAACCTCGGGAGACACCGGAAATGCAGATTTATAAGTTAACGTTTTTGTCTTTTTATTCCGTAGGTGGAGGTCCACCTCGTTGTCAAACGAGGGGCATACACACGGTGGGTCGTGCGTGGGCTGCTCTTGGAGGTTCCGGGAGTGGCCTAGTACTTCGTGTCGGTGTGTGTGCTTGATCCTGGACCGGTAGACAGGCGCCGCAACAGCTCAGTGACTAGCACTGCTGGCTGTGCCGATACATGGATTTGGGCCTGTGTCTGTGGGAGTTTGTGCATTCTCCCTGTGGTTGCGTGGGTTTCCTCCGGGCGCTCCGGTTTCCTCCCACACCCCAAAGATGTGCTCTTAGGCTGATTGGTTGACCAAATTGACACTATTCTCCCCTGAATCTGGCTAAGTTAGGGGTTCCATTCGTAGACACGCAGGGTAGAATAGGTGTAGGGTGATGCAGCAGCGCGGGCTCGTTGGGCCGAAGGGCCTGTTTCCCGTGCTGGGTTGTTCTTTGTTCTTTGTTCTATAACAAAATTATTACATAACTAACTCCGGGCTTCAACATTACCGCTCACCACCCAGCACTAGCACTTCCACCCCTGTCATCATCCCAGCTCCTATCCTCATTACCTGGTGGATTTTCCAGGTACAGGTGTAGGTTCAAAGAACAAGGAAAAATATAGCAAAGGAACAGGCCCTTTGGCCTTCCAAACCTGTGCCCATCATGATGCCCTAATTAAACTAAAAAAAAACCTTCTGCCCTTACTCAGTCCATATTGCTCTATTCCCTCCCTATTCATGCACCTATCCAGGTGCCTCTTAAATGCTGCTGATGTGCCTGCTTTCACCACCTCCTCTGGCAGCACGTTCCAGGCACCCATCACTCTCTGCATGAAAACCTTTTCCTACACATCTCCCTTAAACCTTTCCCCTCTCACCTTGAACTTGTGCCCCCTTGTAATTGACACTTCCACCTTGGAAAAAGCCTCTGACTATCCACCTTGTCTATGTGTCTCATAATTTTCTAGACCTCTATCAGGTCTCCCCTCAGCCTCAGTCTTTCCTAGTTTATTCAATCTCTCCTTATAGTCAACACCCTCAAGATCAGGCAGCACTCTGGCTAACCTTCTTTGCACTGTCTCCAAAGCTTCCACGTCCTTCTGGTAGCGTGGTGACCAGATCTGTACATGGTACTCCAAAATTCGACCTAAAGCTTTTATTTTGCTGCAACGTGATTTGCCAACTGTTGTACTCAATGCCCCAGCTGATGATGGCAAGAATGCCATATGCCTTCGTAATCATCTTGGCCATCTGTGTTGCCACTTTTAAGGAACTGTGAACCTGCACGCCAAGATCCCTTCGTATGTTAATGTTCTTAAGGGTTCTGCCATTTACAGTATCATTCACACTTAAATTTGATCCTCTAAAATGCATTACCTTGCATTTGTCCAGATTAATCTCCACCTGCCATTTCTGTGCCTAACTCTCCGATCTATCTATATCCTTTGACAGTGAGTTTGCACATTCTCTCCTTGCCTCCATAGGTTTCCTCCGGGTGCTCCGGTTTCCTCCCACAGTCCAAAAATATGCTGGTTAGGTGGATTGGCCGTGCTAAATTGCCCCGTAGTGTCAGGGGGACCAGCTAGGGTAAATGCATGGGGTTATGGGGATAGGGCCTGGATGGGATCGTGGTTGGTGCAGAATCAATGGGCTGAATGGTCTCCTTCTGCACTGTATGATTCTAATGATTCTATGATCCCTGGTACTATCAGCAACTCTACCAATCTTCATGTCATCTGCAAATTTACAAATCAGACGACCCACATTTTCCTCTAGATCATTTATGCATACTACAAACAACAGAGGTCCCAGCACTGATCCCTGCAGAACACCACTAGCTACAGGTCTTGATTCTGAAAAATACCCTTCCACTGCTACTCTCTGTGTCCTATAACCAAGCCAGCACCCCAGTCCCATGTGATGTTAGTTTTAATACCAACCTGCATTTGGGACCTTGTCAAACTAAAGTCCATATAAACTATATCTACAGTCCTTCCCACATCAATCATCTTTGTCACTTCTTCAAAAAACTCAATCAAGTTGGTAAGACATGGTCTTCCCTATACAATACCATGCTGCCTGTCACTAACTAGCCCATTTTCTTCCAAACATGCATATCTCCTGTCAATATCTTCCTCAAAAGCTTCCCTACCACTGATGTCACTGGCCTATAATTTACTGGATTATCCCTGCTTCCTTCCTTAAACAAGGGAACAACATTGGCTATTCCCATTCCTTTGGAACCTCATCTGTGGTGAAGATATCTGTTAAGGCCCCAACTATTTCTTCCTTTGCCTCCTGCAGTAACTGGGATAGATCCCATCGGACTCTGGGGACTTGTCTACCTTAATGTAATTTAGGATACCCAACACTTCTTCCTTCAATATATTGACATTCTCTAGAGTGTTCACTACCTATCCCTGACCTCAACATCTGTCATATCCTTCTCAGCCACTGCTACACAAGTATCAAACATGCCTATTGCTTTATCACCTACTTACACTTTGGCAAATCAGACCACAAAGCTGTGCTCCTGCTTCCGGCTGAAATGAGAGGATCCATTAAAGAAAATCATGCAGTGTTGGTCTGAGGATTCGGGTGATCTCCCACGGAACTGCTCAGAGTCAGTGTGCTGGTCAGGATTTAGAAACTCTGCGGCCAGCCTGAACAAGTACACCACTACAGTAACTGACTTCATTAGTAAGTGTGTAGAAGACTGTGTGCCAAAGAAGCAAATCCGTGTGTTCCCCAACCAGAAACCATGGATGAACAGGGATATCCACTGCTTGCTGAAGTCTAGGTCCGAGGCGTTCAAGTCAGACGACCCTGACCTATACAAGAAAGCCAGGTACGATCTAAGGAGATCAATCAAAGATGTGAAGAGACAGTACCTGATCAAGCTAGAGTCCCCAGGTAGCCGCACAGACTCCCACCAACTATTCCAAAGTCTGCAAGGCTACCAAGACGAAAGCATGTAAAATCGCTGGCACCAACGCACCCTTCACTGATGAGCTCAATGTATTCTATGCCCATTTTAAGCAAGGGGTAATCGAGAGCATACTCTCCACTCCAGAAGCCTCAGCTGAACTGGTATCCGAGGTCGCCATCGCAGACATCAGAGCAGCCTTCTTGAAAGTCAACCCACAGAAAGCAACTAGTCCAGATGGGGTACCTGGACAAGCACTCAGATCCTGCGTGGATCAGCTGGTGGGGGAATTCGCAGACATCTTTAACCGCTTTTTACAGCAATCTGAGGTCCCTATCTGCTTCAAGAAGATGACCATCCCCCGATACCAAAGAAAAGCCAGGCAGCATGCCTTAATGACTATCGGCTGGTGGCCCTGACATCCATTATTATGAAGTGCTTCGAAAGGTTAGTCATAGTATGAATCAATTCCAGCTTCTCAGGTTGCCAAGATCCATTATAGTTCACTTATTACTGCAATACGTCCACAGCAGACATCATCTCCCTAACCCTGCACTCAATCCTGGAACACCTGGAGAACAAGACTGCTATGTCAGACTCCCATTTGTTTACTACAACTCAGCCTTCACCATTATTCCTACAAAACCCATCTCAAACTTTGTGAACTGGGGCATGGCTCCTCCCTATGTGACTGGATCCTAGACTTCTGACCCACAGACCGCAATCAATAAGGACAGGGAACAACACCTCCTCCGTGATCATCCTCAACACCGGTACCCCACAAAGCTGAGTCCTCAGCCCTTTATTGTCCTTATACATCTATGACTGTGTGGCCAAATTCCCCTGCAACTTGATTTTCAAGTTTGCTGATGATACCTCCATAGTGGGTTAGATCTCAAACAATGACAAGATAGAGAATCTGATGAACTGATGCGACCACAGTAATCTCCCTTAATGTTAACAAAACAAAGGAGATAGTCGTCAACTTCAGGAAGCCCTTGTCTACATCGAGGGGGACAAAGTGGAAATGGTCAAGAGCTTCCAGGTTTCTAAGTGTCCAGTTCACCAACAACCTGCCCTGGCCCCTCCATGCTGATGCTATAGTTAAGAAAGCCCACTAATGCCTCTAATTTCTCAGGAGGCTAAGGAAATTTGGCATGTCTGTTATGACTCTCACTAACTTTTACAGATGCAGCATAGAAAGCATTTTTTCTGGTTGTATCACAGTTTGGTGCTGCTCTGACCAAGAAAATACAAAGGGTCATGAATGAAGCCCAGTCCTTCAAGCAAACCAGCCTCCCATCTGTCAACTCTGTCTATACTTCCCACTGCCTCGGCAAAGTAACCAGCATAATCAATGACCTTACGCATCCCAGAAATACTCTCTTCCACCTTCTCCTGTCAGAAAAAAGATAGAAAAGTCTGAGATCATGTACCAACCGACTCAAGAATCGCTTCTTCCATGCTGCCATCAGAATTTTGAATGGACTGACCTCATATTAAATTGATCTTTCTCTACACCTTGACTATGACTATAACACTACATTCTGCACGCTCTCCTTCTCCATGTACAGAATGCTTTGTCTATAAAGTGTGCAAGAAACAATACTTTTCACTGTATAAAAATGTGACAATAATAAATCAAATCAAATTCTCCTTGGTGAATACCAATACAAAGTACTCATTAAGGATCTCACCCACTTCCTGTGGCTTCAGGCATAACTTCCCTCCATTGTCCTTGAGTTGGCCTACTCTTCCTCTTGCTACTTCTTGCTTTTAACATGTGCATAAAAAGCCCTGGGATTCTCCTTGACCCTGTTTGCCAAAGACATTTCATAGCCCCTTTTATCCCTTCTAATTACGCGTTTAAGTTCCTTCCTACTTTCTCTATATTCCTCAAGGGCATTGTCAGCTTTTAGATGCCTAGACCTTTTGTATGCATCCTTTTTTCTTTTGACTAAGCTTACAATTTCCCTTGTCATCCATGATTTCTGAATCTTGCCATTTCTTTCCTTCATTTTTGCGGGAACATGCCTGCCCTGCACTTCAATCAGCTGAAGTTTAAAAAAGCCTGCAGGAAGGTGACATTTAGCAACCTTCCTGCAGCCCATTTGTAGCAGATAGAATTCTTATTTGGGCTGAATACTTCCTTGCATTGTTTAATGTGTACAGCGTATCAGGAATGTGAGGCTGGATTTTCATGGAGTTAGGGAGATTCTATGGAGGGTCAAAAATGGCAGTGGGATTCCTTACTCATTTCCAGTGTTTCCAGTTTTCAGTGAAGTCTTTTAAGGATGTGGGCTGGTTCAGGTCATGAACCCACACCATGTATCCCTGACCTGGTTCTATTCCGGAGATAGGCATGTCCTAGTCCTCCACAGTGTTCATGGAATTGGGCTAGGTTTACATAAAATCATAGTTCACAACACCTCAGAGATTTCATAGACTGCATGAAGGTACCTTTAGGAAGGTAAGTTCAAAAGGTCCTCCTTATGCTCCCCAAACCAAGGTTTGCCCTACTTATCCCTCAAGCCCCCATGCCAAGATATTGCACTTACGTACCCATTCACCAACTATTCACTATAGAGAGCCCAATAAACCCTATAGTGACAATAGGATGTGTAAAAACTACTTTTTAGAAGGTCATTCATTAATAATTATCCACTTTCTTAAAAATCACCTTTTCATTAGAGGCCAATAAAATTGTCAATCATTCAGACCCCTTTAAAGTATCAATAGCAGAAAGTGAAAGCACTTGTAATCACATTAACAATATTGACAAAAGAAATCTGAGAGCCAGAGCTGTCAATCGAGCAACGTTTTCCCTGTGCTCAGCTGTTTCAGTACTCTAATGGATTTATGAGCTCTCAACTAAGAATACATAATAATGCTTGGCTATATATAGTGTAGAGTAGGTGAATGGACTTGGAAGCGTAATAGTGTGCCATGGAAGCATTAGGGGCCAAAGGACATGGGTGTTAGACATAGGTTGGTTTGGGGGTAGATGGAGGCCCATAAAAACCCACAACACTTGGCAGGCCTTTTAAACAGCCCACCTGGGCACTCAGCAGCTCCTGTAGCTCCCCTGAACTTTTTTCCCGGCTCAGCTGGCCCAACTGCAATCCAGATTCCCCATCCCGGAATTAAAGTCCCATCTTTCCTGACACTTTCTCCTGAGGCTGAGCCAAGAATCTTTCCGACTTTCGCCAGCTAGCTCAAGGATGAAAATCTAGCTCATCATCTCTACTAGAGATGTGAACCAAGGCCCAGTCCACTTGCTTAGGTTGATCTGTAAGATGCCGTAACACTATTTGATGAGCAGTGGTACTTGCACCCTGGCCTTCAAATACATTCATCAGAACAGATTTGGACATTTGTTTCAGGTGACGAATATAATACGGTGTCTTATGTAAAGTAGCTGTCATGGCTGCCTACTAAACAGTAGCAGTGATTAAAAAGTAATTCAGTTGCTGTGAAGCACTTTCAGATGTCTGCATGACATGTCAAAAGCTACATAAGTGCTATTTCTTTAATATATATATAGATTCATTGCACCAGTTGTGACAGAATTGTTTGATTTGAAAACCATATTTCTTACAAATAAATCAATAACATATCTTAAAAAGTGAATACCGTTTAACCTTTAGAGTGTCATTGAATTTATACTGTTTTAATTATTTTCATAGACATCTGGCGTGTGTTTAAGGGCACCTTGAGGGCCTTGAATGAGTCAGAAACACATTAGCCTTGAAAACATTTGTATGAGCTTTTTTTGATACTTTCTAATTTAGATTTCACCTTGGGCAGCAAATGTTTATAGTCCCCCACTGGTGGGTTTGCAGGCTCTGGGGAGTGACTCAGGGATAAAATTCCCCAGGTGGCCTTCCTGCTGCCCTCTTGCCCATTCCTGATCTGTCTGTAATTTTACCACCGTATAGTGAGGATAGGAACTGGAGCGATGGCAGAGGTGGAGGGTGGTCGTTAGTAATGTACATCTAGTGCGCTTAGGGAAATGGTGGCAATGTGCACATGCATTGTATCCAAACGATGCTTTCTTAAATCAGGCACATAAGAAGTTGACATTTTTACTGTGATGGTTTATCACCTTTGCTTTAAGAATTCATTAGTTTTCAAAGCAATAAATTTTTGCAATAACTTCTAAGAAAAGACGCTTTAAGGGTCAATAATCAGAATCGGTTTTAACTGTGCAAAAAAATGACAATTTCTCAGCAAAGCATCTTTTCTTAGAAGTTATTGCAAAAATTTATCCCACCTGGTCTCAGTTTTGAGGTTAGTGGATAGAGTTCAGGGGTCAGAGGAAGCTCGGTAAGTCACTGTGCTCAGGCCTTGGGCAGCGATGGGGAAGAGTGCCTCCCTCAGGAGCCCCTTTCCACTTCGGGCGATTCCAGTGGATGCTTCCTCCCCATTCAGGTCTTTCTATCATGATCCCTATTTCCTTCCCCACCTACCCACTGCCCCTACTCAAACCTCACCTCCCCTCCCTGCTGTGAGAGCCCCACATTTATCTGCTCCTGGACTCTGGGGCTTAGAATCTGGTGACTGCTTGTAATCCCACTCTGAACATTTCTGCCACTGGTATTGCTGGGATTATAGAGCTACTGGCCAGTCTGATTGGCCTGTAGCTCTCTGAGGTGGGATTATATTTATTTGTTCACAGGATGTGGGCCTTGTTCACTAATCCAGCATTTATTGCCCATCCCTAATTGCCCTTAAGAAGGTGGTGGTGAACGGCTTTCTTGGACCATGTGTTGGGAATAGTGTTGATTACATAATTGGTCAAAAAAATCCTTGGTAGTCTTGTGTATGTTAACAGCAAGTCTAATTAAATACTTTTAACTATATACAGTAAAGATATAGACATGGAGCTATCTCCATCTTAGTTCTTAACATATCACTGGCCAACACCACACTGACTCAGGTCTGGGCTGTGTGCCTTCTTATATCACTGTGTAGGTGATACAGTACTCAGTCCCACATTAATCCTGTATGTGTCAGAGTCCTCTACTACATCTGTACTACACTTGCCCCCACTTCCACTACATCCCATCGATATAGTCTTACTTTAGTTTACTGTGTCTTGCATTGTTATAAGCCTAATGTTTTTACTTTAATGTTACAATTTTAATACTATTCTAACTGTTTTGCTTTTGCTGTATTAGCATTAACCATATTCTCCTTACATACATCTGCCCCCTTAAAATCCTTGGCGGCAATCTTACCAAAGAAATTCTCAATGCTGAACAAGTGGGAAAATGGGAGACTTTCAGACTCGTGTTTGGGTGAGTTAGAAAAGCAATCTTATGGCACTTAGTCAAAAGAAAGTGCCAGGATGTGACTCTCGCCAGTAGGGGGTGGGGCAGATCCTAATCTCACCGATGAAGCCTGCTGCTGAGCTCCCTGGGCACCAATGCCCAGGTGCCCCAATACACAGTGAATAGGAACTCCTGTCACTCCTGCCTACCCCTCCCCAAACATTGCCCCTCTCACGCTCACCACACTGGGCATTGCTCCCTATCCTCGATCGCCACCCCGGCCAATCGCCTCCCCAACCCCAGCCCCCAACTGCCACCAAAGACATCTTCCCACCACCCTCTGATCCCCACCCTGGTTGATTTCCTCCCTACCTCCTCCATTACCGCACCGGGCTGATCGTCCTTTACCCCACATCACCCCCCACCCGATTACTGCCTCGGTCGATCACTGCCCTCACTGATCAAACCCCCTGCAGAGTTCTCCCTTCCCTCCTCTTCTACAGAGCTTCCTCCCACCTCTCACTGTCATAGCCCCGCCCCCTCAGGCTCCTCCCTTTTGACATTGCCCACTGGGAATGCACTGCTTGGTCTTGCCCCCAACTGCCCAGGGGGACTTCAGTGGCCTCCGTTTCCACTAGTAAGGCCATCACATCTGGTCTCCATTGGTGAGGAGCATACATGATTCTCACTGATGAGGACCTCGACTGGCAAGCAAGTAAGGGCAAGTGAGCCCGGATGATACTTTCCAGGATTCACTAATGACATGCAAAGCATGTTGTGAATATTGAAGGCTTTGCGGCCTTGCAGGAATATACATTGACTGTACCTAAATTGTCTTGTCTATCAAGACACCCCATTGTTCAATTACAGTTTTGTCTGCCAATCTTTGACTCCAATTAAGCTGAGCCAGATCTCTTGTCCCTCCACTAAAATTAATCTTCCTCCAAGTAAATATTTTTATTTTCAATTGCTCTGAAGGGGTGAAATCATTGAAATCAATAGAATTCCCCTGTGAATTGAGTACAACATAATTCCCTGGGAAGTTGCTGTGAAGATGTTTCAGTGCAGTTCCCACACTTGCAGATGGGCAGCACAAACAAGCTGACCAAGCGACAGCGTGTGAAAACGCTGATAACAACAAGGTGGCAGCCATATCGGGAGGTATGGATATTTTGATGGTGTAGCCATCGTAGGTGTTTTTCATTAGTGATTAATCATTATAATTAATAGCAGCATGGTGGCACAGTGGTTAGCACTGCTACCTCACAGCGCCATGGATCCGGGTTCAATTCCGGCCTCAGGTCATTGTGTGTGTGGAGTTTGCACATTCTCCCCGGGTTTCCTCTAGGTGCTCCGGTTTCCTCCTATGGTCCAAAGATGTGTGGGTTAGGTTGATTGGCCATGCTAAATTGACCCTAGTGTCAGGGGGATTAGCAGAATAAATATCTGGGGTTATATGAACAGGGTGGGATTGTGGTTGGTGCACTCAATGGGCTGAATGGCCTCCTTCTGCATTGTAGGGACTGTACGATTGTATGAGTTAAAAAAGCATATAGAGGCTGTAACTGGTTAACTATATTCACCTGATATAAATGAAGTATTCAGAACTATTAGTTGTAAGTGGATTTCAACGACTTCAGAACAAATGTAAACTTGTAATTGATATAAGCAGATTATTTATAAGATAAGCAAAGATATAATTGTTCATGCCGTGAATCACTCAGAAAGTCTGTGCGCCACCTTGTAGAAGGCAGAAAGTCTGCCTTTTACAAGGCGGCGCGCAGAATTTCTCACTATGGTGCGAATAAAGACCAATTTAAAACTGCAAGCTTTGTCTGGTCCATCGAGGATGGAGGTACAAGTATGCTGGATGGCAGCAAATTTTTGTATCATGCTTCTTGTCCTTTTCCCAAGCTAATATAACTTTTATGATATTATTACTACTATTGCCTAAATGTTCCCCTGTTGACACTTGATCCACTTGACACACCTCAGGGTCGATTCTCCCAAAAGCGCTGAATTGGTGAGAAAACTGATCTAGATCACAACTGTTTCTTCAGTGCAACTTCAGACCCGAATCTCTACACTCTGTGTAATGCAGAGGTTCCAATCATGAATATCAATAAAGACCCGGGGGTGGGCCTATTCACACTAGAGTCCGACAGCTCCGGAACTCTGTGCTCCGATCTGTCAGCCTCCCCGTTTGTTCACCAGCTCGAATGCTGGCCAGCCTGAGATTCCCACAGTGCTGCTCCTCCCAACACCACCACAGCCCGATCGCAGCCCCCATGACAATTCCTGAGAATCGAGCCCTATTCAATTTAAGAGTGGATGTTTTTGGAGAGGCAACAAAATGTAATTGTTTTGCCAGTACCAGCATCAGGGAAGAATAATCTGGCTTTCAGTCTTGAAAACCCATGTTTTTCCTGTGTAGGTGATATTGCATTAAGTTAGGTTCTCTGAAACTTCACAAGTGAAGTGATATTTGTTAAGTGGGAATGACATGCTTGTTCGATTCCCGGTTTAGGTCGCTGTTTGTGTGGAGTTTGCATGTTCTCTTCATGTTTGTGTGGGTTTCCTCCGGGTGCTCCGGTTTCCTTCCACAGTCCAAAGATGTGTGGATTAGGTTGATTGGCCATGCTAAAATTTGCCCTCACTGTCCTGAGATGTGTAGGTTAGAGGGATTAGTGGGTAAATATGTAGAGATATAGGGATAGGGCCTGGGTGGGATTGTGGTCAGTGCAGACTCGATGGGGCGAATGGCCTCTTTCTGTACTGTATGGTTTCTGTGATTTCTATGATTCTATGACATATTGAGTTTAGAAGGATGAGGGGGAATCTAATTGAAACTTACAGAATACTGAGAGACCTAGATAAAGTGGACGTGGAGACGATGTTTCCACCAGTCGGAGAGACTAAAACTCAAGGGAACAACCTCAGAGTGAAGGATGCTCCTTTAAAACTGAAATGAGGAGGAATTTCTTCAGCCAGAGAGTGGTGAATCTGTGGAATTCATTGCTGCAGAAGGCTGTGGAATCCAGATCATTGAGTGTCTTTAATACAGAGATAGATAGATTCTTGATTAATAAGGGGATCGGGGTTATGGGGAGAAGGCAGGAGATTGGGGATGAGAATCATATCAGCCATGATTGAATGGCGGAGCAGACTCGATGGGCCAAATGGCCTAATTCTGCTCCTATATCTTAAATTTTGATAATCTGGTAAACAACTGCATTTCAAACAATTTGAAGGATGGAAATTCCAATTGGGCTAAATTCTCTCGAACATGAAACTTATGACTTTTCTGAAGAAGATGAATTTGAATAATTTAATAGTTTAATCTATTTTTTCAAAAATTGGGATAAGGGCCAAGAGTTCCATTACTCACTAAACAGTCAACTCCAGCTCTGACTCTAACCTGCAACACTTTATTTATAGCCTTTTTTATTGTTTCATAATTCAACTTTATGTCCTATAATAGAGCATACGTCTTCTGAACGTGAAGAGTTCATCAATCCTCGTGAGCTCACATGACCTCACACACCCTGAAGAAATCCTTCCTGTCATACCATCTGTGCTCCACCATAGTCACAACGTCAAACAGGGTGCGATCTAACCCTTTCTTTTCTCAGTTCCTCTGTTTATTATCAGTCATGTACATCAGATGCCACCTGAAATGAGCAGCAGTGAAACTTAAGCTGGTTACAGGTTGCAGTTCTTTTAAGATATGTTAATTAAAGAACTGCAAAAATTGCCAGGGTCTCTCTTTGAAATGCATTTAATGTTGATGAGACTAATCTATCCAGAATTAATGCCCTGAGTTATAGCGTTTGCATCCAGTTGGTGGGATTTTCCAGCCCCACTCACCATCAGCATCATCCAGACTCAACAAAAGTCAACGGACCTCTGGCTGGGCTGCCAAATGTCCACAGTGGGTCCCGCCATAATGAGGCCTAAAAATCCCATCCAATCTTTCTGTTTATTTGGGCTACTTAGGTACATTTTGAAGCCTTCTAGACCATATAGGAAGTCTGAATCACTGGTCCCATTAATTTACGTGTTTTTTAAGCTGCTGATACCGTCAAATCCTGGTGCTTTAAGTTAGCATTTAACTACTGGCTAAGCAACAGCATTTGTTCTTTCCAAAGCTGCAAGCTGACACTTTGAGGCCTTATGTCATTCTCTGTGAGTGGGCACTGAACAGCCACCACCTGCCTCGATAGGTGAGGCCGTCAGCAGCTTTATGACTCAGGCATGTTCATGCAGTTGAGCATTTGGCAGTACAAACTATTCTGAGGATATTGCCTTCTTGCCCCTCCTGCCCTTCATCCAGCAGAGATTGCCCGTGCTTCTGAGGATGCAGCTCCTCCACATTGATCCAGCCCAACTGTGGCCTTCATGTTTTGGCACAGCCTCAGATGCAGAAATTACTTGGCACCTTATTGTGACCAAGATTAGTAAACACCACCCAAAACCAGACACCCCATACCCCTGTTTCAGTACTCTCGCTATGGGAGCCCAGCTTCAGTGGAACATCTGTGACAATCCATCAGATTCTCTGTACATTTTCACCCTTTAATCAAGCTGTTGAATGGCTGCTGCTCAACTCAATTGCCTCTTGCTGTGTAGCTGCCCCATCAGCTTGCATGAGGTTCTGACACTGCCTGGGGCCTGGCGTGTTGACAAAATTGAAGATGAATGGAACATTCTCCCTAACTGGCTGCCTAATGAGCTAAATTTCTGGTCCACACTTCCTGGCATGTAGCCATCTTGGCTGAGGTGTTCCCTTTAGAAATGTCACATGGCTGCAGCAAGCATGTTAGAAATGGCAGGCACATTGTACTTTTATGCAAAATTGCTGGCATGCCCGACTCCAAACCCACCTCTAACTCTGCAGCCACATTCAGCTCATGGCTGTATTGTACTTGCTGTGTTCTTTGGCTCACAACATTTGTAATGTGGTTGAAAAGTCCCAGAGTGTGACATTGGTGTAATTGATAGGGTCACACCTATTGATGTCCTCCAGCACTGATCCCACTGGTGCTTGGGCAATCATCTGTGTCTTTAATGCCTGTCTGCCCATCGCAGTCAAATGCTAGTGCCTGCCAGACCAGGATCAGGGAGGAGGGTGGGCCAATATTGTCCAGGCCACACTCCCTTCCACCCCTGTAAACTAATAAAGAATACTTCCTAAAATAGCCCATTCTTTTTGGCAATTAATGACTTGAAAAATTAGACACTGGTGTCAGGGTGACGAGGAAAACTTCCCAGTTCCTGGAATTGTTCAGGAGAAATGTGGATCTTTCATATTTATAACATTAATCCAATCTCATAGAGCAGCCTGCATAACTAATTTGTTTTAAAATAAGAAGCTGAGTTGGTAATTATATAGCAGGGAGACCCCTGTGGTTTCCCAATGAGTTTAAAGACAACATCAGATATAATATTCATTTATGATCAAAAGATCAATTTGCTTTTAAGAAAAATATTGCTTCATTCATATCTAGTTGTTACTCATACGTCCTGTGATGTGACACTTTCTGCAGAAACCTCTACGCCCTTATTTGGTAATTAATCGCATGTTACAGCTAGGAGCCTGTAATTTGTGAATCATGACTGTGAGCTGTCGGAATGTATCAGTGGAGAGTGAGTGACAGGGAAATGATTTTGAGGCAGAGCGATGCATGATCCTGTGTTTGTGTCTCACTGTCTGGTCATCTGCAATTCTGATTCGATGAAGCTGAAGGAAACATTGATCAAATCAAACAATGATTTATTATCTGACACGGAAGGGAGTTAGAAATCAAAGACTGTTGCAGAGGACAGCAGTGGAGCAAGTCAAAGCAGAACGCAATGAATTAAACGAATATAATCTGATAAATGACATTTCTTGTATGATGTTTCAGTTGGTGAGTGCTCAGGTTTCAGCACTTCAGGCTTTGGACAACTTGGGATAGGTGCTTGCATAAGAAAGCCCATGTTATTGAATGCATTTACTGGGGAACAAAGACAAATGTAAAGATAGACAAATAAATATGACTTTGGTAAATAAATTGCCAGATTGCAGCAGTTCTATTGAAATGTTGTGCTTGGGACAGTTACAAACTGGAACGTCTGATTTATTCAGCACTGGGTAGCTCACAAAATACATTTACAATAGTCTTTCTCAACGAGTATCTTTCAACATTATATGTCAGAACGAAAAAAGACTTGCATTTGTGCATCTTTACCAACATTAGAACATCCCAAAGAACTGCTGAATCACTATAGTAATGCAGGGAAATGTGGTAACTCGTTTGCACAAATCCATGTTCCCCCCCAGCAGAAATGAGACAATCTGCTGTAGTTTATCTGTTGAACTTTAATGCCTGGCCAGAATGCTTCCACCTCCAAGTTATGATCCCCATCGCACACAATTCTAAATGGATATTTATCTCTGTTCCTTTGTTGTTGAATCAAAACCCTGACTTTGCGTATGCACATTCATCACAGTGGTTTATTAAGAAGAAATTCTTCCACTTTCTCAAGGACTAGAGACAAGCCCACGTAGGTGAATGATTGATTTTATTTTAGAAACAGAAGGAAAATTGGCAGCCTATATTCCAAATTACCAGAATTTTTCATTAATGCCATTTGTAATTTTGTGCTGCTTTATGTACCATGTTCAATCTGTGCATGGTGACAACAATGCACTGAAATCATTTTTGATACTTGATTCTCTGGGATATATATAATTTTAACTGGCAACCAAGTGTTAACCACAAATGGTAAGTATAAATACTTTGATTTAGATGGCTGCATAAAAAAATGTTTGACCATTGAATATTTTTCATTATTCAAAACAATTGAAGCTGGTCTATTGAACCATAGCAACTCAATACTCCCACTGAGGCTAATTTTTGGAACACATAGCAAGGATACAGACTGTGACGTATCTACTGTCAATTAATTTCCAGAGGGACTATGTTAGCTGGTTAATGGTTCGGTGCTGTGCAGGTAATTTACTATCTCAACTGGAAAAATTGCAAAACAAGTGGGACTCTCAATTAAATGTTATCAAGATAAAGGAATTTTCTCTCAGAGTAACAGCTGTGTGAGATTAGCGCTGTGTGTGAACTTGTTTTCACAAATTAATTTTATGAGCTACATACCAATTAAGCATAGTCAGTGCTAATACTTCACCTCTGAATCCCAAGATTGTGTGCTTAAGGCCCACTCTAGAGATTTAAGCACACAATCTGAGTTGATACCACATTTCAGTGATGACAAATTTCTGCCTCATGGGAGGTGCTGTCCATTTTTGAAATGTTAATCAGGAAACCCTATTCAACTGGACATGAAGATCCCTTCAAACTATACAAAAAAAGAGTAGAAAGCTGGACAACATTCATCCCTTGTCCAAAACAGACTTTTGCTGTAAAATATAGATATGTTGCCCAGAAATATACAAAAACCAGCTGAGAAGTGGTTGCAGTGCAAGTTCATCGAGTGGTTGGCAGTGAAAAGTGATGGGTCAGTACTTTGGTTATAGGTCCAGAAAAGGGGTGATATTTAAATCCTTGGGTGATAGAAGGCACAGTTAATAATTCTGAAAATCAGAGGATGTTGCAAGGGATCTTGATAGGATGGTGGAGTGGGAAAATTAGTGGTTGAAAAAATTTAATGTCAGTTCATGTGAGGTGTTAGATTTCATTTGAAAAGTAATATTTTAAATAAAGGAGCGTAGACTGATGGGGATGACAAGTGTGGGGGCAAAGCTGGATTTAGCTATTCAGGTTCATAAGACATGTTTATCAGCACCTCAGATAGAGAAGGCTATCAAAAATCTAAAATAACACCGGGTTTTATGGCAAGAGGTTGTCTTATTATTCAGAAGTATTGGGTAAACATAGTGTGGGCTCATTAATTTATACTTGGCTCATGAGAACAGTTTGGGGAATCTTGTGGCACAGTAGGTAGTGTCCCGATCAAGATCCGAGTCCCAACAAAGGACTTGATGGCCAAGGAAAGTGAGTCCATAATGTGGTCAAACAGGTTAAGCGCCAACCTACAACATCTTCCAATGTACACCATGGCAGTCAGTAAGAGCAGGAAAAGCTCCTGCTCAGCCATACTGATGCAGAGTGGTGCTCCTCAAGCTATAAAGTTAAAATTTTATTTATTAGTCACAAGTAAGGCTTTCATTAACATTGCAATGAAGTTACTGTGAAATTCCCCTCATCACCATATTGCGGCCCCTGTTTGGGTCAATGCACCTAAGCAGCACGTCTTTCAGGGAGGAAACTGGAGTACGCGGAGGAAACCGACTCAGACACGAGAACATGCAAGCTCCACACAGACAGTGACCCAAGCCGGAAATCAAACCCAGGTCCCTGGTGTTGTGAGCGACAGACTAGTGACCTGTTCCTGGAAAAACCTTGCAATGGGAAAAGACAAAAGTCTGCCTCCTGCACCTAGTGAAGAGAAACACAACAATAACATGAGAACAGTTATATATAAGTATAAAACTTGAAGACATCAGAACTGCTGCATGCGCTCTGCTGAATGTAAAAGTGAAACCGAGACTAGATCACATAGCATATTTCCTTTCTAGCGATGTCGTGCTGATATCGTTAAAGGCATTTTAAAACATATCCTTTTTTAATTTAAATATACTTTCCACCTTCCAAAGAAGTTTTACTGTTTACAATACATGTTCATGTTTAGTTCCCATTATATAGTAATATAGAACGATGAATCTTTCAGTCTCTAAAGTGAAAAGATAATCTCCTGGTACATTCTTGTAATGGTAACCTTGTCTGGATGTTTCATATCTCACAGAGCATTGTGAGATTATCATTCTTGGATGTTGTTCCTGGTTGCATTTGGCATCTTGTTCTCGATATAATAGGACAGTATAGAATCCATACAATGCAGAAATAGGCCATTCGGCACATCAAGTCTTCACCAATTCTTTGAAAGTGTTTCTTACCCAGGCCCACCCCACTCTGTCCTGCCCTATCCCCATCCACCTAACCTACACATCTTTGGATTGTGGGAAGAAAGTGGGAACCTAGAAGAAACCAATGCAGACATGGCGAGAACATGCAAAAAGAGTCATCCAAGGCCCAGAATTGAACCTGGATCCAGGGCACTGTGAGGCAGTAGTGCTAACCACTATGCCACTGTGCTGCCCTTATGATAGTTGAGGAGCTGGAATGGATCTGATTTGCTCTCAGTTACTCTTCATTGTTATGCTGTTGTGTGTAAGGACTTCATAGGACCTTGATTCCTAGCAAAGCCTTGTGATCTGGTTGCCATGTACCTTCTGTGGGATCCTATGAAATTGCTGTTCCAACTGTAAACTTGCTAATTCTATACCTGCATTTTTATTGTGTGCATTGGTTCTTTTCCCTTGTAGTTTTAAAGTTGCTCTCTAGTTTCTGGGAGTAGAATGGGGAAGAATAAATAGATTGATACACACTGGTTGCTAATCATGAGCTGCGCTGGTAATACATTAGCTACACTTAAAGTTGTCATTCTCAGATTTAATATTGCAACATGTGAATACGTTTGGTCTGCCTATATTTGAGAATTAGATATTTCACCCTGTGAATCATTGACTTGGCCAGACCTTTAGATCTCAGGTAATGAGGAGAAAAAGGAAAGTGATTGACATTGTACTTCTCACACATAACCTAAAGTTACTTACCAATAAATTGTGATATGTTATCCGTAATGATCTGTCTATGCAGATCAAATAAACTGAAAATAAAACTTGAAGTCTATGGAAAAATTGTTCTTGATTTGTTGTGCAATTGTCAAATAGTGGGGTACTTGGTAAAGTAGCCGACGATGACAATGATGTCAGTACCGTGGACATGAAAGAGTTTGGATGTGACTTTGGACCAAAGGTTGGTAGGAACTTCATGTAAAATCAGAGGCACTTTGTGCTGACTTGTCATACGCTTCCCAGTTTGTGACAACAATTTCAATGTCATAGTTCGAATCTGGCCAATAGTCTGTCTCCCCTACGCATTTTCTCAACCAATCTCTGTCTTGGTGCTGAAGTTGTTGAAGATTATCAAACCTCAGGATTCTGGTATAAACTCCTTTCTGCTTTTAAAAATAACTCCTCAGATGATGCCTATCTCATCACAATAAGGTCAAAATGGTCTCACATGTCGGTGGAAAGGGTGAATTGCAGTCTTTGCTATTTTCTTTGCATTTTCAACACACTCCAGTGTTGCAACTTCAAAGCAATTTGACCAAAATGTCACATGCCATGTTGCACAATCTAAGGTTGTGAACCATATTTTACCTGTACTTAATCTTGGTGCCAGGCTGTTTAACAATTGCTCAACACCACATTGTGTTATTATAATGATATAATTTCTAATCATAAGAGATTGGGTCAACACTTTATGGGTTCATTTATTTAGACTAAGCACATGAGAACAGTTATATGTGAGTATAAATCTTGAAGACGTTAGAACTGCTGTGAGTGCTCTGCCCAAAGCAAAAGTGAGACTAAGACTGTGACACATTTCTCTTTATATTGATAATCAGAGGGCTCTAGGTGTACACGTACACAGGTCACTGAAAGTGGGAACGCAGGTGGAAAGGGTAGTCAAGAAGGCATATGGCACGCTTGCTTTCATCAGCTGGGGCACTAAGTTTAAAAATTGACAAGTCATGTTGCAGCTTTATAGAACCTTAGGCTGCACATTGAATATATTGTTCAATTCTGGTTGCCACACTACCAGAAGGATGTGGAGGCTTTGGAGAGGGTACAGAAAAGATTTACCAGGATGTTGCCTGGTATGGAAGGCATTAGTTATGAGAAGAGGTTGGAGAAACTTGGTTTGTTCTCACTGGAACAATGGAGGTTGAGGGGTGACCTGATAGAAGTCTTCAAAATTATGAGGGACATGGACAGAGTGGATAGTCAGAAGCTTTTTCTAGGGGTATAGGTTCTTTTACTAGAGGGCATAGGTATAAGGTATGAGGGTCAAGTTTCAAGGAGATGTATGAGGCAAGTTTTTTACGCAGAAAATGGTGGGTGCCTGGAAGTCACTGCCGGGGAGGAGGTGGAAACAGATCCAACAGTGATTTTTAAGGGACATCCGGACAAATACGTGAATAGGATGGGAATAAAGGGATATAGTCCCCTGAGGGGTAGGGAGTTCACAGGGGCAGCATTGTCAGTGCAGGCTTGGAGGGTCAAAGGGCCTGTTCCTCTGTTGTAATTTTCTTTGTTCTTTGAGTGATGTTATTGTGATACCCCCCAAAAGGCATACTACATCATATTACAATAAAAATGGAATAATAAATCAGTAGAAAACTTTAACATCCATATTTAGAGTACTCTATGCAGTTTGGGGCACTACATTATTGAATGTTGAGGCAATGGAGAAGGTACAATACAGATTCATTAGGATGTTGCCTGCCATGAGTAAACACAAAAAAACTTGAAAAAACTGGAGTTGAGGGATAAAGAGAATCTGGAACTTACTCTTTCCAAAAGGTGGATGCAGGACCAGATGAAAACTGAAATTTATATCTTTTTGTTAGATAAGTCTATCAAGGGCTGTGAATCAAAGATGGGTAAATCAAGCTTTTAGGTAGAGTTCAACTTTAATCTAATTAAATGCTTTAGGGGGAGATTTTGTGGCTCAGCAAGTAGCATTTCTTACTCCAAGTCAGAAACTCCAGGTTCAAGTCCCACCTCAGGAGTTGTTGGCTATGGAAGCAGTGTTCCCGACTTGGTTCAAACAAGCTGATTATCAGCCTACTAATCCTTCCAGTTATCCCCCAAAGAGGAAAAAGATGTATGTGTGAAGATATAAAATAAACTATCAATACTTTAGGAGTCTGGTTACATATTCCATGCAGCACTGCTGCCTCATCTTTGATACAGTGAGCCTGGAAATGTTCCATAAGAACATAAGAAATAGGAGCAGGAGTAGGCCATCTAGCCCTTCGAGCCTCCCCCGCCATTCAATAAGATCATGGCTGATCTGTTGTGGCTCAGTTCCACTTTCCCGCCCTCTCCCCATAACCCTTAATCCCCTCTCTTATCAAGAACCCATCAACCCGCTTCTTAAAAATATTTAGCGAGGCAGCCTCCACCACTTCAACGGGCAGAGAATTCCAGAGATTCACCACCCTTTGAGTGAAGAAGTTCCTCCTCAACTCCGTTCTAAACCGCCTCCCCTTTATCTTGAGGCTGTGCCCCCTAGTCCTACTGTCTTTTTTGAGCGGGAAGAGTCTCTCCACCTCTATCCTATCCATCCCATTCATCATCTTATACGTCTCAATGAGATCTCCCCTCATTCTTCTAAACTCTAACGAGTACAAGCCTAGTTTATTCAGCCTCTCCTCATAGCTCAATCCCCTCAACTCTGGTATCAGCCTAGTAAACCTCCTCTGCACTCCCTCCAGGGCCAAAATATCCTTGCGCAGGTGCGCAACTTGAGCTATCTGCCTCAACGATGAAAACACAGCCCATAAAATCATAGAATCCCAACAGTGCAGAAGGAGGCCATCCGATCCGTTGAGTTTTCACTGACTCTCCAATAGAGCATCCCACCCAAGCCCTATGCCGGTAACCCCATGTATTTACCTCACTAATCCCCCTAACCTACACATTAAGGGGTCAATTTAGCATGGCTAATCCACCTAACCTGCATATCCTTGAACTGTGGGAGGAAATCGGATCAGCCGGAGAAACCCATGCAGACACAGGGAGTATGTGCACACTCCACACAAACAGTCACCCAAGCCTGGAATTGAACCGAGTCTCAGGCACTGTGAAGCAGCAGTGCTGCCACTGTGCCACCATGCAGTTCTTAAGAGGGCTTGTCACAGTTACCATTGGAGAGGGTGTTTCACCTTGGGGACAGAGTCACAGGATAAGGACTCAGCCATTTCGGCTTGAGGTAGGGAGAACTTTCTTCACCTAGAAGGTTATGAATCTTTGAAATTCTCTACACACAGGGCTGTGAATGATGAGTCCTTGAGCATATTAAAGGCTGAGACTGATAGATTTTTAGATTCAGAACTACAGCCTGAGAACAAGTTAAAAGCCATCATCAGAAAAATGGCAAGTTTACAGGGAAATCCCCTAGAATTCCAACCCCATAGCCCATGTACATTGCAAAGATTCTGTTTAATATTTTTCTTTGTACCAAAAGAAGACTGGATTGTATTAATATTGCTTGCTGTTTTGCACTAAATTGTTGCTGGCATAAAAATGGACCCAAGAGCTTTTGAAAAATCAGTGGGTAGAGTTGAGGAATCACAAAGGTAAAGAGACCCGGATGGGAGTTATGTACAGGCCCCCGAGCAATAGTCAGGATGTGGGGCAGAAAATATATCAGGAAATAAAAAAGGCATAACAAAGGCAATATTACAATAATCATGGGAGATTTCAATATCAAGATGGACTGAGAAAATCAGGTAGGCAGTGGATCCCAAGAAAAGGAATTTGTGGAATATCTAAGAGATGGTTTTTTTAGAACAGCTTGTGACAGAGCCTTCTAGGAACAGACAGTTCTGGTGATGTGTAATGTGGCAGACTTGATTAGGGAACTTAAGGTGAAAGAACGCTTAGGGAGCAGTGACCACAATATGATAGAATTTACCCTGCAGTTTGGGAGGTAGATGCTGGAGTCACATGTAACGGTATTACCATTAAATAAAGGTAACTACAAAGACATGAGGGATGAGCAGACCAGAGTTGACTGGAAAGGGAGCTTAGCAGTAGAACAGCAATGGCAGGAGTTTTTGGGGATTATTTGGGAGGCAGAACAGAAATTCATCCCAAGGAGGAGGAAACATGCTAAGGGAAGGATGAGACATCCATGACTGATGAGGGAAATCAGGACAGCATAAAAGCAAAAGAAAAAACATACAAAGTGGTGAGGATTAGTGGAAAGCCAGAGGATTGGGAAGCCTTTAAAAGCGAGCAGAGGACAAGTAAAAAAAGCAATAAGAGGGGAGAAGATGAAATATGAGTGTAAACTAGTTAATAATATAAAAGAAGATAAGAAGAGTTTTTTTCAATATATAAAAGGTAAGAGAAAAGACCACTGGAAAATGAGGCTGGCGAAGTAATAATAGGAAACAAAGCAATGGCAGAGGAACTGAATAATTACTTTGCATCAGTCTTCATGGTGGAAGATACCAGTGGGATGCCAGAGCTCCAGGAGAGAAAGGGGGCACAGGTGAGTATAGGGGCCATCATTAAGGAGAAGGTTCTGGGGAAACTGAAAGGTCTGGATGGGCACACCCCAGGGTTCTAAAAGAGATAGCTGAGGAAATTTTGAAGGCATCGGTGGTGATCATTCAGGAATCACTGGATTGTATTAATATTGCTTGCTGTTTTGCACTAAATTGTTGCTGGCATAAAAATGGACCCAAGAGCTTTTGAAAAATCAGTGAGTAGAGTTGAGGAATTACAAAGGTAAAAAGATCCGAATGGGAGTTATGTACAGGCACTCGAGCTATAGTCAGGATATGGGGCTGAAAATAAATCATGAGATAGAAAAGGCATAAAAAAGGCAATATTACAATAATCATGGGAGACTTCAATATCAAGGTGGACTGGGAAAATCAGGTATGTAGTGGATCCCAAGAAAAGGAATTTGTGGAATGTCTAAGAGATAGTTTTTTAGAACAGCTTGTGACAGAGCCTTCTAGGAACAGACAGTTCTGGATTTGGTGATGTGTAATGAGTTAGACTTGATTAGGGAACTTAAGGTGAAGGGTCCCAGAGGACTGGAAAGTAGCTAATGTAACATCGCTGTTTAAGAAGGGAGGGAGGCAGCAGATGGGAAATTATAGGCTGGTTACCCTGACTTCGGTAATTGGCAAGATTTTAGAGTCCATTATTAAAGATGAGATCGCAGAGTACTTGGAAGTGCATGATAAAGTAGGACTGAGTCAGCACAGCTCTCTCAAGGTGACGTCATGTCTGACAAATCTGTTAGAGTTCTTTGAGGAGGTAACAAGAAAGTTAGATTTCCAGAAGACCTTTGATAAGGTGCCGCATAGGAGATGGTTAAATAAGTACCCATGGTGTTAAGGGTAAGATTCTGGCTGGATAGAGGACTGGCTGACTGGCAGAAGGCAGAGAGTGGGGTTAAAGGGATCTTTTTCAGGATGGCAGCCGGTGACTAGTGGTGTGCCCTGGGTGTCAGTGCTGGGACCACAACTTTTCACAATATACATTAATAATTTGGAGGAAGGAACTGAAGGCACTGTTGCTAAGTTTGCAGATGATACAAAGATGTGTAGAGGGTCAGGTAGTATTGAGGAAGCAGGAGGGGCTGCAGAAGAACTTGGATAGGTGAGAAGAGTGGGCAAAGAGGTGATTGATGGAATACAATATGGAAAATTATGAGGTTATGCACTTTGGAAGGAGGAATGGAGGCATAGACTATTTTCTAATTGGGAAAATACTTAGGAAATCAGAAACAAAAAGGGACCTAGAAGCCTTTGTTCAAGATTCTCTTAAGGATAATGTGCAGTTTTAGTTGGCAGTTAGGAAGGCAAATGCAATGTTAGCATTCATCTCGAGAGGGCTAGAATACAAGAGCAGGAATGTACTTCTGAGGCTGTATAAGGCTCTGGTCATACCCCATTTGGAGTATAGTGAGCAGTTTTGAGCCCCATATTTAAGGAAGGATGTGCTGGTTTTGGAAAGGGTCCAGTGAATGCTCACAAGAATGATTCCTGGAATGAAGAGCTTGTCGTATGAGGAACGGTTGAGGACTCTGGATCTGTACTCGTTGAAATTTAGAAGGATGAAGGGGATCTTATTGAAACTTACAGGATACTGTGAGGCCTGGATAGAGTGGACGTGGAGAGGATGTTTCCACTGGTAGGAAAAGCTAGAACCAGAGGGTACAGCCTCAAGCTAAATGGACAATCCTTTAAAACAGAGATGAGGAGGAATTTCTTCAGCCAGAGAGTGGTGAATCTGTGGAACTTTTTGCTCCAGAAGGCTGTGGAGGCTAGGTCATTGAGTGTCTTCAAGACAGAGATAGATAATTTTTTGATTAATAAGGGGATCAGGAGTTATGGGGAAAAGACAGGAGAATGGGGATGAGAAAAATATCAGCCATAATTGAATAGCGGAGCAGACTTGATGGACCAAGTGGCCTAATTCTGCTCCTATATCTTATGGTCTTATAGTACATTAAAATGACAAGGATACCAGTCGGTGCTATTCTACTGAAATATGAAATAGATTTTACTATCAACCCTAAAAAGCAAAAAAAATAGAATTACATACTATTTGACCTCTTGAAAGCCAGCTCTCATGTTTGACTCTGGCATTTACAGTTGTTCAGTGATGAAGGCTGACATTTGAGAAGTTTAGCTAATCAAACACAAAAAATTCTTTTCTTGAAGTGTGGAACTGAGTCTCCTGCTGTCACGCTATTATCTGTTATTTTCATGTACCTTATAAGATGCTGTTTCCTAAATAGGGTCCTGTAATAGTTATTACAGTGAGAACAACTTGGATTTCAAGCCACTGTTCAACTCAAAACATATGCAATCAGGTGGATATTTTAATAATCAGTTTATGGTTAAGCCAAAACAAAAACCAACCTACCATTTACTGGTCTTTTCTTAAATATTTAAGCTTTATGTAAAAGTATTCAAACATATTCAAGTCATAATTAATGGTACGATATTCTGTTGATATTATTTTGAATTGCATGGAGAACATTTTCATTTGTACTGTGTGATAAATGAATTTGAAACTTTTGTCTCCATCTGTATATGTGATTTTTTTGGCTGAACAAGGTACTTTAATTAAATTTTACTTAATATGTCATTTGTTAACATAGGATCAGATGCAAAACAAGGCAAAGACTGGAAGAGGTCAGAATCATCCTCTGAATATCCCTTCCTTATTCTCTTTTTGTAGATGTAAGCCAACATATTATCATCCTCTTTATGGCCAGGATGTGGAAAGATTAGTTTTGATGAAGCAAAAATATATTTTATGATTATATTCTTCAAGCTTGCTGTTTTTGATAAAACTTCAGGGATGGAACAGTTGCTTTATTACAAGCCACTTATAATCTTCACAGCTCACTTACTAAATCATGAGCTTTCAACACATATTATTCTAGTTACATGTAATTTATAAGCTGTTTTCTGTCAACAGTTGATATAATATATTGTATTTGTATATTTATCTTCTGTGAAAACTAATCCAATTATCATGATTTTTTTGGAAGTGTCTATTAAACAATTCCATCACCAAGGTTTTTGAAGTATACATACGTGGGTTGCATAATGAGAAATATAACAAGTATAATATCTTTTGGTCTACTAAAGTTACCAGATGAAAACAAGACAGAATCTCATTAACATCTTAGCACAACCTAGTGCAAAACTTTTAAATTGTGGATTCTCATTTTCTATTGCAATTTGCACTGTTATTCTCCACTTCATTTATCAAACAGATCAATCAATATGTCTTTTACTATATAAATCAGAATGATTATGATTGTGGCTGCTTTGTGAAAGGAAAGCTTGATGACCCTGTCAGTGATGGTATATTATGTTTGCAAGTTAGAAACTTCTTCCTTTACAAAAATAATGGAAATGACAATACAATTGTTTGTCAACTAATCACAATTAAAATGAACTTTGCTTCTGGTCCAGACTATCTTGAAACTCTGTACTGCAGTGCTCTAATTTACTTTAATATCAAACACCTTCCCAAGTAGTAAAGTAACTTGGTAATTCCAAGGCTTTCTGAGAAGGAAGTGAGATGTGATGAGTCAAAGTTGATTGGAGCTACATGTAGCTATTATTTATTTATAGACTGAGCTTATGTGCGCTACAGATTTAGGGCATGCAATTCAAATCCGTAGCTGCTGGATACAGAACCAAGGAAGCTGAAGACCCTCTCAGTAGGGTGTGTAGCATCTCCAGTAATGATCTTTCCATGTCCATTGCTGAGGAAAGGGTTGCAGAAACCTTTACATTGGCGCTGTCACAATGTTCCTCAGCCTCTACCAGCTAATTTGATATTCTATTTGCAAAGGCGAGTCCATTCAATATATTCACTCTACAAAGAGCATACATTCAGCTGTTATCAGGGCTAATCACAAGTGTCATTTAAAGGACCAGGCACACAAATTGTAGGTAAGGTAATTTAAAGTAACTTCTGCTATTATGAAGTATCTGGAAATACTGTGCAGTATTTCTGGAAGTACTGTGGGCGTGTTCCTGGAGATATTGGTTTGTTCCTGGATCTGGGAAGGAGTGGTGTTCCATCCTCACAGAGAGGGGAAAGGTTCTGATGGCCTGTCCATACCATGGCTGCAATAAAAAAAGGGATGGGAGTTGGAGGGAATGGGGGCACCATTCCAGTGATGCTGGGTTGGGAGCAGGACAGAAAGATGGAACAGAGGTTGGGGAGTTCTGGATTGGGTAAGCTCCATGTGATATCAAATTGGAGTCTGACTCTCCATGTTCTTTGACAGCAACTGGAAGTTGTCACTGGGTATCCTCACTGGCATCTCCAGTAGTTGCCCCATGGAGGTCTTCAACTGTGTTTCCTTTAGCAAAACTCTAATGTAAACTCACCCTCCAGTGAGTGCGGCCTGGCTGTAGCCTGGTCATTCACCACATTTTTCCAGCTTGATACCTGTCTCTAATGCTTGTTGAGTACCAGTTTGAGCTGGCAGCCTGTTTAAGTAATGGGGCTTCTTCATAAGGCTGTGCTGCTGCTCTCCTCCTCCTGGAGCTGCTGTGGCTGGGCTGACAGCTGTTCTACAGTGTCTCAAAAGAGGAAGGGTGGGTTGAGGGAATGTGACTGGGGAGAAAACGAGATTCATAGGCACACCATCTACAACTTGGTCAACATGTTGATTAGCAGGTTGAGGATGAAATGGGAGTTGAGAATAGTAGGATGACGGTACCAGCATTCTTAACGTTCCCAGTGACACTGGAGGCCATGGACTCTGTATCAGTCAGTCCCATGGTGTTGAGAACCATCTTCCCTGTCGGACTCAGGAGATGCAGGGGTCCTTGTCCCTTGCCAGCTTTACACTGCTCCCTTCTTTTGTGTCCCACTTAGTCCTGAAAGAAGAGGTCTGAATATCAGTGATTATGTTGCATGATGTTTCTGTGATGTGCCTATCATAGCTGAATAGTTTCAGGTATGTGGATGCAGCAGGAGCTGGGTGTGAAGCTGGCATCATTGGAATGTGTGTGAAGGTGACGTAGAATATCTGGGTGTTTTGCATAAATTCTGAGTACCAGAGACAGTTAATGTTTGAGTGATAGGTTTGTGGTATATTGAACATTGTGTGAGAGGTTGTTAGAGCAATGGGAGACGATCCCATGTGATGATACAGTCACTGACTTGACACCCACTTGAGGCTGTTGCACTTCTTGTGGCAATGCTGCCACGTCTTTGAGGCCAGACTTCAGCAATTAATCTCCCTGGACAGCTGGTTGAAATTCCTACTGAGGGTGGTTTTGAAGGTGGACCTCTGTGAAACCAGGGTTCTTCTCCCTGTTCACCTCCATGATTAAGACCTTCAATGCTCCATCCATAGATCTGAATATTGCCCTGATGTTTTCTCCCTTCTTCAAAACTTCTGCAATAGCTTTCAGCAGCAGCCTCATGAGATTCAGTGCTGTTTCCCTTTAAGAAAGGCAGACTGTCTTTAAGAGGAGCAGGGCTTGTTGCACTGCGTGCTCATAGCAATTGCTGCACATGATCCTATTGGACACTCAAACAGCCAGAAGTGTGGACCTTTTGTCAGACCAGTGCTTCAGTCAAGTAAAGGAGGAGGCAATACCAAATTTGTCCGCTGCTCACTTCCACAGCAACAGGCAAAGACAGGTTGCAAATTGCAAAAAATGGCAAAGAATCAGAGAATCCCTACAGTGTAGAAGGAGGCCATTTGGCTGATCAAGCCTACACTGATGACAATCCCATCCTATTCCTATAACCCCACGTATTTACCCTGCTAATCTCCCTGAAACCAGGGTCAATTTAGTATGGCCAATCAACCTACCTAATTTAGCATGGACCAAATTATAGCCCTTATTCTTTTATTTGATCTATTTGACATACATGCAATTGTTTAGCAACATAACAAAGTAACCATAAGGAGCTATGCCCAAGTTTATCTTAACTAATTGTTTAATGCCAAACATTACACAGTTATAGTTTCAAGTGTTTTGTACTTGTACAAAACAAAATGTTACACAAACTAAAAATATAGTAAAGCATTTTGGAAAAGCTTCTTTGGCAAACATTTCTACTGTGACATTGATTCCATTATCTATGATTAATCTGATTATTGCAAAGCAGAATGCACACTGCCGCATGAGAATATGTTTCTGGCCATGTAACAATCATTTCATGCATTTAAAATGTTTACAAAGATATGCTTCATGAATACAATATATGCAAAAAATTTTAATGGAGCACATCTTGCCAAAGATAAGAAAGGAATTTCATTTTCTGGATGTGCCATAATCAAAGCCTCAGATAATCACTTATTCCATATCTGCATCAGTTGAATTTTATTTTGGGATTACTTTTTAACTTCTAAACTGACTTTTCTAATTTTTCTCTACTGTCATATTGACATCTGAGTTTCTGACTCTTTCCATTTTGTGTCGATGAAGCCATTAAGACTCAGCTATTGTTAGGATATAAAAATTCTAAGTTTCATTATTCTAATTATCAGGGCACATTTAGTTGCACATGCAATTGGATGCAGATAGGAGCTGTTCAGAATGACAAATTGTAACTTGCTAATACTAAGAAAGGACTATTGTTAATACAGAATGACTTATTTCAGAATGACACAAGTGACTTCATAAAGGGCCAGATGCATTCATAGTTTCAGTTGAGTGATTTATAATCTTGGCCACTTATTCATTTGAATAACTTTACTTTGTCCTGTGATAAGGATAAATATTCCCTGTAATTTAAGTCCTTACAATATTTTGAACAAAAGTATTCAGTAAAAAGACAGCATTAGTTCAGAGCCCTCTCTTCCCTGGGCGGGTGCAAAAGATCCATGTGGCATCATTTTGAAGAGAAAGCAAGGGAGATCTCCCCAGTTTCCAGGCTAATTATTATCATTCAGTCAGCATCACTAAAACAGATGATCTGGTTATTATCTCATTCTTCATGGCACCTTATCAGGTGCAAATTGGTTACCGTGTTTCTTACAACTGAAATTGAAAGATAAGGAAGGCAAAGAAGGAGGAAGTCGCAGTATTGATCATAAAAATTATTCTAACACTGGAGACAAATGATTTAGTTGAAGGAGTTCAAAGACAAATTCTACTTGGTTGGAATTGAGGAACGGCAGAGGAACTACTACTGGGTGTATTCTATAGGCCCCCAAATACTGGGAAGCAGGTAGAGGATCAAAACCTCTAACTAATTACAAAAGGATGCAAAAAGTATAGAATATTCATAATGGGAGCATTCAATTATCTTAGCGTAATCTCGGAATAGTAAAACATAAAAAGCAAAGATAGGAAGGTATTCCTGAAATATGCATATGAGAATTTCCTTGATCAGTGCGTTTCCCACCCATAAAGGAATGAAGTTATGCTGAACTTCATTCTGGAGAATGAAATGTGGCATATGGAGCATGTTTCAGTAAAAAGAGAACTTGGGGAACAGTGATCTTCATCGCAGTTTGTTTAGAATTGTTATGGAAAAGGACAAAGAAATATCCAAGTGACAAGTAACAGCCATCCCACACAAGTGTCCAACAATGACCATCCTAAATCAGTGAAAATCTAACTATCTTCCCCTAACATTCAATGCCATTACCATCCACTATCAACATCCTGTGGTTATCATTGACCAGAAACTTAGCTGGGACAGCTCTGTATTAATATTGTGGCTACAAGAGCAGGACAGAGGCTAGGAATTCTGCAGTGAGTACTCACCTTCTGACTCCCCAAAACCTGTCTAACATTAACAATGCACAAATCATGATGTGATGAAATACTCTGCACTGGCCTGGATGAGTGCAGCTCCACCATCACTCAAGAAGCTCAACACCATCCAGGACAAAGCAGCTCACTTGATTGGCATCCCATCCACCAAATAAACATTTGCTCATTTCTCCAATGGACATTGGCAGCAATGTACACCGTGTACAAGATGCACTATAGCAACTCATCAAGGCTCCTTCGACTGCATCTTCCAAACCCGTGAGCTCTACCGCCTAGAAGGATAAGCACAGCAGAATCAGGGAAAAACCATCATCCAAGTTCCCCTCCAAGCCACACAGGATCCTGACTTGGAACTATGGGGAAATGATGGTGTATTGGTAATGTCACTGGACTAATAATCCAGAGGTTCAGGCTAATGCTCCGGGGTCATGGTTCAAATCCCATCACAGCAGCTAGTTCAATGAATAAACTCGGAAATTGAAAGTTATCATCAGTTGCCATAAAATCCCATTAGGTTCACTTCCTAACTCACAGACCACCATCAGTAAGGATAGGCAACAACACCTCCTCCACAGTCATCCTCAACACCGGTGCCCCACAAGGCTGTGTTCTCAGCCCCCTACGATACTCCTTATACACATATGACTGTGCAGCCAAATTCCTCTCCAATTCGATTTTCAAGTTCGCTGATGACACCACCGTAGTGGGTCATTTCTCAAACAATGATGAGATAGAGTATAGGAATGTGATAGAGAATCTAGTGAACTGGTGCGGCAACAATAATGTTCCCCCCAATGTCAAAAAAAAGATTGTCATTAACTCAAGTTTCTACAAAAATGCAAGCAAGACAAGATCCCAAAAGAATCTCTGTCTATATATCCCGTGTTTGTGAACCCAGCCCTCCACTCACCTGATGAAGGAGCAGCGCTCTAAAAGCTCGTGACGCCAAATGAACCAGTTGGATTTTAACCTGGTGTTGTGAGACTTCTTACTGTGTTATTTTTATTCACTCTTTACTGAATGCTTATGTTAGTGTCCAGTGTTGTACTTGCCACTCTGTGGGACATGGTTGAACTTACAGGCATAGCTGGCCCTCCTTTTATATGTTATAAAGTACATTGGTTGAAATCACTCTGAGAAGGGTAATTAAAATATTGTAGATTAACTCAAAACCCTTCAGGAACTCTGTTAGCCAACACACACGTGGACAGTACTGACACTGCCACTGAGGCCCCTCATTTTCTTACCCTGGCTGATTGTTTACACCATGGTCTTCCACCATGTCTAGGATGCCAGGTCCTTCATTCTTCTATGTCCCAACCCCATTCCATGACTTCCCTCACCACTGGCCTTTGCTGGTCCTGGTGCTCCATGCAACAGCCATTCATCCTGCTCCACTTCCTTGGGTTACAGAGTTTAAGGAAAACCGCTGATGTCCAACACAACTGCATGAAGCTGACTGTTGCATGCCACCTTAAAACAAACATGAACTGAGTGATACAAGATTCTCATGCGCCACTGCTTTTATTATCAAGGCAGAATGGAATTGCAAAAGGTTCGAATATAAAGAACATTCATGGCATGCAAATGTATCACAAGTAGACAACATCCTAAAGTGCTTCACAAATACCGGTCCAAAAGAAGGAGATCATAGGACAGTTCCTGAGAACTTGGCCAAGGCAGTGAATTTTAAGGAGGGTATTAAAGGAGGAGCAGGATGTAGAAGGGCAGAGAAATTTAGGTCATTAGAGCTTTTAGGACCTTAGCACTCTGACTGAAGCAGAGGATGCAGAAGAGGCTAGAGTCAGAGGAACAGAAGTGTGAGGGGAGGGTTAGAAAGCTGGAAGAAGTAACTCAGGGTAAGAAGAGTTGAGGCCTTTATACAAAAAGATGATCATTTTAAATTTGAGCTCTCAAGGGGATGGGGAAACAATGCAAGTTAATAAGCACAGTGTGAGTGCGAAATGGTGTAGGATAATATATGTGCAGTAGAATATATAAGAAATAAGAAAGTGTATTTCTTTTAATCTCACAAAATGTGAATCCATATTTCACTAAGATATGTGTTATTGGATTTACGGTTAATTATCTCACATCTTACCTTGGGAAGAATTCAAGGCCAATGTGTCTTTGATGTAAAAGGTATTTAAGGCCTTTCTCCCAGTTTTGCCCTTAATTACATTAGGCTAACTGCATGTGAGCCGACATTTGCAGTTGTCAGATCTCATACATTAGAAGTAACGCAATCCACTGAGATGGATTCTGCAGCCTAATGAATTGCTTCAAACTTTCATTTTTTACCCTGCTTGTGTATCAAAGCAGGCAAAAATCAGACTAGCAACCTGTTTGTTTTAATATTACATTCAAATCTTAGGAAGAGTGAATGTGTATACTTACAGGTAGATTGGATAAATAAAAGAACACAACTGAATCTTGGGGATAGGAAGTGCAAACTACCCATGCAATAATTCTTTTCTCAGGGGGGGATTAAGTGGTAAGTAGAAGTTAGCTCTTCAAAACAGTATTTTCTTCTGTTTTATTTTGATTTCAATTAAACTAGTAAATAATTATATTCACAAAAATGATACAAAAAATTCAAGGACATGATAACAGAAAAAAAAGCATCAAAATAACAAACTACAACAGAAAGGTATTTTTCTATTCATATGGCTACTTTATGATCTAGCCATCTCTCTCAATGAATGGGATTTTATGGTCTCTCTTGACCCGAGACCAGAAAATCCAGCGTAAGGTCAATGGACCTTCCCATTGTCCATCCCTTACCCGCTCCGATTCCCATGGCAGGTGGGGGCATATATTCTGGCATATATGTCCATCTGTTCATTAAGGTAAATACGTAGGAAATAAAATGTACAAATTAAAAGCAAAGGGAGTGGTAGCAAGAAAGTTTTCAAAGGGATAATGCCATCGACTCATGAAACCAAATCGTGAATGATTAGTTAGGAGAATCTAACAAACGATTGAACCTATTAAATAACTTTATAAAAACTATTGATGGGATATGTTGCCACCGCTGACAAAGCTACCATTTGTTGTGCTCCCTAATTGCTCTTGAATTAAGTAGCTTTCTCTGCCATTTCAGAGGGTAGTTAATAATCAACCAACTGATTCTGCGGCTTACTGTAGCTCTGAAGTCACATGTAGGCCAAACTGGGTAAGGATGACCAATTTCCTTCCTTAAAGAGCATTCATGAACTAGATGGGTTTTTATGACATTTGCTTCATGCTCACTATTACTGACTCTAGGTTTTAATTCCAGATTTATTAATTGAATTCAAATCCCACTTGCTGACATGATTGGACTTGAATCCATGTCCCTAGAACACTAATCTAGACCTCAGTGACATTACCATTATGCCACCATCAAAAACCATCAAATGGGTGTCAAAAACAATTTGATTTTTTTGTTCTGATTATCATTTTTTCTGTCCTTAGCCCATTCTTGAAGTCACAAATCCAGAACTCAGAGTGGACCAGGCAAACCCAATTCCATTCCTTGCTTGCTCCAAAAACAAAATTCAAAACCCAATTGAATCCAATTCAAGGTCCAAGTTAAGAAGATGAGGCATTGCACCCCATCTTGGGCCTGATGTGACACTTGATCTTACCTTAGTCATTAGGGAATGCAAATAAGGGCTCCTATTTTGACTTACTATGAAATTCTGTGTTGTAGCAGCAGCAGAACAAGGTCGGTGGTTGGTCTGCATGAGCATGTGACTGATGAGCTATGAAAGATGAAATGGTGCTGTGAGGTTGATTTGGAAGAGTGGGAAATTGCTTTCACACCAAGCTAGCTGATATTGTGGAGCTGTGCGTTGTATGGCAGGAGGAGTGAGGAGAACAATCCTCGGGGACTGTGTGTTTTCATAGGATATGAAGGAGGCTTATACATGACCCGATGTTAATTTGGTCCGCTTACTCATTGTACAATGTTTGACTGTCTTGAATTCCATTTGCCTCTCAGGTTTACAGACCCCCTGCAATGGTCACTCACACTGCCCAGAACTCATGATCTAACTCAATTAAATGCTCACTAACCCAAGCTCACTAGCTTCACAAAGTTCAGCATTTTTTATCCTTGTTTTTCATGTTCTCAAAACGTTTACATAACTGAGCCAGTCCATCACCCCAATTGATCCTTCCAAGCTCCCATTATCTTAATCTCTCAAACATGACCTAATTTAGTATTCCCTACATGCCTCATCTATCTACTGCCCTCTCAATACACACACTGTGGTTCCAAGTAACTGCAACCCATTAAATCCTCATCATTTTTAATCCCCAAATGATTTCTTTCCCACTCCTTTTCAAAATTCTTTCATCCCTTCCCAGCCAACATGGGTGGGATTATCCAATCTTATTTTACCTACTCCACTGCCAGCGAGATTGGAGAATTTGGCACCCAGCCAAAACTCCATTTACTGCAGTGGCACTGAAGAATCCCAGCTGCTGGCGAGGTCAGATGTTTCTGGGACATACGTGATCTCATTTTCACTTTTAACTTGGTAGAATGTGATGTTAGTGGATCAGTCATTCTTTGCAAACCCGCCTGACAGTTCTTTCCACTGACTTTAATTCCATTTGCCACTAGTGAAAGTGAAAATTGACCTAATTTGTTTGTTTGCCCTGAACAACATAAGAAAGGCTCGTTTACTTTTAAAACACTGAGATCATTTTCATATTGGGCAAAAGGGAAAAATAGATGATTGCAGCAGATCATCCACTTGTTCAATCTGCATCTCACCAGATTTACATTTATATTGATTTCAAGTTAGAATCTTCTCCAATGACTTAAACATCAGCATTACCACTGGAAAAATCACCCATAACATTATAGAACGTATTGTGTCACATGTCCTGTGTCAAATTCTCTGTACTTCCCTATTACACCCCTGTAGCATCATTTAATATTAATGTGACACATTCTTACATTTTTTTATTGCTGCTTATGAGTCAAAGACAAAAAAATTCTATCATCCTTTTATCCCAAAAGAAAGTTTGAGAATTCAGAAATTGGGCAGGATTTTCTGGCTGCGATTACCCCAAGACTGAAAAATCCCACCCAAGGTCAATGGACCTTTGCACGGTCCTGTCCTGCCTGCTACGATTCCTGTGATGGGTGGGATGGGAAAATTCCACCCAAAAGGCAGTGCCTGTGCTGCTCGGGGCAAATCTCTGGTAATCACCTTTTCAAGGAGGCCAGAATTCCCAGAATAAGGTACTGGGCCAGGAACATCACAGAGATATATACATTAGCCCTTTTATGAGGGGGTTGAAGTAGCCAGGAAATGATTGAACTCTGCTGGAGTTCAGGTCTTGACTTAGGGGGCCTCTAATGGTTTGTTGGTTAACAAACCATTGTGCCTGCTTTCATTCAGCTTTTCAGTTCTGGTAATGGTCTGCCAAACGTGGAATCTCCTGACCTGAAAGGCCCCTCCCCCTCATATACTGATACTTGTGGCAACTGGTAGCATGACTGAACAAAGCCCTGTGGAAACTAGTGACAAATGCCAGAACCAGAAACCAGCAAAATCTGAGCTCTTAGCTGTACGTCTGCTGGCTCTGTCTTTACTACCTGCACAAAAAGATGGAATGTAGTCTACTCAGCCTGGAGTAATGTGCTGTCCTCCAGTCTGAATTCTTCATTTTCTTCAAGATTCATGCTACAATCCATAACGCAACGCTCCTTCTTATATCTCCTGTTCATGCCACACACATTAGATGAGTAATTAAAGTTATAATGGTAGCTGGATGGAATTATTAATTCTATTTGCTATACTAATAAGTTGCAGAGTGGAGCTATGATATAATGTTCAACCTTCTTTTGTTTAATCCATTTTTTTCCATGAGATTCACACATTCCCATTATGGAGCTGGTATTATCACAAGCAGCAGAGGAAAAAAAAGTAATAATTTGAAACAGAAAGATGTTCATACAGTGAAGAAACCAATACTATGAACGCACTGTACATTTGGATGCTTATAGTATTTTTCTTGTTCAAAGCTATTGCCTATATTTCCCCAGCTCACAAACACCTTATAAGAACTTTTTGTAAGTAAAGTATTTTAATTTCTAATGTACATTATCATCAGCATGGAAAATTATTCGGTCATAAGTACCAGTTATAAATATCAACGATGAAAAAACATATCTTAAAAATCCATGAGTTTAATAAATATGATCAATATTCATCTTCAAGATAATTCTTCTTTGTTAAATTGCTTTCAGAGAAGGTTTTCAGTCCATTAAAACCTACTGTGATATATCTTTTGTACCATTCATCAGTGTGCTGTATTCAAACAGGGAATAGGCGGAGATGTGGATTAAAGAAAATTGACCTGCATTTTCTGTCATGTTTAATGTATGAATGATGAAGTTAGTGTATCAATGGAAGATGCCAAGGGAATACTGGAATATCTGACAGTTTGAAGCACAAAAGCTTAAAGCAAATAAACTCCATCTGGCAACGAACTTTAACCTTTATATTTTATCACTTATGAATAATTTACCTTTTTGTTCAAAACAAATTCTATGTTCTTTCTTTACGTGCCATTTTCACTTATTCCACTATCTTTTATTTCTGAACTGTCATCAATGATCTTGAATGTTAATCCTGTCTCATTGTACTTGTCCACTTCTCATTCTGAGTCCATTTTCTTTTCCTGCTGTAATTTCTTTTCAGAACTTCCAACTGAAATGTAGAAATTCAATCAGTACACACCAATGAGGTTAATAAATCCTTGGTTCATCCTGTCAATATTATGAATTGTAGAAGTATTGTTTATTGCAAATTATTAACATCCACTAGAGTAGGAAACAAAAGGGCATAAGTGAGGACAAAAGAGGCCCTTCAGCTCTTCAAGTCTGCTCCTTGGGGGGATGGCACAGTAGTCTCACAGCACCATGGGACTGGGTTTGATTCCCAGCTTAGTTCACTGTTTGTGCAACGTCTGCACGTTCTCCCAGTGTCTGCAGGCATTTCCTCCCACAATCCAAAACACATGCTGGTAGGGTGCATTGGCCATGCTAAATTCTCCCTCTATGTACCCAAGCAGGTACTGGAGTATGGTGACAAGGGGATATTCACAGTAACTTCATCGCAGTGTTAATGTAAGCCTACTTGTGACACAAATAAATAAACTAAACCAGTACTTGTTTAGATCAAGACTGATCTGAACCTCAACTCCCTTTCCTGTGTAAAAACCACATTCCTTGATGCTTTCATCTAACAAAGATATGTTGCTAACAGTCTTGAAAATTTCATTTGACCCACATTAGGATTTTCCAGTCTTGCCTGCTTGGGAACTGGAAGTTCCCATTTGATGGTCTGTTAAATTGCCTATCCTCGCCCATGATGGTGTCCCATGGTTGGCAAGATTTGAAGTGTGAAAATTCCTACTCTCCTTCCCTTTAGACATTGATTAAGTTAATTAGCAACTGCCCAGTCGCAACAAACAAGTGTTGTTGTGTTGTTACGGAAGCTGGATCTTTGAGATATTCGATTGGATAGGATTACATCAAATATACAGATTAGAAACAGGCCACCTGGCCCATCCAGTAAAAGCCAATGTTTATGCTTCACTTGTGCCTCCTCCCATTATTTCTATATAAATCAACCATGGTAACTATCTCCCTCATATCCTTGCCCAGGTCCCCCTTAAATGATTCCAAACTAGTTGCTTCAACCACTCCCTGTGGCAGTGAGTTGCTCATTCTCACCACTCTTTGGGTAAAGAAGTTCATTTTGAATCTCTTATTGGATTTCTTGGTGACTATATTAATGGCCCCTCCCAACTAAAATATATTCCAGAGAGGAAGAAACATTGTAAGAGGGTGAAAATGCATGTGTGGCTAAGCAAGGAGTTTAAGGATAATGTAAAGACAAAGCTAAGGCATACATACAAAACTAAGGCATACCATATTGCAAAGTTCTGTGATAGGCTGGAGAATTGAGAAACTTAAAGACCAACAAAGGATTATTAAAAAGTAATCAAAAGAGCAAAGGTAAATTATGAAAGAAATATAAAACATACAAAAATGGATAGGAAAAGATTCTTTAAGTATGGAAAAAGGAAGAGATTAGCTAGAGTTGATCCCGTAGAGAACAAGACTGCGGAATTAACAATGAGGAACACAAAACTGCCAAAACTACTAAATCAGTATTTTGTCTTGGTTTTCACAGTGGAGGGCACTAAAACCATCCTGATAGTAACACGTAATGCAAAGGTCGCTGAAAAGGAGGAACTTTTCCCTAGAGTGCAGTGGACACTGGAACACTAAAAACACTTAAGGAGGAGATAGGTAGGTTTTTAGTTAGTCGTGGGATAAAGTGTTATGGGGAGTAGGCAGGAAGGTGAAAATGAGGCCGAGATGAGATTAGCCATGATCGTACTAAATAGCGGAGCAGGCTTGAGGGAATGAATTGCCTGCTCTTGTCCCCAGTTCGTATGTTCCTCTGTTCTTATTACAATGTTTTGATTTAAGCATATGGTATTTTGGTACTTGTGATTATTTATTATCCAAATTATATATCATAACTTAAGTGTACAAGACATATTGTTTGATAAACCTTTTATAAAATTATGCTTGACAATTTTTAATTGTACTTAATGACTTAAAATAATTTACAGTTGAGGATTTTCTGTTGGTGTGATGACATCAGTAACCCAGCTCATTTATCGGCTATTGTTGTTAGCCAGGGTTGGCGCTTCAGAATGTGTTAGATTTCAAGTTTTGTGTGTTTTGATCTATGAGTGAGCATACCAACTTTTTGAAGGTATCTCCTTGTTTGCACAATTGTTTAGTCACCATTTCAAGATGTCATTAGTCTTTGAAAATGTGATACACTACTTCTATCTCTTCAAATTTATGTAGACTGTGTAAAATTGACAGGTAGGGCTCCATTTAGTCCTTATCTGGTACAAGTGCCAGCTTCTCATAGGCAGAATTTTGTGAAGTGTGTAGTGTACATCACTCTTTGTTATCGTCATCATTACTGGAGAGCATGGCGTTTTATTATTCTGTTAGTGGGAACTTATTTGTGAGCTGAATTGATATTATGTGATATGAGTAACTGAGCATGTTAATTATACAAATTCCTCTGCTTAAAAATCTCACAATAAACACCTTCATTAAAAAAAACCTTCATTTGTCAGTAATATGGTGCAGCATGATTTCAAACTACTCTTTGCTTCCAGCAAATGAAACCTGCAGCAAATAATGTTTTAAATTGCACTTATTTATGGGATGTGGATATTGCAGGTCAGTGTGGCCCCTAGCATCTACTACCCTTATCCTAGATGGTGGAGGCTTGGTGTTTGGGAGATGCTGTTGAAGCAGCCAAGTTGAATCGCTGCAGTGCATCTTGTAGTTGCTCCACATTGCTGGTGGCGGAGTGAAAGATTAAGATGGTGGATGGGGTGCAGATCAAGCAGGCTACTTTGTCCTGGATTCTGTTAAGCTTCTTCAGTGTTGTTGGAGCTGCACTCATCCAAGCAAATGGAAAGTATTCTATCAAACTCCAGACTTGTGGATGGTGGAAAGTCTTTGGGGAGTTAGGGAGAGAGTTACTCACCACAGAATTCCTAGCCCCTGACTTGTCTTGGTAGCCAGAGTATTTAAGCGGCTGGTCCAATTAAGTTTCTGGATCCCCAGGATATTGATGGTGGGATTTAAATATTATACTTTTGAATGTCAAAGGGAGCTGCTTGGACTTTCTTCTACTGGAAATGGTCATTATTTGATACATGTGTGCTTTGAATGTTGTTTGTTGCTTAGCAGCTGAAGTCTGAATTTTGTTTAGGTCTTGTTAATTGCAGTTGATCATAGTGTACTCGATTGTTTGAGGGGTTGTGAATGGATCTAGACACTGTAATCATCAGCAAACATCCCCACTTCTGATCGAGGGAAGGTCTTTCATGAAGCAGATGAAGACAGTTGGGCCCAGGTAACTACCCTCAGGGAATCCTGTAGCAATGTTGTGGAGCTGGAATGATTGGCCTTCAAAAACCATAATAATTTTCCTTTCTGATAGGTATTACTCCTGCCACTAGAGGGTTCCCCTTGATTCCCATTGACTTCAAGTTTGTTATAGCTCCTTGATGCCACACTTAGTCAAATGCTGCCTTGATGACAAGGCAGCATTGTGGCAAGCACTGCTGCCGCACGGCATCAGGCACCCGGGTTCCACTCTGGCCTTGGGTGACTGTCTGTGTGGAGTTTGCACATTCTTCCCATGTCAGTGTGAGTTTCCTCCATGTTCTCCAGTTTTCTCCTACAGTCTAAAGATGTGTGGATTAAGTGGATTGGCCTTGGTAAATGTGTGGAATTACAGGGATAAGGTGGGAGGGGGGGGGGGGGGGGGGGAGGTGGTGGATGGGCCTGGGTAAGATGCTCTTTCAGAGAATCGATGCAGATTCAATGAACTGAATAGTCTGTTCTGCACAGTAGGGATTCTATGAAATTGCCAGGATTCTATGGCAATCACTTTCATCTCACCTCTAGAATTCAGTTCTTTTGTTCATATTTGGACCTTGTCTGTAATGAGTTCAGTAGCTGAGTGGCCCCGGAGAAGCCCAAACTGAGCATGTTGAGCAGGTTGTTGCTGAGTAAGTGCCACTTGATAGCGTCACTCTATTGATGGTTGATATTAAGCTGACAGGGCAGTAATTGGATTTGGCCTCTTTCTGCACATTTGGAAGCTTTCTCTTTTTCTCCATTCTTCCATTATTATTTTATTTGGCTCGTAATCTGCACTGCAGGGACTCTATGGCTCTATAATCAGAAGCTGGACATTGACGCGGTTAAATAAAGTCACCATAATGAAGGCAGGAAATGATGTATTGCAGAGTTAGCAATTATCAGACATGCTAAGAACTATCTTGTGCCTTGTTTTCCAGCCCTTTTATTTATTAATGTCTCAAGTAGGCTTACATTAACACTGTGAAAATCCTCTAGTTGCTACACTCTGGCACCTGTTTGAATATACTGAGGAATAATTTAGCATGGCCAATGCAACAAACCAGCATGTCTTTTGGACTGAGAGGAAACCAGAGCATCCAGAGGAAATCCACACAGACATGGGGAGAACATGTAAATTCCAGACAAACAAGCCGGGAATGGAATTTGGGTCCCTGGCACTGTGCTAGCAGTGCTAGCCACTATGCCATCATGCTGCTGGAATCCCTAGGAACTACTGTTCTCTTTTCCCACAACCTCTTTTCTTCCATCACTAACTCTGGCCTGGGATCCAGCGAAAGCGCTAGGCCTGATGTGGGTTTCATACCTGCAGCAACCACTGCCTCTCTGCTGGTGCTGTCGTTTGGATCTGTCAGCCTCTGATTGTCTGACAGTTCTCGGCATCTGAGAACCCTGCACCTGGGATCCTTGAACTTGAGGGACTTGCCAAGTGCCTGAATGAATACTGATGCAGTGGCATTCCCCAAAAAGAGACAATGTGCGGTCAACAGTCCAATTTAATATTAAATTTGGATATTAGAATAAACTAGTGAAAGCTGAGTCTTAGCTGAAAATTGCAAGAGTTGGAAGAGCAGGAGAATGATTTTATGAAGTAAGAGTGGGTACCAGGCTAATCACTTTAGTTAAGGGGGACAATAGCATAAGGATCATGTTACTCAAATAGTGTGAGTTCTACAATTGGCCACTATCAGTTTCTATTGGTATTATTTACAGTAAATAAGTTGCCATTTTGTTTTCTACTTAATCCTTTGTTCTTCTAATTTATCTAAAATAAATTATTCTAAGCTAATATGGATTCAGGACTGGCATTTGCAGTATAACAATATATTTCTTTTATAAAAAAAATCCAGTTTTGGCTGTACCCTGAATTGCATTTTTAAAAAATCTTCATTCAACCACATAAAAAATATTTAGCAAAATGAAATTGCAATATGTTTTTCAAGATTCACAGTCAAATTCAAATTGTTATCTTAATTTGAAGAAATAGGAAATGCGACATTTTCTTTGAATTAAAATGCTTTTGATTTACTCTTTAAATCAAAGTTGAGAATTCCAAAACGAATGATGGTTCTTTGTTGTAACTAAGCTTGAACATAATATTGTTGCCTTTACATAAACAAATTCCTTGAATAATTCTCAAACAGCTCATGACACAATTAAATCCTGTCAAGCTAAACAAAGTATTAATACAAAAAGATTCCACTGTAGTTCTCTGGTTATCATTTATAATTCTTTCAGTTATTGTTGTTGATATTTTATTGTGACTCTACAGTGTGATTCAAATCTTTTCTTTCCTGTCCTGATATGAGTAATTAAAGAAAGCTGTAAATAGTATCCAATCTGATTTATTATTTGTAATAATGCACGTTACAGACTTCATCAGGAACACAATTAACACACTTGTTAACAAGGAATAACTTATACAGAGGCTTGCAGCTTCACAGCTGCCCTGGAGCAGCCCATCGGCTGCCCCAGTTCTTATACGTTTTCTACATGCCTTCAAACTGTTTTCTGCCTAAGAGCTGGCACCACCCACTGGAGTGATTATCCACTCTCATCCTAATTGGTCCCCCAAGCCACGTGACCCTCTTCTGCTGTGTTGCCCATAAAGGGACAATCAGCACAATCACGATATCCCTCCCCCTTTAACTCTTTTATACAATCTTCAAAACTAAGTTACTCAAGCTCATATTCTAACTAAACAAGTTAGACAATTATAAATCAAATCTTTGAGGTGCTTTTCATTTTCCTGTAAAGTGGCGTAAATCTGTAGTCTGAGGTGTTTCCGCATGATTGACGTTAACAGGGACTGCAATAACAGCTATCTCTTCTGACACAGGCAGTTCATTATTACTTGCTTCCACAGAGACATCAGTTATGCCTATAACAGGCTGATCACGTATTTTAGTGCTTATAGGTTTGAAAAAAGTTCTTGTTGGCTGATTGATGAGATCTTGAGGCTTGTGTGTCCAAACATAAACACTTTCATTGCTTTTAATTCTTCACTGGACTTGTTCTTTCTTATTTTCTAGCTGCTTTTTATTGAGTTCAGCTTATTCTACATTGTCTCATTAATTTCTACTTCTTAACTGCATTTTGTCCATTTTTACAATTTTCTTTTAAATTTGCAGTCAGTTATTTCATGTTGTTGTTTTAATGTCTCTTCTAGAGCTTTAATTCTTTTTGCTGATTCATCTTTATGTTCCATAGTTCCTAGTTCCTTTTGCAGTATTTAATCTCTGCATTCCTTCTGAATCCATCATGTTCTTACTGTATGTATACATTTCACAATTGGAACTTTCATTTCTACTTGTCTTAATTTCAGCTAAATCTTTTTGGCTTCACAGGCCAGGTCTATCTTCGACTAAGTGTTGACTTGTTTTCATTCTGCAATTAACATAGAAACATAGAAGATAGGAACAGGAGGAGGTCATTTGGCTCTTTGAACCTGCTTCGCCATTCGTTACTATCATGGCTTATCATCCAACTCAATAACCTAATCCTGTTTTATCCCATAACTTTTGATCCTATTCACTCCAAATGCTACATCCAGCCGCCTCTTGAATAAATTCAATGTTTTGGCATCAACTACTTCCTGTGGTAATAAATTCCACAGGCTTACCAGTCTTTGGGTGAAGAAATGTTTCCTCATCTCTGTCTTAAATGGTCTACCCTGAATCTTCAGAGTGTGACCTCTGGTTCTGGATTCCCCCACCATCGGGAATATCCTCCCTGCATCTACCCTATCTAGTCCTGTTAAAATTTTATAAGTCTCTATGAGATCCCCTCTCATTTGTCTGAACTCCAGTGAAAACAATCCTAACCTAGTCAATCTCTCCTCATACATCAATCCTGCAACCCCTGGAATCAGCCTGGTAAACCTTGACTGCACTCCCTCGAGAGCAAGAACATTCTTCCTCAGAAAAAGAGACCAAAACTGCACATAGTACTCCAGATGTAGCCTCACCAAGGCTCTGTATAATTGCAACAACACATCCCTGCTCCTGTACTCAAAATCTCTGACTGGTGCACAAGAAAGTATGCATGCAGATGCAGCAGGCAGTAAAGAAGGCAAATGGCATCTTGGCCTTCATAGTGAGCGGTTTTGAGTACAGGAGCAGGGATGTGCATTCTCTTGTTCTTAATTTGGCCATTTGGTATCTTTCGTTGCCCTCCTCCTGGGGTCTTTTATTGCCTCTTCCCTGAGGTCTTCATTGCTTATGGGCCTTTTTTGAGAGTTGTCCTCTATCTGGGGTCTCCTCCAATTTTCTTGTCCATTGCTGTCTGTTTCTTCTTGTGGTTGCTGTATTAAATGCATTTCTGCTTTAAGACTGTTAGCTGTTTTTAACTGTCAGCAGCTGCTTTTCCCGTGCTTTTGAAATTTTGGCGTGAACCTGGCAGGTCCTCTTTTGAAGCTTTTTAAATTTTTAAAATTTATCCTTTTTACTGACAAAGTCTCTCAGCTTTTTTCCTCTGACCATTTAGCGAGTCCATTCTTCTCTTCCTACGATGTGCTGGGTTTGGTTTTTTCGTCAATTTCAATGTCAGATCCAGCACTCACAAGGTGCAAGGGGACATTCTGAAAAATTTTTAACTTATCTTCTCAACAGTTTGAGGACTTTTTAAAACCTGGGAACTTGCTGCCTGCAGTTTCAGTGCAGGGATCACTATCTGACCCCCCCTGAGGCTCTATTTGAATTGGGAGCCTGGCAATCTCAGTCTCTTCACCTTCCCATGTTCTGGAGACCAAGCTACTACTCCACGGGGCATTTGTAAAATTTTTTCCTCAAAGCACTCTTTGCTTATTTAAAAAAAATCCTGCAGCAATTCTTTGTCCTTTCTTTTTAAACTTAAGTTCCATTTTTCCTTAAACAAAATTACAGCTCCTGCTTCTGAGGGTTAATTTCTCTTCATTGTTTTTTTTCTATATATTTCTGTACATTTGACTATACCGACCAATCCAGTGCTCTGCACTTGACCCTCAGGGCCTGACAATATCTCAACATCTCACTGCTCACACATCTCAGACCAGAGGCAGTATCGTCATAATCCATTTTGAACCTTGTTGCCAATGTAATTATGCACGCTACAGACTTCATCATAAATACAAAGGTTATTTATTAACAAGGAAAAATGTACAGAGGCTTACAGCATCATGGCTGCCCTGGGCAGCTCATTGGCTGCCCCAGTCCCTATGTGTTTTTTACATATTTTCAGACTGTCTTTTATTTAAGAAAGAGTTCCACCCCCTGGGGTGATTACCACACTTGTCCTAATTGGTGTCCCAAACCAGGTCACCCTTTGCTGCTGTATTGCCCTTAAAGGGACAATCACCACATTAGTTAAAAATGGGATTGAAAGCTGGTGAATCTGCTGTGTGTCCATTCCACTGACTGGGGGTGTAGGGGGGAAGAAACATGTATAAGTTCTTTGCATGAGCCTCTGAAAAAGATAACAGCTGGAGCTGCCAGGGGATAACATTTACATAACAAGTTCATTATAGAAAGGAAATAAGAGATTAAACTGTTGCTGTTTCATTCTTATCTCTGTGCTTGGGCTACTCTAGGACTCCCAATTTTAACTTCTGCATTTGGAATTAATTTTCTAAAATGCTGAGGCACATAGCCTGTATTTATCAAATCGAAATAGTGAATTGAATTTCTAGTCCGAGAAAACTTACCCACAAAAGCTTCAATATGTCACATGCTTGTGTAAATGTCTGAGTCAGCAGGTAAACAGTTGGCTATAAGTGCGTCAGAAAAGATAGTGTGATCCATCGTGTTTCTCCTTTTGCATTTGCTGGGCTTGTACTACTTGGGAATGTAAAATGACTAACGTCTTGTGTTTTACTGCAGCTTAAGGAGTGATACCACATACTGCAAGGGCGGCCCGGTGGCACAGTGGTTAGCATTGCTGCCTCACAGCATCAGGGACACAGGTTCAATTCTGGCCTTGGGTGATTGTGTGGAGTTTGCACGTTCTCCCCATGTCTGCATGGGTTTCCTCCAGGTGCTTCAGTTTCCTCCCACACTTCAATGATGTGTGAGTGAAGTTGATTGGCCATGCTAATTTGACCCAGTGTCAGGGGGATTAGCAGGGTAAACACGTGGGGTTACAGGGATAGGGCTTGTGTGGAATTGTTGTTGGTGTAGGCTGGATGGGCTGAATGGCCTCTTACTGCACTGTAGGGATTCTATGATTTAAGTTTCAATATTCCAACAGGGAAACATTGCTAGAGATCACCCAAATGATCTTCAAAAAAACCCACCTGTGGCACATTGTACAATGTGCAGATAGTACAAATATACGGCAAGTGGAATTTTCCTTACCGCATTCCTGTGCTATTTGCTGTTTGTAAAATTTAGAGATCAGAATGGGATCAATCAAAGTAGACCAAAAATTTCACACCTTAACAAGCAGGAAATTTGACACTGGTTAAGAAGAACCGCTCATTAATATAAAAGCAAAATACTATGGATACTGGAATCTGAAACAAAACAGAGAATGCCTGAAAATCTCAGCAGGACTTACAGCACTTAGAATAGAGTTAACGATTTGAGCTGGATGACCCTTCGTCAGAGCTTAGAGCAAAGAAAATCAGAATAGATTTATACTATGATGGTGGGGGTGGGGGCAGGACGCTGTAATAGGACAAAGGCACATAGGGAATGTAAATGAGGCTGAAGAAGTCAGAGAGATGCTAAAAGTGTCCATTAAGTGACCAGAATGTGTGAATGGCAAAACAGAGTTACAGATGGTTAAGGCAGTTGCCCTGAAAGGGAGAGGCGAAAAGGAGAGCGGGAATGGAGAAGTGGAAAAATGGAAGTGAGAAAGATAAAATGGATGAATGAGATGAAAAGAAGAAACAGAATTAAGTAAAACAAATGAAAATGGGGTGAAGGTGGGGAAGAGAATTCATGCTCACTCTGAAGTTGTTGAACTCAATGTTCAGAAGGCTGTAAAGTGCTCAATCGGAAGATGAGGTGCAGAGGGAAGCCATTCAGCCCTTCGAGTCTGCATCGACTACAATCCCATCCAAACCTTATCCCCATAACCCTATTTATTTATCCTACTAATCCTCTGATACTAAGGAATAAGTTAGCATGGCCAATATACCTAACCTGCACATCTTTGGACTGTGAGAGGAAACCGGAGTACCTGGAGGAAACCCACACAGACATGGGGAGAAAGTGCAAACTCCACACAGACAGTGACCCAAGCCAGGAATTGAACCCACGTCCCTGGCACAGTTCTAATCACTGTGCCGCCATGGTTCACTAGAACATTGCAAAAGGTCAAGGACATCTTCCCCTCAGAGGGCAGGGACCACTCTCCTGGACACCCTGGTCCACTCCTCTGCCACAGCCAACAACTCACCCCCTGCCCATGGCACCTTCCCATGCAATCATAGAAGGTTCAACACCAGCCCCTTTACCACCTTCCTGCTCACCATTGTAACTCTAAACACCCCTTTCAGATGAAGCAGTGCTTCACATGCACCTCCTTCAATCTGGTATATTGCATATGCTGCTCCCAATGCAGTCTATTCTACATCGGAGAGATCAAACATAGATTGGGTGACCACTTTGCAGAACACCTTTGGTCTATCTGTAAGCAGGACCCAGACCTTCGTGTTGCTTGCCACATCAACACGCCACCCTGCTTTCCTATCCACGTGTCTGTCCTTGCCTTTTGCAATGTTCTAGCGAACCGCAACACAAACTGGAGGAAAGCACCTCATCTTCCGATTGGGCACTTTACAACCTTCTGGACTGAACAATATGTTCAACAACTTCAGAGCATGAACTCTCTCCTCCACATTCACCCCATTTCCATTTATTTTATTTCATTTTGTTTCATCCTATTCATCCATTTTATCATCCTTCTTTCTCTCTTCCGTTTTTCCACTTCTCCATTCCAGCTCTCCTTCTTGCCTCCCACCCTCCCCACCCCTTTTCAAGGCAACTGCCTTAACCATCTGTACATCTGTTCTGCCAGGGGACAGTGTTGGGGGCAGTGCCAGGAGCAAGTCTTCCTTGGGGAGAGAGGAAGTGTGGCATGTCGGGGGGGATGGGAATTCTCATATTCACCCAGTCCATCCCTGACTCTCCCCTTCCTGGTTGTCTCTGAATCCATTTCTGGGGATAGCTGTCAAATAACATTCACTACAAGCTCACGGACTCCCACAATTACCTTGATTACATTTTCTCACACTCCGGTTCCTGTAAAGACTCTTAATTCGTTCTTCCAGTTTCTCCATCTCCATTGCATCTGCTCAGGATGCTAATGTTTTGATATGTCTTCGTTTTCACTCAGCCAAGGATTGCCTCCCAGCTTGGATAGCAGGATCCTCCACCATGTTGAATTTAAGCCATGCACTTCTTCTCTCACCCTTTCCCCTTCCTTCCAGAATTGTGATGTAATTGTGACATGCCCTCACCTTCCGCACACCAGCCTTCCTATCCTACATATTGTTTTCCCATATTTAACCACTTCCAGTGTAATGTCATCTCCTAACACCTCTCTCTCAGCATTCCAAAGGGATCATTTCTTCCACCCGAATGGTCCAAACTTCAATCACAGCCAAAACTCTCTCCCTTCCTAATAGCAGCTTTTCATGCAAGCACAGGAGATGCAATGCCTGTCCTTTTACCTCCAAAGGCTCCTGCTAAGCGAAACAGCCATATGCCTGTTTTAAAAAATTAATTATACTTCATTCATTGCTCATGATGTTGTTTCCTTTCCATGTTCGAAGAACTTGTCTTGAAATTTTCTCCAAAGATCAGTCCTACTGGGATAGCTTCAACTAGAGTCCACCTTCAGGATTTCAATCTCACTTTCTGAGATTTCTTTCCTCTGGATCTCATTCAAGCTTTAACTTCCAATCAGACTTTCAGATCTTCGGTTATGTTAAGCAGAACACCACTGCTCCACAGGGTACCTTGGCTTTTTATTAACTCAGTATGGAGTCACCAACATTTGGCTGCCCTCGCAGATCTTCAGGGCTTCTCTCGAGCCCACTTCACTTCAGGTCAGCTCTTTGCCAATCACTCTTTAACTTGGAACCTTTTTCTCAGCTCCTTTCTCTCAACTTTACTAAACAGAATCTGTTTCTGATTTCTACCCTTGTCCCTTACCTGGGACTGAATGCTGGGAACTCATCCTTATTCTTAGTTTTGAACCCGCTCTCAGTCTTCCTTCCTGTTTCCTGCTCCTTGGGACAATTTCTCTCCAATGGCATCCCATTCAGGTCACCTGACCTGCAGTTTCACACTGCTTCAGTTTTCTTCTTTTCTTTTTGTGTTTGTGTGCAGGGATGGCACCTGGCCTGAAGATGAACACGGTGCGTCCTTTTTCTTGTCCATCGCATGCGGGAAAACAATGAACTGCTCACGTGCTATCAGTTCTCATCCAGCATATGGACAGAAGTCCGAAGGCCTTCTGGAAATCCCCATACTCTGAATGCCCAATCTAAGCTCAGGGTGAATATCAGAGACTGTTACAATGGTCACTCCTTTTGGCTTTTGAACCAAGAAATGTTTTGTTATTTATTCTCTCCTGCCCTCCATCCTATCATAGACCTTCCTTTTTGTTCTTCTTCACCCTTGCCATTTTCACTCATTCAAACCTTATTACATTTCTAACTTTTCTCAGTTCTGATGAAGTGTTATCGCGACCTGAAGTGTTAACTCTGTTTCTCTCCACAGATTCTGTCTAACCTGCTGACTATTTCCAGCATCTTCTATTTTTATTCCTGTGGTATGGCAGACTTGCCAGCGAAGGGGAGGTGAGAATCCACACTTCATGAGGGTATTTAAATTACTGATTGCCTGATATGAATAAAGCCACATTAATTACAGCGGCTTTGTCAGCTCCTTCTGGAAAATATATTTTTCTCCCAAGTATTTTCATGGGCTCAGACTAATATATGCAGTTGGTTGGGTGGTCACACCCATCTGCAACCTCCTTCAAGAACAGCTGACCACTGCTGACATGGCAGCCATACGTGGCCACTCACAATTAAGTAAAGTTTATTTATTAGTCACAAGTAGGCTTGCATCCACACTGCAATTAAGTTACTGTGAAAATCCCCTAGTCGCCACACTCTAGCACCTGTTCAGGTACACTGAAGGGCAATTTAGCATGGCCGATCCACCTAACCCGTGCATCTTTGGACTATGGGAGGAACCGGAGTACCCGGAGGAAATCCACATAGACAGGGAGAGAATGTGCAAACTCCACACAGACAATGACCCAAGCCTGGAATCGAACCTGGGTCCCTGGTGTTGTGAGGCAGCAGTGCTGGCCACTGTGTCACCATCACTTTGTTTCCTCTGGCACCTTCCACGATGCCACTGGTGATATCTTGAGCATTTCTGAAGCAACTGCGCATAAATGTATGCGGCAGGTCACAGATTGGTGTATGCCAGGACATCAACTTATGCTAAGTTACCCTGCAATGACACTAGCCAAATGAGGGGTAGATGGATTTAGGTTCCTAGATGGCTTCTTACAGGTACAAGGTGTACACAAGTCTGAGGGGACCTGGCTGCCTTACAGCGCCAGGGACCTGGGTTCGATTCCAGGCTTAGGTCACTGTGTGGACTTGCACATTCTCCCCGTGTCTGTGTGGATTTCCCCTAGGTGCTCTGGTTTCCTCCTGCAGTCCGAAAAATGTTTGTTAGATGCATTGTCCATGTTAAATCCTCCCTCAGTGCACATGAACAGGAGCCCCGGAGTGTGGCAACTCAGATTTTCACTGTAACTTTATTGCAGTGTTAATGTAAGCCTACTTTTAACACTAATAAATAAACTTCAATGTGCTGATTTCATCATCTGCAATAGAAGAAGGGAGAGAATTAGGTTTTATTTCTTCCTCTCACTGGCTAACTTCACCTTCAGTGATTCAAATGAATCATTATTTAGTCTGGGTGCTGACCTTGTTTACCACAATGCCATGTTAGAAACATCAATCTATCTTCTTGTAAAATCTCCTGGCTCTCTGATTCCAGCTTTGCATTGGACCCTTTAAATTACTGACTGGAGACTATGCGAGAATGCATCACATCCACTGCGCAGCTTAAAGACACAAAGCTATATGAAACTTCAATGAGGCAATCCATTTAAAATTGGAGATTCTAAGTTGCTAAATTTTCTTCCCAGTTTCACACATGCAATTCTGCTTGTAGCCCAGTCTACCTCAGCACCTGTTATTATTGAGGGCAATGTGTCATTCATTGGGATTTTCTTAGCTGTCCTTGTTAACCCAAACAACCTTTGAAAAGACTGAAATATAGCAGCAATTTTCTACATTTTTATTGGAAAGGAGTATGTCATTTTATGAGGGGAAGTGTTGGCAATGATGGAAATAGTAGATGCCTCCATAAATTCGATTTACATTTTAATCAACATTCTTGCTCCTGCACGCAACAACTTACCTTTAACTAGCTGCATTCCATTTATTTTACCCAATAATCCCTAAATCAGCCCTTTAGCCACACTGTTATATGAGGTTGGAACAATGCCTCATTTTGGAAATGAGAGAGAGAAATAAAACTATCAGGAGATGAATCATCACTGATTCATTTCTTCCCATCTACAAATTGTAAAGCAACATCGACAGTGAAGAAATTCATGACCCAGATGATTTTAACACTCGGGGGGGTGTGCATGACAATGTGATAAGGACACAGAGAATAGAAACTATAATCTGAGTGAAAGATAAATATTTTTTCTTTTCCTTTTAATCTTGCTAATTCTGCTAAACCTGTCGAGATTCAGCACAGACACAATAAGCCAAATGGCCTCCTTCTGCATTGTAACTATTCTATGATTAATTTTACCTATATGGGTGAAAGATAAACATCTTTTCTTTCTTTTAATCCTGCTAATCCTGCTAAATTGCTCTTGCAGAAAGCCAGCACAGATAAGACAGGGCAAATGGTCTCCTCCTGTGCAATGACTCATTCTACAATTAATTTTACTTAAAAGAGTGAACAATAAACAGCTTTTCTTTTGTTTAATGTTACTTGTTATATAAACAATGTTGTACCATGGTGCAGTTAAAGAAATTCTGAAGCATTTAGTCTATTACTGAAAGATTTGCATCCATCCCGTAATATTGGGGCAGTCTTGTTTAAATTTCATAGAACAGCATAGCACAGTACAGGCCCTTTGGCCCTCAGTATTATGCTGAGCTACGTCTGAACCCAAGATCAAGCTATCCCACTCCCTATCATTCTGGTGTGCTCCATGTGCCTATCCAATAACCGCTTGAAAGTCCCTAAAGTGTCCAACTCCACTATCGCAGCAGGCAGTGCATACCACACCCCAACCACTCTCTGAGTAAAGAATCTACCTCAGACACCCGTCCTATATTTCCCACCATGAACCTTATAGTTATGCCCCTTAGTAACAGCTACATCCACCTGAGGAAATAGTCTCTGCACGTCCACTCTATCTATCCCCCTCATCATCTTATAAACCTCTATTAAGTCGCCTCTCATCCTCCTCTGCTCTAAAGAGAAAAGCCCCAGCTCCCTCAACCTTTCCTCATAAGGCCTACCCTCCAAACCAGGCAGCATCCTGGTAAATCTCCTCTGCATTCTCTCCAATGCTTCCACATCCTTCTTATAGTGAGGTGACCAGAATGGCATACAATATTCCAAATGTGGTCTCACCAAGGTCCGGTATAGTTGCAGCATAACCCCATGGCTCTTAAACTCAAACCCCCTGTTAATAAACGCTAACACGCTATAAGCTTTCTTCACGGCTCTAGCCACTTGAGTGGCAACCTTCAGAGATCTGTGGATATGAACCCCAAGACCTCGCGTGTCTTCCACATTCCTCAGAACCCTACCGTTGACCCTGTAATCTGCATTCAAATTCGTCCTACCAAAATGAATCACCTCGCACTTATCAGTGTTAAATTCCATCTGCCACTTTTTGGCCCACTCAGCATCATATTAATGTCTCTTTGCAGCCTACAAGAGCCCTCCACCTCATCCCTTACTCCACCAATCTTGGTGCCACCAGCAAATTTACTAACCCACCCTTCAGCCCCCTCTTCCAAGCCATTGATAAAAATCACAAATAGCAGAGGACCCAGCACTGATCCCTGTGGTACACCGCTGGTAACTGGCCTCCAGTCTGAAAATTTTCACTCCACCACCACCTTCTGTCTTCTATGAGACAGCCAGTTACTAATCCAATTGCCAAATTTCCTTCTATCCCACAACCGCCTTTCTTCATCAGCCTACCATGGGGAATCTTATCAAATGCCTTACTAAAATCCATGTACACAACATCAACTGTTCTACCTTCATCTACACACTTAGTTACCTCCTCAAAGAATTCAATCAAATTTGTGAGGCAGGACTTCCCCTAACAAAACTGCGCTGACTATCTCGGATTAAGCTGCATCTTTCTAAATGGTCATAAACCCTATCTGTCAGGACCCTTTCCATTAACTTACTGATCACTGAAGTAAGACTAATTGGCCTATAATTACCAGGGTCATTCCTATTTCCTTTCTTGAAGAGAGGAAAAACATTAGCCACTTTCCAGTCCTCTGGCACAATTCCCGTGGACAGTGACAACCCAAAGATCAAAGCTAAAGGCTCCGCAATCTCATCCCTTGCCTCCCAAAGTATCCTAGGATGTATCCCACCTGGCCCAGAGGACTTATCGACCTTCAGGTTTTCCAAAATTGCTAATACACCTTCCCTCAGAACATCTACCTCCTCCAACCTATCAGCCTGTATCACACTATCATCCTCAAAAACATGGCCCCTCTCCTTACTGAACACTGAAGAAAAGCATTCATTCGACGCCTCACCTATTTCTTTTGACTCCATGCACAAGTTCCCACTACTATCCTTGACTGGCCCTAACCTCACCCGGGTCATTCCTTTATTTCTCACATAAGAGTAAAAAGACTTGGGGTTTTCCTTTATCCGACTTGACAAGGACTTCTCATGCCCCCTCCTAGTTCTCCTAAGCCCTTTTTTTAACTCATTCCTAGCTATCTTGTAACCCTCAAGTGACCAACTGAACCTTGTTTTTCATTTTAAAAGCATGCATTAACAAATCTCTAATAATAAAACGATGTGTCTTGACCAAAATTTTGTATTAAAGACAAAACAAATTGCCTACACTACCTGTCTTGAAGTGACACATTTCTTCCAATAAAGAGGTAAAACATTGCTTTCGCTTTCCATCAACCTTGAGCTTCCAAGAAGTTTTAGAACATAAGAACATAAGAACATAAGAAATAGGAGCAGGAGTAGGCCATCTAGCCCTTCGAGCCTGCCCCGCCATTCAATAAGATCATGGCTGATCTGTCGTGGCTCAGTTCCACATTCCCACCCTCTCCCCATAACCCTTAATCCCCTCTCTTATCAAAAACCCATCAACCCGCGTCTTAAAAATATTTAGCGAGGTAGCCTCCACCACTTCAACGGGCAGAGAATTCCAGCGATTCACCACCCTTTGAGTGAAGAAGTTCTTCCTCAACTCCGTTCTAAACCGCCCCCGCTTTATCTTGAGGCTGTGCCCCCTAGTCCTACTGTCCTTTCTGAGCGGGAAGAGTCTCTCCACCTCTATCCTATCCATCCCATTCATCATCTTATACGTCTCAATGAGATCTCCCCTCATTCTTCTAAACTCTAACGAGTACAAGCCTAGTTTATTCAGCCTCTCCTCATAGCTCAACCCTCTCAACTCCGGCATCAGCCTAGTAAACCTCCTCTGCACTCCCTCCAAGGCCAAAATGTCCTTGTGTAAGTATGGCGCCCAAAACTGCACACAGTACTCCAGCTGCGGCCTCACCAATGCCCTATACAGCCGCAGCAAGACCTCCCTACTTTTATATTCAAAACATTAAAAAAGAAGAGGGGGTTTGGGTTTGGACAAATAAAAACATTGGAAACGTCTGCAAGTGTGCCTCTTATCCAGGTTAGTGACCTAAAATTCTATAGTTTCACTTACTGATAGAACAGATAGTCCAGTAGCTTTCTGTCCATCAACATCACAGCATCCTTCACTGGTACATTGATCACAAAGTTGTACTATTTTTGTTTTTTGAATCAAGATTCTGCTCTGAAATGGTAAGGATCAACATGTGGACTGGTGACAAGTCAGCAATGTCTGGAACATGGTTTCAAGCTACCTGACCTCTGGGCTTAACTCTGGTATGTTGGGCTGATTGCATGTGACCTGCTCAGGAGAGCTGAGTTATCAATTTACATATTCTAATTATTCAATTGGACAATTTCTCAATTTCACAAATTTCTAAGTTTAACAGTACACCCACAGGTTTGCTGTATTTCCTGAAACTTGCCAATGAAACCAAGGCAAGAATGCAACCACAATACAAAAGGCTCACTAAGTCAAACGATTAGAGTAATAGATAGTAATCACAGCTGCTTTCTTACCCACCAATAGGAATAGGCTTTCAAAGAATCATAGAATCCCTACAGTGGAAAAGGAGGCCATTTGGCCCATCGAGCCTGCACCAACAACATTCCCACCCAGGCCCTAGCCCCGTAACCCTATGTATTTACCCACTGGTTCCCCCTGACACTAAGGGACAAGTCAGGGCCAATCAACCTAACCCGCACACCTTTGCCCTGGTATCTTTGGCTGAAAGTTTACTTCCTACACTTTGGAGGTTTTCAGAATCACTTCTGGACTGGTGGTATCTTAGTTGCCTTTGATTGGACTTCAGAGGAGGATCAGTATGACCATGAGCAGCAGCAACAGGCTGTTGTTGACAGCTGACATTGTCAGTGGAATCCTTGCATCTCCCAGACAACCAGCTTCCACTTCAACTATGTGCAGCTGGAACAAGTTGCTGAGTACATATTATCTGCAGACTCGGGGTGCTCCAGATGAAGACAGAGGATTCTCTGTCCCTCTGCCAGTGTCCATGGAAAATGATAAGGCTGCAAAGATTGAGGAGTTCGAGGCCATGACGCTTGACACTCTCTCACAGGCTCCATTGGATACAGGGTATCTGTCAAGGCCATCCAGGTTGACAGGACAGCAGACTCAGGAGGCTGCCTACAATGCCACTGCCAGCAAGGGGGGACCAAGGCACAGCATTCACAAGCAGAGGTTTAAGATGCTATAAACTCAAGTGATTGTCATGAGTGATATAACTTCAGTTGATTCATGTTCTGTGTTCAAATTGTGTAAATGTGACCACTATATAAAGATGTCATTGTGTGTCATGGCTTGGATGTGCTTCATGTTTTCCATATGTGGTAGGCATGTGACAGGCAGGAAGAGCTGCACCCTTTAGTTTAGAGGTAACTTGACGTAAGTATGGCAGAATGATCAGTAAGGCAGCGTTACCCTGGCCTTCACTTTCAAGCCATGCCTTGGATGGCTCCCTGCCTTTCAGAAGGTTCCTCACCTCTGAAGCCTTGTCCTCAGCCTGGGCCTCCTGTGGCTCTGGCTTGTGGAGCTGCCTCACTGACCTCATCCTCCTGTGTGCACCCGCCCCCCCCCCCCCCCAACCCCCCGCCCCCCCCACCGACAGAACCAGATGGTGCAGAGCACAGCACACAATGCCAATAAGCAAGGCGTGTTGTGAAGAATATTGTAGTACTCTGCCGATCAGTCCAAACAGCGGAACCTCATCTTGAGCAGTGCAATGGTTCTCTTAATTACGGCCCTTTTGTAGGCATGACCTCTATTGTACCTTTTCTTTACTTCTGTCCTTGGGTGTCTGAGTAGTGTCATGAGCCACGTTTTGATACCCTGGTGACAACCATTCAATCGAACTGGACCTAAGGCTTTGGCACCTGGGAGTGTCATAGGATGTAGGCATCATAGGAGTTGCCAGGGTATCTGACACAGACCTGCAAAATCTGTGTTTGTGATCACGTCAATCTGGTGTCCTTTCTGTTCACGTAGGCACCCAGATCTCCCGCTGGTGCAATGTGTAGCAGTGGGGAGGCGATGGCTGGTGGTATTGTCACTAGACTATTAATCCAGAAACTCAGTTGATGTTCTGGGGACTTGGGTTCGAATCCCGCCATGGCTGATGGTAGAATTTGAATTCAATTAAAAGAAATCTGGAATTAAGAACCCACTGATGACCGTGAAATGTTTATCGGAAAAACCTGTCCCTTAGGGAAGGAAATTTGTCATCCTTACGTGGTCTAGCTTATATGTGACTCCAGAGCCACAGCAATGTGGTTGACTCTCAACTGCCCTCTGAAATGGTAAGCCACTCAGTTCAAGGGCAATTAGGTACGGACAATAAATGCTAGCCCAGCCAGCAAAGCCCATAACCCAGCGATGAATATAAAAAAAAAGGACACAGGGAGATGCAGCAATTGCTGTGAAGCTTCTGGTTTGCTGGCTGGCTTTTTCAGTCCAGAAATGAATGAAGTTCCTGTGGGGTGATTGGGGTCACCATCCACAGGGCCATTAAAATTGTGGAGGTGGAAAGTGGGGGAGGTGGAAGAGGTTGGAAGGAGATCACAAGGATAGATAATGAAGAGGACTCAGAGAAATTTGAAAATAAGGGTGAGAATTTTAAAGTCAAGACATTACTTGAAATTAAATCAATGTAAGTCAGCGATCACACGGGTGATAGGTGAATGGGACTTGGTGTGAATTAAAACATAGCAACAGAGCTTTGGATGACCTCAAGTTTGTGGAGGGTAGAATATGGGGTTCAGCCAGGAATGCATTGGAATGATCATTTCTAGATGTAACAAATGCACAAATGAGGGCTTCAGCAGTAGATGAGCTGAGGCAGGGTAGAGCTGGGCAATGCCACGGAGGCGGAAATAAGCAGTTTTAGTGATTTTGTGTATATGGGGCAGTAGTTCATTGCACGGCCAAGCATAAACTATAGAATGGTTACAGCAGCAAAGGAGGACATTGGATCACTGTGTCCATGCTAACTCTTTGCTAGCCTTGCCCCTCTTCCCTGCCTTTTCCCCATAGCCCAGCAATTTAGTTTCCCTATGGGTGATTCCTCAATTATCTTTTGAAAGCCACAATTGAATCTGCACACTCAGTGCATTCCAAATCCTAACCATTCACCACGGAAAGGAAATTTTCCTCATGCCACCTTTGGGCGGCATGGTGGCACAGTAGTTAGTGCTGCTGCCTCACAGCACCAAGGACATGGGTTCGATTCCTGGCTTGGATCACTGTGTGCAGTTTGCACGTTCTCCCCGTGTCTACGTGGTTTACTTGCAGGTACTCTGGCTTCCTCCCACAGTCCAAAGGTGTGCAGGTTAGGTTGATTGGCCATGATAAATTGCCATTTAGTATCAGGGGACTTGTAGGGTAAATATGTGGGGTTATAGGGATAGGGCCTGGTTGAGATTGTGGTTGGTGAAGATATCTTGGGCCGAATGGCCTCCTTCTGCACTGTATGGATTGTATGATTCTTTGTGAATGATTTTAATAAATGCCCCTTGTTTTTGATCCACATGCCAATGGATTTAATTTCTCTATCTCAATCCCTGATGATTTTGAACACTTCCACCAAATTTCCTGTGAATCTTCTCTTTTCTAGTCATGTAACTGAAGTGTCATCTCTGGAAACATTCTGGTAGTGTTTTCTATTCCCTCTCTGAAGTGTTCACCAGCTCCCTAAAGTGCCATGCCCAGAATTGCATACAATACACCAGCTGGGGCTCTGCCAGTGTATTTTATAAATGTTCATCTTCACTTCCTTGCCTTTGTACTCTTGTCTCTATTTACAAGCTTTGGGGTCTCATGTCTTTTTCACTACTTTTGCAGCCTACTGTATTTAACAATTTGTTTACATATATTCACAGATCCCTTTGTTGCTGTGTTCCTTTAGAATTGCATTTTTTTAAAGATTGCCTTACATTGTTCATCCTACACCTCTCTGCATTAAATTTAATCTGTCAAGTGTTCACCCAAGGCACCAGCCTATTTCCTCTTGAAGTCTATCACAATCCCCCTTACTGTTTACAGTACTTTCAAATCTTGTGTCGCATGAAAATATTGAAATTCCCCATCCTGTACACAAGCCTGTCATCAATGCATATGAAGAAAAGCAGTGGTCCCAGTACCAATACCTGAGGAACCCCCATTGTACTCATTCCTCCAGTCTGAAAAGCAACTGCTCGCCAGTATTCTCTGTTTTCTGTCAGACAGTGAACTTTATATTTGTGTTGTGAGTCTCTCATGAGATTCAACTTTGCTGGCAAGTCTATTATGTTTATCTACTTTTTCAAATACCTTTTGGAAGTTCATGTACAACACATCAATCCTCTCTGCTGTCTCATTAAAAAATTCATTCAAGTTAATTAAATACAGTTTGCCTTGAACAACCATGTGCTGGCTAACACCAAGTTTGTGAACAATCAGGTTACCATGGGGACTGATAGCATCAGTAGCTTGGGAATGAATTTTGTAGTGGGACTGAAGAAACTGGTTTCGTCTTTCTAATATTGACTTGTAGCAAATTTCTACTCATCCAGTATTGGCTGGCAAATAAACTAATACTGAGGAAAGATTGGTACAAGTGGAAAGTGATGCTGTGTTTTTCAACAACTTCTCTCTGGGCAATCATATAGATGAGAAGTAGGAGGGGGCAAAAAAGAGATCTTTGCGCATACGGAAGTGTATGTGAGAGCAGGAAGAGAAGCTGTTATGGCTACATGAGTAAGAAAGGAACTGGCGAATACAGACCCACTCAGCTGGGCGATGACAAAGAGGCGTTGGAGGAGGACGGCATGGTCAACCATGTCAAAGGCTGCAGACAAGCTGTGAGGGGCAAGGAGGCAATGTTTGACTTTGTCACATCATATAGCATGTTATTTGTGATTTTGATAACAGGATTGTGTCAGGGGCAGAAACCTGATGTGAGGAATGAAAATATGGAGCTGGATTATATGCTGAGGGTGAGCAACAAACACCACAGCTTCAGTTTTGGGGGCAAACCTGCCTTCACTTGGCCAACCTGCCCTGCTTTAATTTTTTCGGCAAAGGCCCTTTAATTCTTACAAGGTGGGATTTCCGTCTGTCGCCAGGAGGAAGTCTAACCCATGGAACTGCAGCCAATCAGAGACCAGCAGCTCTGTGCCACCCACCCCTCCCCCCCCACACCTCCTCCCAGGATCAACGGTCACAGCTGGTACTTCAGGAGGTCTGCAAGCAAGAGGAGGATTGATACCCCAGGCCCAGATAAATCCTGGTGGGAGTATATGTTGGACAGCGGAAGGATGTGGGAAGTGCATGTGGGGAGGTAGAACTGTGATGGATTGGGCCTCTGATTGGCACCCTGAGTGCAGGAAGGAGGCATTCCTCCTCCCCCCCTTTTATTGACTAGCAAGAGACAGGTAGGGGCGCAAGTGTCTCCCTCCAAACATTAAGTCAGAACAGCAGCGGGGTGAGACCTTCAATGTGGCATTAATCATTTTGAGAAGCAATGTAATCATTGGAGTATTGAAGAGAGATTTAGTATTTGAAGAGAGAAAACGGCTAACAATACAGGTTGAATGGGAGCCAGGAAGACAAGTTGCATAGTCAGCAGTTTAATGGAGACTGACTATGTCTCTCCATAGGAGACATAGCAAATGATATGAAATTGTGCTTGCCTTCTAACGAGGAACTAAGCAGAAGTCTTTGTCGGGACTTTATGAAGGAGTGGTGCTGATGGTGGTGGTGGTTGTTGGGGGAGGGCAGGGTTAGTTGCGGTGGGGGGGTGGTGGTGGGGTCGTTGCCAGGAAGAATAAGCAGATACGTAGTAACATTATCCAGCAAATAGATCTTTATTTATTGAGGGCACTAAGCTAGCATTTGTGCTGTTTGTAGCATAAGGTGTGGCACTTACAGGATTAATGTAGGACTGAGTATAGTACCGTTCACATAGTGATGTAAGAGAACACATGACTCACACCCAGAAATCAGTGTAGTGCCACATGCGTAGCAGAAGATGCAAACCAAAGGAAAACTATCTAACCTACAATGACCAACTCCATATTGGGGTTGGGTTCAACAGATTCTGATTTTGCAGACAACGCGGGAATGCAAGAATGTAGTATTCTCAAAGTTCATGACTGGTATCTTGCAATAGCCTATATTTCATAAAGTATTTAATTGACTGTAAAGTGCTTTGAGTGGTGAAAAGAGCAATATAAGTGCAAGTTCTCTATTTATTTTCCTTCTTTTTTCACTGTTATCCCACCCACACACTTAATAATTTATTTCGTTTTGCACAGGTATACATTACAGCAGTGCCACACAACACAATAGCACAGCTGTAGCAGTTCATGCAGCCATTTAAGTGTTTTGTAAGGCAGCCTGTACTGTTTGAAAATGTATGTTAGAACCCACAACTCAGACCTGAAACCATGGGCTTTTATCTCCAGTACTCTGTCCTCTGCGCATTCCTCATGTTGGGGAACTATACAACACAAGACATCACCACCATCTCCATAGCTCCCTAAACTATCTGCTCTCACAAATCTTTGTGCTGAGGCACTGATCAACAGTAAAACTCTGGCTCCTCTGATACAGGAAAGGCTACAGATTTTTACCTTAATATGAGTACCCAAAGGTTCTGGTTAACTGGAACTCTATTTAATTGCAATTTATTTGGGATTAAGTGGAATAAGGTTGTTGTGGGAAATTACCACCGGAGTCAGACTGGAGGTTCAGAAGTACAGCTTTTATTTCAGACACGAAGCTTCGGGGAGAAAGCACTGGTACTCTGCAATACTTGGCAGCTACCTTCTCAATAATACAATAGGAGTGGTTCCTTTTTATACTTTTCAGACAATGGATAGACCGGACATTAGCCATTTAACACATCGTTGTAGTTGAGTAGGATCGATAGTTTAACACATCATTACAGTCAGACATATACAGACATTGGCTCTTAACATCGTATTGTTTCATAGAATGACTACATTTCCTCTTTCAGTGACTATCAATGACTTAGTTTCGGTCTATATATACAGTAATCAGTTTTCCTGCATTTATGTATTCCCAATCCCATTTATGGCTAATCTCTTTATCAGTCCTTATTGTCCTGAGTCTGTCCTTATCTTTAAAGGGCCTCAAGCTCTTTACTGGCTTCCTGCGGTATCTGATTCCTGCATGTTTAACTTTAAATAACTGTCTGCAAGTTTTAATTTCAAGTAGCTGTCTGCACTAAAGTCAGTGCCTGCTTAATGTCTCTCATGTACTAGGTAGCCATTTTATGTGTCAGGTACCCATCTTTATGATTTTCCCCACTTCAAGGTGGTGGTATGTTACAGTTCATTCGGGGACTCCAACTTGCTGCGGCAACATATAAGCTGAAATTTTATTGGCATGCCCACCCCATTCCAAGGTGGCGAGGCTCGGAGAACAACATACTCTGTTGTCTTCGGGCGGGATCATACAAGCCTTGGGCAGACATGCCAGTAAAATTCCGCCCATAGAGTTCTGAAAAAGAGTCACATTGGACTCCAGATGTTCACCCTATTTCTCTCTCCGCAGACGTTGCCAGACCTGCTGGGTTTTCCAGCCCTTCCTGTTTTTATCTCAGTTCTCCAGCATCTGGAGATTTCTACTTCTTTTATAATGCACTTTTACGTGTCGTAGTCTGGAGCTCTGGATAGTGATGGTAGAGGTCTGGAGCTCTGGATAATGATGGTAGAGGCTCCAATTTTCTTTCCATCATATGGCTGACCAGGAATCTCTCCCACTCTGATCACCTGCCATTGGCTTGAGTGGAAAGATTTTGCAGGTAGATACTTGACTTGTTTGGCTGCCTTATGAATGAACCTTCCTTGGCGACAGGTCTTGGGGGTAGGACCTGAACCTGGAGCTTCTGACTCAGAGGCAGGGACACTGTGCAGTGTGCCACAGAGCTCTTTGTAGAATAAAGTACTAGTGTTGAAATCCTATGCTATTCATAGATTTAGATGAAGAATTGGGTGGCAATGGTGTTGGTCCTCCTGTTCCTCCAGGGAATTCAAGAAATCTCACAACACCAGGTTAAAGTCCGACAGGTTTACTTGGAATCACGAGCTTTCGGAGCATTGCCCCTTTATCAGGTGAATTGAGAGGTAGGTTTCACAAACATAGCATATATAGACAAAGACACAGTTGCATCAAAGTCCAAATAAACCTGTTGGACTTTAACCTGGTGTTATGAGACTTCTTATGGTGCCCACCTGAGTCTAGCTGGCATCTCCAAATCCAGGTGTAGTTGACTGCTCCCTGGCACAGAATAGTACAGAATGAAGTTGATTCAATATTATTATACCAAGAGGAGTAACAATTTTGGAGGAATGGAATGACAAATACACAGAATGTAAAATATACCTGCCCGTTCTCAGCTATACAAAGAGAACTTATCCTGCTACCTTCATGTAATTAATCTTCTTGTGCCGAGCACTTTAGGCTGTTGGATTATTTTCTACATTTGAAGGATCAGAAATTGATTAGATTCACCCAGCACATGCATAACCCTAAAATTATGGTTCATGTTAGGTTCTATTCCCATTATACATGATAGATTGTGAATGAATGAAATGTTAACCTATTCACTTCACAATTTATTTCCAATTAGTGTCACAATGTTTGGCTCTAACTTATCATAGAATGCTCGTGGGCATCAGTGTCATGGCACAGTGGAACATCTGGCTGAATATTGCAAATACATAACTATTTATTTTGGCTAGTGCAACTTGTCTTCCTTATTCATGAGCACCTTCTGGCTGAGCTGATTACCTGAATCACTGCTTGAAGGGAAGCACAGTGAAACATCCTGAAATTCCACCATCAAATGATATTGTTCTTTCTGTCCAAAGATAAAGTGAATACAAGACAGCACTATGCCAAGTTCCTGGAGTTATTGGTAACTATTTAATTTAGATTAGTCATCCAAAGCAACCAAAAATGAAAATGTTGTTCAGAGATGCAGATTATCATGAACACCTTCAGCCTGTACCAAATGAATACTCTTTCATTAATGCATGATTAAATCAGGGCTTAACCAATCAATGAAAGTACTATAAAATTATTCAAGCCTGTCACAACAATAGTTGAGAATCATTGTGCCTTTTGTTTGTCCTTTAAGTGGGTTAAGCTATAGTATTGGATTCACTAGGCTGTTGTCTTTCTAGCCCACATCATGCGCAATGCAACAGGTCAACGTGTTCCCTATAGGCCTTTTTCTTACTAAAGGAGTGACAAACAGGGATCTCTCCGCTAAACGGGCAGCATTCTGCATTGTGACCTTTAAGGATTGCTATTAAACTACTCAACACCTGAAATGAGAAAGTGCAGTGACTGTGTGGGCGTACTTCAGCTATTTGTAGCAGAAGTTTCCAATCCAGGTAGTACCCCAATTCGTTATAAGGAGCATTCAGGAGCATTAATTCTTGCCACCGGTCCACCCAGGTGACCACAGAGCAAGCCATTAAGTAGCTGAAAGTGAGATTTAGATGCTTCGACTAATCCAGTACAGCTCAACAGTATGGCTACAGCTAGGGCTTCATATACTGCGGTGGGCTAATTGTAGCACTACAGTGGTGGGTTTGGGGTCGGCGCGGGGGGGGGGGGGGGGGGGGGGGGGGGGGTGGTGGTGGAGGGTTGGGGGGGTGGCGGCACTTGTCTAATGAGGACATCATTCATTGCCACACCTCATCCAATGTGGAGGAGTGGGGTTAAGGAGGCACATGGTGAGGAACACATGGCGAGGAACACCAAAGCTATCATAGAAACATAGAAAACAGACACAGGAGTAGGCCATTCGGTCTTTGAGCCTGCTCTGCCATTCATTTTAATCAGGGCCGATCATCAAATTCAATATCCTGATCCCGCATCCCCCCATATCCCTTTAGCCCAAAGAGCTATATCTAATTTCTGTCACTGGATTCCCACAGAGGATGGGTGTCATACTGAACCAATAGCTTTTTCCATCAATCCAGCAACTTTCACAATGCATTTATTAAATTCAGTTTCACAAATTCCAAAGCTGGAACTTGCCAGCCCTGTGCAATAAATACTGCAGCATTACACCCTCACAGGGGACCAAACTGTGTTCCTTAACAATATTAATGCAAGCATTTTGCGATGAGCATTGATTATTTTTCATCCTTCACATATCAAATTACATTACTCACTCACACCCATTTCCTGCTTGAACCTGCTCATTCATCTTAAACTCTGCATTTGATTATGCGATTCGAAATGACTTATTCTCACATAAAATTCTTTGACAATTATTTTAATAATTGATATAGGGCATGCTTAAATGGGGTTCCCCCTTGTCAGGGCTTAAACTAAAAATAATTAAGCTAATGAATTGGCTGTCAACATGCTGGCTAGCCAGATTAGCTGATGGTGGAATTTTACTTGTAATGAAATATTTAAAGTGAGGAGATATAAATCAAATGGATTCCGACTGACATCTAGGATTACTGAATAACTCTCTGTTTCTAATTTTGACTTTCTAAAATCTACTAATTTCCTTCTCTAGCAACATAACATATGAACATACAAGTTAAGGTGTAAAGATTTGAAGTTTATTTATTAGTGTCACAAGTAGGCTTGCATTAACACTACAATGAAGTTACTGTGAAAATCCCCTAGTCGCCATACTCTGGCGCCTGTTCGGGTATACTGAAAAAGAATTTAGCACGGCCAATGCACCCAACCATTACGTCTTTGGGCTGTGGGAGGAATCCAAAACACCTGGAGGAAACTCACGCAGACATAGGGAGAATGTGCAGACTCCACACACAAGACCATGGTTGGTCTGATGGTGGCCTCAACTCCACATTCCTGCCTACTCCCGATAACATTGATTTATTAGTTAAGAATCTATCTACCTCTATCTTAACATTTTAATTGACCCTGCCTCTACTGCTTTCTGGGGAAGGGAGTTCCAAAGACTTAGAATTCTCTGAGAGAAAAATATTCTTTTCATTTCTATCTGAAATGGGAGATCTCTTAATTTTAAACTGTGTCCCCTAGTTCCAGTCTATCCCTTAAGGGGAAACATCTCCTCAGCACCCAAACTTGTCAAGTCCCCTCAGGGTCCTATATGTTTCAGTAAGAGATGGTGACGCAGTGGTTTTGCCTTTGGACTAGTAATCCAGAAACCCCCTGGGGACATGGGTTCAAATCCCACTATGATGGATGGAATTTAAATAAAAATGAAACCGGATGGACCACCTGGCATCAACCTTGGCACTGGAAATGACAATGGTAACCCCAGCCTGCTGACCCTGCGAAGTTCTCACATCAGGGAGGCTTGTGCCAAATTTAGGACAGCTGACCCATAGACCAGTCAAGCAACAGCCTGATGTAGTTATACTCACAAAATTATACGTTACAGATAATGTCCAGACACATCCAACACCTTTGCTGGGTATGTTCTGTCCCATCAGCAGAGATTCGACAGAGCCAACAGAGGTGGCTGCAATAAAATCAGGAAATAGTAGCCTTGAGAGTCCTTAATATCAACACCGGACACCATGAAGCCTCATGGCACTATGTCAAATATGGGCAAGGAAACCTGCTGATTATGACATACTATCTCCCCTCAGCTGCTGAATTGTGTTGAACATCACTCTGAAAAAGCAGAGAAGGTGGCAAAGGTGCAGAATGTACTCTATCACCAAGAGTGGCTTGGTAGTTCCACCACAGACCAAGCTGGCAATGTGCTAAAGTACATTGCTGCTAGATTGACACTATGGCAGATGGTGACAGAATCAACAGGAGGGAAAAATATACTTTATCCATGGGGAGTTCAGGGGGGCATGCCAGAAGCAACACCAGGCATAACCTGAAGCTACAACACAGGACAACTTGTATACCATACAGCAGAAGCAGCAAGTAGTAGACAGAACTAAGTGATTCCACAATCAGATTTAAATTCTCCAATCTTGCCACATCCAGTCATAAATGGTAGTGGACAATTAATCAATTCAATGGAGGAGGACGCTCCACAAATACTTCCATCCTCAGTGATGGAAGAGCCCAGTATATTAGTGCAAAAGGTAAGGCTGAAGCATCCACAACAATCTTTAGCCAAAAGTGCGAGTGGATGATCCAGTAGTAGTGAAGACTTGTGTTCCAGAACTCGCCATGCCCCTAGCCAATCGTACAGCAACAATACTGACACCTATAAGACAATGTCAAAAATTATCCAGGTATGTCCTATACACAAAAAAAAGTACAAATCCAATCCAGCCAATTATTGCCCCAGTCTACTTTCGATTATCAGTAAAGTGATGGAAGGAATCATCAACAGCGCTGTCATGCAGCACTTACTCAGCAGTAACCTGTTCACTAACACTCACTTTGGGTTATGCCAAGATCACTCAGCTCCTGACCTCATTAAAGCCTTGGTTCAAAAATGGACAAAAGAGCTGAACTCTAGAGGTGAGGCACTAGCGACTGTCCGACATCAAGGCAGCATTTGATCAAGTATGACATCGAAGAGCACTAGCAAAATTGGAGTCAATGAGAATTGATGGGAAATCCTCCACTGGTTGGAGTCACACCTGGCACAAGGAAAATGGTTGTGGTGGTTGGAGCTCAGACAGCTCAGATCCAGGCTATCACTGCAGGACTTCCACAGTGTAGTAGCCTCGGCCCAAACATCTTCAACTGCTTCCTCAATGACCTTCTTTCCACCATTAGGTCAGAAGTAGGATATTTGACAACGATTGTTCAATGCTCAGACCATTTGTGACTCCTCAGATACTGAAGCAATCCAGATGCAGCAAGACCTGGACAACATCCAGGTTTGGGCTGACAAGTAGGAAGTAACATTTGCACCATGCAGGTGCCAGACAAGGACTGTCTTCAACAAAAGACAATCTAACCATCACCACTTGATATTCAATGGCATTACCATCACTGAATCCCCTAGAATTAACATCCAGGGGATTACTATTGACCAGAAATTGAACTGGACTGGCCATATAAATATTGTGGCTACCAGAGTAGATTAAAGGCTAAGAATCCTGCAACATGTAACTCACCTCCTGATTTCCAAAAGCCTGCCCACATTCCACAAGGCATAAGCCAGGAATGTAATGGAATGCTGTCTCCTTCCTGGGATGAGTGTAGTTCCAACAATACTCAGGAAGCTCAACTCTTTCAGGACAAAGCATCCCACTTGATTGGCACTGCTTCCTCAAACACTCACTCTGTCCACCACAGACACGGTGGCAGCAGTGTGTACCATCTAAAAGATGAACTGCAGGAACTCACGAAGGCTATTTAGACAACACCTTCCAAACCCATGACCACAAACATCTAGAAGGACCAGGGCAGCAGATACTGGGGAAACAGCACCATCTGGAGGTTCCACACCAAGCCACTCACCATCCTGACTTGGCAATATATCACCATTCCTTCACTGAGTCAAAATCCTGGAACTCCCTCTCTAGCACTACTGTGGGTGTATCTACACTCAGAGACTGCAACCGTTCAAGAAGGCAGCTCACTATCACCTTCTCAAGCCAGCAATGTCCACATCCCGTTAATGAATTTTTAAAAAAATTACCTCTCATTCTTTTAAATTCCAGTGGAAATAGGCCCATTCTCATCAGCTAACTCCCCAGGCATTATTTGAGTAAACCTTTCCTGAACTGCTTCTCATGTATTTATTTCCTTTCTTAAATGAAGAGACCAAAATTGTACACGGTACTCTAAACGTGGTCTCACCCTTACAACGGCAGCAAAACATCTCTGCTTTTATTATTTCATTCCTTTTGCAATAGATGAAGACATTCCACTTGCTTTCTAAATCACTTACTGTAGTTGCAACCTAACTTGTGATTCATATATCAAGATGGTTACTAGAATGGTTCAAGGGCTGAAGGATTTCAGTTTTTCAGAAGAATGAAGAAAGCAATGTTGTCCTCCTCAGAGCAGTGAAGATTAAGAAGAGGTTGGATGGTTTAGATGGAGTAAATAGGGAGAAACTGTTTGCAGTGGCAGAAGGGTTGGTAAACGAAGGATACAAATTTAAGGTGATTGGCAAAAGAACCAGGAGTGCCATGAGGAAACATGTTTTTACATAGCAAGTTGCTGTGATTTGGGATGCACAGCCTGAACAGCTGGTGGAAGAGATTCAATAATAATATCGAAACTCAAAATATTTGAACAGTAAATAAGTATTGGGTTTTGGGACAGTGCTGGGGAGTGGGAGTAATTGAATAGTTCTCCCAAAGAGCTGTCATAGGTACAATGGGTCAAACAGCCACCTTCTGTTTTATATCCTTATATGATTCGATAAGGTTAGAATGTGTCAGGGCAATGATTGCTCATCTTGGTGTCCTGTGCCACTTACAACCTATGAGCTTTACTTTAATTTGCAATTCCTTGTACTCCATCTGCAGCACAAACCCAAGCTCATCTGCTGTCCTTTTTTGATATGTGCAAAGGGTGCAGCAAAATCCCAGAGCTAATTTATGGGCCAAAAGCACTTGTAAAACACTGCACATTCAAAGACACTCAATACCATTATGGAAGCCTGCTATTATATTATTACCTGTCACTGAAAGATAATGGCTGAAGTATTTTTCCCAATACAAGGAATGAAGTGAAGAACAATAGAGATGTATAAAATATAATTAAAGTATTTTAATGCTATTTGACGTTTATAATCCTGAATGTATGAGACAAGAGGCACACTATCTTATACATTGTTCTCTGAAGTACTCATTAAATCAAACTTTAAACTCAAATAAAATATTATTGCGAATGATTGTGTGTGTTAGCATGGTGAAGTAATGGGCAAGCTGTGAATGGAGCCTCTTTAACTAATTTCAAGGGGATGGAGGGGGGTGCAGGGAGAGTTCGACAGTGCTTCTGCTTCCACTAAATGAGAGGGGCAGAGAGACGCTGCAGCTTGGCTGTAACTGCAGTTGCAAGTTATGAATTGGCTATATTGAAAAAAAATGCAAGGTTTTAAAAGGGTTGTGTGGACATCTCCAAATATAACCCAGAGGTACTGAAGAATTATCTACCAAATAAACCAAAAAACAAGCTGGCAGAGAATGTGAGTTCAAATATTCCCATGATAGCTTGAGAATTTGAATTAAAATTTGGTAGTCTGGAAATAAAAAGCAGGTGTCAGTAACAGTAACCAGAAAAGTAAGAAAATTGGATGACCATAAAAACCCAACAGTTTCATGAATATCTTTCAGGGAAAGAAACATGCAGTCCTTATTGGTTTGGCCTATATGTTACACTTGACACCCATGGCAATATGATTGACTCTTAACTGCCTTCTGAAGCGGAAACAACTCAGTTAGGACGAATGCTCTGGCAATTCAAGAACAAAGACTGCCACTACAGCATTCTCAGGGCAACTGGGCATGAGCAATGGCAGCAATGCACACAACCCAAAAATTGATACAGAGGTGTGTTGATGCCAAATATAAAATTTAAATTTCATCTACTGGACACTCAACAGTTAAGACAAAAACACTGACTTACGATGGCTGCCACAGGCCACCTGACATGTCTGCAATGGCAACTTGTTCAAGATTCTGGAAGTTACCAATGTAGATTATAATTATGACATACCTCATGTGAAATGCCAAAGATTACTTCAAAGATAGACTCAAATTTGAAACTCTTCAGTACCTCTGTGTTATATTTGGAGATGTTCACACAACCCTTTTTAAACCTTGCATTTTCTTTTCAATATAGCCAATTCATAACTTGCAACTGCAGTTACAGCCAAGCTTTCAGCCTATCTTTCACAGCATCACTGTCAGAGTCACATTACATGCCATCAGACAGAGTGTTAAATCAGGTGAGAAAACCTGTGTGAAACTCATTGGCTTCACAGATGTCTTTCCAGCTTGATCAGGCTTCCAGCTTGATCAGGCAGAACTCTGAAAATTTCAAAGTGCTGGTGAAAATCACAGTCAGCTGGAGGGGGGGCGGGGGCTAAACATACTGGCAATACTGGGAGTCTGAAAGCTGCAGCTCTAAAAAGGTACCCGATACTAAAGTTAAGTTTAAGGCTGCCGGCCCCCCCACCCTGCCAACAGACATCGGGATCTCCCCAGCAGATATGGAGAACACCCTCTACCCTCACACGCAGAAGGAGACAGCCCCCACCCATATGTCAGACACTCCATGGATAAGGGAAGCCTCCACACCTATGCATAAGGGGTAACACCCCCGTGAAATGTCCCGTGGCAGTTTCCTCAGCCAAGAACAGTCGAAAAGAACTCAAGATCAGTGAACTATATTTATTTAGCCTTTTATCATTGAACTTTAATCCTGCTCTACTTTATAACTTGTAATTTTGTGTGTTTGTGTAGTGGGGTGGGGGGCAGTATGTACGTGTGTCTTTAAACTCAGGAAAGCTTGTTGGAGTTCTATACAGTCAGCACATGAACAGTTAAGTACATACACTGAATTGGCACATTTGTCCCTATAAATTTCAAAAACCATGTTGTAATTAATTAAGGCATGAATTAAAAGGAGGAATTCTTGCACTTATCCCACGTGGCTGTAATAGAACAAAATAAAAAAAGTGATTTAATATAGTTAACTGTCCGATTAGCCAAAAAAAAAGAAACACAGAAACTAAAAGCAGGAGTAGGCCAATCAGCCCTCCCAGCCTGCTCCACCAGTCATTTTGATCATGGCCGATCATCAAATTCAATATCCTGATTCCCATTCACTCCAAATCCCTTATTTGCTTTAGCTCCAAGATCTATATCTAATTTCTTCTCGAATTCAGGCAACACTTCGGCCTTAACTACAATCTGTGGTAGTGAATTCCACACATTCACCACTCTCTGGGTGAAGAAATTTTTCCTAATTTCTCTAATAATTCCAATAGGTGTGGCATCTTTTGGACTTAACAACAACCATAAGACAATGTAGTGTAATAATGCTTGCAAAGTGGGTACTATAATTTCTTGAACTGTAATGCACCCAGCAGCGTAACAGGGAGAATAAACAGAGGCAGCATCGAGGAAGAAAAACTGCTCAAAGTGGAAGGAAGAGGCGGAGAAGATGATCATATCCATCTAGGATTTTTGGGCAGCAATTTTCTCATTTTAACCTCAGTAAGAAACCTTGGCTGCAATTTTATGTTCATGCCACACTCCCGCTGCAGCAAAGAATTTGGCATCCAGCCAAATCTCCGTTCATTGCAGCGGAATGGGAAAATCCCGCCAATGTGAACAGCCGTAACATTCCTTTCTATGTCCTTTTTATCTTTGCTCCAGTGTCCTTTTTATCTTTGCTTCACTAAGAAAGTACACACTGAAATCTTCCATCAGAGAAGGTGTCACTCCTGTGGCTATGAAATGGACAATAGCTACTTCATATCGGGCTTCTTCCAAGCTGGAACAGGCAGCATCTCTAACACCCCGCAGTTTGCTATTCACTTGTTTATGGGTCAATGACAATTTGTATGCGAAGGGTGGGGAATACATTGGATTGTCTCCTTCCACAGGCAGATGGATTGAGAACTGGGCTTTGCTTTGATGGTGAGTTTCTCACGGGCCAGGGTGCCATTGACTGCATATACATGTTGTGCAGGTGCTGCATGTTAACTTTTGAGATATACAGCAGGTGCCATTTCCTGAATGCCCAGTTGGTGTGTGACCATGCTTAGACTATCATGCAGGTTGATGTCTGATATGTTGGCAGCGGTCATAATACCTTTCCTCTGCCAGCCCTATGGCACTCTCCAGAATACATGCATGATTTGTGCAGTTTGCTGTACTCTCACCATTATGAGGGCACAGACCTTGCCACCACATATGGTGAAGGAGCAGCGCTCCAAAAGCTCGTGCTACCAAATAAGCCTGTTGAACTTTAACTGGTGTTGTGAGACTAATGGAATAAGCACACGTTAGGAGACATGAACTGACAGACAGAAAAAAAGATTGATAGGAAGAAATGCATGTGAACCTATCTCTGAGATAAAATGGGTAACTGTTCAGTTACATTATATTGGTAAGATAGACAAAGGTAAGTAATTAACTTAGAAGGTTTTAATTTGGCATTGTAGTGCTGTATGAGGGAAAAGCTTATTCTTTAAAGTGGGACTAGACTAATCGTGGAACTCAGTAAGTTTTGCATTTTGAAAGAATAATGTCACAAATTTGATTGAAAGAAATTAAAATCTTGTTATGAATAATCTAGAAAATAGAGCAATTAAATTACTTGGTTATTTCAAGTTATGTAAATAGCAATAAGAATAAAGGGATGTGAGGTACATTGGGAATCAATTCTATTCTGAATTCCTGTAAAGGGATAAATTACTATGTGAATTCTGGAGGAGACGGAAAAATGGTATTTGGAGCTGGCACCAAGCTCATTGCTTATCCTGGTTAGAGATCAAACTAATGAGGACCATAGAATACTAAGCTGCACATAAATGATAAATTTTGGTCAAAATAATGTATCAAAGATCAGTGGAGAATAAATTAATCTGGCCAAAATTAAATTATATGCTTACATTATGTACTTGGGTAGCCCTAATATGTGAGGCTGGCAGAACCTAAATTGATCTAAATGAGCTAGGGATAATGCAAGATCAGGCACGCGTTAATGTTGTCATTAACAGAATATCAATATTGCATGTGTGTTCTTGGTTGCGCAATCACTCAGCAATGCACATTGCACTGGCTGCACAATGCAATCAGTATTTCTCTCTTCTTGGCCTTTTGGCTAAGACCAAGTGGAGTATCAACATGCTGCACTTGGTTGAAGTCGTTAGCTTACATTTCAGCTTCATTTGAAGCAATTTTTTAAAGCAGCATTTTGGCCTTTTGGCTAAGATGCAAATATGATCAAGCCTTGGAGGAGGAGTTACACCTACTCCAATCAGCTTGGATCATGTAGATCAAGCCCAAGACAGGAGGTGAGACCCCTGTCTTGTCAGCTTGGATCGGGAATGTCCCAACTTGTTGGGACTCTGAATTGGCTTTAATTTGACTTGATTGGATTGGAATAAAGTAAACAAAAAAAAAATGCAATCATGGGAATGTGCCGCTAGCTCCAAGTTAAAGTTACAAGCTGCCTGCATTGGTAGTAACAGATTGATCTGTGAAAGAATTAATACATTTCATGGAAAAATTAAAATGTTAATGAGGCTAACAATTAGGAATACATCTTAACTAACAGAACTTAAAATATGCAGCCTGTGAACTATAGGCCAGAAAGACAGCTACCATAGAAGCAGCTGGATTGTCTATATCTCTGGAGGGCAGCCAGCCAGATATGCCGATGGTTTTGTAATCTGTAAATATCTCATATACAAAATCCACAATGATTTTAATTTGATAAACAACTTGTTTACTAATTGTTTTTCTAGAGAAACAAAGAAGCAACAAAAGTATTTTTTGGCCTCTGCTGAAGTTCACTTTAAATTAATGACTGCTATCTCAGGCAGTAAGTCAGCCATCTGTGGACATTGGTTGACTCCTGTTCTGTTAAACATGTTGGGTGGGATTCTCCCTAAAAAAAACTCTAAGTGTCGAATTTGTGTAAAACTGGAATAATTCCCACTGCTTTTTTCAGCGGGATTTTCAAAAAGAATCTCCCACACTCTGTGCACTGTAGAGTACACTAGCATGAATCTCATTAAAAATCAGCGGGTGGGGCATATCCCCCCCCCCACCCCGACCCCGGCGATGGCCAGCCCCGAGTGTTGGCCTCCCCCACCCTGTCACTGATCCCAAAGTGCAGAGTGGCAGCAACATCCTCCCTGCCCCAACCTCACCAATCTCTGTTCATAGAGGACCCATCCCCTATAGGCCCTGTTCTATTAGGCATCACCTCATTAACACTGCTTGATGCCTGGTATGCAGTGCTGAAGTGCCAAATTGCCCCTTGGGCAGTGCCAGAGACCAGGCTCCTCCCCCTTGCCTGACTCTCTTGGGGGCCTCAATTGCCCCCCCTTTATTCTAACGTTGGTAGAGAGCTGCTGTAAACTCTGCTGGGGTGAAACACTCCTGGCTGGAGGGAAAGGCCAGCGGACCCGGAGACTTCAATCCTGGGCCTGCTAATGATATTTAAAAGCCGATTTGAATAATTTATACAGCTCTGTGTCGATTTTTGGTGCAGAGCTGACGGCGCCGTAGATCTGCTGGCCAGAGACTAGCAGAAGCCATGGAACCCAGTGGGGAGTCCATTACCTGGCCTCGCTTGAGTCTCCTGGCCCACTGCACATGGCTGGGATAATCACTCCCGTTATGATTAGCTTTAGTTACAATTTGTGCTATCTTCATTTATAAACTGTAATCTCTAATTGGTTTTAATAATAAACATTTCTTAAATAAGTATAAAAGAGTTGCAGCCTCACATTTATCCTCATGAGCCCACATATACAATAAAAGCATCCTTGGTTTTGAAATTCTATGAGATGACATTGGGAATCTATTGACAATAGTTCAGTCTGCAATAATGTAACTCTATATATGTTTTATCCTAAGATAAATTTGCTAGAGTAGAAACTCTGGGGATGTTTTATTTCAGGACTCAGTCTATAGCTGATCAAGCAGACTATCACTGAATATCTCCATCCTCTTTTGCGGCTCGGAATCTCCAGTGCCATTGAAAGTGAACAGAGTTTTGGCTGGAATGCCAAATTCTCCATTCTCACTTGCAGTGGGGTGGGCATGGATAAGATTGGAGAATGCTACTTTATGTCACTTTAATAATTTGAAATTTCTCTCTGTTGGGATTCTAGCCTAAAATAAGGTCAAAGGAATAGGTTTACCTAGATGGTGGGTAAAGATAGCAGAACCATTAACAGATTCAGTTTGGTAAAGTTCCTTTGGAGTTTCAAGTCCGCCCAGCACTTAGAATCAAAATGGTGAAATAGGGTCCAGAGTGTTGTACATCCTTGGAAACTTCACCCCTGAAGACTGTGGTTGTTCAGTAACTGAGTACATTTAAGACTGAGAGCCAATGAAGTTTTGAACTTTAAATGAATTAAGGTATTTTGTGATTGGACAGGAAATGGGAATTGGGTTTGAAAATTAGCTTTGATGTTATTGAATGACAGTGCGGGCTGAATGGACCACATGGCTATCTCTCCCGATTCCCTTTGTTTGAGATGTTTTACTGTTATTATGTTACATATAAACAATGCAGCCACCCCCCCTTCTCTTTCTGTACAGTTTCTAATTATGTTAGTCTGCAATATTTGTCAGTCTCGTTCTCAATATTATCATATTTCAATTATATGTACTACATTTGGTTCATCATTATGGATTATTACCTGCAATTTCCTTGTTATATATTGGATGCTGTACAGGCAGTTTAATTTGTCTTTATTCATTGTTGATTTTACTTAGATTTCAATAGTCATTTTATGCTTCTTTTTTCATTATTGTATTTGTTCCTTATGTTGCCATTTAATCACATCACCTTCTTTTATCTTATGTTAATTCCACCAAATTTGCCCCTTCCCCCAGCATCCTTACGCCTTCAGCTCACTCATCTGAATGTTTATCAACAGCCATAAATAAGATTTTTCATTGAACACTGGTCCCTGTCCCCTCTCAAATGGAACATCTCCTTCCCACACCACTCTTTCAGCTATGCATTCGCTTACCTGATCTGTCTGCCTCTCTGCCAATTAGTAAGTGACTGTCTGATTTAAAAGAAAAAATTATCTCTAACTCCTGACGTTTCCTGAGTTGGGCCTCCTCACTCTTTTTTTCCCCAGTGGACTCTGACAACTGGATCTTCTCACTCCCTGTCCAGGTTCCTCTCCATTTGCTCCCAGGCTTCCTTCTAACCTTTGCAGCATGTCAGCAACACACTATTCTCAGACAAGATTGCAAAGAAAGCTATCTATCCTAATAATTATCAAATCTCCAATGACCACAAACTTTCTGTTCTGCTCTTTCTCTTATCTCCACCTGCCTTAGACTGCCACAGACTCCACAGTGACATGGTTAGCATTTTGGCTGTCTACAAGGGGCTAAATTGCCCTTTAGTATCATGGGGACTAGCTAGGGTAAATGCATGGGGTTATGGGGATAGGGGCTGGGTGGAATTACGGTCAGTGCAGACTTGATGGGCTGAATGGCCTCCTTCTGCACTGTAGTATTCTATTAATGCTTGAGTTAAAAATCAATAGTTTTGGTCAAGACAAGATTGGAAATGCTGTAAATCTGAAATAAAGTGTAAAATCTTCGAAATTAACAACAGGTCTGTCAGTATCGGTAAAGAGAAAAGACAGACTGATTGAAGGCTTGGGTCTGTAATTTTCCATTAGACACCAATAGCAGTGTTTGCACTTCTAAAACATCAATAAATGCCTTTCTCTACAGAGGTGTTGATGGACCTGCTGCCCATTTCCAGCACTCCCAATTGGCTTTAGAGTTCTAGTTCATTTAAAAAATTTACTCCTGTGGCCAGAAAACTGTTAGTGCAAATCAGGTTCACAATGCTTCACTCCACTTCTCATTTCAGTTTTGACAACTGCAATTGTCAGTATCCAACACAGAATGGGGCTGACAAAACAATTATACTGATGTTAAACATTTATAGCTGCTCCTGTGAAGTAGTTCATGGTTTGGATATGAGAAATAAAAATGAATGAAGCATTAACTGAAATAATCCTTCTATACTCCAAAGAGTATTCGAGTGCTGAAACTCGGTGCTGGCCATATTGCTTCCTGTTTGTTGTGGACTCTCACATTTGTTACTTTCTGCGTGCAATTTGTTCACGTGAGCATTGGAAGATAATAATTAGTCTTGGTAGGGAGTCTCTTCTAGATATAATAGCTATTTTCCAATCTTTTCTTTGAAACCATTTATAAAGTAATCTGAGGATTTGATCCCCGCATAGAGATGGTTATTTGCCTTCATAATCAAGTCACTTCACTACAGGAGTTCGCAGTATCTGTAGATATATAATGTTTAGTAAAGCCATGCAGAAATTTACAAATGCTGAAAATCATAAAGCATTCTTAGCAACTTTTAATGTTTTGAATCCATTCAGTAATGGAGTCAGCAATAAGATCACTGTGGTTTTACAGAATAATTGAATTATATTCGTCGCCTTGTTTTGTTGAATGGATAAAAAACAATTTTTTAAATTCTTAGAGATTTCTTTGTCCCTTTCCCCCACCCCAGTATTGCTTTAGCGTAGCAGTAACAGCCAAACATCACCATTTCATATTCATTCTGAATGATTGTTCAGGATCTGTCAGAGAATTGGGAAATGCATTTGGTGGAGATGGGGGCAGAAATTCGGAATACAATAGCAAGAATAAAGCATTTAGTCCCTCATTTAAGATTATTGACAAGCTCTATAGCAGAGAACTCAGCTATGAATGTCAATGGGATGGCATACAGAAGAATGCTGATGAACATACACAAAGATAGGATTGCATTGGCAGGCCTGCTATCAAGTTTCTTGACACTGTCAAGGAACACGGATCAGCCTTGTTCTCACTTGGCGCAGGGCTTTGTGCAGAACTTAGAGCCCATCCTTTCCAGTGCGGAAAAGCCAGCTTCATGTCAGCACTCGCGCACTCAACTATGATGGCCAATGTTTCAGCCTCCATTGCAGCACAAGCAGAAGCCACAAGCAATACTGCAGGGAGGGCTCAGACGGACATCATGTTTTTATCGTGCCATGTTAGACTGCTGCATGGCATGGCTGTAGATTTCACTGCTTGAAATGAAATCCAAAGCCGTTGTTATTTCCTTTCAACCAGCCACCCCAAAATGCTGTCAACCATGCTGCAAAGCTGTGTCCTCAAGGTGGATAGCTGCTTGAGATCATCCTGTTAATTACTCTGTTGACACCACTACTGAAAGTCAGCAGCTATCCATCAGTCAGTCAGTCAGTCTTTGTTTCTTTCTTTCTTTCTTTGTCTTTTTCTCTCTTTCATTTTCTCTTTCTTCCTTTGTCTCTTTATCTCTTCCTTTCTTTCCTTCTTTGTTTCTCTCTCTTTCATTTTCTCTTTCTTTCTTTGTTTCTTTCCTTCTCTCTTTCTTTCTTTGTCTCAATGTCTCTTTCTCTTTCCTTCTCTCTTTCTATCGTTTCCACAACCAGACAAATTGTGTTCATCTGTGTTATGGACATAACATAATGCTTACCTAACAAAATAAAACAGGCAACTATACAATGGGAAGCAGAGTGTTAAGGAATGGAATCTCTTACTTGATGAGATGCAGATGCAGCAGTATTATTATATAGGACCATTTATTGAGTCAGCAGCACTCCGAGTCACTGAACAAACTAGTCTTATCTTTCCACCTGCAAACACTTAAATGAAAAGCAAAGCATACTAACTTCTAAGAATGTGGCCATCCTAATTATCTCCCCAGAATGCATATAGCTTCAACAATGTAAAGTTTAAATGAATTGTATTGCCAAAGTAACAAAAAACTGTGAAAGGATTTCCAAAATGTATAGTTGATAACGGAAATAATTGCTTGCCACTTGTACTATCAGCCCATGTGAATGACCACTCATGACATACATTTTATGGATTATTTCTTGGCGAGTAATTGCATTTTGTAGTTATCATTTCCTAGGCAGACAAGAAAACCATGTTAAATTAGATGAATGACCAGCCTATTTCCCACCGTCAATCACCAAAATTAATTGAGACAGATAACAAATATCAAGAAATACAGCACAAATAGGGTCTGAAAATTAAGGCACACAAAATTCCATTGGTTCACTCATATCGGAATAGTTCTGTTGTTTTGGCTGAGTGAAGCAGGACTTGTTGATCTTGTGCTGTTACGATGATTAGCAGTCTTATGTCAGACATTCAGTTTGAACGTGCAAATGTGTTTATACTAATATCATGGAAAGTGCTCAACCATGAAAATAGTTTCAGAAGGCAAGTGTTCTCAACGTTGTGGTCAAATAAGCTAATTTAAAATGTATTAGATAAACCCTTAGGGTAAATAAATGACATCCTTTGCATTCCTTTCCACTTGTGGCTTTAATTTGACTTAGCTTCCTTAATTCGATGTGAGGGCGATTCAGCAAAATGTGCCATTTCATTTACTGCTGCCTTGGCCCTTGTTGGGGATACATTTTCATTTTCCAACAGTAAATGTCACATTTGTTCTCTCTGTTCTCCCCGCCTGTGTGGATTTCCTCCAGGTGCTTCGGTTTCCTCCTACCGTCCAAAGATGTGCAAGTTAAGTGGATTGGTCATGCTAAATTATCCCTTAGTGTCCAAAGATGTATAGGTTTGGGGGGGTTAGTGGGGTAAACATGTGGTGTTAAAAGAATAGGGTGGGATGCTCTGCTGGAGTGGTGCAGACTTGATGGGCCAAATGGCTTCCTTGTGCACTGTAGGATTCTATGATGTGTCCCTTGCAGTTTGCAGGTTGCTTTTTTTTAGTGTAAGCATAAACTACTAGCTACCTCGAACAGGGCATTAAATTCTCATTGAAAATGGTGCTTAAAATGGAAAAGTAAAGTTTATTTATTAGTCACAAGTAGGCTTACATTCACAATACAATGAAATTACTGTGAAAATCCACTCCAGCACCTGTTCAGGTACACAGAAAGAGAATTTAGCGTGGCCAGTTCACCTAACCAGCATGTCTTTGGACTGTGGGAGGAAACTGGAGCACATGGAGGAAACCTGCGCAGACACAGGGAGAATGTGCAGACTCCATATAGGCAGTGACCCAGCTGGGAATCAAGCCAGCTCTCTCTGGTGTGAAGCAGCAGTGCTAAACATTGTGCCACAGTGCTGCCCTGTGTATAAAAGTGCATGAGCCAGTGAGAAGTGCTGATTGAGTTATTCATATTTAAATTTTAAGTTTATACTCACATTTTCTCACAAGTGTGCCATTCTCAATGCTACTGTGTGTTCCTTCTCTGTGAAGTACTATATGCAACATATAAGAAAAAAAGGAAGACTAGTGTAACATTTTTCAGGGGGCCAATTAAATCAAAGGTAGATATCTTCCTCCTGTTAGACTTGTTGCTAGAGATTGAACAAATATTCAGTTGTCCCAGGGGATTTAGGAGTTACATGTGTGATGATTACTCTAAGCTGCTGTAAGACGCACATTGAACTTTAGGATTTAAAATTGAGGTTCATACTCAGGTTAATATCGAAGTTTTCCCTTAATGTAGTTCCAGGGGAATGTAAGCATGAGTAAAATCATAAAGTCAGATTCTTAAATCCGTGTAAGAACATTGAATCTTAGATAAATTAGGTGTTAATTGTGGGTAGAAGTCCTGTTTCTGAATCAAAAAGTTGTGGGTTCAAGTTCTACTCCACAAACACTATACTGACACTCCAATGTTGTGCTCACACTGTAAAATTACTGGACAATAACATAAATTGCCAGTACTCACTTCCAAAGCAAACTGTACAAAGCTATCAGCCCCTGAAAAAAGTTGTAGGGATTGCAATGTACAATTAACCTGCATCCTTACAGTGGAATTTAGGCAACATACCAGCTCCATGCTGCCTACTGATTAACGTGATGACAGCAATGCAATTGAATGGCTGCAGCCTCTATCAAGGGCCTAAAAACATGAGAGACAAGCACTAGTTAAAGCAAACTTGTACTACCTAAAGCCAACTAACAACTCGAACAAAGGATGTGCTGGAAGTTGATCTACAGCTGATTCTGATCTGTGAAATACAAAAGCATGACGCAACATGGGAGGTAAACACAGTAAAAAGTCTGACAACACCAGGTTTCAGTCCAACCGATTTATTTGATAGTAAACTCACAAGCTTTCGAGGGGACTCCCTCTTCGTCAGGTGAATCGAGGGAGTCCCCTCGAAAGCTTGTGAGTTTACTATCAAATAAATCGGTTGGACTGAAACCTGGTGTTGTCAGACTTTTTACTGTGTTTACCCCAGTCCAACGCTGGCACATCCACATCACAACATGGGAGGGATTTAGACAGTGCACTTGAGGCTTTGACAGAAGAAGCACAGGAGAGGAGGAAAGGTCCCATGTATTAGCAGGAGACAAGGAGGCTCTCCTGACACATGGTCAAAAGTAATTGGGAGCAGATAATTGTGGAAGTCAATGCCAGGAGGACTTCAGTGCAATGCCTCAAGAAATTCAATGGCCTCATACAAGTGGTCAAGGTCAATGAATGCATCTTCAAATGTCATATCCTACCAACTGTGCGACTAGCCTTAGACACTGTTCAATTCACTACTTGACAATTACAAACCTTCCAACAAAGTCTGTCAATCAGGACTTATACATGATATTCATATGTTACACCTCACTTTCATGCTCACTAGAGCTGCAAACTTCACATTTTCATCTCAAACGTTTCACGCACTGCCAGCTGTTAATCCATGGCAACCATATTAGCCAAGCAGATTGCACAGAACATATCCCTCTCTCTTGCAAGACATAGTAGCTCACAATTGGAGGCTAGTCTCTCCTGGTAGGGAGAAGTATGTCTGTTGACCACAATGGTAAGATCATGCTTGGCATTACTGAGACACCCACTGGTGAGGCTATGGCCAAAAGCGGGGCTGAGACCACTGGCCTCCAGCCTGAAGGCACCTCCCTTACCACCTGGAATTGAGCATGATGACTTTTTCTGTTTCCCACACTCAATCTTCAGGTGCATACCAGCCTAGAAATTGAAGCTAGGTAGGAAAAGGCCCTTAAGTAGCCATTAGGTGGCTACTTAAATACCTTAATAGAGGATCCCAGAGGAAATTCTGTCATGCTATTTAATGCTCCCATGCCTCAGAACTGACAGCAGAGGTCATAAAATTTTGGCCATGGAGAAAGAGACAGAAAAAAGGATTGATTTCTGCATCAATCATCGAGCAGAGTTCTGGTGCAGCTTGGCTATATGTTTGAAGAGTTGTGGCTTCTGGATATTTAAGGAACAAGGAGCCGTTGGAATGTGGCCTTGCTGCTGGATGTTTGGAATACGCAGAAGACTGAGTGGAAAGATTTTCAAAAGACACTGGAAGACTCAACATAGTATCATAGAGTAAGAGAGCCTGCTGAAAAACCTGGAACTTAATCTGTAGTAATGTATGTCTGCTGGAAGCACGACATAAAGTAAGAACATATCATAAAGAATATTTCAGATGTGTTAGCTATTAAGTAATTATCTTTTCTTTAGGTTGGTGTAAATAACGTCTGACTTAGGTTGATTTTAGTTTGCTTGTCTTAAAATGTGAAATCTTGCCCTTTGGTCATTTCTGTTGGTTGCTGGTCAATTCAACTCTTTTGCAAAAGCTATTGGTCTCTATAGGGATCATAACAGTAGATCTTCACTGTATTCAACTTGGACCATTAATACGTGATGCACTATATCACCTAGATCACAATATTTTGCCGCCTTCAATTTTGCTCCCTATAGGGTTTAAGTATGTTTAGCATGAGGTCTGCCCACCTGCATAATACGTTTCTAAGTCACTGAAGATTTGCCAGCTGAGATCCAAAAAGATGTTAGGTGGACTGGCCATGGTAAATTGCCCCTTAGTGTCCCAAGATGTGTAAGTTAGAGGGATTAGCAGGGGTTTATGGGGATTGGGCCTAGTTCAGATACTCTGTCGGAGAATTGGTACAGACCCAATGGGCCAAATGGCTTTCTGTACAGTCGGGATTCTATGATTCTATGATATTCCCAGTGATTTTGGTCTGTTTCAGAATTCAGGGGATCTGGTGTTAAATGGTATTGAAGTCTCTATTTCTGAGTACAGCGTTGGACCGTAATAAGACAGCAATCATTTCCACTGTGGGGTAAATATTAATGATAAGATGGTGCTATCTTTTCCTCCATCTAGTCTTGGGTACAGAAGGTGGCTTGCACGGCAGTGAGGCTCCTTACTGTCCATTGCCAGGAGTAGTACCCTCATCTGGACACAAAGGAGTGAAATGCAAAATTGGAAGTTATTAGCTATACATTAATTTCGCCAGGTCTGAAAGCATTGCTGCATTGCTCTTCCATCCATTCATCTAAATTAAACTTTTGTCTTCACATTAAGGTACATTTCACTTCATGTATGCTCAAAAATTCTTTACTTCCTGCGTAGAAAGATATGAAAATGATTTGGTGGCTCTAAAAAGTTCCTCACCTTTATGTAGGCACATTCCTTTTAATTCTACTTGATGGTCAGAAATTCCACTTGCTCCATTGAGCTGCTTCCCTGTCAGTTCTGGACAATTAATTAAATGAGCTGCAAGGTAAGTTTTGGAGCAGTCAGTGCACTCTGTTCTGGGACTATTTGCACAGATTATGCACCACAACAAACATCACTTGTTCTGACAATGTGCTTTCAGGCCCACTAGAAAAATTGCAACACCAAGAATGGGTGCATTATTTGTTGGTAGGTGTTAAAAATTGTTGATTATTTTTAAAGCGTGGTAGCACACCCTAGTTCCAATATACCAATTTAAAGGAAATGTTTAAAGGGCGGCACGGTAGCACAGTGGTTAGCACTGCTGCTTCACAGCTCTGGGGATCTGCGTTCGATTCCTGGCTCAGGTCACTGTCTGTGTGGAGTTTGCACATTCTCCTTGTATCCACATGGGTTTCCTCCTGCAGTCCAAAGATGTGTGGGTTAGGTTGATTGGCCATGCTAAAATTGCCCTTAGTGTCCTAATCTGCTTAGATAAGAGGGGTTAGTGGGTAATGATATGGGGGTAGGGCTTGGGTGGGATTGTGCTTGGTGCAGACTTGATGGGCTGAAGGGCCTCTTTCTGCATTGTAGAGTTTTATTATTCTATATTTTAAGATGCTTGTGAGAAACCTAAGTTAGGGATTTACAATTGGATATGAATGGAACCTAATCAATGCAATTAATATTCTTAGAAAAACTAATGAAGTATTTTTGAAACAAAATTGGAAAGTAGAGGAAAAACTTAACAGGTCTGGCAGCATCTCTGGAGAGAGAAACAGAGTTAGCATTTTGAGTCCAATTTGACAATGCTTTGGAACTGAAGAAAAGCAGAAATATGACGGATTCTACACAGTTATTAAAAAGAGGAAGAGTCTCTTTTGTTCCACCCATTACACATTTGTCCAATGACTCCCAATGTGTGCTGACATTTCTCATAAAACAAGTGAAAGGGCAAGCTAGCCCTCAGTACATATAGAAGCGGGCAAATCATTAAATTTAACATACCATTATAAAAAAAGTAAAAACATAATATCATGTCAAATACCCATTGCATACTCTTGGGGAACTATAATTTCTTTAACTTACACATTCTACTTCTTATACTTCATGCAATCCATGTGTGTTTGGCAGAGGTAGAGTCAGGCTACTCAAACTCCTACTTGAGGCTTATGATCTCTGAGTTTTGATGTGCCCGAGAGCCTTTTCCTTGGCTCAGAAGGAGCAGGAGAGCTCCTTCTAGCACAGCAATTTATTAAACATTTTCTGGGTTGTACTGTGACTTTCAATTCAGGCATCTGCTGCTGATGATTTTTGGTTCATTAATAATATGTTCATTTAGTAAAATTACAAGAATTGATATCATAGATCTTTTGAAACATTGGAATAGGAGGACTGCTTTATTTCAATTTAATGCAATCAACCCTGATATCTGGATCAATTATTATTGTCAGTTTTCTAACAGGAATCATTTTCAGCAGTTTTAGTCAGTTTGTGGCAGTGTTAAAATTATTAGAGTGTAATATGATATTGCATCAAGTTGATCTTCCTCCTTCTCCTTGGAAGAGGTAATGCTCTCAGTACTTCCTTTCTCCTGGAGCTCCAGTTGTCTCTCTGCTGCACCAGGTTGTGTCAAGTGTGGAAGATCACATTCATTCTCTATACCTGGCTGGTGCATATTGTATGACATCTCCAGGTCTATCCGGGCAACTAATTCAGATGTTTCAGAAAGGACAGAGAGGGAGACAAAAGGGGGTGGGGGGAAGAGGAGGAGGAGGAGGGGTAGTGGCACTGTTGATCAGGGATAGTGTCACGGCTGTAGAGAAGGTGGATGCCGTGGAGGGATTGTCAACAGAGTCTCTGTGGGTGGAAGTTCGGAACAGGAAGGGGTTGATAACTTTGCTGGGTGTTTTCTATAGGCCACCCAATAGTAACAGGGATGTTGAGGAGCAGATAGGGAAACAGATCCTGGAGAGATATAGTAATAACAGAGTTGTTGTGATGGAAGACTTTAATTTCCCAAACATCGATTGGAATATCCCTAGGGTAAGGGGTTTGGACGGGGAAGAGTTTGTTAGGTGTGTTCAGGAGGGTTTCCTGACATAGTATGTGGATAAGCCTACAAGAGGAGAGGCTGTACTTGATCTGGTACTGGCTAATGAACCTGGACAGGTGTCAGATCTCTTAGTGGGAGATCATCTTGGGAATAGTGATCATAACTCTATCTCCTTTATGCCAGCATTGGAAAGAGATAGGATCAGGCAAGCTAGGGAAGTGTTTATCTGGAGTAAAGGGAAATATGAAGCCATCAGGCAGGAAATTAGACGAGTAAATTGGAAGGAGGTATTCTCAGGGAAAAGTACTGAAGTAAGGTTGCGGATTTTCAAGGAATGTTTGTCTGCAGTTCCACATGACAACGTTCAGATGAGACAGGGAGGTTTTGATAGGTTACAGGAACCGTGGTGCATGAAAGTTGTAATGAACCTAGTCAAAAAGAAAAGGAAAGTGTACAAAAGGTTCAGAGAGCTAGGCGATGTTAGGGATCTAGAGGAGTATACGGCTTGTAGGAAGGAACTTAAGAAGGAAATTAGGAGAGCCAGAAGGGGTCATGAGAAGGCCTTGGCGGGTAAGATTAAGGAAAACTATAAGGCGTTCTACAAATATGTGGAGAGTAAAAGGATGAGATGTGAAGGAATAGGACCTATAAAATGTGAAGGTGGAAGAGTTTGCACAGAACCAGTAGAAATAGTAGAGGTGTTTAATGAATACTTCACCTTGGTATTCACGGTGGAAAAAGATCTGAGTGGTTGTACTGCAGGCTTGTGGCGGACTGAAAAGATTGAGTATGTTGACATTGAGAAAGAGGATGTGTTGGAAATTTTGAATAGCATCAAGATAGAAACGTCACCAGAACCGGATGGGATGTAGCCCAGGTTATGTGGAAGGCGAGGGAAGAGATTGCAGAACCTCTGGCGATGATCTTTGCATCGTCGATGGGGATGGGAGAGGTTCCGGAGGATTGGAGGATTGCAGATGTGAATCCTATATTCAAGAAAGGGAATAGGGATAGCCCAGAAAATTATTGACCAGTGAGTCTAACCTCAGTGGTTGGTAAGCTGATGGAGAAGATCCTGAGGGACAGGATTTATGAATATTTAGAGAAGTTTAGTATGCTCAAAAGTAGTCAGCACGGCTTTGTCAAAGGCAGATCGTGCCTTATAAGCCTGGCTGAGTTCTTTGCAAATGTGACTAAACACATTGACGAAGGAATAGCGGTAGATGTGGTTTATATGGACTTCAGCAAGGTGGTCGATAAGGTCCCCCATGCAAGACTTCTTGAGAACGTGAGAGGGCATGGGATCCAAGGGGCTGTTGCCTTGTGGATCCAGAACTGGCTTGCCCGCAGAAAGTAGAGAGTGGTCTTTTTCTGCATGGAGGTCAGTCATCAGTGGCCCTAGGGATCTGTTCTGGGACCCTCGCTGTTTGTAATTTTCATAAATGACCTGGATGAGGAAGTGGAGGGATGGGTTGGTAAGTTTGCTGACGACATGAAGGTTGGTGGTGTTGTGGATAGTTTGGAGGGATGTCAGAAGTTGCAGCATGACATAGATAGGATGCAAGACTGGGCGGAGAAGTGGCAGCTGGACCTCAACCCGGATAAATATGTAGTGGTACATTTTGGCAGGTCAAATGGGATGAAGGAGTATAGTATCAAAGGGAAGACTCTTGGCAGTGTAGAGGATCAGAAGGACCTTGGGGTTCGGGTCCACAGGACTCTTAAATCGGCCTTGCAGGTAGAGGATGTGGTTAAGAAGGCGTATGATGTACTGGCCTTCATCAATCGAGGGACTGACTTTAGGAGTCAGGAGATAATGCTGCAGTTTTACGTGACCCTAGTCAGACCCCACTTGGAGTACTGCGCTCAGTTCTGGTCACCTCATTACAGGAGGGATGTGGAAGCTATTGAAAGGGTGCAGAGGAGATTTACAAGGATGTTGCCTGGATTGGGTGGCATGCCTTATGAGGATAGGTTGAGGGAGCTTGGTCTTTTCTCTTTGGAGAGATGAAGGATGAGAGGTGACCTGATAAAGGTTTATAAGATGTTGAGATGTATAGATCGGGTGGATTCTCAGAGGATTTTTCCCAGGACTGAAATGGTTGTTATGAGAGGACACAGGTTTAAGGTACTGGGGAATAGGTACAGAGGAGATGTCAGGGGTAAGTTTTTCACTCAAATAGTGGTGGGTGAATGGAATCGGCTGCCGTTGGTGGTGGTGGAGGCAAATTCGATAGGGTCTTATAAGAGACTTCTGGATGAGTACATGGGACTTAGTAGGGTTGAGGGTTATAGGTAAGCCTAGTAGGTAGGGATATGATCGGTGCAACTTGTGGGCCAAAGGGCCTGTTTGTGCTGTAGTGTTTCTATGTTCTATGTTCTAATTCACGCCTTTAACATCCTGATTACTTGCTTGATGTTAGATCTTGCAATCAGCTATCTTCAAATATATTTCTCCTACGTGATGATCCCCATGAAGAAGCCACAAACACAATGTCTTAATTTACTAAATGATCCCCAAATGAAGAACTGCCAATACTTTTTGTAACTTCTACTTTAACACAAATCAAAAACAATGGATACAAACTAAATGTAAATTAACAGACAAATGACACTTCAAATAAATGGTAACTTCCACGTTAAATAGTCAATAAAACAAAAATACGTTGTACATGATCACATCACTCCCTGTAGACATCTGGCACCATGTGAACCATGCAGTTCCAAAGTTCTCTAAGTCAGCCTCCGGCATGTGGGATCTCTCACTTTCCCATTCAATTTATTTAGCCCTTGAGTCACCATTTCCCAATAACAATATTCAATCAGGGTCACCAGCGACAGTTTATATAATAGTTGTTATATAAACAATAGACTTCTGTAGAACTTCCTTAACTAGAATCAAGTCAGTTTTGATGGCGCAAGTACATTAGAGACTCCTTTAACTCGCCTATTAATAGTTCCTTTAAATGGTCTGGTCAGCTTTGTCAAAACTGAAGCAGTGCCAGTAAAATTGTGTAATTCAAAATCTCTGCTCTAATGCTGCCTCAGTATTTCTGTCCTATTTAACTGTATTACACACACAGCTGCTTTTGAATGCGCCTTCTCTATTCTCCTCTTTGCTTCAGCTCTCTTTTGTCCATAGCTCCCATTGTGACAGGTTGCACAACACTTGTATGTTGATATGAAAACTATACTTAACTGGTAGGAGAATGGAAGTTGGGAATTTCCCGATGGATCTTGGATCTTTGGCACATGTGCAGACCAGGATAGGGCTGCACATCTGCAATTCTGCAATTTGATGTTCTTTGGGCCCAACACTCCTGTGTATGGGAGTTCGTGCTTGAGTGCACACTTGGGAATCCAGGAAAATGGAATTCCAGGAGATGAATTGAGATCCTAAGAGGTGAACCATTGTTGATGCCTTTCAAATTGGATTGGTTTTTGTAGAGAATTACCAGGTTAGATCTTCAGAGAAATTAGTTGATTCACAGTGTTGTTGAGAAATCCATGCACTCCTTATTGGTCACATTTGCCATTTAGCTTGCAGTGTGGTATGTTCAAACACAATTTGCCTATTAATTCACATATACCTCATATTAACCCTGAATGTTAGCAATAAATAAATATCTTATCAGAAAGATAAAGGTTTTACCTTTCTGACCTTGTAAAATTTATTTTTGTTTGTTCAAAACCCATGGAATCTTGTGGCTTTATTGACTTAGTAAGTACCTTAAATCCCAAACTTTGTCTACTTTAATTAAAACATCATTGGTCCATAACTGGATCCTACTAGGAGTCTGATCTAGGGTCATAACAATGTTAACTTCCTTCCTGTTGGTACTGCTTCTACATCATGCTGATCACAGAGAACAATCTTTCTTATTATTTAAGAAAATTACAATTGATTTCTTTATAATTGATGCAAACTTTGAAAAGTACTTTCAAATGTTTTTTAAACCAATTACAGATTCCATAAATATTTTCAAAAAATTAACTATTTCTCTTACTGTACTGCTTCTGGGTTAAAGAACATAAGAACATAAGAAGTAGGAGCAGGAGTAGGCCATCTAGCCCTTTGAGCCTGCCATGCCATTCAATAAGATCATGGCTGATCTGAAGTGGATCAGTTTCACTTTCCCGCTTTCTCCTCATAACCCTTAATTCCCTCGTTTATCAGAAAGAATGTCACACATTTCTCCCTTGGAAAAAAGAAAACTTCAACATATTAAAAGTCGCACGCATTGATATCATTGCCCTGCTTGTTAATGGATGATGTTAGTGAAGTTCGCAGTGAGTGGCTCCTGTCTTCAAGATGCCAGCTGCTAATCCAAGATGTGAGGAGCTCTGGAAGTTTGACTATTATGGCATTAAAATATCAATGTACCTCTCTGAGAATCATGCACAAATATGCATGCTAATATTATTTGGTTGCATGTGTGCAGCACACTGAAGGAATGGAGACCCTTCTGGTTGGAAAAAATTCCACAAATGGCCACCTTAATTGCCATTTGTGTCAAGTCCCACAGTTCCTTGGACCTGTGGGAAGCCAGCAGGTTGCATCAGTGCAAACTATCCCTTTGTTCCCAAACTCCACTTTTGGCTTTGACAAACTGTGTCAATGATTTCAACCACATTTCCAATCTTTCTAAAGGCCCAAAGTATTTTTACTCTTAAGTGGCCACATCCTTTTATATTTTGCAATAAAGCGTGGTTCGGTCTTCTGTCCATTAAGTTAACTTTCTGCACATTCAGAAATATACAGGAAACCAAAGTAATATTGAAAATAAAATGCCCCAGGATAATAGTGGGCAGTCATCTTACTGCACAGTTAAGTGATGTTAGCTGAGTAATTGAGGCTACAATAGCTGACTGTGGTTAATTATACCCAATCAACAACTTGGAATTATATGGCACCTTTAACATAGTAAAATTTTATTGGCATGATTTCTGTTCTAAACACAGCGTAATTCAATAAACTGTGAGATTCAGTTTCACTGAAATTTAGTTTAAATTCAAACAGTTGGCAATACAAGATAGAGAAAACAAAACTTTGCTTGACATTTAGAAGGTTTCCAATATAACATAGTTGACACAAATTTTCTATTATAAATAATTAAAACAATAAAATGATGGCCTTGCATACATTGTTAAGTGCTAATTTTCACAACATAAATCTTGTCACAGCATCTCATTACAGTTTTATTACTAGGGATGTGCACATTTAGAAAATGATCAGCTGAACATTTGCAAAAATAACAAATTATATAAATGTTAAAATCACCACTTCTTTGTGTGTGTATTTAAAAACAAAATGCTCATCAAGATTAGGGATATCAGTGTTTAGAGACTGGAACTCTTCAATTTCATTCTGTCCCATTTCCATCACCAACCATATGTGATTGCTTTGAGTAAGTGCCTGATAGTTTTGTGAATAGTCTTACACTTACGGGGAACTGCTTTGGGACTGCTCAATTTCATTTGATATGGAGGTCTCTGCAGCCAAAGGAAACTGAATATGAATAAAGTTCCTGAAGTGGAAAGACAAGTTTGTCATTTCTTTCCCCATCCAAAAAAAACTCATTAAAGTTTATTTATTTATTCGTCAAAAGTTGGCTTACATTAATATTGCAATGTAGTCACTGTGAAAATCCCCCAGTTGCTTCATTCCGGCGCCTGTTGGGAAACATTAGAGACCAAGTGCAAATTAAAAGGTTTGACCAGGAGTAAATGATTTGCAAATTTCGCAGGATATAATCTTCCACCAGTGATAGATTACTCTATGGTTTGGCCATGAGAGTTACAGAAAGGAATGAAAAGTCATGACCTGTGCAGAACTGAGTAAAGTTGTTATGAAAAATAAAATTCATGTAATTGTGTTCAACCAGAACCCTCGCCATTTTCAATATCTTAGATACTTGATACACTCAGATACTTGAATTAAAGTTTAAACTTTATTAGATCAAACAAACCCTGCAAAATTCTGCTCTATCATGAAATATGTAGCATGTACAATAAATGTTCTAAGATAAAGGCAGAATACTGCAGATGCTGAAATTTGAAACAAAAACAGAAAATCCTGGGAAATCTCAACACGTCTGATAGCATCTGTGGGGAGAGAATAGAACGTTTCGAGTCTGGATGACCCTAGCTCTGACAACGTTCTCAAATATGTTTAAGTAAATGGTCATAAAACACTCCTTTCGATTGTAGAAATTCTTCTGGTGATTGTCATGATTGATTATGTATGTTGCTATCTCTAATCTATTTCTGTGCTATCTATGTGAAAAAGGATAATGCAAATAATGAGAGTTCCGGTCAATCACATGAAGTTTACTACTAGCAACAACTTTACACAGTTCTGCACGGGCCTTATTGTTACGTAGGTGATTACGTGACCATATGCCAGATTCATAAAGTATCCACAGAGCCTTACTGATACAGAGTCAGAGACAATAGTGAACGTCTGCAGTAGGTGTCACAGGCAACATGGATACTAACATGGGTACTGAACCTTTTATCCTCCAGTCTTACACATGTCATAGTGATGTCACGCTACAGCTTCTAAATTAATTTATAGGATGTGGAAGTCGCTGACTCAACAATCCCTAGTTCCCTTGAGAAGGTAATGGTGAGCTGCCTTCTTGAACCACTGCAGTCCCTGATGTGTAGGTACATTCAAGGTGCTGTTAGAGAGGGAGTTCTAGAATTTTGACCCAGTGACAGCGAAGGAATGGTGATATATTTCCAAGTCAGGATGGTGAGTGGCTTGGGGAAGGACTTCCAGGTGGTGTTCCCAGGTACCTACTGCTCTTGTCCTTCTAAGTGGAAGTGGTCATGGGTTTGGAAGGTGCCATCTAAGGAACATTGGTGAGTTCCTGCAGTGCATCTTGTTGATTTCACACGGCACTGCCACTGTTTATTGGTAGTGGAGGGAGTGAAAGTTTGTGGATGGGATAGCAATCAAGTGGGCTTGTTTGTCCTGGATTCTTCAAGCTTTTTCTGTATTGTTGGAGCTGCACCTACCCATGCAAGTGGGGAGAATTCCACTGTGCCCCTGCCTTGTGCTTTGTAGATGGTGGGCTGGCTTTGGGGAGTTAGGAGGTGAGTTACTCATCACAGGATTTCTAGCCTTCGACCGGCTCTGGTGACCACAGTATTTACATGGCTAGTCCAGATCAGTTTCTGGTCAATAGTAACCCCCAGGGTGTTTATAGCGGAGGATTCAGTGATGGTAATGCAATTGAATTTCAAGGGGCGATGGTTAGATCCTCTCTTGTTGGACATGGTTATTGTGTGGTACTTGTGAGGTGTGAATGTTACTTGCAATTGTCTGCCCAAGCCTGGATAATGTTCAGTTCTTGTTGCATTTGGGCATGGACTGCTTTGGTATCTGAGGAGTTGCGAGTGATACTGAACATTGTACAGTCATCAGTGAATATCTCCACTTGTGACCATACGATGGAAAGAAAGTCATTGATGAATTAGTGAAGATTAGGACACTACCCTAAATAACTTTTGTATCCTTGAGCTGGATTTTCCCTCTGGGAATGGGAAATGGATTCTTGATTCTGAAACTGTCCCTGGGGGAAACAGTCACTCATTGGGATTATCAGGGGGACGCTCCCTGAATTAGCATTGACATTAAGGGCTGTGAGTGAGCTTTCAAAGCTGGAGGGTCAATCAGAGATCCTCCAGCTCAAGAGCAGCAGTAGGCTGTGAGAGAGTCTTCACCATAAGTGCACACCTAAGCCGACCTCCACAAGGGCAGGAATCTGGAAGCTGACTGGAAAATTCCACTCCATCTCCTTCAACTTCCCACAGTTAGTCTTTTGATGGGCCTAATTCATAGAATAGAATCATAGAATCCCTACAGTACAGAAGGAGGCCATTCAGCCCATCGAGCCAGCACTGACAACAAATCCACCCTATCCCCGTAAACCCAAATATTTATCTTGTTAATCGCCCCAAAACTAGGGTCAATTTAGCATGGCCAATCAACCAGCTTTAGCCAATCAGCCTACTTTGAGAACTCGTGTTACCTGGCAAGACAAGGACCATAGTTAGTCTGTACCGGTAGTGATGATGGCCAATCAGTTTAACCTGCACATCTTTGGACTGTAGGAGGAAACCGGAGCACCCAGTGGAAACCCACATAGACATGGGGAGAATGTGCAAACTCCATACAGACAGTGACCTAAGCTGGGAATCGAACCTGGGTCCCTGGCGCTGTGAGGCAGCAGTACTAACCACTCTGCCACCGTGCTGCCCTCCCCCCCAGCCCTGTCTACCTCCTGCAAATATAGCTTAGAGGGGGATCAATGGGGAAGCAGCACTTTGACCAACAGGGCTAATTTTCAGCACTGCCCACCTCTGAGTACAGCCCTGTTTATGAAACATATCAACACAATTTTCCTCACATCATTAAGTAAATATCCAGTTCTTATTATTAGTTAACTGTGCCAATTTAGGGAGCATCCCTATGAAAACCACAATGAGTGATTGTTTCCCCCAAGGACAGGTCCAGGATCAGGAATCAGTTTCCCATCCCCAGAGGGAAGATCCAGCCCAAGAACACAAAATGCACTTCACTACAGAGCAATCAGAGACACTTCTCTGAAACACCAAGAGGAAGTTAGAGAAAAGAAGCTTTGCATGTTCTCAGATGTACGCAGCAGTGATGACAATAATGTGAGAGCACTTCAGGAATAAGCTGTCAGGAGTTCATCTCTTCACACTGAACCATGTATCATTCATCTGAATGAAAAGGAAACTTTTCAAATCAAGTTGTTTCCACTGCAATCAATCACAAAAAAGTACACATCTCACAAGCCTCCAGTCCGAGCCAAATTGATGCCAGGGATGATATTTCATTCCTAAGAGATTTACTGGACAATGTTATTCAAAACCAGAAAGCTTTTAAGAGCTTAAAAGATGTTTTTAAAATCTAGCTTGAGGATGAAAATGGCTGGTCTCCTGGGGATAACTGTGTCATTTATCTGCACCTGTTTGTAGTGTGGCATGCAGGATATTGATTTTATTTTATTTATTATTATCACCTGTATTGGGATACTGTGAAAAGTATTGTTTCCTGTGCATGATGCAGTGGAGATGGCACAGTGGCACAGTGCCTAGCACTGCTGCCTCACAGTGCCAGGGACTCAGGATCAATTCCTGGCTTTGGGTGACTGTCTGTGTGAAGTTTGCACATTCTCCCTGTGTCTGTGTGAATTTCCTCCGGGTGCTCTGGTTTCCTCCCACTGTCCAAAGATGTGCAGGTTAGGTAGATTGGCCATGCTAAATTTCCCCTTAGTATCAGAGGGATTAACAGGATAAATATATGGGGCTACAGGATGGATGGGATTGTTGCCAGTGCACACCCAATGGGCTAGCTGGTCTCCTTCTGCACCACAGGGATTCTATGCAATTCTACAAAACATACCATTTATAGAGTACATAGGGGAGAAGGAAAGCATAGGGTGCAGAATATAGTGTTGCAGTTACAGATAGGGTGAAGAGAAAGATCAGCTTAATATATGATAAGGCCATTCAAAATTCTGATGACAGCAGGGAAGAAGCTGATCTGTTGGTATATGTTTTCAGACTTTTGTATCTTTTTCCCGATGGAGGAAGGTGGGAGAAAGAACATCCAGGAGGCCTTAATTATGCTGGCTGCTTTGCCGAGGCAGCAGGAAGTGTAGATAGAGTCAATGGATGGGAGGCTGGTTAGTGTGATGGACTGGGTTATGTTCACAACCCTTTGTAGTTTCTTGCCGTTTTGGGCAGAGCAGGAGCCATACCAAGCTGTGATGCATCTGGATAGAATGCTTTCTATGGTGCTTCTGTTAAAGGCTGGTGGGAGTTGTAGTGGACATCTTAGCCTTCTGAGAAAGTAGAGATGGTAATGGCTTTCTTAACTATAGTGTCAGCATGGACCAAACAGGACAGATTGTTGGTGATCTGAACATTTAGAAACTTAAAGTCCTTGACCATCTCCACTTCATCACCATTGATGTAGATAGGGGCATATCTTCTACTAGGCTTCCTGAAGTCAATGATTTACTGTTTTACTGACATTGAGGGACATATTATTGTTTTTGCACCATTTCAGTAGGTTCTCTCTGTCTTGTCATTGTTTGGGATCTGACCCACTACAGGGGTGTCATCAGCAAACTTGAAAATGGAGTTGGAGCAGAATTTGGCCACACAATCATAGAGGTAGAATAAGGAGCTAAGGATACAGCCTAGTGGGCACAGTGCTGAGGATAATTATGGAGGAGGTGTTGTTACCTATCTTTACTCATTGCGGTCTGTGGGTTAGGAAATCTAGGGTCCAGTCACAGAGGGGTGGATTTGAGACCAGGGAGAGATCAGCCATGATCTGACTGAACTCTAGACAATGGAGTTTGGAGATGAGTTTTGTAGGAATAATGGTGTTGAAGGCTGAGCTGTAGTCAATAATAGGAGTTTGACATTGGTGTCTTTGTTATCTAGGTGTTCCAGGGTTGAATGTCGGGCCAAGAATATGGCATTTGCTGTGGACCTGTTGTGGCAATAAATGAACTGTATTGGATCCAGGCAACCTGGGAGGCTGGAATTGATTTGTGCCATGACTAACCTTTCGAAGCACTTCATAATGATGGATGTCAGAGCCGCTGTGTGGTAATCATTAAGACACACTGCTTGCCTTTTCTTTGGCACAGGGATGATGGTCATCTTCTTGAAGCAGATAGGACTATAGATCGGTGTATTGAGTGGTTAAAGATGTCTGCGAATACCCCTGCCAGCTGGTCTGTGCAGGATCTCAGTGTTCGTCCGGATACCCCATCTGGGCCAGTTGTTTTCTGGAGGTTAACTTTCAAGAAGGCTGATCTGCAATGGTGACCTCACACAGGTTCAACTGAGGATTCCCAGACAGATGGCATCCTCTTGCTGACCTCCTGCTCAAAATGGACATAGAATGCATTGAGCTCACTGGGTAGGGGCATATTATTGCTGGCAATTCTATTCGTCTTCACCTTGTAGCCTATTATGTCATGTGGACCTTGAATTGCTGCTGTCTGCTCTTTGACATGTCTACTTGCAAACAGTGCTAAGATTCTGTTAATTGACTGCACACATCAGTGTGGGAACACACAAACAAAGGAACAGGAGTATGTCATTATGGTCCTCAAGCTTACTGCATCATTCTATCAGATCAAAGTTGATTTGTGACCTAACTCAGGAGCAGAAATCTCCCCATGGGCTTCAGACTCCATTGTCAAACTCAAATAAGGACCAGACACCCACACTGTGAGGAACAGTCAGTCATCTGTGGCCACTAATTAGCCAATTTGGGGATAATTAGAGGATAGGCTCACCATTCAATTAGAGGCAGTGAGTAGGCTCTCAAGGGCAGAAGGCCCAGAAGAGATTCTCCAGCTTGAAAGCAGCACCAGGCTACGTTTTCAGGTAAGTGCTGTTGAGGGTGCAACAAAATGGAGATGCCCTCGCTACAACTTTTTATAATTTAAAAAGAAAATGGCCTCAGCAGCAAATCTACCATTATGAAGTGTTAGTGATGGCAGAGAGCAGGGGTTGGGGATGTGTTGGGGGGGAGGTGGCAGAATGGCACCATTCTGTGGTGCCAGCTATCAGCATCAAATTTCGTGTCCACTGAGCTGTGTGTCCAATCTCCATCAGAGCCTAAGTATTCAGCCCCATCTCCACCTTTGTCTATATTCCTTAATACCTTTGGTTAACAAAAATCTATTCTCAGTATTAAAGCTTACAATTGATCTGGCATCAGATATTACTGTGAAAGAGAGGACAAAACTTCTATCTCCCTTGTATAGAAGTGTCTCTTAATTTCACACCTGCAAGATCTGGCTCTAACTTTTAGGGCCTGATTTTACCACTTTGATTCTAAGTGCTGAATCTGGGCACAATTCAGATCCGACTTGTAAACCCTGTTCTCAGGTGCCACCATATGCACTTAGTCTAAAAAAAAAGCAGTCATTCTGAATCGCTCTGCACTAGCCTGTGGGCAGGGTTTATTGTGCTCGAAACACTGCTGCTCCGATCAGCGCCTTCAACTGCGCATGCGCTGCAAAAAAACAAATTGGAAAACACTCTTCTGCCACATTGCTCCCGAGCTGCAAAAAATGGCCTGGGAGCAATGGCCCTCACAGACATTGCCCCACCCCCACAAAGTAACTGTCTCCCTTATCACACATCCCCCGGTACCCAGATCGATCGCAACCCCTGCCCCACTTCCCCCCCACACCAATCGTCCGCAGAGTGGCAGCAGACCCTCCCCCCACCAGAGATCCATCTGGCCCTCTTCTGGCCACCAGAGACCTCCCTCCTCCTCCTCCTCCCTCCCACTGGAGAATGATTGGGCCTGCCTCCTCCCGCGCCCCCCCACCCCCTCCGCCAGAAATCCATTTGACCCACCTCCCTCTCCCCACCCCCAACCACCAGAGAACAAAAATCCCTCCATGCCCAGGTCAACCTAATGAACCTTCTCTGGACTTCCTCCAATGCCAATATATCTTTTCTTAGATAAGGGGACCAAAACTGGAAATAGTATTGCAAGTGTAATCTAATTATTGCCTTGTGTAGTATTAGCAAGATTTCCCTATTTTTACATTTCATTCCCTATCACTTGCTGATCTTGTATGCTAGCTTTCTGTGCTTTATGGACAAGAACTCCCAAATCCCTCTGTGCTGCAGTTTCTGCAATTTTTCTTCATTTAATTAATATTCACTCCTTTATTCTTTCTATCAAAGTGCATAACTTCACATTTCCCTCTATTATATTCCATCTGCCAAGTTTTTGCCCACTCAATTTACCTATCTATATCTTTCTGTAGACTCTTTGTGCTATCCTCACCGTTTACCTTCCCACCTATTTTTGTGTCATCTGCAAACTTGGCAACAGTACCTTTACTTCCCTAGTCCAAGTCATTCATATATACCTTAAATAATTGTGGCCTCAGTAGTTATCCCTGTTGCACTCATTCTACTGGTTGCCATCCTGAAAACGCCCCTCTTCTTCCAACCTTCTTTTTTCTATAGAACATAAGAACATAAGAAATAGAAGCAGGAGTAGGCCATCTAGCCCCTCGAGCCTGCCCCGCCATTCAATAAGATCATGGCTGATCTGTCGTGTCTCAGTTCCACATTCCCGTCCTCTCCCCATAACCCATAATCCCCTTGCCTATCAAAAACCTATCAACCCGCGTCTTAAAAATATTTAGCGAGGCAGCCTCCACCACTTCAACGGGCAGAGAATTCCAGAGATTCACCACCCTTCGAGTGAAGAAGTTCCTCCTCAACTCCGTTCTAAACCACCCCCCCTTTATCTTGAGGCTGTGCCCTCTAGTCCTACTGTCCTTTCTGAGCTAATCCTAATCCTCTGTGCATACTAATATACTATCCCAAAAATCATGGGCTCTTATCTTATTCAGCAGCCTTTTTGTGTGGTACTGTATCGAAATCCAAGTATATTATATCTACTGGTTCCCTTTGATCTACCCTTGTTGTTGCCACCTCAAAGAATTGTATTAAATTTGTCAGGCACAATTTCCCTTTCATAAAAACATGCTGACTCTGCTTATTTATATTATGTATTCTACATGCTTTGCTATTACATCCTTTATAATTGATTCTAACATCCTCTCAGTGCCAGATATTATAAGTCAGGATAAAGGAGGTATCTGAACATGATGGGGCACCAGACTCAAGTGAGCTGCTGCAAAAAAGGGAGATAAGGATAACAGAGTTGACAGTTTGGTAGAGCTTAAGACTGCACCTCTGTTAGTCCTTTATGGTAAGGTTAAACCAATGCGCCCTATTGTAGAAGAGGAAAAATAAGTGCCTCTGAGCTATCTTGCACAATTCAGGGCAAAGAATTTAATTAACTCTTAAAGGTCCCTCTTATTCTGAAGAGTTGGTTCATTAATACTGGTGAAAAAAGCTGCAGGAGAGGTTAGCAGGTTCATGGTCCTAGGAGTCACTACGACACTCCTAGGGTAGCCTCTCATCAATTCTACTGATCTTTTAGTGAACAATCACTGCAGGGCAGTCATGCCCTGGAATAGGCCGTTGAACAGTGGTATCCAGAGTCATGATGACAACATTCTGAACATCCTGGCAGCACTCAGATCTTCAATGATGGTTGCTTATGCTGTCATGAAATCTGATATTGATCATCTAATGCTAAATTATGGCTGGTTCCGTGAATGTGCTGAAGGTAGTGACGACCTGTTCTATGTTGGAAAGGATGGCCTTCAAACTGTGCTCAAAGCCCTGTGCCAAATTGGAGCTGACTCCTCCATGTGCCTTGACATTGAGCTTGAGCTTTTTAGTCAGATTCCAGTGCAACAAGCATTTGGTTACAAACACCCATCAGCCTTCTCCTTTAACTGAAGCAACATACTTCCAATATTAGAAATCTTAAATGAAAACTGAAGACACTGGAAAGACTCAGTGGCCAGAATTTTACTGGCACGCCCCCTCTGGAATCAGGGTGGGCGAAGCTGGCAGAATGGAATCCTCCGTTGTCTTCGGACAGGATTTTATGAGCCTCACCCGAGCGAGGTCACAAAAAGCCAGTCAGTGGGTTTGACAACATTTTTAAAATTAATTTGAGGGCTATGGGCTTCGCTGGCTGGGCCAGCATTTATTGCCCATCCCTAATCACCCCTGAGGAGGTGATGGCGAACTGCCTTTTCATGTGTGTGTGTGTGTGTGTGTGTGTGTGTGTGTGTGTGTGTGTGTGTGTGTGTGTGTGTGTGTGTGTGTGTGGAAAATCCAGGATTTTTGACCCAGTGACAGTAAAGAAACAGCAATACATTTCCAAGTCAGGGTGATGAGTGGCCTGGAGGGGAACCTCCAGGTAGTGCTGTTCCCAGGTATCTGCTGCCCTTCACCAGCTTGTCAACCAGCTGGTCCAGACTGCTGCAACCCAGACTGAGGTGATGTTGGCCCAAGCCAGCTTCAAGGTTCAGAGGTGCTTGAGGTCATCCTTCAAGGCATTTACAGTCTGTTCAATTGAATTTTAGCAGCTGTCCATTGCTAAAGCAGAAGGTGAAGTCTGTCCCTCAGCTTTAAACAACCAGCAGGTCTAAATCTGTGAGAAAGTTGATTCTGCAGTGAATCTCACAGGAGATGCAAGTGTTTCCTTGTACTTGCTTTTTATTTGTGTCTGTATTTCCACTGTATACATGTTTCAAACTTTATTATCCTTAAAGAAGAAAAATAAGTGAGCACTACAAGGTGTGATTTAGGCGTAAAGGAGGAATCTATGTGATGTTCTAACACCCAATGTCCTGTATGGGGATAAATCGAACTTTGAAGTTATTTGTGAATGTGAAATGTGTAATAAATCAAAGGTGACTTAAGCTGTCATCATCGACAACACTGCACAAACCACAATCCCTTTTGGTGACCTCAAATACAACTCTCACAATGGCATTGGCAAAATTACTTCCAAGAAGCTTGCTTTTTGTTTTTTTTTCATTTTTGCATTGCCAATTTAATGATTCATCCAAAAGAAGGCACCTTGACATTGTAGTATCCCCTCAATTCTGCCCTGAAGCTTCAGCCTGGATTTGTGTAACATCCAGACAAATGGATGATCAGGTGACCAAGGAGCCAACTCTAATTTCCAATTTTAGTGGTAATTTCTTTGACAAATTAGGAACATTGTTTGGGCAGCCAGAATAAACAATATTAAAAAACAACTTAAAGTCTCACAAATTTAGTTTTGTTTAAAACTGGGGGACTTTTGCTTCAGCTGTGTTGTCATCACAGACTAATCTTCTGATTCCATCAGCATTTATATTAAAGCTAGCTAAATCAGGAGTAACCTGCTGAAATGGTTGTTCTGAAAATGCAATTGTGGCACCTTACCAATTCCTCCCCTCAATTCAATTTGTGTTATCTCAGCTGGCTGCAGAATGTTCTGTGTGAAATCATGTTGGGAAGTGCAATTCCTAAATAGCAGGGAAACACAGCACTGTTGTGGGAGTGGATGGGGAATATAGAAGCTCTCCTTCTATTTAATGTCACATGCAGCTGTGTAAGGTTAAGATAGGATAGAGGCACAGAATGGCAGCGTTTGTCTCAAATCAGCATTGCACACTGATTGGTATCATAAGCTACCTGTTTTCCATGCTGCCATTTGTCACGAGGTGACTGTACACAAACCCCATTGACAAGATGGTGTCTGACTCATCTCCCATCAGTACTGTGCGCATCTCAAGCTCTATTTTCTGTTGTTAAGAGGCCACTAAGTAGTTGCTGCAGAGCCTAATTTCTCCCCTTCAGAAATAAGGCAGAACCTCTCTGTCATATCTTGTGCACATTCCTATCTTACATCTAAATACGTTAACTGGCTTACACTGATGAACTATCAACTACCATCAGTGATAGTTCTTCCATCCACTCACCATTGCAATATATAAAGGAGACTTTCTACCCAGTAAAAAGAGAAGTCATTCATTCAAGGCTGTCACTTTTTGAATATTTATTTGTCCTATTCAAATGATTTTCCTGTTCCTGGATTTGAATCCACACCCTGCCTGCTCCCCCACCTCTCCCAAGTCATACTCATTCAGCAATTGAGAGGGAAAGAAGGTAATTTGTTTCCAAATATTTGCTGTTTTTGATCTAAGTTTAAAGAGAGATTCACATTTCCTTAATGTTTTTCAATTGCAACAGTCTTTACTCCTGTTAATAATCTGCATCTCAGTTTCTCAATGGCCTCATGCTGCCATTTGCAATACATTCTGGTTTTCAAACTTCAAACATTAAAGTAAATCAGAAATATAGGCTTGATAAAACATTTGCTGAAACATACTAATATCAGCTCATGTATAAATGCTTCAATACAGATATTCATTTCAAATGAATAATATTACCAACATTAAATTTTTAGGAAGAAGTTACAATTCTCTATTTGCAGCTCCACTGAAGTATCTCAATTATTCATAGAACCATAGCATCACAGAATGGTTACAATACAGGGGCACATTCATTCTACCATGTCCACGAGTCACACTCCCCAGCCGGTGTTGTTTTTAATAACTCTATAAATATTTTCTCCAGAGATATCAATTAAATTTTCTTCTAAAACCCACGATTGTCTCTATTACAATCTTATACCAAGGATTGGTACATTGGTGAGACAGCATCTTAGATTTAAGCATCGGGTTGTAGAATCAGTTTGGATGAAGCTAAGAAACAGCAAGCAGCTGCAAACAGTGTTGGAATTGTTTACAGGTCACCAAACGTAGTGTTGATGCTGGGCATGGTATAAATCAGGAAATTAGAGCTGCATCTAGCAGGTAATACGGTTATAATGGGTGACATCAATATACATATAGATTGAGTAAACCTCATTAACACCATTACTGTGGAGGATGATATCCTGCAGTGTGTACGAGTTGGTAGTGTTTTATAAAGGTTCAGTGTAATTACTTTGCCTTTGTACCCTATGTATATTTATTAATCCCCGGATCTCATATATCTTATTATCCATTTTCTTAACCATTTCTGCCACTGTCCATGATTTGTGCACATATATTCCAAGGACCCTCTGTTACTTCACTCCAATAGAGTTGTATCTTTTATTTTATATTGCCTTGTATTATTTGTCTACCAAATCACATCATTTTATACTTTTCTGTATTAAATTTAACCTGCTGTACCTGCCTGTGTCATCAGTTTATCTATGTCTTCATGGTGTCTATCGCTATCTTTTCTCCTATATTGGCTGTGATAGCCTTTTTCCTCGGATGGAGAAAGCTAGCACGAGGGGGCATAGCTCTAAATTAAGGGGTGGTAGTTATAGGACGGATGTCAGGGGTAGGTTCTTTACCCAGAGGGTGGTGAGGGATTGGAATGCCCTGCCTGCTGCAGTTGTAAATGCGCCTAGTTTGGGGGCGTTTAAGAGATCCGTGGATAGGTTTATGGATGGTAAGGGTTTGGTTTAGGTTAGAGGGTCATTGTTTTTTAACTGGTCGGCGCAACATCGTGGGCCGAAGGGCCTGTTCTGCGCTGTAATGTTCTATGTTCTATGTTCTGTGTATCTCTTGTCTAGTGCATTTAATCTGACTCCCCGAGTCCCTTTGTCATCAGTTAATAAAAACAGTTCTTTTCTTTATCTACCTTATCTAACCTGACATAGCCTTGTATTCCCCTATCAGATCACACTCAATCTTTTTACTCCAAGGTGAATCTTATCTTCTCCAACCCCAACCCAACCTTGTACTTAAATTGATAAATTCCCTCATCCCCGAACCATTCTGATGAACCTCCACAGGTCCCTCTCAAGGAGCTTTGTATCCTCTCCAAAGTGTGAGAACCATTCTATGATTCTATGACCAGATTGAACATAATATTCTAGTTATGACCTTACCAGAGCTTTATAAACGTTCAACATAACATCCCCCTTTTTGTGCATACTGCTTTATTTATTAAGGCCTCATATGCTTTGCTAATTACTCTCTCAAAAATTCCAGCTATGCTCAATGATCCAAGCACATGTATCCTTAGGCCTCTCTATCCTGTACATTCTCTAGAACTGTGCCATTAGGTATATACTGCCTCCCCTAATATTTCTGTCAAAATTCTTCATCCCACACTTCTCTGTATTAATTTCATCTGCTACTTGTTGGTTCATTCTGCTAGACTATCTATATCAGTTTGCCACATCTCCAAGTTTGATATCAATAGAAGATTTTGAGTTTTTATCCTACATTCTAATATTTAAGCTGTTTAAATTTATCAGAAAAAATGTTTCCCAAGTACTAAACCTTGGGGAACACCACTGTCTACTATCCTGCATCCATCACTATCTACCATCCCCCATCTATTACTTTCTACCATCCATTATTCACTGTTTTCTTTCCTTTAGCCACTTTTTAAAAATCTAAGCTGATTCCATGAGCCACAAATTTGCTAACCAATATTTTATGTGCCATTTTGTCAGATGAAAATATTGCACACTTCGGATCACTGCTAGAAAGAAATGCACTGGTATTTTTTTTGTGGAGGTGGGAAAGTCAAGTTGGGAAACTTCCAGGTTGGCAGGCAGGGAGGTTAAATGTAAAAGTTGAATTAAATTAAGAGTCAAGAGATAATAAAAAAAACGATGCGGAACTGGAAATTTCATTGTTCATATGGGATGTTTGCCTGCATTTACTGGACGGTTTAAATGATGTATGTGAAGACATGAAACTCTCACCCCTCATGCCCACCCACACCACATATACCTTCAGTGCCCATTCCATGCCCCAATACCCTCAAACCACTGCCAAGCATCTACATAATCCATACCACCTCCATGCCCACCATATCATGCATGTCCCCATAACCTAATACACCCTATTCTCCCCTCATACCGTCCCTATTTCCTGCATAGTTACTCACTGAGTATGCAATATACAAATACCTAAGTATATCTTTGAAATGGGCATTAAAACATAAACGTCATACAATTTAATAGAGCTGTCAGATTCAATGACATTTCTGATTGATAAGAAACTCTCATCCATAAGACTGATTGTAAAAAATGTAAATCCCTCAAGTGATCAATCTGTTATAAAAACAAACATTTATCCACATCATAGAGTCATAGAGGTTTACAGCATAGAAACAGGTCCTACAGCCCAACTTGTGCATGCTGCCCATTTTTTAAAAACCCCTAAACTAATCCCAATTGCCCGCATTTGGCCAACATCCCTCTATACCCGTCGTACCCATGTAATTATCTAAATGCTTTTTAAAAGATAAAATTGTACCTGTCTCTACTATTACCTCTGGCAGCTTGTTCCAGACACTCACCACCGTCTCTGGTGTATAACATCAACGTACAACATCAAACACAGATAATCCTTCAAAAGCCTCTTAAAACTCTCAATTAAAATGTGAATATAGTCCTTCTGCTAAAATATGTGGTTTTGGACCTCTGGAACTTAGGTAAGCATTCATAAATAGCCCCAGTTATCTAAACAAATGTTAGGAAATGATACCAATAGAAATCAACAAAACTGAAACAATTTTTTTACACAGCTGTAACAGCTATTTCACTATCATTGCAAAACAGATTGCATGTCAACCAATGGAGTGTAGTAAGTGGTTAGATTTTTTTAAACAAGGTTTTATTAAGCTAAAGATTGCTGAACATTTAAATCTCAAAACATAATAGTAAATTTTCCCAGCATACATTTCTATTGTTTTTAATGTATTATAGCACTTTCTACATTGGGAATGGTACTATAATGCATGTGAATGTTTTGTAAGGCGGCCAGTGTAATGATCAATTTATCATTGGAAGACTGATCTGAATGGTTGATTACTGCAGTAAAAACTTATCTGACTCATAGATAACAATTGAAACTGAAAGAACTAGTATTTTAGTTTGTACTTCGATGAATGAATTCTAGGAACAGGTGACTGTTTTTGATTTTTGACTCAGGACTGGGGATCTCGTGAGATTCACAATTCCTCTGATGTGCGATGAACCAAAATCTGCCTGATTCCATGATAATAGTGGGGCATCTAAAATGCCTCCCCCCATCTCCCTACAGTGAAGTAGGCAAAGGCAGGATTACTAAATGTGGCCTAGTGACAGGGGCCATAAAAATCCCACACAACACGGAAAGGGACAGAAACCCTGGAATCAGATCTTATCCATCATTTCTAAATCCCCCTGCCTCAATTCCAACCTGGACAGAGGCATGAAAATCCAAGCCATGGATTGTCTTGTAGTTGCTTGCAGCTACATTGGAACAGAAGGAGGCCATTCAGCCACTCAATCCCACTCTGCCATTTAATCAGCCCGTGGTTGATCTGTATCTTAACTATATCCACTGATTTCAGTTTTGAAATGTTCAATTAATCCTCGGCCTCGACAGCCTTTTGGGTGAAGGAAGTTTCAGAATTCTACTGGGCCTCGCGTGAAGAAGTGTTTCCTGATATCATCTCTAAATGCACTGGCTCTAATCAATTTAAACTTCAATTAGGTCATAACCTTCATCTTCTACACTCAGGGAATACAAGGCCAGCCCATGCAACCTGTCCTCACGATTTAATGTTTTTAGTTCCAGTATCATCCTTGTAAATCTTTGCTACAAAAAACATCTTCCCTCTGAAAATTTTCATACTGGTACTGTAGGTTTTTAAGGCTATTAAAAGTTACTGAATCTAGAGTAGAGATAGGGTTAAAATACCAATTAATTATGAGCTAATTATTGGTGAAAGGGGACACTGTTTAGTTTGGTGAACCGTGACTTACCCTCAGGGAGTCGTATTGCCATTGGTAATAAAATGAGACCTTGATTTCTCTCTTTGCCCTTCCAGCTGTCCCAGATTGCAAAGAAGTGAGGCTCAGAGAGGGAAAAGTGATTGGAAAATTCCCCCAAAATGAAACATATCCCATATGGGAACTAAAAACTGTTTATTGGTATTTTACACTTAGAATTCTCTGCTGAAATATCTGATACTGAAACTTTCAATTGCTGTGAGATATCACACACAGCTAATACATCTTGACATCAATCACGCATCAGAAGAAATGCATCGTAGAAAGAAACTTCTTTCAAATAATGAAAGCAATCACATTGAAATACATATTTCACATGCTAGCTGGGCAGACTGGAATATATTCAGTGGTGTAGTCATTTTGATAGAAATTTGCCATGCAGCAGTTTGCATTTTCTCTTCATGGTTTGGGCACTTTATTTGGTTAATGTTCTGTCTGAATGGCTCCAAAAACATCTGCAATCTAAACTCACTATCCAGAAGTATTTTCATTTCAGTTAGAATATTGACATTTGTCAATGCGTCTATATATAAAAAACAAGCATGACAACATATAACCTCAACCTCAGACATGAGCATACATTTTCCAGTCAATTGCCTTTAATTCACTGCAGGCTAAGTAAGATTATAACATACATCAACAAGCAAAATACCACATGCATTTTGTTCAAAGATGATGACTAATGTGACAATGTATTAACAGTAGATTGCTATAGGTGAGTTTATGGCAGTGACTGTTTCATCAGAACATTTCAATGTCTAAATAAATATCAAAAAATATAAATGGGACTGAACAGTTCAACTTCTCTGTCCCACTCAAAAACAGAATACTGGAAAATCTCAGCAGGTCTGACAACATCTGTGGAGAGAGAATAGAGCCAACATTTTGAATCTGGATGACCCTTCAGCAGAGCTGAAGACCTACACCTACGTCCGTGATTCCTCCGATGCCCTACTTCAAATCAACAATTTCTAGTTCCCTGGTGCTAACTGCTTCCTTTCTACCATGTGTGTCCAACCCCGCCCCCCCGCACCTCCATTCCCCATGAGAATGATTAGGGGTCTTTTCACTTCTTACTTGAGTGGAGGCTGAACAATTATAATTCTTTCAGATTTAATTTAGATAAGAATGAGATGATGCATTTTGGTAAATCGAAGCAGGGCAGGACTTACTCAGTTAATGTTAGGGCATTGGGAAGAGTTATAGAACAAAGAGATCTAGGGGTACAGGATCATAGCTCCTTGAAAGTGGGGTCACTAGTGGACAGAAAGGTGAAAAAGGCATTCGGTATGCTTAGCTTCAATAGTCAGAACATTGAATACAGGAGTTGGGATGTCTTGTTGAAGTTATACAAGATATTGGTAAGGCCACACTTAGAATACTATGTACCGTTCTAGTCACATTATTATAGAAAGGAGTGCAGAAAAGATTATTAGGGGTGGCACGGTGGCACAGTGGTTAGCACAAGGGACCCAAGTTCGATTCCCGGCTTGGGTTGCTGCCTGTGTGGAGTTTGTTTTTTTGTCTCTGCGTGGGTTTCCTTCAGGTGCTCTGGTTTCTTCCCACAGTCTGAAAGATGTGCTGGTTGGGTGCATTAACCTGAACATGCACTGTAGTATGGTGGTTAGGGGAATGTCATACTAACGTCATTGCTGTGTTAATGTAAGCCTTACTTGTGACTAATAAATAAACTAAAAAATTCAATGCTACTGGGACTTGATGGTTTGAGCTATAAAGAGAGACTGAATAGACTGGGACTTTTTCCTCTGGAGTATAGGAGGCTAGGGGTGATCTTATAGAGATCTAAAAAATAATGAGGGGCATAGACATCTTTTCCCAAAGATAAGGGTGTCTAAAACTAGAGGGCATAGGTTTAAGTTGAGAGGGGAGAGATACAAAAGGATCCAGAGTGGCAATTCTTTCTCACAGAAGGTGGTGAGTGTGTGGAACGAATTGCCAGAGATAGTAGTAGAGGCAGGTACAGTTTTGTCTTTTAAAAAGCATTTAGACTGTTACATGGGTAAGATGGGTACAGAAGGATATGGGCCAAACACAGGCAATTGAAGCTAGCTTAGTGGTTAAAAAAAAGCAGCATGGACAAGTTGGGCCAAAGAGACTATTTCCATGCTGTAAACCTCCATGACTTTATGACTCTATGTGGTCTACAGCTCTTCTGAAGGGTCACCCAGACTTGAAATGTTGGCTGGAATTTTACTGGCTCACTCTTCCCTCCCACCCATCGATGGGCGGAGTGAGCCGATAAAATCACACAAGAGCCAAGAGATCAGAAACACACCCAATTTCTCATCTTTTGTGATTTTACGAGAGCTGGATTTCCGGTGTGGTAAGCCTCTCGTGGAAATAGACGATAAGCTGAATAATTTATTCCCGGTGTGGTGAGCCTCTCGTGGAAATGGACGATAAGCTGAATAATTTATTCAACTTTATGTAAATTCTGATTTGCATGTGTTTAGTGAGCCCAGTGCTGAGAGGTTCTCTCCAGCGCAGAAAACACTAACTCTTCATGAATGGGAAACAGTCATTTTGCATTGCAGTGGAACAGGAGGACATTGAGGGCCCCAGGAGGTGAAGGGCAAGGGGGTTGCTCTTGGGCAATGCCAGCCTGGCACCTTGGCACTGACCACTGGGCACGGTGTCAAACTCTAGCTAATATCTAGATTCACACATGAAGATTAGCCATTAATGGTGATGCGGAAATGTCACTGATGCCTGTGAAACTACCTAAACAAAAATCAGCACCTGCAGGGAAGAAAAGGAATGACCTAGTGTCTTTTAGCACCTGAAATAGATGGTTATTAATACATGTGACAAGGCAGGAAGCATCAAAAGGGATTTGATTGTGGAGTTGAACCTTATTGAACAACATCCAATTTCTGCAAGAGGAATAGCCTCTTTAACTGATATCTTTGCACTAAAACCAAATTTTAATAACCAGTTGTTGAGATATGCTCATCCCAAGGTTAAGCCTGACAATTCTGTAGTTGACAGTGGCCCACTGATCAGTTCAGGGCAGGCTGTCGTCAACGGAATGGGCTCACTTGGGGCTGACATCAAGAGTGCTGCAGAGTCGGGAGCACACTGATAAGCTTGTTACACATATTTGATTCTGTAGTTGCATCAAGCAAGAAATGGACTAGTGGCATGTTAATGAGGTCCAATGTGTCCTCTTGCTATTACTACCCAAGACCAGTGATTTCCTGCAATTAAAACTCTTCAGGCAGGATTTTACAGCTTCGCTCATCCCAAAACTGTAAAATCCCGCCCAAAGTCAATGGAACTTCCCATGCTCCACTCCTCACCTGCTCTGATTCCCATGGCAGGCAGGATGGGAAAATTCCAGCTCTCATCTGCCTTCTCCACAAATACCCCCAAATGTTAGCATCAAGCAAACCCACACCAAATGGGCTGGAATTTTACCGTTCCACCCACCATGGGAATCAGAGCGAGACATGGGCAGACCATGGAAAGGCTTATTGATCTCGGGCGGGACTTTATGATTTCAGGATGAGTGAGGCCTGGGGGTGCTGTAAAAGCCAGATTTTTCTTTTTGTCATTCATGGGTCATGGGCTTCTTACAGGTTAGTGTCTGATTCATTTTCTCTGACTGTTGCTGTGACTCTACAAGTGTTTGATGCTTCATATTGTTTATCCAAGTTGCAGATGTCTACATGGAGTGATTTAGCAGATGCTGACAATCTTTCTGCCCTCTTCGATGCTTCTGCACAAACCAGTTGCTTCCAGACATGTTTGAAGCTGTAATAAAAGAATGTGGCTTTTATGTCATTTCTTGTTTGTTTACAAACCTAGTAGGTTTTTTGCATTTTTTTCGTAAAAATGATAATGGGTGGGATTTTATGGCCTTGCCCATCCCGAAATCATGAAGTTGCACCCGAGGTCAACAGACCTTCCCACTGTCCACCCCTTGCCTGCTCCGATTCCCGTGGTGGATGGGGTGGTAAGATTCTGACCACCAGTGTGCCTGAATTGGCCAGCATTTATTGCCCATCCCTAGTTGCCCGAGCACAGTTGAGAGTCAACCATGTTGCTGTGACTCTGGAGTCACATGTAGGCTAGAACAGGTAAGGACAGCAGATCTTCTTCCTTAAAGGACATTACAGGTCTTTCCGACAATTGACAACAGTTTCACGTCATCAGTGGATTCTTAATTCCAGATTTTTTTTATTGTATTCAAATTCAACCACCTGCCATGGTAGGATTCAAACCTGGGTCCCCCAGAACATTAGCTGAATTTCTGAATTAATAGTCTGACAATAATACCACAAAGCCATCACCTCCCCATTGATGCAGAGTAAAGCTCCCTTTATTGTGTATAAATGTGCCTTAGCCCCAGTTTCAGATTGGCACTGGTATTGCACAGGTGGGACATTTATTCCATTCCCAGCAGCCTTTCTGAGTGAGATTGCCAATTAGTATCAAATTGGACACAATAGGAAATGGATTGCATCTGTCCAAACTCATTTCACGGTGTCATTTTAGAGTGCAATGCTCCAGCTAATGGCCTTTATTAACCTCGCACAGCTGAATGCGTACTTATTAACAAGAGCACTGACACTATTGAAAGGGATCATCAACTAGTTACAGGTTAGTTGCTATTTGGTATTTTCTGGTTGTTGCTTCATTTCTAAAAGGGTTTGGCACTTACATCTCAGTTGTTTCAAGTTGCAAATGTCTACGTACTTGTTTGCTGACTTCAATACATAGCTAGCCATAGACACTTTGATCCTATATCTCAGGTTAGAGCCCAGACGGGTAGTTCCAACAATTTTGTGAAAAAGGAAACTGATTATAAAGATAGTCTGGTAATGATGTCAAGAATTTTCAATATAAGACACCAAACTAAACACAAGGGATGAGAAATTGGGCTTGCTAGTGCCTGTTTTTTGAGCATTATGAATGCCCTTAGAACCACAAAATTACATCCAGTGTCCAAGCCCACACTGGCGGGGTACATTATGCCAGATACCATGTTGGTGAGGGTATTAGTATACACGCAGTGAATCCTTACTGCAATTATACAGAACAGGCAGAACATGATGTCAATCCATGTTCAATGCTGATTTGATGGATATAATGCCATTTTGAAACTTAACACTTCAATTAATGTTCTCCCTCAAACTCACACAAACAGTAGCAAGAAGAATCCCATTTGAAGGAATCATCAGCTTCTTCCAGTTAGTGGCTGATTCATTTTTTTATGGCTGTTGCTGTGACTCTACAGGTGTTTAATGCTTCATATTGTTTATCCAAGTTGCAGAAGTCTACATGGAGTGGTTTAGCAGGTGCTGATAATCTTTCTCCCCTCTTCAATGCTTCTGCACAAATCAGTTGCTTCCAGACATGTTTAACATAAGAACATAAGAAATAGGAGCAGGAGTAGGCCATCTAGCCCCTCAAGCCTGCCCCGCCATTCAATAAGATCATGGCTGATCTGAAGTGGCTCAGTTCCACTTTCCCGCTTTCTCCCCATAACCCTTAATCCCCTTGCCTACCAAAAACCTATCTACCCGTGTCTTAAATATATTTAGCAAGGTAGTCTCAACCACTTCAACGGGCAGAGAATTCCAGAGATTCACCACCCTTTGAGTGAAGAAGTTCCTCCTCAACTCTGTTCTAAACTGCACCCCCCCCTTATCTTGAGGCTGTGCCCTCTAGTCCTGCTGTCCTTTCTGAGCAGGAAGAACCTCTCAACCTCTACCCTATCCATCCCTTTCATCATTTTATACATCTCAATAAGATCCCCCCTCATCCTTCTAAACTCCAACGAGTACAAGCCCAGTCTATTCAGCCTCTCCTCATAGCTCAACCCCCTCAACTCCGGTATCAGCCTAGTGAACCTCCTCTGCACTCCCTCCAAGGCCAAAATATCCTTGCACAAGTGCGGCGACCAAAGCTGCACACAGTACTCCAGCTGCGGCCTCACCAGTGCCCTGTACAGTTGCAGCAAGACCTCCCTACTTTTATATTCAATCCCCCTCACTATGAAGGCCAGCATCCCATTGCCTTCCTGACCACCTGCTGCACCTGCAGGCTGGGTTTTTGCGACTCATGCACAAGGACCCCCAGGTCCCTCTGCACCATAGCATGCTGCAGCTTTTCGCCCTGTAAGTAGTGGTCCTTCCTACTATTATTCCTACCAAAGTGGATAACCTCACACTTGCCAACATTGTATTCCATCTGCCAGGTCCTCGCCCACTCACTCAGCCTATATAGATCCCTCTGCAGACTTTCCACACCCACCACACAATTTGCTTTTCCACTTATCTTTGTGTCATCAGCAAATTTCGACACCTTACACTCGACTCCCTCCTCCAGATCATCTATATAAATGGTAAATAGTTTGAAGCTGTAATAAGAAAATGTGACTTTTATATCATTTCTTGTTTGTTTACAAACCTAGTAGGTTTTTTCCTTTTTTTTAGTATCAATGATAATGGGTGGGATTTTATGGCCTCGCCCATCCTGAAACCATAAAGTTGCACCCGAGGTCAACAGACCTTCCCACTGTCCACCCCTCACCCGCTCCGATTCCCGTGGTGGATGGGGCGGTAAGATTCTAACTACCAGTGTGTCTGAATTCAGAACTTTAATAAAGTGTGGAAGGTTTCATTTTTTTCCAATAGTTTCAACATAATTTCCATTGCTGTTGTATGGCTTTGAGGTATGTTCAGAGGGCATATCGGGTGAATGGTTATGGAGAATACATGGGCAACTTGGAGGATGCATGAATAATCTGAGAAGGCATGAAGTGGCTTCAGCAATCTGAGGGTGCATAGGGGCATGAGGTGAGGGTTGACATTCAGGGGGCCTGTAGGAGAACCAAGACAAGTCTTCTAACCAGTCCACCCACACCCACACTCTCCCTGAACTTTATCGCAACTCTCAAAATACATTATGCATTCTATCCCTATGTAAAAGTGCAAGAATCCCAAGCAAAGTATCCATGGGTCAAATCCCTATTTCAAAAAGTGCAAAGATGTACAGATCGGGTTTTTCTGAGTCCACAGGACAATCCAACTCTCAGTGATGCCATATAAATGAAATGGGAAGAAATAGTCCCAATTTTCCTACTTTAATTTCCCATTCTTTCATGATTTCAGCAGCCAGCTTAATGACTCCTAGAGCAGACAGTATTAGAAGTCACATATGGAAAATCATTGGGCAAGTGTTGTTGTGCAGGATAAGGTGATTATTCAGCTCAAAGTCTCTGGCTTATGTTCTCCAAGATCATCAGAAGATACCTCAGCAGCAAGTCTCATAGCTGCAGGCCTCTTCATTTTTCTCCTGTGTTAATAGCCAAGGAGACCAAACCTTCTGATGCTGAATTAACCTGGACTAGCAGGTATATAATACCAAAAGGCATATTTAAGGTTAAAAATGTGGTGTTTGACAGATGTAAATACTGAAAAGAAATGCTGAAACCAAAAGAAGAAATCACATTGCATTGTGTCTTTAAAAGCTGATTGTATCAGTGCCTGAAAAAAGCTGTTTTGAGTTCAGTGCTGAACTGTTTAAATTGTAGAGTTCAGGTTGCAAAAGCAGGTCTTTGCAACATTGTATCAAAGCCTAGAAGTCAGTTTGCCAACATAGCAAACAGACTTTTGAATTGAACCAATGAGTTTAAAGCAAATATGCGGAGGCACAAAACCAATGGAATTCAAATGTGAGTGTTGTTGACAGCCTCAAGCCACTCAGATCACAGGAATACTATGAGGTAATTCCATGTATTATAAACACAGACAAGGGGGAGTAACTGTTAGAGTAACCTTGTCAGCTCTTTAGTCGTAAAGAGGGGAGGTGAGGCTCTCCTATAGAATCATTATGTTCGGTGCAACTTGTGGGCCAAAGGACCTGTTTGTGCTGTAGTTTTTTCTATGTTCTATAGCCTAGTAGGTAGGGATATGTTCGGTGCAATTTGTGGGCCGATGGGCCTGTTTGTGTTGTAGTTTTTCTACGTGCTATGCCATGTTCTATAGAATCCTGCAGTAATATACATATCTTCAGAAAATCATCATCTAAAGAGAAAGAGATACCAACTCAACAAGTGCTCCAGATGGAAGCATCAGAAGAAAGTTCATACTTCCAACAGATGCCTGGTATATTATTTGAGAGTGACCATACTCTGTAAGGATTTATTTTATTATTCCTGAATGAGTCTTATCATATTCGAACAGCATTCTATTGGTACATTATTAAACAATTGTTAATTGTTTAATAAGGTTGTCACCAGTTTTAAAATAAAGACATATTAATTGTTCATGAAAAAGTGTCAGATCCTGTTTTAATTTACCAAGACCTGTATCTTCCTACTACCTCACACACTGTCATATAAGATTACAAGGCGAGATATCCCTTTGTGGGGGGTTCCAAAATCGCGCAGAGGGAAAACTCACTTCCCCATCGTAACACTATCCAGGCCTGAGGCACAGGGCAGCCAGAAATATCAGTCCCCTGGTATTTAATTGTCTCCCATCCTTGACACTGACTTAGTGAATCCTTATTCCACCTTTTCCATGGTTGGTATATTGTTCCTTGTTGGTGTCAAAACTGTATACAATATACTTGTCTACCCAATACCATGTGCATATATATATCATCAGCTGCAGCTTCCACTATTCAATCTATCTTTCTGTAAAACCCAGAACCTATTTGTCCTCTAGTGGCTTATTCCAACTAGATTGAAAAGCGAAAGAAATGCTTGCTTTGATATGGCACTTTTCATGACCACTGGATGTCTCAAAGCACTTTACAGCCCTGAAGTTTTTTTTTAGGGTAGTCACTGCTGTAATGTAGGAAACCCAGCAACTCATTGCGCACAACAACCTCCCACAAACAGCGACCTGAAAATGTCCAGATAACCTGTTCCTGTGATGCTGACTAAGGGACAAATATTAGCCAGGATTCCAGAGATAACTTCCCTCCTCTTCTTCAAAAAAATGTTATGAGGTCTTTTTACATCCACCAGAGCAAGCAGACTGGAATATATGATGCAATTAGTTTCAGAAAGCAATTTGAAATCTTGCTAGAGAGAAATATTTCAAGAAGGAAGATAAATAGTCTTGGGATCCACAAAGAACAAATTGGCTTGTTCATTCCAAATTCCTTTTACTTTTTCTAAAATGTTTATTTTTCTCAATCTTACTTTTAATATTAATGAGAGCAACTGGGGTGGTTTCTAGTTTCATTGTTTTTAGAATAGAAGAGGTGGCTGATGTGAAAAGAGTCAAATGTGATGAATTTGTATTTAATAATTCTATTTCCTTCCTTTCTGATACAGTTCTTGATCGATTTTCATAGAAGCTATCTTCTAAATAATAGTTGGAATTGCCTGTGCTAGTAACCTTGCAAGGCAATAATTCTGGTGTCTTTCCAATTACACATATTTTCAAATTGGAGCATCTGATCCTCTTTAGAAATTTATGTCAGGCAATTCATTAAACAAACAGTTGTTATTCTGTGCAATGACTGAGTCCTTGAAAGCCAACTGTTTTCATTATCTTCTTTGTACTTATCACTATATGAGGAAACTCTTTTACACTTTATTTTCTAACTGACCCATTACGTAAAAGCTGTATCAATTGCTCATTATCTGTATTACAAATGTGAAATATTATCAAAAAATGGCAGAATGTTGTCTCCAGTGAGAAAATTGGCATATTGTGTTGGTTTTCTCCCCAGATCTTACAACACTCTCCCAAAAAAAAAATCAAGGGTCATGTTTCACGCCGTACAGATGGGCGAGGCCTAAACATACTGGCAAACCTGTCTGCACAGAGACGGGAGTGCCATCTTTAAAGGCCCCTTCTTTTTGCCCTCTACCCTCCCAACTGATGATCGGCCCACCCCAATTTGAGGTGGCACCCAACTTCTCCCACCCCAACCCTCAATCATTGGCCCTTCCCCCCACATCTCCCAACACTTGAGCTGATAACCACCTCCCCCATCCCCCCAGCCAATAGTCATCGCCGGCCATCACAACATCTAAATGAATCCTCCCTTCCCCATGAGGCTGTCACTGGGGCCTGCCTCTTGACACAGACATGGGCATGTTGCCAATCTGGCAGTACCAAACTATGCCAAGGGGCAGTGCCAGAGGGCATTGGCAGGACCTGACCAAGTCCCTCTATGCCTGGACTATACTTACCTTTACATCCCTGGGAAGACTCCCACAACAGGTCCATGTAAGCCAGTGTAAACCAGGCCGACTTGATGCCACATTGGTGTCAATATACAGCAGGGAGTCAATATCTGGCAAGGGGGCAGATTAATAACATTTAAATATATTCAAATGAATATAAAGTATTTATGATGTCACCAGCGAGGGGTGGGGAAGATACAAAATCACGTTCTTGTCAGCAAGAAGTACTGAACACCTTAATTCAGTTTGCAAGTGTGATCCTGAGCTTTTGACTGTTTTACCATTTTAATTCTTCTGCAGTAGCCTGTCTGTCCCTGGCCTTTTACACTGTTCCAATAAAGCTCAAGGAATGGAATCAAGTCTTGTTAGGTAGTTCAGCCATTTCAGATGACAACCACGGCTCCCTGCATTTTTGCAGACAGTAGGTGCTGGTCATGATTCTGCTAGTGTCATTTACACATCCCAGATCCACCTTTTACTTCATCTCTTATCTAATTACCTCTTGCTTTGCACCATCGCTGCTTTTGTCATTTAATGCCTCCGCCACCGCCCCCCCGCCACCCACCCCCCCAACCCCCCAACCCCCACTCCCTGCTTCCATTCTATCACGGACCTTTACTTGTTGTTCTTTTCTTTCATTCTCTCCTTTACTGCCTCTACTTGCTTACAACCTGTTGCATTTATAATATTTCTCAATTCTGCTGAAAGGGTCAATTATCTGTAATATTAACTTAGTTTCTCTTCCACAGATGCTGCCTGGCCTGCTGAGTATTCCTGTCATTTTCAATTTCCATCTCAGATTTCCAGCATCTGTTATTTTTTGTGAAAGGATTTCAGTTCTTCTTGAAGGGCGCCATGTCCTCACTCACACACAGAAAGAGACAGCTTACATTTGTATTGTAGGGAGATTATCATCAGGGTGAAAACTGTCTTTTCCTACTTCTGAAGTGGAGATGCCAGCGTTGGACTGGGGTAAATACAATAAGAAGTCTCACAATGCCAGGTTAAAGTCAAATAGGTTTATTTGGTAGCAGAAGGCACTAGCTTTCAGAGCGCTGCTCCTTCATCTTCGTCCTTTGCCTGCTTTTGCTACCAAATAAACCTGTTGGACTTTAACCTGGTGTTGTGAGACTTCTCCAGACAATTAATGAGGTCAGAAAAAATGTTGTGTTTAAAGTACAGAAGTAAACTAATGCTAATGTGTAAGTGAAAGGTCAAAGGATGAATGTGGATATACGGTCACCTATAGTGAGTTGCTTGTTACATAAATAGTCTGATGAAAATATGATGTGACATTGGAAGTTAATGTGTAAATAGAAGACAGATGTGCATGACAACAGGCTGTGTTTGCTGACCCTCAGTCTGAATTGCAGACACTGCTGCAATGGAAATTGAGACATCAACTATCAGACGTTGCATCATAGTTGGATCCATGTGGGTATTCATGGAGTTGGCCACCACTTTCATTTTGGGACAGATGAACTCCAAGCTCTGCATAAAGCCCTGTGCAACATTTGTGCTAAACTCCCCTGTGCTCCTTGACAGCTGTCAGGCAGGCCTGCCAATACAGGCACAGTGGTTAGCACTGCTGCCTCACAGCTCAGGGACCCAGGTTCAATTCCAGCCTTGGATGAGTGTGTGGAGTTTGCACATTCTCCCTGCATCTGTATGGGTTTCCTCCGAGTGCTTCAGTTTTCTCCCTCAGTCCAAAGATGCATGAGTTAGGTGGATTGGGCATGCTAAATTGTCTCTTAGTGTCAGGGGGACAAGTAGGGTAAATACATGGAGTTATGGGGAAAAGGTCTTTGTGGGGTTGTTGTTGGTGCAGGCTCGGTGGGCCAAATGGTCTTCTGTACTGTAGGGATTTTATGATTCTACACCAAATTCGCCCTCACTGTACCCAGACAGCTGCCAGAATGTGGCAACTAGGGGATTTTCACAGATTTGCAGTGTTAATGTAAGCTACTTGTGACATTAACAAACTAGACCCAACATTTCTGTGTGCATGTTCATCAACTTTTTCTGTATGCTGCGCCATCACAGCCCCCATCCAAGTTCATGGGACTCTGAGGGGGCAGCATACAGGGGGTCATTCTGAGTCAAAACATTGGCTCTCTTCTCTCTCCATAGGTGCTGTCAGACCTGCATTTTTGTTCCAGATTCCAGCAGCTGCAGTATTTTGCATTTATCTGTTTTCCATCATCTGTTTCTTCAGCCTCTTTCACTTCTGGCTGCTGCAGCGTAGCCTGGTCAGGTTGCATTTCTTGAGTATCTGAAAGGAGAAAGGCACAAGGGTAGTGGTGTTGTGATGAGGGAGACAAGGTGTTGAAAGAAGAGATGCATTCTTACACTGTGACTCGGAAGAGGTTGTTAGATGAGGAGGTTGGGCTGTGAGAAGGAATAAGCACACTATCATCTTATATGTTTTCAACCCCACTGCTGGTCTCGGCTTCAGTCATAGACATTCCAGTGAAGATGAGCACCGTTATCTCCATTGGGGTGAGGACATGCAGTGGTGACTTCCCTTTATTGGTTAGAAGCTGCTACCTGCAGCTTCACGCAGTTTCTCTCCTTCTTCTACCTTCTCTTCGTACCTCTTTCCTTCAGAAAGATCCTGCCCAGATTTTCATGCCCCCACCCCCGCCAACCCGCCCCGCCAGGTCGGGTTCATTGAGTTGGGAAATTTCCTGGGTCAGCAAAGCTGACCTTTAAAACTGACCTCCTAAAGGTGAGATTTTCAGTCAGTTGTCGGGGGAGGTCCAGGCTTGATGACCCCAAAACAAGTCTGCAGATTGCTGGCTGTGGAGATTGACTGGGTACAAGGTCTGCCTTTGTGTTCTGACACTGTGTTCAAATAAATTAAAGTAACAAAATAACAAAGACATCCCACCAGCCCTCATCCCTACACATGCCCTCTGCCCCATCTATACCAACCCATGACCTCACCAACCTCATGACAACCTAGTTGCCCTCTACCCACCCCCAAGGCCCCTATATAACCTATGCCAACTTATTGCCAATTAAACCATCCCCTCCACCCAGCCCCTTTTGCCCATAGCCCCTCCATGCCAAATCACCTAGTGCTCTTGGGTAACTCTTGACATCCTTGATATTTCCTGAGTGCAATTGACAGATTTGACATCTTTGACACTTCTGGGATAGCTTTTACAGGTTTGACAGCTGGATAGTTCCTTGGCATTTCCTTGACAGATGGAAAGTTCCTGGACAGCTGAACATCTCTTTGACAGCTTGGCAGTTCCAATTGTGTATATAAAGTGCGTAAACATACTCACTTTTGACAATACAAATGGATGCCTTGCCTTTCCAAAAGGGTGCCTCACCTCTTCGAAATGTGTCCTGGGACCCTAAGCAAAGGGATAAATTTCCTTTCCAAAGGGTTATCCATAAGAATCTATCAAGTTCAGGATTCCTCTTACCTGTTCTATTCTGCACATTCTGGATCCGAAAATTCTGTTATTCCAAAATCCCACTTCAACGGAGGCAGCTGGTGATTTAAATGGCCATCTGCCTGCACAAATCATGCATGTGTAATCCCTGGCCCAACTCCAGTCTTACCCCTGCAGAGATGAGAAATGTGTTTGGGGCAAGACTTAGAAATTTTGGCCATTTTTGGGATATTCGCAATGCCAGTAAAGCAGTCCATCGTGGTGAAAATTTGGGCTTTTCTCTGCCTTTAAAATACAACTTTTTCTTTAAGGAACCATAGAATGAGGGTGGAAACTATCTGCTTTTTTTCCTTTCAAATTGTTCCTAATTTCTTGCTGAATATCACATCTCTCTCTGTCTATAGGGGTTAGAAATTAAAACTTCTTGCTCACACAATCTTCTCTCACGGGGAATACTATGTTGGAAAAATGCCCTGTAAGTTGCCTAAAATATCTTTTCCACATCAAATTTGAACTAAACAGTATCCAAAAATGTGAGGTCAGTAGTTAAATAGAATACTAGGACATTGCTGGGAAATCAAATGTAATTAAAACCAGAAAGATTTACACTTAGAGAAAATATTTCTCATGCTTGGAGCAAGTTGAAAGACAAAGACCTGTCTGGCCATTTCGTAGGGCCATTGTTGTGACACTTATGTCAGACCAAACAAGAATAGCAGGTTTCTTCCCCTTTAGAGTATTATTGAACCAGAAAGGTTTTTAACACCATTCCAGTAGCTTCATGATTGTTATTAATGACTCTAGTATTTTAGTCCAGACTTATTAGTTAATGAATTTAAATTCTCCCCAGCTGCCCTTGTGGGATTTGAACTCATGTCACGGAATCTTAAGTCCAGGTTTCTGAAATACTAATAATGTTACCAATATGCTATCAAAAACTGTAGCAAAAACATGGCAACAGAAAGTCAATTCAGACAGAAAGGAAGTTCATGCAGATTTTTAATATGCTATGTATGTATTCTGCCCTCATTTTCAAAGGAATAATTATCTGATGGTGCCATGATCAGGGAATGGCAGAGTATATAACAACAGTGATAATTTGCTTTAATTTTGCCAGATTTTGTTTAGAAAGAATAATAGAAAAGCTGCAAGTTAAAGGAAATGGAAATTATTTGTACTTAACACAGAACTAATCCACCGGAAATTTAAAGGTTTTTTTTACAGCTACATCTCTCAAAAGGCAGACAGCTCTCATAACCCAGACACTTCTCATTTATTATGTTTCGACTTACCTTTCTCAACAATATGATGTCTCGATGATTCACTGGGTCAATTAATTCTAACCTACCATTTATAAAACATCAATAAGAAGGCAGTGACTAGATAGAGCATCATCATATATCCTTGAGGAACATGGTCTATTAAAACTGAATAGAAACCTTTGAACCGCGACGCTGAACATTCATTGTATCCTGTCAAGACAATACTCTATCAAGCTAGCAAAATGCTCCAAGAAACGTAATCGAAGAAATAGTACTCAACATATATCCATAAGTAAATGTGCAGTCATAAATTGTGATTTTTAATTTCAAAAAGTATATAAATTCTACTGGAAACTAGGCAAAAAAAATCATGAATTATGCTGAATAAGGGCTTAAGTTTGAGCATGTGCCAGGTACTGAGCTTTCTCCAGATATGAAAGTTTGCTGCATGTAAAAGAGTAAGGTAGAATGTCTGAAATTAAACTAAACCAAGTTACTATCCATACAAATAGATTGAATAATTAAGTACTGTTGTCCAACAAGATTCTGATGCCCACCAAACTTATGATGATCAGGTCACCATATACATCACCAGATACAAAGTATGTGCATTATTAATAATACAAATGCCCAATCCCTTGAAAATAGTTTTGAGGTGTTAAATTGTCAGCAGTACAGACCAATCAAATATGCTCACAGCCAGTGCCAGAACAGCTTCAAACCAATTGTCCAGCAAAGCAAGCCTACTGTACATGTTCCCAAAGTGTGATAACAAGCTGTTAAAAGCCAGGCGTAGCCTTGCCATGTCCCTTGTCCTCTGGGTGCTATGTTTACCTTTGTGCTCCTAGGGAGATCCCATTGAGAAGTTCATGTCTAGGTTGTAAACCACATGGTATGAAGTTGATGTAGTTGGATGATGTAACAAGGGGTAAATTACAGTTGGGGGATATAGTTAAAAGATATTAAAATGCATGCAAAGCAGGTTTGCGCCCATTATGGGTATAAACCTGATGACGTCGCCAGCGAGAGGCGGGGAAAATCCAATGTCACGTTCTCGTCAGCAAGACTTTCAGATCTTGAGCCCCACCAGCAACATCGTAGACAGCGACCGCAGGCTCAGCACCTTGCTCAGCGTCTGGACATTTAATAGAACTTAGACCTATTAATGCCTGAAGGCTCTGATCTGTCCTCTTGAGCTTATAGTATTTTATTCTTTTTAATTGCTTATTTCAACATATCTATTAAGATAATGGCTAAACACATTTGGATGGAGCTGTGTCACAGCTCCCCAAAATTGCACATTTCAACCCTCATTGGCATCCACACAGTGCTGTCCCCCACTCAGGCACCTCAGCTATTTTGTGAAAACCCTACCAACGACCAACTAACAAAAGCAAATAAATATTCACCCCAAACTTTTTGTTTCCCACACATATTCAATAAAATTCCTTTTTAAATTGAATGTAACGTATCATCAGAATCTATCAGCATCCTGAGTTTGGTATTTTTTTGTGTTCCACATCAGCTCTAACAATGTAGTGATGCTACATCTATTGCACTGACAAACTTTGAGAAAATTCTCTATGATAAATAATTCAAATAGATTTCCCCTTGACCTTATCATCCTCTCTGTACTCTCAGATAACCTCCACAGGTTCCAGAAGCACACTATTTCATCATGGTTTTACTCAGCTGAAAACAAAACCTCAAACGGTCTTGGGAACAGTATTTATTTTCCATGCATTCACTTGCGTAAAAGGAGAATATGCCTGATTCCAAAAGCAAAATAATGCAGATGCTGAAAATCGGAAATTAAAAGGATTTTTGTCATCCAGTCACCATTCAGGCTTGTCATGCTGACTCAAATGCAGATGGCACAACAGAGCGCTGCAGAATGAAGGCATCATGACTGCTGTCAAGATAGATGGGTGACATTGACTTGCATGATATGCTGCGTATAGTTACACACCAACTGGATGTTGGGGAAATGAAATCCTTTTTGGTTGTGTACATTTCAGAGTTGGCTTGCAGCACCTGCAAAGTGACAGTCAATGGCTCTCTGCAGCATCGAAAAGCTTGCAACCCTCAAATACTATGTGCTTATTTCATCTACTTCTCTTTGTCAAGAATAGAATGAATTTAGCTCTTTTGGAATACAAAACCTTAGTGGTCTCTTGTATGGAATAGTGGTAGCAAGTTGTGAAATGTTGTACATATCACCAGCTCTCGCCTGAAAGAAACTAGACGAATATGAGATCATGGCCATGATCAATTCCATCCACTCTAAGATTCTGGCTACAACTGGTGGCAAATTTCAGTCATGGAAATCTTACTGAGGAGGAGATATCTGATACCTTTTTCTTCACCGAGGTTCAAATAGGGGAATTGCTACTCAAACATCTTGGATGGATGTTGCTTCTCGCTGACAGCCCATTGACCTGCCTCTTCCTCCCTCTTCTAGTAGTTTGTCCTCCTCTGTGTCACCTCTGTTTATTTTCCCTGTCATGCTACAACAGCCAATAGAAGAAACATAGTAGTGCACCCTTATTTGGGAGACAGTGGTTTGTGCAAAAAGATTGCCATTAAGACTAAATCCTTCAATATGTGTCACTGGCTTCTGCAACTTTGAACAATTCTGCAAAGAAATAGACAACAATTGCAGCAACAGAAATCAATAAACAACCATCCTGAAAGCAGTTTAACAACCATTTGGAAAACACTTGTGGGGGTGTCATTCCACCTATCAAATGCATGTTCAGCTGTGAGGGTTTCAGATAGGGCATTACTTGTAGCATTCAGTTCTAATGGCAGTGATACCATCAAATCAGTATTGCATGTTGATTTGATATCACAATCTACCTACTTTGCATTTTTCCAGTGGACACACCCTGTCTGCTCTTACCATGGCTCAGCACCAGAAATACTCTCATCACAGAAATGAGTGCTTGTGCTTTGGATACCACTTTAGAAGCAAAAATTACACTTGTAACATCAAAGGTCTGGAGCTGCATTTTGTGGCCAACTAATCTGTATAGTTTTAGTAACAAACCTTGGCCAGGTTCACTCCAAAGGAGTGTGGGCATTCCTCATAGAATCATAGAATCCATATCGTACAGAAGGAAGCTATTTGGTCCATTGAGACTGCACCGACAACAATCTCACCCAGGCCCTAACCCCGTAATCCCACATATTTACTCTGCTAATCCCCCTGACCCTAAGCAGCAACTTTGCATAGCCAATCAACCTAAACCGCACATATTTGGAATGTGGGAGGAAACTGGAGCACCCGGAGGAAACCACATAGACGAGGGGAAAACTCGACACAGACAGTGACCTGAGGCCAGAATTGAACCCGGTCCCTGGTGCTGTGAGGCAGCAGTGCTAACCATGGTGCTTTCTGATGACCTAATCATGGGTGTTCTGAAATGATCCTTCTGTCAGTTATCTCCAGGTGTGATACTTGGTTAGTGGACATACTCTGGTATCTACTTAATACTTGTTTATTAGGACTACACCTAAGCAGATTACAGAGTAGACATCATGTTCCAACATTTTTCTCCAGAGAATCTAATATGTGACAGACTGAATTCAATGCAACGTCATCATCCACGCCATACATTAGCATCCTTTCTCTGTTAACCCTTTATACTACAATGGGAAGGATTTAATGCCCTTGAGATGCTACAGAGCTGAGCAACAAGGATTCAGAGTATTAAGAACATTAGTTGTGAGAATAATATGTTTTTTATGGGGAAGGAGTAAACTTTGAGATTGTATGATTTTGGTTTTTAAGATTATAAAGGAATTGGCAAAATTAATCTTAGCATAGTTGTAAAGGGTTTACATTCAAAGGACATAAATTAACAAATAGGAAGTTAGTAAAAGCATGATAGGCAAATTAAAGAAATTTCTCTGTGACAATTTTTAGGTATTGGTTAACGTATTTGTCAAATTTCTGTGTGCATTACTTCATCTAAAAAGCGGTTAACTTTTATAAAACTTTTATAAAAATAGCACACAGGGAAATTACCAGGGCAGGTATTTTGCAGCAGAAAATATATTTGGTTCTCTAGTTAATATAAATGGAGATGATTGTTTTTCAAGCATGATTTAGAATAAGGAGTCATAAACACACAGAGCACTCTGTTCGCTTCACTTACTTATCCATGACAACTGTTGTTAAACACTTTCATGATTTGACTGGAATCTGATAATGGGGTTAAAATTATACAGTGAAACCGATTTGATGGATTCCCTTATTTTCAGTATGGCAAAACAACAAGGACACAAAAAGCTCTGCTTTGGGAAACTGGATAAAAGATCTTAGTATAAAAATTAGGAACAGGAAAATGTTTGGTTGTTACAGTCTGAAGTCAGGGAAATAACAGTAGGTGTCAAGAGGCAACACAATGTGATATAATTAAAAAAGAAACAGCAGCTGATCCTCCTCGGACCAGACTGTACACATACGTGACCCCACCATGCAGATCTGTGTCAGCAGACTATGAATAGTTTCTAGGCTGGCTTTGCTTTCTATTTTCTTGTGACTCACATTGATAAAATCACATGTGATTCTAAAGGTAGGCAGGTCATTACTCCTTCTCAAGGTATTAGCCAGCAACGTTTGAAGGCTTTCTCACAAGTCGGGTCAACTATCAACGGGATGCTTACTTTGATGTAATGTATCATGTCAATAATATAAAAAAAGTTACCAAAAGCTCCTTTCAGTCTAATGTTCCTGATATGTGGTAACAGTAGGATGTTTCTTGTCATTGTTTATAGATGATCTGACAACATCAACATTTTACAATTACATTGCGGACTTTAAAAAATTATCAATTCTTTGTAACTACTAACAATAATGCCAAAGTTTTTGCTACTTACAATACTTTCTTATATTTGTTGTATGTGCATGGAAAGTATATTTTTCAATTACTTTGATTTGATGTTTGACATTTTGCAAAACACATTTCAAAATACTGACTGCAAAAACATAATGTAACAAATGATTCAATAAATAATGGATGAAGTTTACCACTGAAAGAAAAACTGATAGAACTGCAGTAATTATGAAGTAGATTTAATTGTGAAACGTGTTGATATGTGGCCTTAGGCCTGGATGTTTGCTCCTAGTTGGGACCACAGAGAGGGAAATTTCTTGGTTCTGCCAATCCAAGCTGGGATAAGGAAGCCAGGAAGTTAGAATTTTTGTTCCAGAGTAGTGGGGTCCCATGGGAGTCAGGATTGCCACCTCTATAATGAGCGCAGAGGCTGTCAGGTGCAGAGGTGGGCTGGGCAGAAGGCTTCAAGCACTTTCTTAAGATTGATTTAAAAAATAAACAAAACAAAAGATAGCCCTCACCTCCCCACACCCTCTCCATGCCCAAACCCATGCCACCTCTTGCCTCCCATCCAACCCCTATACCCCCATGCCAACACGTGCCTGCCCCTCATTCCATCCCCCTTTATAACCCATATAACAACTTAGTGCCAGCTCATGCCAACAAATGCCCTCCACACACCATCCCTTGCCATTATTCTCTCCATGCCACCTCACTTGGTATCCACCATGGGACAAACTTCAGGAGCTATGCAACATAAAATAAAGTTACGGTGTTTATAGATATCACTATTTTATAAAACACTGGTTAAAAGTAAACATTCAATATATTGAACTTTCATCAATCAATCATTTATGAAAACAAGCATTTCTATTTTATAACCATTGGAGCTGCAAGTGAAACTGCTCATTTAACAGGCACCCCAATGTGATAATGTTTGGTTTAAAATAAATCTAGCATCACAAATCGAATAATGATGACATTTAGGATTATGTCAACAGAGTGAAGAATCAACCACTGAATTTTTTATTCCATATATTTTAAAATTTAAAGGCCAACAGAGTTAAATCCCATGACAGCTTTGACAGTCCCAATGGACTTTGACAGTTGTTTGACGGTTCGACAGTTCTTTTGCAGCTTTAACAGTCCTTATGCACAATCACGTCTACTTTTAACAATCCCAATGGACACCTGACCTATGCCAAAGGATGTCTTACTTCTTCCAAAGGATACATTATCTCTCTCGAAGGTGTCCTGGGACCACATCCAAAGGGTTTAACTTCTCCAAAAGGGTAGCCTGAATATCCAAATAATCCACAAGGTTTACAGCTGCTCTTATCCGTTCTAATTGGCTTACTTCAGTTTTTAGATATCAACCTCACCAAAATCACACTTAGTGGAGGTAGCTGCATATATATAAAGGCAGCTATGTCTATGAAACAGGAGAGTGTTATTTGACCGTCCACCACCACAAAAAGAGCAGAAGCTAGGTTCAAGGGTAAGATTCTCACATTTGGGTATCTGTCAACATTTCCATGTAGACGGACAGCTCTGTCTTGGGAAAATTCACTTCTTAACATTCAAGCACAAGAATCAAAGTATTATTATTTACCTTTTTAAAATCCTGATAAATTTCAAACTGCAGATTTTGTGTAGTTTGCAAACAAACTGTCAATCTCACTCTTTGAATTCATGTTTGCTGCTAGCTGTTATGAGTGTAAAAAGCATTACAGCTATTCAGGAACTCAGCAATGCTATTTAGCTAATCTTATGCATGCTGTGTGGGGTCAATGTTACTCTGCCTGATTGGTCTTTAGCTTAACATGAATCTGCTGTAAATAGAAGGCTTAACAAAGAAGAAATAAACTATAGAGATCCACCAACAAAAAACAACAGTTTTTAACTTTTTTTATTTCCTTTGTGGCTGCTGGGAATAATAAGAACATAAGAAATAGGAGCAGGAGTAGGCCATCTAGCCCTTCGAGCCTGCCCCACCATTCAATAAGATCATGGCTGATCTGTCGTGGCTCAGTTCCACTTTCCCGCCCTCTCCCCATAACCCTTAATCCCCTCTCTTATCAAAAACCCATCAACCCGCGTCTTAAAAATATTTAGCAAGGCAGCCTCCACCACTTCAACGGGCAGAGAATTCCAGAGATTCACCACCCTTTGAGTGAAGAAGTTCCTCCTCAACTCCGTTCTAAACCGCCCCCCCTTTATCTTGAGTCTGTGCCCCCTAGTCCTACTGTCTTTTTTGAGCGGGAAGAGTCTCTCCACCTCTATCCTATCCATCCCATTCATCATCTTATACGTCTCAATGAGATCTCCCCTCATTCTTCTAAACTCTAACAAGTACAAGCCTAGTTTATTCAGCCTCTCCTCATAGCTCAACCCCCTCAACTCCGGCATCAGCCTAGTAAACCTCCTCTGCACTCCCTCCAAGGCCAAAATATCTTTGCGCAGGTGCGGCGCCCAAAACTGCACACAGTACTCCAGCTGCGGCCTCACCAATGCCCTATACAGCTGCAGCAAAACCTCCCTACTTTTATATTCAATCCCCCTCGCTATGAAGGCCAGCATCCCATTCGCCTTCCTGACCACCTGCTGCACCTGCAAGCTGGGTTTTTGCGACTCATGCACAAGGACCCCTAGGTCCCTCTGCACCGTCGCCTGCTGCAGTTTTTCGCCACGTAAGTAATAATCCTTCCTACCATTATTCCTACCAAAGTGGACCACCTCGCACTTGCCAACATTAAATTCCATTTGCCATTCCCTGGCCCATTCGCCCAGCCTATCTAGATCCTTCTGCAAACTCTCCACACCTTCCGCACAACTTGCCGTTCCCCCAATCTTGGTGTCATCAACAAATTTCGACACCCTACACTCGGTTCCCTCCTCCAGATCATCTATATAAATGGTAAAAAGCTGAGGCCCCAGCACCGACCCCTGGGGCACTCCACTAGTCACCATCCGCCAATCCGAATAGCACCCATTGACCCCCACTCTCTGCCTCCTATTTGACAACCAATCCTCTATCCACGCTAACACCCTACCCCCAACTCCATGTCCCTCGACCTTCTGCAATAACCTCTTGTGAGGTACTTTGTCAAACGCCTTCTGAAAATCTAGAAAGACCACATCCACCGGCTCTCCTCTATCCACCGCCCTAGACACATCCTCGTAGAACTCCAGTAAATTTGTCAGACACGACTTCCCTTTAACGAAACCGTGCTGCGTCTGCTCTATAAAGCAATTCCCTTCAAGATGCCAATATAATTAGTGCATTCAGTATAGAGCTTTGCATGCAAGTGCTCATTATGGGCAACTTGCATGTGTCTCCTTTCTCAACTCTCTGTCCACTAAATTTAATCACATAGCAATCTATTGATGCCACTTTTAGGTCCATGCAGGTGCATGAGAGTGATCACAGGGATAGGGCCTGGGTGGGATTGTCATCAGTGCAGACTCAATGGGCCAAATGGCCTCCATCTGCACTGTAGGGTTTCTATGATTTCTATGATCAATGTGGATTCCCCTATTTTTCACTTTGTTTAAGATTCCAGAGAGAAATCAGACATAGATGAAAAGATGCCAAATAGGTACAATGAAAACTGATTTTGGAGATCAATAGCTTATATCACAAGGATGTCAGAAAGATGTTAAATCTTTGTAAGGAAGTACTCTTATGTCACCACAAAATCAAGATGATCAGAAATGAATTTACTTAAAATGGGTGAGCTGCCTGTGGAGGCAAGATCAGGGATAGCAGCTTGTCCGAATAATATAGATCAGCTCCAACGCTCAGTTTCTGACCTCCTACCTCAGACACATGCTAATAGATCACCAGTGATTACGTGAACAAAAGCAGGTCATAACCAATTTCTACCCCAAAGTATGTTCTGCAGTTAATTTCTCTTTAATAACATAGATTAAATTCAACAATTAATTTGTTCCTTCTAAGTATATTTGTAATTTTGCTACAAGAAGAATTTTTTTGTCAAAGTGGAGAATGCTAATCCAACCCAAATATTCCTACTGATTGTCACAATGTATTGGAACAGCATGGCATGCCAGGATACAGACCAACCTGCTAGCCTTGACACTTCCTCATCAGAATATACAACCTTCAGTTCAACTTCTAGTATTTAAACAAAGGATTTGCACATATTCAATCACCTAGTGCAAAGACTACTTCCACTAAAACTGCAGTGCAAGACTGGGAGAGCTGATGTGAAAACCCACCTTTTATATGATTAAGGATTGTGTTGAGGTTAGTAGATGCATTGAAGTTACGCTTTACAGCGGTACTTTCATACATTTTGAAATTCAAGACAAATGATTTAATATCCGTTGTGTTACATTCTTCAAATCATTCATATAAGAACACAAAAGGACATAAAATGAAAGGGTGATATTCAGTGATTGAGGCCATTCATTTTAATGGACTATGTACAAATTGGATTGCTGTGTACTCTTAATCCCCCAGGAAGGGTGTAATAATTCTTGTTCACTGGTTAAGGGAAAAACAACATGTTTATTTACAGGTTAAAATTATACAGAAGCTTGCAGCCTCATGGCTACAATCTGCTCATGAGAAGGTTCTGGATCAGGAACTCCTGCTTACCAGGCTTATCCCCCCCAGCCTGCTCCCTGATTTGTTCCCCAAGTCATATGACCCTTACTCTGCAAATTGATCCTTAAATGAGGAATAAACAGGAATAAGGTTCCAAGTTAGAGGAACTTCTGCATTTCTTTCTGACTCACAAACTAACTTTAAACTCTGCATCCATCAATATCATTCCCATTGTTTCAAATGAGCTAGAACCGTACACCACCACAGAGTCTTTAATCTCTAGCCCCTTTCAAAATCAAATTTTACTAAGCTCCTCTAAAAGAACCCAACTTGAAGTTTATGGAAATGGTTTCAATTTTTTAATACAATTCTGTCAGTCGTTGTTATAACTAAATCCCATGGACAACACTTGATACATGACAACAATCACGTGGAAAGAGTAATGATTTCAGTAGGGTTGGCACATTGGTACAGTGCTTAGTACTGCTGTCCCACAGCACCAGGCTCCCAAGTTCAATTCCAGCCTCAGGTAACTGTCTGTGTAAAGTCTGCACATGCTCCCCGTGTCTGCGTAGGTTTCCTCCGAGTGCTCTAGTTTCCTCTCATAGTCCAAAGATGTGCAGGTTAGGTTGCTTGGCCATGATAAACTGCCCCTTAGAGTCAGGGAGATTAGTAGGGTAAATATATAGGGTTATGGGGAGGGGACCTGGGTGGGATTGTTGCTGGTGCAGACCCGATGGGCTGAATGGTCTCTTACTACACCATAAGGATTCTATGATTATGATTACTGAATGATAATAAACAGTTAACTACCAAAAAATAACTCATTCAGTCCATATTACATGACAAAACTTTCATTACGATGCTGACATTTGGCAAACGTTTTCAGCTGCAGGCTCACTGCATGACAATTAAAGACATTTAACTCCTGTTGTTTTGTGAGCCACTCTCAGCCTCTTTATCTGCTACTGAAAAAGATGCTCATTGTGTTACAGGCAACAGCTTCTTATACACTATCCAGGCGGCACAAATCATATAAGAACAAGACAAATTGAATAGTAAGATAATATTTGACAACATCAACCTTGTCTATACTCAGAAGCAAGGTGGTAGTGGGCGGTAAATAATGACTCAGAAATTTATGTAGAAATGCAACAATGATGAATTAACACTGCCCACCATCATTAGTGTGCAAAAAATTTGTGTGGAAGAAGAGATGTATGTAAGTGCTGATTCTCTCCAAATTGCCTCTCAGCCAAAAGTCTCAACAAAATCACAAAATTTCACCATAAACTTTCTGGTAATGAAAACCTCACTCTCATAAATCAGGAGACAAACTCTTAATAATCAAGAGATTTGATATCAAAATGATGAGTGGCTATTTTTCCACATATAACATATATAGATTGAACATTGATTTATGAAGTTTGAAAATGGCTAATTTAATTTCCCAACAGGTCAGATCTCTTTAAAGAAAACTATACTACTAACTGTCTGGGTGTAATGGGGCCTAATTTTAGGATTCAGCGGTGGTAATAACATTGAATGTCAGAGGGAATGAAAAGCATGGACTACAGATTAGCAACTAAATTCAGGGCTGCAGTGAATTTGACTACAGTAGGATTTGATTGGAGAGTAAGCATTGACCAGAAACTAAACTGGACTAGCCATGTGAATACTGTGGCTGCTGCAGTGAGTAACTCACTTCCTGACTCCTCTCATCCTGTCCATCATCTACAAGGCATAATGTAAAACTATGATGGCATGCTCTTCACTTGCCTGTATGAGCATAACTCCAAAAACACTTGGGTCAGGATTTTACAGCACCCCCCCACCCCGGGCAGTGGTGATTCAAGAAGTTGGTTCACCATCAACGTCTCAACAATCCCCCCCACCCTCCCCCGCCCCGGGGGCAGTGATGATTCAAGAAGTTGGTTCACCACCAACGTCAAGGACAATTAGAGAAGAGCATAAAATTCAGGCCTTATAAGTATTCCCACATTCCATGAACATGTGAATGAATTTTTTTATGAATAAACTATATTTATTAGTGTCACAAGTAGGCTTGCATTAACACTGCGATGAAGTTACTGTGAAAATCCCCTCGTTGCCACACACCAGCACCTGTTCAGGTACACTGAGGGAGAAATTAGCATAGCCAATGCACCTAACCCACACATCTTTTGGACTGTGGGAAGAAACCAGAGCACCCAGAGGAAACCCATGCTATCACGGGGAGAACATGCAGACTCCGCATAGACAGTGAATCAAACAGGGAATTGAATCCAGGTTGCTGGAGGTGTGAGGTAGCAGTGCTAACCATTGTACCACCGTGCCACCCAGGTACAGGTTAAACATATTATTCAATTGCAGAGCTAGTCTAACTATGAGGCTGAATACAGCAATTGTACTAATCACCCTCAGAGCAAAATTTAGGAAATCAAAGATCTGAGTGAAGCATTTAGTCATCCTCCAACTCTGTTTCAGGCAGAGGTGATGATTAAGTCTAAAAGCAGTGTGGTTTTAGCATGAGCATCTTGAGAGCTGCTACAACTGGTGCAAAGAATTGATACACTAATTCTTGAGACAACAGTAGAATCCTGTGTCATTAGTATGTGAAGGAGTACTTATAGTGAGATTCATTTTCCACACTGCAGTCAGGTACTAGAAAATGCAGGATGAAACTGAAGCTGAAGGCAGAGCTGTAGGCACAGCAGAGTCAGGGGAGAATCCTCCAGTGACAGACACCTTGGCGACCATTGGCAATGGATGCCAAGCTGGTCCACTGCAAAAGGATTCTTGTTCCAGACAACTGCAGATGTCAACAACAACATGCTATGAAAGACTGAGCCTCATGAGGAACTGATCCTATGGCCAGAAGCTCCTTATCTGGAGGTATCACCTTCTTGCTAGATCTCCATATGAATCCCCCATTTCATTGGAAAGCATTGTGGCTGAGGAGAAGGCAGCTGGTGCTGCTGCTGGTGTTGGTGTTGCTGTTGCTCCTCTTGTTTCTTATAAATGTGCATATTGGGGTGCATAAGCTTTTCCCAGGCAGGGTTAAAGGCTGGCAACAGGAAACTGCACTTCAAGGTGAGTGAAGTCCAAGAATGTAAACTGACTTCCAAGAGGTTGGCAATAATGAAGAGCACAATCTCAGAGGAAGTGTTATGAGCACCAGTCTCTCACCTAGGCAAAATGTGAATTATTCACTTCCCCATTTCATTGAAGAAATACTCCCCACTGTAATCTCACTGTATTAACTCTCGAGAGCTCTATGCAGTTTAGGAAACCCATGAGCTGGCTGTGAAAGTTTAGGATGAAATATGCCCCTTTGCATATTTTGGTGACTTCCTCGATATCTGCACAAGTGTTCCCTGCTTGCCTCCTGGGTTAAACCAGTAAGTGGTGGGTTCTGTTGGCTTCCTGACCCAATACATTTACATTTTTTAATCACCCCTCCACACTCCATCCCACCGGCCATCATGAACTCACCTTCCCTTTGCAGCTAGAATGTTTGCTCCTTCCTACAGCTCAATAGATTTGCTGCCTTGCTTTGGGCATAGTTAAGTGCATCTGCACTTTAATCTTCAGGTTCAATCCTCAGCCTCCACTTTGGGGAGCTGTCTATAGAGAGCACATTTCACACTAATAGTTCACTTGAATAACGTAAATGAAAGACTTGGACACTGGGGCATGTACACCATCAAACCCAATGATGCTCATTACTGTCTCGCCGTCCACTTCCCTCTGGGACCAAAATAAATGTCCAGACTTTGAAAGCAGTCACCCTGAAGAAGTGGAGTACAGAAGAATATTTCCTTTGATCCATGCTTGCTCTTCCTGATCACAATAGTAAGTGTACATGACTGATTGGAAAATGGAATTCATATTCACAAATGTTACTTAACGTGACATGTAAAATGATTTTGTGAGACAACTGTAAGTGGGTGAGTCATCCCAATGTTGCATAAACAATGTGAATACCTGCAGCAATCGGTCACATCATCAATTTTTCTGAAGTTTATAAAATTAGGTAAAAGTTATGTAAAGATTTAAATTTCAGTAAAGAATGAATAAAAATCAACGTTGACTATAATAGTAACAGATCATAATAAGTAATACCTTCAACTTAGGAAAAGTGAGTGCTGATTTATGCAGTAAACACTGAACACTCAAGAAAGCGGTCAATTTTAAATATTGTAATGGAAAGGATTGAGGAAAAATGGGCTACTGTTTACTGTAATGATGAATAGGGACTTCAGGAAGCCATGAACCATCAGGACATGAACCATCTACATCAACGCGGATGAGGTAGAAATGGTCGAAAGCCTCAAGTTTCTAGCTGTCCAGACCACAAACAGCCTGTCCTGGTTCCTCCACACCGTGGCTATAGTTAAGAAAGCCCACCAATGCTTCTACTTTCTCAGAAGGCCAAGGAAATTTGGCATGTCCGCTACAAGTCTCACTAATATTTACAGATGCACCATAGGAAGCATCCTTTCTGGATATAGCACAGCTTGGTATGGCTCCTGCTCTGACTAAGACCGCAAGAAACTACAGAGGATTGTAAACATAGCCCAGTACATCACACAAACCAGCTTCCCATTGATTGACTCTGTTGACATTTCCCACTGTCTCAGAAAAGCAGCCAGAATAATCAAGGACCCCACGCACCCGGATGTACTCTCTTCCACCTTCTTCTGTCAGGATAAAGATACAAAAGTCTGAGATCACATACCAACTGACTCAAGAACAGTTTCTTCGTTGCTACTATCAAACTTTTGAATGGACCTACCTTATATTAAGTTGATCTTTCTCTACACCCTAGCTATGACTGTAACATTATAAGAACATAAGAACATAAGAAATAAGAGCAGGAGTAGGCCAACTAGCCCTTCGAGCCTGCCCCGCCATTCAATAAGATCATGGCTGATCTGTCGTGGCTCAGTTCCACATTCCCGCCCTCTCCCCATAACCCTTAATCCCCTCTCTCTCAAAAACCCATCAACCCGCGTTTTAAAAATATTTAGCGAGGCAGCCTCCACCACTTCAACGGGCAGAGAATTCCAGAGATTCACCACCCTTTGAGTGAAGAAGTTCCTCCTCAACTCTGTTCTAAACTGCCCCCCCTTTATCTTGAGGCTATGCCCCCTAGTCCTACTATCCTTTGTGAGCGGGAAGAGTCTCTCCACCTCTATCCTATCCATCCCATTCATCATCTTATACGTCTCAATGAGATCTCCCCTCATTCTTCTAAACTCTAACGAGTACAAGCCTAATCTATTCAGCATCTCCTCATAGTTCAACCCCCTCAACTCCGGCATCAGCCTAGTAAACCTCCTCTGCACTCCCTCCAAGGCTAAAATATCCTTGTGTAAGTACGGCGCCCAAAACTGCACACAGTACTCCAGCTGCGGCCTCACCAATGTCCTATACAGCCGCAGCAAGACCTCCCTACTTTTATATTCAATCCCCCTCACGATGAAGGCCAGCATCCCATTCGCCTTCCTGACCACCTGCTGCACCTGCAAGCTGGGTTTTTGCGACTCATGCACAAGGACCCCGAGGTCCCTCTGCACCGTCGCCTGCTGCAGTTTTTCTCCACGTAAGTAATAATCCTTCCTACCATTATTCCTACCAAAGTGGACCACCTCGCACTTGCCAACATTAAATTCCATTTGCCATTCCCTGGCCCATTCGCCCAGCCTATCTAGATCCTTCTGTAGACTCTCCCCACCCTCCGCACAATTTGCCTTTCCACCAATTTTGGTGTCATCAGCAAATTTCGACACCCTACACTCGGTTCCCTCCTCCAGATCATCTATATAAATGGTAAATAGCTGAGGCCCCAGCACCGACCCCTGGGGCACTCCACTAGTCACCATCCGCCAATCCGAATAGCACCCATTGACCCCCACTCTCTGCCTCCTATTTGACAACCAGTCCTCTATCCATGCTAACACCCTACCCCCAACTCCATGCCCCCTGACCTTCTGCAATAACCTCTTGTGAGGTACCTTGTCAAACGCCTTCTGAAAATCCAGAAAGACCACATCCACCGGCTCTCCTCTATCCACCGCCCTAGGCACATCCTCATAGAACTCCAGTAAATTTGTCAGACACGATTTCCCTTTAACGAAACCGTGCTGCGTCTGCTCTATCAAGCAATTCCCCTCAAGATGCCTCGCTATTTCCTCCTTGATGACGGATTCTAACATTTTACCTACAACAGACGTTAAACTAACAGGCCTATAATTCCCCGCCTTTTGCCTGTGAGGTCGGTGAGCAGACTGCACGCGGTACAGTGATGCAGCAGGACATAGGCAAAGAGAAGGGGAAAAGGAACGTAGTAGTAATTGGGGATAGTGGGGTGAAGGGTATTGACACTGTCCTTTGTCACAATGACAAAGTGCACAGAAGGGTGTGTTGTCTGCCTGGTGCTCGGGTCCGGGATGTCACATCTGGGCTGCAGAGGAACCTGGAATGGGAGGGTGAGAATCCGGTCGTAGTTGTTCATGTGGGTGCCAACGACGTAGGCAAAATGCAAACTGAGGATCTGGGGAGGGAGTATGAAAAGCTGGGAATGGAATTAAAAAGTAGAACCGACAAGGTGGTCATCTCTGGGCTACTGCCTGAACCGAGTGCAGACGGGCATAGGGTTGATAGGATTAAGGAAGTGAATGGGTGGCTCAGGGATTGGTGTGGGAGGAATGGGTTTGAATTTATGGGGCATTGGCATCAGTATTGGGGTAGGTGGGACCTGTTCGGGTGGGATGGGGTTGGTCTGAACCGTGCTGGGACCAGAGTCCTGGCGAATCGTGTAAATAGGACTGTAGACAGGGCTTTAAACTAATTAGGGGGGGAGGGTGTGAGGGTAGGTGACATTACGGGGTCTAAAGTTAAGGAGACGGTACAGGTAAGGATAGAGGCCGAGGATGTCCCAGTAATAGAGGGGGTAGGGGGCGTGAGTATGGTTGGTGGCGTTCCGGCAAATAAGGTCCAGGTGAAGGCTGGGATGAAGGTGGTTTATCTGAATGCACGAAGCATTCGGAATAAAGTGGATGAGCTGGTGGCGCAGATCGACACAAATGGATATGATCTGGTGGCCATTACAGAGACGTGGCTGCAAGGTGACAGGGACTGGGAGCTGAATGTCCAGGGGTATCAAGTGTTTAGGAAGGATAGGCAGGAGGAAAAAGGGGGGGGCGTAGCTCTGCTGATTAAGGATAGCATCAGAGTGGTAGTGAGGGATGATATTGGAGCCAAGGAGCAGGAGGTGGAATCGTTGTGGGTAGAGATTAGGAACAGCAAAGGGAGGAAGACGCTGGTGGGTGTCGTCTATAGGCCCCCCAATAATGATCTGGAGGTGGGGCGGGCTGTTAACGCGCAAATAAGTGCGGCGTGCAGGAATGGAACGGCCGTAGTTATGGGGGATTTCAATCTACGTATTGATTGGTCGACCCATGTTGGACGCGGTGGGCTCGAGGAGGAGTTCTTGGAATGCTGCCGGGATAGTTTCCTGGAACAGTGTGTGTTGGAGCCAACGAGGGAGCGAGCTATCTTGGATCTGGTGCTATGTAATGAGACGGGTAGAATTAGGGAACTTGCGGTGAAGGATCCTCTTGGGGAGAGTGATCATTGTATGGTGGAGTTTCTGGTGCAGATGGAGGAGGAGAAAGTGGGTTCCCGGACACGCGTCCCTTGTTTGAACAGAGGGGAGTACGGTAGGATGAGAGAAGAATTGGCGAATGTGGACTGGGGGAGCGCGTTGGAAGGTAGGTCTGCTGAGGAGCAGTGGAGGACCTTTAAGGAGATCTTTCTTGGTGCTCAGCGGAAATTTATTCCGATGGTCAAAAAGGACCGTAGGAGGAGAGGTAATAAGCCGTGGATAACAAAGGAGGTGAAGGAAAGTGTTAAATTAAAAGTGGAGGCGTTTAGAGTAGCTAAGAGTAGTGGGCGAGAAGAGGATTGGGAGAGGTTTAAATGTCAACAAAGATTGACAAAGAAGTTGATAAAGAAGGGTAGGAGAAACTATGAAGCTGGGCTAGCGCTTCCTTTCCATCTCTAACATCCGGCAAATTATTCACGTCCTCCTCCGTGAAGACCGAAACAAAAAAGTTATTCAAGACCTCCGCCATATCCCCATCCCCTACCACTAAGTCCCCCTTCTCATCCTCTAAGGGACCAATGTTCACCCTAGCCAGCCTCTTCCTTTTTATATACCCTCTCCCTTCTTTCTCCCCTATGTAATCTACAAATGGTATACTTTGCCTGTACAGCCTGCAAGAAAAAATACTTCTTAATGTATACCAATACATGTGACAATAATAAATCAATTCAACATTGATCTGCTGAACATATGTTATTTTGATTCTAAGTGCTGGACAGACTTGAAACTGGGAGTGTTTCAAATCTGACTTTTAGACCCATTTGCACTCTGCCTGAAAAAGTATCAGCAATTCTGAATTGCGCTGTAGAAGCCTGTGGGTGGGGCTTAACGTGCCCAAAACACTGCAGATCTGATCAGCGCCTCTAGCTGGACATGTGCAGAAAAGAAATGATAGAATTCTGCTCCCCTGGCCCCCACAGGCATTGCTCCATTCCCACAATATTACTGACCCCCTTATCCCTCTACCCCCCGCCACCCAAACCATTTCTGGGCCCCTCCCCCTCATCCCCCCCACCGATCTCGGGCAGAGTGGCAACGGATTCCCCTTCTCCTCTAATCTAATGGGCAAACGTGGTGGTAAAGGGGGAAGTGCTGGTTAAGTTGGATGTGCAGCCCACGCAAATTTAAATAGCTGTCATGCTCGTTTTGGGCGCAGTCTCAATCACGGCCATTTTCGGGCCTTGATAAAGGCGGAACCCATGTGGAAGCTGGTGTGGATCAAGCTATTTGCCTTGTGCCCAACTTTACCAAGTCTTCATGCTTGAAAACGGGCATAACACGATGGTAAAATCAGACCCATTGTGTAAGTAAGGTTCCTCTATGATAACTATTAAATAGCACAGGAGCCAAGGTCTAGCAGTTTCCACTGGGTGAACTTGTTAAGCTAGAGGTATCTAGACACTGCTTTGAAACTTTAGATAATCACCATCTCTAACCATACCAATAGGATCCAGCACTTGGTAATGTTAATCAAGTCACAATCAATTAGCTTCTCAATCTTGGCTCAGTGGCAGCAACTTCACATCAGAATCAGGAGGTTTTCATTTCACAGGCCACTGATACTTAAGTGATAGAGTGCTTCTCTGTTGAAGGAATTGTCTTTTAGATGAGACATCAAACCAAGGTCTTACCTCCTCTCAGATGAATGTAACAGATCACAGAGCACCATTCTTCTTAGTATCCTTGCTATAGTTGTATCTCCACACTATCACTAATAAACAGATCAATCTGGTCATTTGTCCTATTGTTGCTTCTGGGACCTGTGGGGGTTGGTTTAGCTCAGTTGGCTGGACAGCTAGTTAGTGCTGCCAACAGCATGTGTTCAATTCCTGTATTGACTGAGGTTATAAGTGAAAGCCACCTTAAACTTACTCTTTTCTTGAGATATGGTGATCCTCAGGTTACGTCACTGTCTATGGCTATCTGGAATTATGGCACCTTTACTTGTGGGACCTTGCTATACAAATTGGCTGCATCATTCTTACATTACAAGAGTGGCATCACTTGAAAAGCACTTGATTGGCTTAAAGCATATGCAATGCCCTAAAGGTCATGATAGATGCTATGTACTTTTTTTCCAAAACTATATCCATAGTTACCCAGGTGTATTCTGCCTGTGCCATTTTAATGATTCATCCTCTTTTTTCTTTAATCGTTAGTTCCATTCTTTGAACTATGTCCCTTATTCTAATTTGTTCCAGTTTCCCCAATTATCCAAATATATCTGCACTTTTCAATTCCACAGAACTTTCAAGGGATGAAATTAACAGAAGAAGCACATTCATGTCATCATTGCCTTGTGAGGTTACATTAATACTGTTAAAACGTACTTGTGTTCCCCGGGAATTTAGTAAACTGTTTAGTCATGGGATTAGACATCAAAATATCTTTTTTGAGAAATTAAATGATATTTAGTTAACAAGATTCAAAAATGTCAGATTAAATCTCAGAGAAAAAGAATCAAAGATGCTGCATATGAAATTGCAGGAAATATTATTCTGTCTTTGGTGGGACAAGCAAATTTCTACATTTTTGGAGGTAAAAAAATTACGTTTTTTACTTTATTGCTTGATCTTAACATCAAACAATATTTTGCATGAAATTAGCAATCTCAGTTACAAAACTCAAAAAACATTCCTGATTTAGGAAGTGAAATTTGATTTAAATAGGCACAGTAAGGAAAGCTGAAAGTAAGGAGAGTTGAAATTTTATGCGCTGAAATTCAATCAGGCCGTTTGCTGTCTGTTCCCTGAGCTGAGACTTCCACCAGCTGACCCTCTACATGGGAAACTCTCCATGGTTTTCATGACTAAGTCATTTAAGTGTCCATTGGTGAATCAGAAACACAGTTCACATGTAAACCAAGAGTTGTGTTTTTGGGGTCAGACAGAGAGAGAGGACATGACCCTTTTTCTATTTGCTCTGTCTCTTTTCTTTTGGCTGACGTCTAACCCTTGTTGCCCCTTGTGCTGCCCTATCTTTATACTGTGGCATGTTGTCTTCTTATCTCCTGGGCCTTTTCCTTTTTCCATTATTATTACCTGCCTTGTATTAAGTTGATCTTTCTCTATACCCTAGCTATGACTGGAACACTACATTCTGTGTTCTCTCCTTTCCTGCTCTGTGAACGGTATGCTTTGTCCGTATAATGTGCAGCAAACAATACTTTTCATTGTATATTAATACACGTGACAATAATAAATCAAATCATATTAGTTTTTTGATGCGGGGCGATGGATGGGGGGGAGCTTAAGTTTGTGTGGGGGGAGAAAGGGGGGGAAGGTGTTGGTCAGGACTCCTGAAGGAAGAGGGTAGTGAATGCATGGGGTCTGCCGCATTTAGATGGCTGGAGAGAGGTGGCTGTTGAGCTGTTACGTAAACTAAGAGTTGGGCATGAGACAGAGGAGAGGCTTTAACCCTACAGTTAAAAAGTCAAGAATAGCTGGCAGTTGCAGTGGAGCAGCCTGGAGTTAGTAGAAAAGTTCAATGAGTTGATTGTCTGGCAATTGTACAGTTTGGTTCAAGGTGAGGTTTTGTGCCCCTTTTGAAGCAATTTTCCAAGTGGCGCACCTAGCTGAATGACCCAAATAAAAGACAATAGATTTTTGCAAAGATACAGAAGTAAAATATGCAACATTTAAGATCAACTTTCACACCATTCTGAATGAGGTACAGCAAATGAGTCCAAGAAAAAAAAACACCATGGAGGCAGAAAACTGCAGAATTGTTTGCACCAATTTATTCATGGAAGGGGTATGGTGGAGTGGAGGGGGACATGGAGAACACAGCAGCCTTGCACAGTTCAAGAACATCAGCCTTCCTGAGTGTCAGAAAAGGCAGGACTGTGCTGACATTACAAGACTGGTGTCTTGTCTGAGCAACTCCAATTCATCTCTGTAAGTTGTTGTAGCCCAATATCTGAGACAACTTTAATCAATAGATTCTGAAAATATCATTTTTCATTTCTGTTCAATATTACAGTAAGATTGAAGCACAGGACCAGTCAGTCATACATATTGAAATGACAATCAATGTTCAAAACAAAAGGATCATAACTCAAAAATGTTGGTTATAATTATTCATTTGCAATTCATTTACGCACAAAAAGCAGACAATTATTTTTCAACCTCATTTATGTTAACGCAATGGATAGAGTTAGAGAAATTGCAGCATAGAGAAAAGGCATTTGGATCAGTTCATTTAAGTTTTTACCTCTGCAATGCTATACTTGTAAATTAAAGAGAAGGATTTTCTAATTTTTAGATAATCTAAGACGGCAAACAAATATGGGGAGACATTTTAGTTCTTTGAGATATATTTTCAGTGATGTTGGTTGAGGGATAAATATTGGCTATAATTACACTGTTCTCCTTTGATTATTGTCAAGGGATCTGTAAAATCCGCCTGCGATGCAGAGCCTTAGTTTAACATCTGAAAAATGCACCCCCTCGCAGTTGGGCAGAACTCTCTAGGTGTTCCACTGGAGTGCCAAACTAGATTTTATGCTCAAGTTTCTGAATTGGAACTTGAACTCCCCCACCACTGACACACCTCAGTGGAGCCAGTGATACTAAGCTGTGTAAGGTTTAAGGTTTAGTAAGCACCTGCTTCAGTGTTGGTCTCCACCAGTGGCAATGGAGTCCTGCACAGGCAGCATGCCTGCACACACCCACCAGCTTTTAAATTACACTTTTAATGTTGTCAAAGAGACTATTAAATTCAGAAAATTCTACGGTGATCTTAAGACCTGAAAGGAACTTTGGTTTTATCCTGGTCGGTAATGCATCACAAAGACCAAGCAGATATAAGGCTATCTCCAGAAGGCATTCTTAAACCCCTTGCTTAGAGTGTAATCCCCAGTTAGATTCTGGGCACATGCATTGTATTTGACTTGGATTGAAAATGAAGTGGTGTAAATTTTAAAAATGTCTGTTTGCTTCCATTTATGTTTGGTTTTCCCATTGTTGAACTAGTCTTCATTTGTGATACCACATCTCCTCTAAGAACACTGCCCTGATTTCACCTGCGGTCCATCCTATCAATTTTCCCTATGATCTTTGTTAATCTATATACTTATAAGCTTCAGCTATCTTACTTCCCCAATTTATATAATGAATGATGGACTTCAGTCAGTCCATTCCCCCAGAATGGATCAAAATGAACTTGCATATCCTTTGTCAAAGCCTGCATGACTCATGGGATGACGTTACATTCAACTTAGTGAAAGTAATGTTTACCTCTCTTGCTAAACATTTACTGTAAGTCTTGCAATTGATTATAAAAGTCCACATCAAAAAAGTAACAAAGGGAAATGAAAAATAATTCAGAAATATACTTTTTATTTGATTTTTCTCTGTGCTTTTGAAATACTGCACAAAATAGCAGTAAAAGCAATTTAATCTCATATTTGATTCAATTTGTCTGCTGTGGAAACCCACTCAAATCACCAATTTTATGATACTTATCTTGAGTACTATGCTGTAAAACTAAACTGCATTGTACTTGACCAGTCTGAAAAGACAGTAAAATCTATTTGATTACATTAACCACATGCATGGTGCATTATCGCAATGTTTGTTGCTAGGCAAAGATTAGGTCAAGGTGCAATAGCCATAGCTCCATGAGCTGCCTCAACTACTTCTAGGCCAGCGAATATCCTCAGGCAGGTCATAGATACAATCAGCTGGGATAACAGTGTATACAAAATGCACACACACTCTTATTCAGTTCCAGATGGTACTTCACTACACACTGTGTCATATGGACACAGCTTTTACAGTTAGCTCAGTGCCACTAACATCATTTTTTTATATGTTTTTTTAATTTGTAGGCACTTTTCTCAAGAGGTCAATGCAGATTTTGCACCAGATTGTAACCCTGGAGGCAAAATGCTGATTTCAGGTTATTTTTAAAAATCGACAGACTAACACACCTTTACAGATAAGGAGTCCTTGCATCAATATTAACCTTTCATAGACATTGCCCCACTATAGGACAGCACTTTGATGTAAATGGGAGTAATAGTGTAAAACCACTGCAATTCTCCCAGATGCTCAAATGTCCAGATTAAGTTTATCAATTTTAATTGTAAAATGTCAAATAACAGGAGGGGATATCCAAGTGCACACTTACATTATTGAAACAGACAAGGATACTGCATGTTGCAAACTGAAAAAATGAAAGTTTCTGAAAATACCCATTCATGGAACATTTTGTAACATAAGTACCCAGGCATAATGCCAACCTTTGTAAATGGCCAATATTATGTTATGAGTGTGCAATCTAACAGCAAAGAAATACATTAAAGGGATAGAAATGAGATAAAAGAAGTTGAAATCCATTTAAAAATGAGTGGAAATGCCACCATCCAGACTCCCTGCTGTCACTGATCTGACCTGTGACTAGTAAAAAGATCACAGCATGCTCCAAACAATTTTTGATGCTACCAGTCTATTGAGTAAAATCATGTTTAAATGAGAATCAAGATTGGATTTTAACCTTGACACAGAGCCAATCTCCAGAACTGAAGAAATAGCTACTTTCTGTCCTTATTCTCAATGGAATGAAACCTTTGCCAATAGTCCATGCTTTGTGGATAAAGGACAAGTCAAAGGGATAAGTTTAATGATAATATTAATATTTATTTGGAGGCATCTGATCAATTCTATTTCTTGTTCATTTCACACTTTTCCTGGGCTCACTTTGGAAGTTGTACTTGCAGCTCCCTCAGTCCTATCTAAAGAATGGTGGCACAGTGGCTAACACTGCTGCCTCACAGCATCAGGGACTTGGACTTGGGTGACTGTCTATGCGGAGTCTGCATGTTCTTCCTATGTCTGTGTGGGTTTCCTCCGGGTGCTCCAGTTTCCTTCCACAGTCCAAAAGACATGATGGTTTAGATGCATTAGCCATGCTAAATTCTTCCTCAGTGTACCCAAACAGATGCCAGAGTATGGCGACTAGGGGATTTTCACAGTGACTTCATTGCAGTGTTAATGTAAGCTTACTTATGACACCAATAAAATAAACTAAACTAAACTGATCAACTTCTATATTGGTTATCTTCTCAAAGCACACACATTTGACCAAGTTTTTGGTCACAGGTCCTTCTAATGTTTCCTCCTGTGGTTTGGTATTCATTTTTCTTATGCCTCTGTAAAGCATCTTGTGATGTCTTCCTACATGAGAAACATGACATAAATGCAAATTCTTGGCTTTTATTTATCTGTTCACATGATGTGGGCATCACTAGCTAGGCCACCATTTATTGCACATCCCTAATTGCTCTTGAGAAGATGATGATGCGCTGCCTCTTGAACTCTGCAGTCCTTGTATTTTAGGAACACCTTCAGTGCTGTTAAGAAGACAGTTTCCGAAATTTCAGCAACAACATTGACTGGAATCGTATCTTTGCAAAGAAAGATGATTGGATTGGGGTACTGGAACATAACCCCAGTTATAACAGGAAGACAGACTAGACCCCAACAATTTTTCCTTTTTTTGACAGAAATGTGAGAGGAGGATATTTCACTCCAGAGTGATTTCACTGACAAAGTAGGGATTTTTATATCAAAACAATCAAAATGAAATGGCTGGCTTGCCTACCTAAAATAAAATTCTTCAGCCAGTGCCATTAGTTACATTACACCACAGTGTATTTTCCTTCTCTTCCCCCATCATCTAACTGCCAGAGACATTCTCCCAAAAGAGAGTAGCACTGTGAATCATAAATACTTCTGGCAGCCCGACCCTGAATATCTACCGGGGTGAAAGTGGGGCCATAATATCAGGTATTCTTCCCCAGAGCACTTCTGGCAAAAATCCCATCACAGGAGAAAATTTAAGCTGTCAGTTTTTATTATATTGAGAAACACACCAAGGCTGTCAGATCTGGGTTTATTAGTTTCTGAGGCCAGTGAGCAGTTGCAATGCAAAACTTAAGGCGGAATGTTCCGTTCAGCGTTATAAGCAACAATGTTGACCTTGCATAATTATATTTGTACATGGAGGTTTTCCTTTTAATTGTTCTAGCATTGCATTGATCACCAGGGTGTGTGCTGCATGCATAGTTACAAATTAAACCATTCTTCATGTTAACTATGTCAAAGATCATTATTAAGGCTGAAAGAATACACATGAACTGCTGTGAAACTAATGTGTACAGCCACTGGAAGTGTAAAAGTTTTTTTGCTCTCTTAATGGGAACATACCCAAGTTAATTTGTAAATTACAGTAAAGCACTGACAGCAATTTGTCACAAATCCTTCTTTAAGGTTCCACAGCATCAATGCAGGTATTCACTCGAATCCCACCTTCCTGCCCTTTTCCAGCCTCCTCTTATATTCTTTCTTTCCAAATACCTACTCAGTTCCCTTTAAGTGAGGTGGCTCAGTGAATCGTGTGGTAAATGCTACCCTCAGTTAACACCTGGATCTGTGAATAAAGACATAATTGAACTGACTGAAGAATTATAAATATATAGTCCCAGTAACATTCAGATAGATTTTGCCTCAGGTTTTAGTGTTCTGACATACGTTACATAAAATGAGTAAAATCAATCCTAGTGAACTGTTGGCCAAGGATATGTATCATCTGGTCCTGGTAACTTTCTTTAAAACTAACTTTAAATCCACTATTGCTTTTAATATATTTTCCTTTTGAATATTTATTTCTGGCTGCTCAGCATAGAGAATGAGAAACACATACACTGAGCATGGGCTGCCCGCCAGGCCTCGGGTCCTGGAACCATCTGCATCCCCCACCTTTAGGCCCTGATGAAGCAAATTTAGATAACATACACTTTGTCCCTTCGTCCAAGTCATTAATACAGATGGTAAATAGTTGAGGACCTTGCACTGATCCTTATGGTACTCCACTAGTAATTGACCCATTTATCCCTTCTGTCTGCTTCCTCTTAGCTAACCAATCCCCTATTCATGCGACAATGTTAGTCTCCTAAATCATAAATCTCTATAGTAATCTTTTATGTGACATCTTACTGAATATCTTTTGGAAATCAAAATTTGCAACATCTATTGACTACCCATCATTCACCCTGCTTATTACTTCTTCAAAGAGCTCTAATACACTTACCAAATAAACCTTTCACAAAACCATGTTGACTCTGCCTGGCGGTATTATAATTTTGTAAATGACAGCTACGACCCCCTTAATAATGGATTCATGCATCTTCCCTCTGACAGATTCTAGGGTTAGGCTAACTGGCCTATAATTTCCTGCATTCTGTCTCTTTTCTTTTTTGAATAGAGGTGATACATCTGTGGTTTTCCAATCTGACCAGATTTTTCCTGAGCCAATGAGCTTTGTATGATTACAGCCAATTCATTCACTGTTTCTGCAGCCACTTCTTTTAAGAACATAGAATACAAGCCATCAGGTCCTTAGACATATAGATTTTTTTGGTTCCAATAGTTTTCCTAACACATTTACCTTAGGGATAATAATTGTGTTAACTTCCTCTCTTCCTTTTTTCTCTTCAATTTATAACTATTCTTGGGATGCCTTTTTTGTCTGCTATAGTGAAGACTGATACAAATACCTGTTCAATATTTCTGCCAGTTCTTTGTTTCCCATTATTAATTCCCCAGTCTTACCCTCTGAGGGACAAATACTTACTTTAGTTATTATTTTTGCTTTTATATGTTTGTAGAAATTCTGTTTTTATTGTTCTTGATAGCTTTCTCTCATACTCTAATTCTTCCCTCCTGATGTTTTTTGTCATTCTTGGCTGGTTTCTAAACTATGTCCAAACTTCTGATCTACCACTAATCTTTGCAGTGTTGTACACCTTGGGGTGAGCTTATCCTAAGCGCTGAATGAGTGTGAAAACAGGAATTATGCCCATTTATTAGGATGAACACCCAGAAGCAATCATATGGCACTTCGAAATAAAGTGAAGCGAAGTGTGATTCTCACAAGTAGGAGTAGTGGGTAAAGCCTATTTATGCTGGGAAGCTGGCTGCTGAGCTGTAGGGGCGCCAATGCACAGATGCCCTGATCTCCCAGTGCACTCTATACAGTATGCACAGAGTGCCCTGAGAGATCAGTCACTTCCCCTCACCCCCCAGACTTCACACCCTCCCAATTGCACCTCCTGGTACTGTATCGCCGTTCTGGCCGATTGCCACCCCTGCTGATTATCTCCCCCGAACACCTCCCGGCCAATCACCACTACCGATCCCGTCCCCACCTCCTAGCCAATCACTTCCCTCTGATACTGTAGATTGCCACTCCCAGTACCCTGTGGCTAATTGCCACCCCAGCCAATCACCTCCCCCAGTACACAGTATCCCCACATATGGAGATACACCTTTGCCTCCCCATCTTGGGCCTGGTCCCTTCAGACCCTGGCCCATCAGGTTCCACCCCATTCAGGCAGCACCCCATTGGCACTGCCTGGGTGCCAGGCTGCCTGCCCCTGGCCCTGTCCACCTGGAGGAGCCTCAGTGGTGGCACAGTGGTTAGCACTGCTGCCTCACAGCACCAAGGACCTGGGTTCGATTCCCAGCTTGGGTCACTGTCTATGTGGAATTTGCACATTCTCCCCATGTCTGCGTGGGTTTCCTCCAGGTGCTCTGGTTTCCTCCCACAGTCCAAAGATGTGCAGGTTAGGTGGATTGGTCATGCTTAGTGTCGGGGACTAGCTAGGGTAAATGCATGGGGGTTATGGGGATAGGGCCTGGGTGAACACAGGACATAGAACATTACAGCACAGTACAGGCCCTTCGGCCCTCGATGTTGCGCCGACCAGTGGAACCAATCTAATGACCCTCTAACCTAAACTATTACAATGTTATCCATATGCCTAGCCACTGACCATTTGAATGCCCTTAAAGTTGGCGAGTCCACAACTGCTGGAGGCAGGGCATTCCACAACCTTACTACCCTCTGAGTAAAGAAACTACCTCTGACATCCGTCCTATAATTACCACCCCTTAATTTAAAGCTATGTCCCCTCGTGTTAGCCATCACCATCCAAGGTAAAAGGCTCTCACTGTCTACCCCATCCAATCCTTTGATCATCTTGTATGCCTCAATCAAGTTACCTCGGAACCTTCTTCTCTCCAATGAAAATAACCTCAAGTCCCTCAGCCTTTCCTCATAAGACCTTCCCACCGTACCAGGCAACATCCTGGTAAACCTCCTCTGCACCCTTTCCAATGCCTCCACATCTTTCTTATAATGCGACGACCAGAACTGTACGCAACACTCCAAGTGCGGCCGCACCAGAGTTTTGTACAGTTGTAACATGGCTCCGAAATTCAATCCCTCTACCAATAAAAGCTAACACACCGTACGCCTTCTTAACAACCTTATCAACCTGAGTGCCAACTTTCAGGGAGCTATGCACATGTACCCCGAGATCTCTCTGCTTGTCAACACTACTAAGAGTCCTTCCATTAGCCCTATATTCTGTACTCCTGTTATTCTTACCAAAGTGAATCACCTCACACTTTTCCGTATTAAACTCCATCTGCCACCTCTCGGCCCAGCTCTGCAGCTTATCTATGTCCCGCTGCAAACTGTAACATCCATCCTCACTGTCTACAACTCCTCTAACTTTGGTGTCGTCAGCAAATTTACTAACCCATCCTTCTACACCCTCATCTAGGTAATTTATAAAAATGACAAACAGCAGAGGCCCCAAAACAGATCCTTGAGGTACACCACTTGTAACTGAACTCCAGGTTGAATATTTCCCATCAACCCTCCACCCTCTGTCTTCTATCAGCTAGCCAATTCCTGATCCAAACTCTCAATCTCATGCATCTGCATTTTCTGCAATAGCCTACCATGGGGAACCTTATCAAACGCTTTGCTAAAATCCATATACACCACGTTGACTGCCTTACCCTTATCCACCTCTTTGGTCACCTTTTCAAAAAACTCGATAAGGTTTGTGAGGCACGACCTACCCTTCACAAAACCATGTTGACTATCCCTAATCAATTTATTTCCCTCTAGATGATTATAAATCCTATCCCTTATAATTCTTTCCAAAACTTTGCCCACAACAGAAATAAGGCTCACCGGTCTATAATTCCCAGGATGGTCTCTACTCCCCTTCTTGAACAAGGGGACAACAAGGGGGAGAGGTGATGCTCCTGGGGTAGGGAGGTTCTCATTCTTCCATCAGGACCCCATGGAAATGATCTTCCGCAGGATAAATAAGGATTTGTGAAGAGCCAGCAAGTCTGTAATCTGTGAAGGGAAAGCTAGATCAGGAATGTTCCAAAATATCCTTCTGCGGGTGAGATAATGGTTGGTGCAGCCTCAATGGGCCAAATGGCCTCCTTCTGCAATGTAGGATTCCATGATGCTATGATCCTATGAATGTCCCTCTGGCCCTACCATGTCATTCCTACCTCATTGGTAGGAATCATATATCATCCACTGGTGAGGAGATAATAGCAAGCGAGGCCAGACAATTGCATCCGGGACTCACTAATAACATTTAAATTAACTAATGAATATTTAAGTCAGCCTCAACTAGCATGGCAGTTATTAAGATTGCCCAATATCTTCAAATTCAATACTATCCTTAACTTTCTTTGTTTGTCAAAGATGGTGCATCTTTTTTATAAAGTCTTTCTTTCTCAGCAGAATATATATTTATTGAAAGTTATGTAATATTTCATTAAATGCTTGCCATTGATTCCCTGACATTCTACGTTTAAACCCATTTTTATAGTCTACTTTAGCCAGGGTATGTATGTTGGAGGATTAGTGGGGTAAATACTTGGGTTACGGGAATAGGGCCTGGGTGAGATAAAAAGGTGGACCAGTGCAGTGGGCTGAGTGGCCTCCTTCTGCACTGTAGGGATTCTATTATTTCCATGATTCCAAATCTTGTCTTCATGCCTTTGTAATTGCCTTTATTTAAGCTTAAGACACTAACCTTAGACCCCTGTGTCTCACCCTCAAACCAAATACGTAATGCCAGCTTGTTACAATTTCTGTCACCTAGAGATTCCTTTACTTAGAAATCATTAATTAATCCTGTCTCATTACACATTACTGGGTCTAGAATAGCTTGCTCCATGGTTGCCTCTTAAACATGAATGATGTCACTCCGATGGGCCATTGCTGGGGTGGGGGTGGAGGGTGGGGGGAGGGGTGATGCTCCTGGGGTAGGGAGGTTCTCATTCTTCCATCAGGACCCCATGGATAAATAAGGATTTGTGAGGATTTATCCGCAGGATAAATAAGGATTTGTGAGGAGCCAGCAAGTCTGTAATCTGTGGAAGGAAAGCTAGATCAGGAATGGTCCAAAATATCCTTCTGCGGGCAAGGAGGTGCACTCCTGCTGCCTCTGGCCATACAGAAAAATTTTAAGAAAAGAATTAAAGATCACTTACTACTGTCTAATTTGGCCAGGATCATTGCTGCCTGCAGCTTTTCTGGCAGTTTGACAATTGGACAAGCCTTAGACGAACATACAGTCAAAATAATATAATTGAGACAGTCTTTGCTGTTAAATTAGGCTTTCATTCCTCAAGAGCAGACATGCTTCCCATGGAAAAATTCAGGAGAGTGACGTGCATGGTGGGATCACATCAGAAATGTAATGGAAGTCCCTGTCTGAAATCTTAACTAACAACCCACCCTCCCATCCCATTCCACTCCCTACACCTCCATTGTTCCTGCCAAGTGGTTGTGGCTGAGGGGAGCAAGGTTGTTAAAATCAACTATGAAGTGTGTGAGGAAGGGAAATACAGCTCTGGAAATTGCAGACAAAAATAAGATGAAACCAGCACTGAGTTCAAACATTCAAGATCCAATCCAATGTGATGGAAGCAGTTGCTGGAATAATTGGAACTGTTCAAAATGATATATCCTTGAGCTGGAAGTGATTGGTGTTAAACTGGTGCGACAGCATATGAACTGAAAAGGATGATAAAGCAGGTGAATACAGGATTGGGTTTGAAGTTTTGCAGTGGCTCAGTGAACTCTAAACATGCTTTACAAACCACTGTTTATTTATGGTTTTCTTCCTAAAATACCGCATCAATTTTTAACACTTTACCTCCAACATGTCTGAACAAAATATGATCACATTATCACTAATGAGGAAGATACTTGGTTCTGAGCCTGATACACTTAGTAGCGTATTTCCATGTTTGGCTGTTTCACACAATTGTAGATCACAAATCACTGTTTTTCTTTAATACTTACGGGTCATTACTTCCACAATTACATACTCACAGTTATATGTCTGTTTGCATATATATCCATGGATTAAGGAGCAAAATAATTAAAACAATCATTCAAATCAAATGAATGAAATAATGCACGTGGCTACAGATTATGATGCTTCTCCAGGTTTCCCCCCACAGTCCAAAGATGCGTGAGTTATGTTGATTGGCCATGGCAACTTGTCCCTAGTGTCAGGAGGATTAGCAAGGTAAATATGTAGGATTATGGGAATAGGGCCTGGATGGGATTGTGGTTGGTACAGACTAGATGTGCCAAATGGCTTCCTTCTGGACTGTAGATTCTATGATTCTCCAATTATTTACATGCAATCATGTTCAGATGGTGATGCTTACACACAACTTCTCAAAATAAAACAGAAGACCTTACTATCCACTCATATTCACATTGAGCATGTTCACACACATTCACACACCACTGATACCTTTACATCTTCATTTTCATCAACGGTCAGATATCTTCACACACTTAGCAAGCAGTTAATACTGTCACTGCCATCTATTCCCAATAATTCAATATTTGATCTTATGTTGTGAAATGGAAAGCCATTAAATTAACTGTGATTTTCTGTCAACCTATGATTCGGCTGCTAACCAAGAAGTATGCTGTTTCTCTCACCTGAAGACAGGGGTATTAAGCATTTGGTACAGCACAATGGGCTGTGCTGGACCATTCTATCAGGCAGCTTCCCAAAGAACAATTAATCAATATTTTGTTTGGGGTGAGATGGTAAGGAAATACTGAAGAAGTTAATACTACATGTCAGCAATAAATCACAAATTGGGTTGCTATTATAAGTAGATTAATGCCAGACAGAAGTTTCAGGTTGTAATACGTCCAAAACTCTGCTGCCCGTATCCTAACTTGCATTCACTCATCATCTACTCAGGGACCAGCACAGGCCTGAGCTTCTCTTCCTTATTTTCAAATCCCACATGGCCTTCTTACCTTTGTAACCTTCTCCAGCCCAACAACTCACAGAGATTTTTCTGCTCCTCAATTCCTCAATTTTAATCACTTCACCAATACAGTATATGTCGCTTTAGCTGATTAATCTCAAAGTTCTGGTATTGTCTTCTAAAATCTCTCCACCTTTTCACTATTCTCTTCTCCATTAAAATGTCCCTTTAACATCCATGCATTTGACCAAGATGTTGATCACACGTCATTATATTTCCTTGTATGGCTGTTTTTCTTTATTCTTTCACAGGATGTAGCCATCACTGGCTAGATTAACATTGTTGCCCATCACTATTGGTCTGGAGAAGGTGGTGATGAGCTGCCTCTTGAACCACTGTGGTCCACATGTTGTAGGTACACCTACAGTGCTATTAGGAAGGGGAAAATGTTCCTATCAATGTCAAGTTTTGTTTGGTTATACTCCAGCTCACTGCCTTTGGAGGTTGCTATATAAATAAAGTAGTTACTTGTGGTCATGATAGCTCTATATTTTTTATTCATTCATAGGACGTGTTGGCTGGACCAGCATTTAATGCCCATCCCTAGTTGCCCTTGAACTGAATAGCTTGCTTGACCATTTCAGAGGGCAGTTGAGAATTAACCACATTGTTGTGGGTCTGAAGTCATGTGTCAGCCAGACCAGGTAAGGACAGCAGATATCCTTCCTAAAGGATATTAGTGAATCACGTGTTTTTTTCCAACAATTAGCAATGGTTTCATTCCAGATTTTTTTTATTGAATCGGAATTCCACCGTCTGCTGTGGTGGGATTAGAATCCAGGTCCCCAGAACATTAGCTGAGTTTCTGGATTAATAGTCCATCTGTTAGGCCATCACTTCCCCAGTTCTATATATATTCCATAGGTAGCTAATGCAGGTCTTGCCATGAGTGCTGTACTGGGTTAATGAAGCTCACCAATTAAACTTACTGATCTTACTAAAAGAGCGTAGCAATACCTATGGTTAATCAGTGATGTTGCTGAACCAGTGTTCAATCCAAATAGTTGGCTGGTCCATTTGACATTTGAGATATCTTCTTCACAAAGCAAGGCCATCCAAAAAATGTGTAAGCGAGTGAGAGGGTGTGGAGAAAAGAACAAACAGGAGAAATGTCTTTTATATAATTTAATATCTTTATTAATGTTTCACTTTAAGCGTCTATCAGAATTTAAGCTTCAAGGGTGAAGGGTCATTTTTCATCTCTTTCGGTTTCTCACGCCAGCCCCACTGTCTTTTGAAAACATTTTAAACCTTATCTCAGAATATCCAAAGGAAAGTTATAGATTTTTTAGAACGGAAGGAGTCCATGGTTCTATTTCTGTCAGCATTTTGCTAAAGCAACCATAAAGTAATCCCACCAGCCCACTCATTCACTCCCCCTCAGAGCCTTTAATCTCCCCCTGACCCAAATGTTAAATTACACTTCCCTTCAAACCCGCAGAGGTCTTTCTCAGCCATTCCTTGTAGCAAAGCATGCAGCCCTCTAACAAATTCTCTATGTGCAGAAATGTCTCCCAAACTTGCTCTTGTTCCTTATTTAATCATTGGCAATGTTAAATCGATCATCTCTTGCCACTGACTTCCCAATCAAGGGAGCGTGGTCTTTCTCCATTCATTCCGACAAACCCATCCAAAGTTTTAAAAAGCTGGAGTAAATCTCCTCTCGGCCTCTCTTGCCCCAGAGAAAACAACGTAGTTTCCCCCCCCAACATTTGTCATTACTGTGTCCTGATCTTTTTGGATTTTGGTTTCCTATACATCACACAGTAAACTGCAAAATGTGATTGTTCAGTGTTCATTTATAAATTAACATATTTGGCTGTAAGAGCCAATCACAAATTAACTTCAGAGGACAGTTTGCAGAAGATGGGAACATATTTATCTCTTTCAGCCTTTAGATTTCCGGCGTTCCTTTTTTTAATATATAAACTTCCACACCGAATATGATCACCATTACGACCATCAGTTTAGCACACGTTATACTGCCTATCTAATGATGTCTGAATGTATTGCTATCATCAGTATTCAGAAGCATGCCTTATTGCGTGAACAGGTGCAGCTTTCACTTCGGGGTCCTTGCTGACGTGTTCTTTCAAATGAATTGCTGAACTTTGCAATTGCGTCTACTACATTACCGAGTTCATTGAGTTCCTCTCCCTAACTTCGCCCACTGTTACTTCAGAAAGTCTGGATAGCGTAGGAGCACATCTCACTCCTCAGACAAATAGCATCTGATGTTATACTGTGATTCAGAAACAGCAAACGGTTTTTCCCCCTCCTATGAATCAGAGATCAGGGTGTCATTTTTAACACATCTGTCGCACTTCATACTATTCAGTAAGCAAAAGGAGGCGGACACATTTTTTCTGCATCTATTTGCCTGCTGGCCAATGCATTCTCAGCAACGAAGGATTGTGCCCCAAATGTTACCCCCTGAGAAGAATAGCTGCCGTGACTTGAGTATCTTAGACACTGATTGCAAACAAAGCCTCCAAGAAAATAAAGCAATGTATTTTTATTTCCCGGTGTATTTCAAAAATCTTAATGTTTAAAATGTGATTGTGTGGTACAGGAAGCAGGGTTCTCTCTGTGTTAACTATTAATGTGTAAGAGCCAAGAATTGGCAGTGTGCGATTTGTGTGTGGAGCTTAGAGACTGAAATTGGCTTTTTGATAAATGTCATGGGACTGGCGCGTTCCTTGATCTTTAACTTTGTACCCATGGTGTTTAGTAGGAGTAAATGATGTTCCCCCCTTGCTGGAGCCGGTTTTACTGCGATTTTTTGCAGCAGTATTGGACATTCCTAATTCCACGCACACCAGCTGTGCACACAAAACTGTGACATGATTCAAGGCGCCGTTCACAATCAGCCAAAATAGGCCGGGGAGGGGGGGGGGGGGTGGTAACGAATGATTCAGCCACTTCTTGGAAGAACTGCATTTGATCTTCGTTTAAGTTACTAAGACAAACCGTATGTACATAAAACACCAAATATTTAGCTCCTTTTGAGAATCCAGGGAATGCGGGGGACATTCCATTAAAAAACATCGACGCGACTTGCACCACATATATATTTACATCAAGAAAAATAAAACTTACAAGATTGCAAATACAGTATTGACTTTATTCAGAGCCTTTCGAAATACGCCAAGGATTTACTTGGCTTCAGGTATCTTCTGGTGCATATTTGAATATTTGGAACCGACTGAAGGGTTTAACATCCCAGGCACTCCAGTAGTGTGCTTTTAATTAAACATCGACCGGAAGCACTTATAACTCCATTGTGGTAATATTGTTGATATATTTCAAATGTGGCTGCACTAGCATTAATTATGTTTTATTAAATCTCTGTCGCCTGACAGTCTGTTTCAGAAACAAAGGATGGGGAAATGGGGTTAATAAGGTCTAATATACTCAAAATTACACTGGACAGTTTTTTTTAATTATTACAGGAGCTGTGGCTCCCAAATAGAATTAAACGTGATTGTATGTGTTGCGCATATGCCAGCAAATACACCGCGTGAGTGAGCCATGAAGCAATTTGCTCAGATGCCAGTCCAGGGAATGATGAGGCTGGTAATCTAAGTGTTCAGATACAGTGTTCTTAATAGATAATAGTTATGAGTCGCTAAAGTTTATTTTAAATGCCATTCTCTCGCAGGTTCTCCTTTTGGATATTGGAGGAGGAAGAATGCAGAGTAGATGCGACGTGAAGTTTCCTTTGATTGGGTAGAAAGCAATCACTGTTATCAGTCATGCATCAGGACGCTAAGTGACAGGACCCCAGCACCGGCGCTACTGACGTAGTTTCGCCTTTGCAGGAATGTGATAACGAATTCTGGTCAATTGAGTGTGACCAGGAACCTCCCTCATTCCACCAAGGGAACACATAAAAAGCATGACATGTCAATAGCTGCTCAGACTCAAAAAGGCAGCGATCAGCCAGAAAGCAGCGGCAACCTCCTGTCAGATTCCAACCATCCGCGGAGCTGAAATGTGAGTATGTGGACTTGGGACAGCACTCGGCGCTAGATCAGTTAGTGCATTCCAGGTGGTTCCGGGGCAGAAAGATTTAGGTTTATATAATGTACATATTAAATGTGATGGGTAGTGCACCCAGAACGCAGGGCGTGTGAGTCGAAATAATTTGGCCGGTTGTGATTCTGAATGGTTAGATGCATCTTAAAAATAGGAGTTACTAATTTTGAAGATTATGTTTAAAACTTTCTCAATGAATATATTATCGGATTTGTCAGAGATCATTAGTTAAAGTTTCTTATACCGATATTAAACGGTTATTATTAAGGGGATTATGAAAAGTGAATAACTGGTCTCCAGCGAAAATGGAAATAAAACACTTTATTTGTGGGACAGAATTTTAAAAGGGGCCGATTTGTGTGGAGGCGCCTTTTGGGAGAGAAATTGCGCTGATCCTTATGTGGAGCTAAAGGATGTGAGTGACAATCCCTTTACAATTACACTGTTCATAGGGGGCAATTCCTCTTCTATATGTGTGACCCACAGTAAGTGGCAACAATCTGGGATGTATTTTACAATGCTGCGAATATCATTTCCCCTTCCACCTTAACAAAGGAATAAAGATCAATGTTTGTGTTTAAATGATCACGAACTACAGCGTCTCTGGAAAATGTTCCTCTTCCTTTACTTTTTTCTCCCCCTTTTCAGATGCAGGGCACCATGAAGCTCTGGCTGGGAGTGTTCACATTTGCATTTTGCATGCTGATCTGCATAGGGACATTTGCTGATGCTTACCCCTCCAAGCCTGACAACCCCGGGGAAGGTGCCCCCGCAGAGGACCTGGCCAAATATTATTCCGCATTGAGGCACTACATTAACCTCATCACAAGGCAGAGGTGAGACCACATGCTGGCAAGTGTATCACTTTCAATCGGGCTTGTTGCAATTGAACATTTGCTGCGCGCTTATTTCTTTACGGTTTAGGACAGAACTAACAGGAGGGAAGAGGCTGAAATTGGCAATGTGACAGATAGTGTAGGATTCACCTCAGTCACAGTTTGCTATAAAACTCAAGTTAAAACAATGAAAAAGGCCCTTTAGTCCATCCTGTCTTGTGCTGGCCATTAAACACCTACCTATTCTAATCCAATTTTCCAGCACGGTCCGTAGCCTTGTATGCCATGACGTTTCAAGTGCTCATCTAAATGCTTCTTAAATGTTGAGGGCATTCTTTATAAATGTTCTACTTAATAAGTTAACTGCTTTGTCTCGGCATATCTCATTTAACAACACGTTCTTCTGTTAGATCTGTCATATAGTTTGGGAGATTGGTCCAGTATCCGCTGCCTTCTCTGGATAAATGAGAGCGATAAAATGAGATTGTGCAAAATAACTGGCGGCAGCGCCTTCCCACTGGGTCTGGTTGAGTTTCACCCACAGAGCCCAACGCGGGAAAAATAGAGCTGAATATTACAGGACCGGGGAATATCGCACATCCCTTATCTCTTATCACCTATATAGAAGATTGCAGCAACACTAGTTTGATTTTTTTCCAAATGAATCTGTTTGTGATGTATTTGCCGTATTTAAAATGAATTGAGTCCAAAGAAGCTTCACTTCTATTAGCTTTGTGAACACTGCCTCAGGGTAGAGTTCTTCCCCCTCCTGAGTAATGACTTAAATACACCGAATTTTACAATCCGGACTTCGAACGAATTGGTTCCCATGCAAGTTTGGGAGTTTGTAAATAAAATGTTTTGAAGGATTGGGGCAATTTCTGTAAGAGCCATTTCCACTGTGGAGTTCACAATTGTGAAGCTAATAGACCAGAAACAACTAATAATATTGGCCAACATTTGCAGTAACATCCCGTAAGTGATGTGATAAGGACGTGGCCTTGGTCCAATCTCTGGACTGATAACTTTCAGGCAATTGATTTCGTGGTCACAGATGGACCATAATTACATTTTGCCTTTTCTCTTTGCTTTAAACACGAGGATACAGTTAGTAAATTGTCTGAGATTTTGGTCTACATGTCTGCTGTGGTACGTGTGGTCCTCAGGCGCTTTGTTCCTCGATGCCCCAGGTCAAAGAGGAAATTCGTTCGATCAGTTCCTGCTTTCAAACCCATTCACTATTATTTCACGAAGTGTAACTAAGCTGAACCGACTGACGTTATTGCACTGGTTCTCCCCGAGTGTTGCATTTTAAACGGCCTCCAACACCAGAGATTGGGGATGCACTGAAATGTCTATCCACATGTCTGCGGAATGGCAATTAATAGCCATTACTATGTGATATACGGTGGCTGGAAAAACCTGAACACCACGACTTTTCTCAGTTAGATTGAGAGATCGGATGTTTGGTCAATTAGTTTGTTCCAGAATACATGGCGGGATCAAGGGAAGGTGTAAAGCGTCCAATGAGGCGCGTTGAGTGACTTCTGAGGCACCATCGTCGTAAATGACAGCTAACATACAGCAAGAAGCCACAAGGACAAGTGAGATAAATGTCCTTTTTAACACCATATTGGTTGAGAGAGAAAGATCAGAACTCCAAGCTCTTTTCATAGAACTCCACCTAAACTGAAACGGTGAGGGTGCTGGAGCTCTGAAATAGATTGGAAAATTCTGAAAATACTCTGCAGATTTGACAGCATCTGGGAGAGATGGAGCTGCCGTTTCCCGTCTGTACTTTCATCGTCCGTTTAATGTCCCTTTATCCAATTACTTGACCCTCTTCATTTTATGGGAACTCATTGTTTCTGATCCAGTTTATTTTCTAATTATTGATCCACACCAGACTTCAATGCCACGCTGTAACATGTTTTACTGAGTTGATAGAATTATCCCACACTGCCACCTAGCGATCCCACTGCAGCAGAATGTTCCGTCTTCTCCAGAGCATGTTTTGTCCCGGGAGCTGACTCGCCAGAGCATGTTCTGTCCCGGGAGCTGAAATGGAGTCCATGTGAAGTATTCATGCTCAAGCCTGCAGGTCCAATACTTAAGGACTTTAATAATACAGAGCAGTAAATCTACAGGTAGTTTAGGATTGGAAATAAAAAATTGTGGCAAGGAGTGCGGGACCTTGAGTTCTTGTGCTGGTGTTTTGGTAATGCGAACCAGGGCGTTGGGGGATATACTTTATTTATATGAGAAGTTGGTTTTTCTGCAACTTGCTGTTTATAAACGGAGTCACTAAAGGATAGTTTGGCGGAGTACTGATGGTAAACTCCGCCTTGGATCTGGTCCGTCAGCTGGCGATCTTCTAATTCAGGTCGCATTTCCCCGACATTAGTACATCGAGCAAAATGGAGCCATTCGGCCCATCATTGTCTCAACAGCTCCTTGAAAGAGCTATTCAAATGAATGCTCTGCCCTCATAACTCCATAAATATTCGTTCTCGGGGAATAACCAATTACTTATAGAAAATTACAACGAGTCTCTTTCCACCACCTACTCAGTGCATTCCAAATCTAAATAATTGTCTGCCTTTAAAATAATTGTCCCGATCTTCCCTCCAGTGCTTTTGGTATTTGTTTAAAAAATGTAGTCGGGTTACTCATCTAACTGCCAGTTCCTTTATCAAGATTCTTCATAATTACATGAACCTTCCCTGCATAATAGGAGCAAACCCAACTTCTCTGTCCTCTCCACAACAAAATCTCTGGTAAATCTCCTCTGCACTTTTGCTAAGGCCCGGCATTCTTTTTTATTCATACATGGGCATCATTAGCTGGCCAAAATTTATTGCCCATTCTAATCGCCCTTGGAGGATAGTTGAAAATCAACCACATTTCTGTGGTCTGGTGTCACATGTGGGCCAGACCAGGTAAGAATGGCAGATTTCCTTACCCCTCACAAAGGACATTAGTGAACCAGATGGGGTTTTTCCCAACAATCGATAATGGTCTCATGGTCATCAGTAGATTCTTATTTTAACATAGAATTCAAATTCTACCATCTGCCATGATAGGATTCAAACTCGGGTCCCCAGGACATTAGCTGAGTTTCTGGATTAATAATCTAATGATAATACCACTCGGCCTTTGTCTCCCCTCAAGCTTGACACCCAGAATTGGATAGAGTATTGATTTATAAAAGATTTGCCACAACTTTTTGCTTTGGTACACCGCCTGTGTTAATAAAGCCAGCATCCTACTTGTTTATTTTAACTTCACCACTTTCTGCTGACACCTTCAAAGAATCTTACATGTGATCCTATAAGACTCTCCATTCCTGTAAGTATAAGAAGAGAATATACACCATGATACTACTTGTACATAAAAGAAATAGGAAATTACAGTGTAGATCTTTACCAGAGAGTAAAATTGTGGTGATCCCATTTCTTCTCTTGTAGTTTATTAGCTGGGATTATTTATAATAGTCTTTGTTTTAAGAAACCAACAATCCATAACTTAACATCATTGCCTCTAAGTATTAATGCCCCAAGGAAAACAAACTGCTTTAATGATTTTGAAGTATTGGAATTTGTTAGTATAATTTAAATTGAATAACAGATACCTGTGATTCAACGTGAACACATTTAATTTAACCTTAATAATCCAAAGACAACTTAGTTCAATAAATTAAAATGCCACATTATTTACTCAATGTACGCCTGAGAGATACAACTGGAATGATAAATTGATGGGAGCTACTGACAGTCTTAACATAGTAGCTCATTGTAAAAATATAGTGGAACTGAAAAGCTTCCAGGATTCCAGCTGTATCTATTCTGTTGAATATGTCAAGCACTTTCAATGTATTACATTTTACAAAACCCAATTTTAACCTTGATATTTTTTCAGATACCATACAAATGCTCTTGATATGTTAAGAAATAGGTATTGCAACATTTTGTCCTGAAATATTTCACTAGACAATTACAGACGAGAGGTCACTTAGCCCATCTTAATTCAGATCTTAGAATCCTCCCATTACAGCATTTAATTGTGAAATGATTCCATGGTTTTAATCTGTGCATCTAGAAGTCCATTCAATATGCTGTTCACTCCTCGTGGAAAGAAATACTTTTGAATACAAGTCCTTTCAGAAATTTGAATCTGTACCCAATTGTTCTACATTCACAAGAAATATTCCAACTCTACCCCTTGTACACCTCCTTTCAGGCAACAATGAAAACAAGGAACCCAGTTAATTCATGTAATTCAGATCCCTAGGGATCATCTTTGTGCTGTTTTTCTACATTTCCTCCAACACAAACTTGTCTCCCTCATGTTTCCCTGACTAGAACTGAACCCCATGACATCAGTCAAAGAAATGTCATCTAGTCAGGCAGAAAGAGAAACAAAATTAATGTTTCGTGTTAATGGTCAAGATGTGATCTGACTAGAGCTTTTTCTGACTCTGTCCACTATTTCTTCCTCTGCTATTCAGTAGTTTTTTGGCTGCTATTCATCATTGGTTGGATATATTGAGGGTGAAGATTAGTAAATGGCAATAGCTCAATGATTATGAACTGACAGCTTGCTTACACTGTGCCAATTTTCTTTGCCTTTTTTTTGCTACTGACAATTTCACCCTGTTACGTGTTGAGCCTAACATTTGTAGCTCTTCTTAACTTCACCTTCAGCTGTTGGAACACGGTCACTTTCTACCATCATTGTGTACAGTACTCTACATTTCTTAGTATCACATACTGTTTGCACCATTTTAAAACTTGAGGCAGAATACAAATGAACAAAGTTATATGCCTCAAAGCAAAATCCACACTTAAAAAAATATTGCAGTTACCAAGATAGAGTATGTGTAGGCACAAGCCTGCTGTTCTTAGATGTTGAGCAGGCCTCACCATGTGATTGTAGCTAATGTAAAGCACTAGCTTCAAGCAGACTCCACACACCAGACATGGGTCTGTATCATTGACACTATACAATGCTGAGTTTTCCTTGCCTGCTGAGATATTTATCTTGGTAAAGCACTTTTATGTATGTAAAACTTTAATTGTGTCTGTAATTGATAAACCACACCTGGTGCAGATGATTGATAAATGGGTGTATTTATCATATCCTCAAATTTTTGGCTTTTGGATGGGGGAAATCAGATAGAAACAGACGTAGACATTGAGCTCCTCACATCTGTTTCACATTTCTGTGAAATGATGGCTGATCTGTATCCAAATTCCATCCACCTATCTTGACACCATATCCTGCAATACCATTGGTTAGCAAAAATCTATCTACTTCAGATTTTAAATTATTAATTATGGTGGCATCTGCTGTTTTTTTGTGGCAGAGAGACTCCCATTTCTCTGTGAAGCAATGTTTCCTAACATCTCTCATTTTCCTGCCTCTGAGTTGAAGATTGCAACGCTTGATGCAAAAAAAATTCAATTTATCAAATCAATTGCTTTTAAAATCTTGAACCTCAATCAAATCAGAGTACTACACTTTAATGATCAGTGAACAAAGAACAAAGAACAACACAGCACGGGAAACAGGCCCTTCGGCCCAACGAGCCCGCGCCGCCGTCCTACTATCTCAGTGACCTATTCATGATTTTAGTCTACGCCTAACGTGCGAGGATCAGGGAGGTCCAATTTAGGGACAATTTTAGTACCCAATCAATCAGCCTAAAAGCAGTGTACAAAGTCCTAAATATAAGAACATAAGAACATAAGAAATAGGAGCAGGAGTAGGCCATCTAGCCCTTCGAGCCTGCCCCGCCATTCAATAAGATCATGGCTGATCTGTTGTGGCTCAGTTCCACTTTCCCGCCCTCTCCCCATAACCCTTAATCCCCTCTCTTATCAAGAACCCATCAACCAGCTTCTTAAAAATATTTAGCGAGGCAGCCTCCACCACTTCAACGGGCAGAGAATTCCAGAGATTCACCACCCTTTGAGTGAAGAAGTTCCTCCTCAACTCCGTTCTAAACCGCCCCCCCCTTTATCTTGAGGCTGTGCCCCCTAGTCCTACTGTCTTTTTTGAGCGGGAAGAGTCTCTCCACCTCTATCCTATCCATCCCATTCATCATCTTATACGTCTCAATGAGATCTCCCCTCATTCTTCTAAACTCTAACGAGTACAAGCCTAGTTTATTCAGCCTCTCCTCATAGCTCAATCCCCTCAACTCCGGTATCAGCCTAGTAAACCTCCTCTGCACTCCCTCCAGGGCCAAAATATCCTTGCGCAGGTGCGGCGCCCAAAACTGCACACAGTACTCCAGCTGCGGCCTCACCAATGCCCTATACAGCTGCAGCAAGACCTCCCTACTTTTATATTCAATCCCCCTCGCTATGAAGGCCAGCATCCCATTCGCCTTCCTGACCACCTGCTGCACCTGCAAGCTGGGTTTTTGCGACTCATGCACAAGGACCCCGAGGTCCCTCTGCACCGTCGCCTGCTGCAGTTTTTCGCCACGTAAGTAATAGTCCTTCCTACCATTCTTCCTACCAAAGTGGACCACCTCACACTTGCCAACATTAAATTCCATTTGCCATTTCCTGGCCCATTCGCCCAGCCTATCTAGATCCTTCTGCAGACTCTCCACACCCTCCGCACAATTTGCCTTTCCCCCAATCTTGGTGTCATCAGCAAATTTCGACACCCTGCACTCGGTTCCCTCCTCCAGATCATCTATATAAATGGTAAATAGCTGAGGCCCCAGCACCGACCCCTGGGGCACCCCACTAGTCACCAACCGCCAATCCGAATAGCACCCATTGACCCCCACTCTCTGCCTCCTATTTGACAACCAATCCTCTATCCACGCTAACACCCTACCCCCAACTCCATGTCCCCTGACCTTCTGCAATAACCTCTTGTGAGGTACCTTGTCAAACGCCTTCTGAAAATCCAGAAAGACCACATCCACCGGCTCTCCTCTATCCACTGCCCTAGACACATCCTCATAGAACTCCAGTAAATTTGTCAGACACGACTTCCCTTTAATGAAACCGTGTTGCGTCCGCCCTATCAAGCAATTCCCTTCAAGATGCCTCGCAATTTCCTCCTTAATGACGGATTCTAACATTTTACCTACCACAGACGTTAAACTAACCGGCCTATAATTCCCCGCCTTTTGCCTGGCACCCTTCTTAAACAACGGCGTAACATTAGCCGTTTTCCAATCTTCCGGCACTTCCCCGGAATCCAGCGACGTCTGGAAAATAACCACCAAGGCATCCACTATAACCTCCGCCATTTCTTTCAGAACCCTCGGATGCATTCCATCCGGTCCTGGGGACTTGTCCACAATCAGCCCCTCCAGTCTGTCGAGCACCACCTCTCTAGTAACAGTAATGTCATTAAGACCCTCCAGTCCTACCACCTATCTTTGAATACAAGTCTAGATTACATAATCTATAGTTATTTAATATAATCAGTATATATGTAGTAATGGATATCAAAGTACTGGAGAGGGTGCTAAAAGAATGTGAGGATACACCAGGAATGTAAGGTTGGACAGAAAAGAGAAGGCTGAGTGTTAAGCAATGTGTTTAAAATTGTGAAGTACTTCTGTAGGATAGACGCAGCAAAACCAGAGGCAATCATTTAAAAAATTAAATAGGGAAATCAGAACAAATTTCTTTACTAAGAATGTAGTGAGAATATAGAGTTTGTTACCACAGTAGTCAAGCAAATAATGTAGACATATTTATGGGGAAGCCAGACAAACAAATGAAGATGAAGGGAATAGAAAGGGGCCAAATCACCTATTTGTGTTTTTACAATCTATGTAATCTCTCCACATAGTTTAACCCTCGGAGTCCTGGTGAGTCTGTACTGTACATAGCATTCAAAATGTGATTTACCTAGGGCTTTGTATAGTTATAACTTCCACCCTTTTATTTTTACAAGGCCATCCTGAGGGGTTACCCTAAAGAGATAAAGGTGAACATTTATTTAATCTTTTTAATTTTTATTTGCAACTAACTGCAGTATTTTAATAATCAGCGTATGTACACTCATCAATCTCTTTGAACATTCACTTTTCCTAACTTCTCACCATTTGTTTGAAAAAGATGATGTTTCACTTCTTCAATAGGGGCCAGTTCATGAAGTGATCAGTTTCTGGCTGGTTCTGAGGTAGTGTTGCACCTGAAATACCTTTCTTCCTTCAGGTTCCAATTGACTTGCTGTGGATTATCTATTTTTAGTTGTTTTTATTTATAGTGTTTGTACTCACAATTGGTTAAATGAACCCTCAGCCTTTTCAAGTGAACAGTGACCAACCTGTCCATCCTTTCATGATAGGAATAACTTTACATTTCTGGTGTCATCGTCATTAAATACTTTTGCACTCTCTCTTCAGTAGTTTATCTATTACTAAATAAATATTTATTACCCAGATCTAAGACCATATTGGAAGCATAATTATTAGACATATTTGTCCACCTATGAAAACAAGAAATGCGATTGAGTGATTCAGAAGTAATAGTATGAATAGTAGAATTTGTTTGACATGCATGCTTTTATTTAAAAAAAAGGAAAACTTGCTGAATAAATCGACTGAACACCTTTGCTAATGGTTTAAAACATTTGGCTCTTTTGTCTGCAACAGGTATGGAAAGAGATCCAGCCCTGAGGCAGTGATCACTGATCTGCTGCTGAGTGAAAACTCAGAAAGTTTTCCCAAATATAGGTGAGTATACATGGCAAGGATATTTAGTAATGCAGCTTTTCATGAAAGAAGTGTACAGCTACAAGCAATTCAATAGTGACAGCACCAGATGCACCATTTGAAAGATGGGGATGGGTATGCATTAATTGACTTCTGCAGCTTCATTAAAGTTAATTAGTTTAGTCGAGGTTGAAGGAACATATTTAAATAATGGTAGGTTCAAACATCTAAATTGATGAGAAGATCCATCTGAAATTCAATTTTTTTTGCCATATCACAGTCACATGGAAATACCTAACACCAATTTCCTGTAACAATTAGTCTAGATTTTTAATAGTGCCTTGTAATATTTCCAATGATCCATGGATTTTTAAAGTAAAAGGAATGTTCAAGAAAATAAACAATGTAAAAGTAAATCTATCAAAGCTAATTTGATTGCTAGAAAGAAAAAGGTGGGATTTAAATTCAACTTTGCTGTTCTAACTGGTGTGAGGTAAAAGGTTAACTAAAATAAAGTGAAACTTGTTAAAGCAATAAAGCAGGCATCAAGAATGTAGATATGAATGTAGGAACAGGCCATTTGTCCCCTCATACTGTGATAGGGCACTGCTTAGCCATGTCCCTCACTTCCCAGGTGCTATACAGAGCATGGTCATCACGACTTAGTTTTCATCTTTGTAAACCAGTGGTGATTCCTGCCAGTGTTACATCAAATGGGGGAAAGGAGTTGGGGGGGTGGGGGGGGGAGTATTCAACCATGCTGGACATAAAGGCCTCAATGAGATTGAAATTCATTATGTCACAGGTGGGATGGAGGGGGGAGGGTGGCGACATCTGAAACAGATCTTTTTGGTGCAAATCCATTATGTCCCTCATTCAAGATTTAGTGGCTGTAACAGGATTTGCACCCACAGTGGAGGGTCTGCCTAAATCTCACCCAAAGTCTTTTTTAGTTTCTATGCATTTTCTTTCTCTTGTCTTTTCCTGTGTTTTTTTTCACTTTTATATATAGAAGCTTTTACACTCCATTTTTGTTTCTTGCTAGTTTATTTTTATATTCTATCTTCCCTTTTATCAGTTTCTTGGTTCTCCTTTGCTGAATTCTAAAATGCTTACTGTTGGTTTTGGCAATTTATAAGCCTCTGTTTAATCTCATATGATCTTTAACTTCTCTTGTTAACCATATTTGGAGCACTTTTTCTGTTGGGGTTTTGCGCCTTCAAGGAATATAAATTTGTTATAGATCATGTATCTTTAAATGCCTACCTACTGTGATAGCTTTTAGTGTAATTTCCCAATCTTGCCCTCATACCTTTGTAGTTTCTTTTGTTCAGATTTAAGACCCTAGTTTCAAACTGAACTGCATCACTTTCAAACATAATTTGATAGAATTTGACATTATGGTCAATCTTCTCTAAAGACTCCTTTAAGATTATTAATTCGGCTTTTCACATTGCACAATACTAGACCTAAAGTTACCCATTTTCTCAATGGTTCCTCAACACACTGTTCTCAAACAATCCCATAATTTCCAAGAACTTGTCCTCAACAGCATTAGAACAATTGGGTTTACCCAATCTAAACATAGAGTTGATGTCCCCAATATTGATGTATTACCCATGTTACAGGCACTTCTAATTGCTTGATTTATACATGCTCTCCTTTACCAATACTATTGGTAGCCAATAAACAACTACCAAAGTTTGCTATCATGTTATTCCTTAGCTCCACTACCTTGCACAAACATTCAACTTGTATTTTAAATTTGGTACATAAACAGAAATTCAGCTTTATTTTCATGCTATCATGCTAATTGATGGTATTTGGTATGAAGAATATGGGAATGGTGGAGCTGAACAAATCAAGTATAACCAGAAGACAGAAGCTATAGCCTGAGAGCATTATAATTATCATTACATAATGGAATGAGGCTGTAAAAAAATTTTAAACTTTGGAATAATCAATATTGAGTTTAGTTTACAGATGATCCTATAATTAACTCTGCATTAAAAGTGCCATAAGAATGTATGAAATAGGAGGGGAAATAGTCATTTAGTTCTTTAAGCCTGCTCTGTTATTCAATAGGATTCCCTAATAAGGGGGTTTTCCAGTCTGTCCTGCAGGTGGGCTAATCTGGTCCTGCTATTGTAAATACTGTGAGGAGAGATTTTCCAATCCCCTTGTGCTGACAGGCTCATCCAGTTCTGCCAAAGTCAATAGAAATTTTAATGGATTGCTGCTTCTGCCTCAAAATCCCACCATGGTGGGGCCAGAAGATCTTAGTGTGTGTCTGAAAAGTTTTAAACTAAAAACTGTACAGCCAATATTTTCCTTCATTTAAAAAAATTACAAACGTCAATTGAATTCATCACACAAACATTTATCATTGGATCAGTGCATGGTCTGTTGTGGTACTGAGTCAAATAGAGCAGAAAAAGTGATGCCAAACTGTTGTCGAATTAAAGTAGCAGAAAATCTGCTAGCTGCAACTAGTCTAAGTAAAACAAAAAAATGGGGTGGAGAGGGCTGAGGATTGCATGGGCAGGGAGGCAGAAAATAAAAGCCTCCACCTGAGGCTCTTGTATTTGTGAAAGACAAGAAAATTAGTGCATTGCCCAGAAAAACATTGCTTTGCATGCTGAACATGTCTTCAATTTTATATTGGAAGTCATATTTACTCATTTTTTATTTCTGATTGCAGGTATGATGAACCTTCCATGTGGTGATGAAAATACATATTTTCTTTAATGTGATTTACACTTCAACATCCATTGTGATGGAAATGAGACATTCTCACTGTTTTAAAAACCCTTATTTTACATTCAGAGGCAGCCAATGCATGTACCATCACTGAAATCTGTAGAACTTTTTTTCCCTGCATCTTGTATTGTATATAAAGTTTATTTAAATATGTAATCCATTACAACAGTGAAAAGGAAATTATTCTTTGTATGGTGAGGACTGGTTTGTGCTATTAAAATTCAGTAATAAAACAATACAGTCTAAATGGAGATGTGTATAAACTTACCTAATCATGACATAAAGCTGAACAAGAAAATCTTGTTATCTATTAATAGTGTTTGTGAACTATGTGGAATTGTTGTGTGTATCATACTTCACTGTAGCTCCTGTGAATTATAAATGAGTTTTCACAAGAGTGTACTTATCCAACATCAAAATATATACTACTTCAACACTACCACTAAATACTAAGCCTAAATCTTCTTCGCGTGTTGGTGCATTTTGACTGCAAGTCAAGAATGCCAGTCTCTTTCTATTGTGGAAAAATTAGGCTTCACTCAGAAGCAAATGAAGCGACTTGAGTAGTATGTTTAGTTTATTACATTGCCCTTTACCATTGGTTGTACTCAATTCTTTGAGGACAAAATGTGTTTTAATGAACTCAACATTTTATAGAAGAACAGGAATAAAGATCTTCAATCTCTGGTAATAAAATATGCTCATGTAAGTAGTGCTAACCTATACTAAGGTTGATTTTACTATCATGAACCAAGCAGATTATGCTTTTCATGGAAACTTGGGTGTATGTAGCTTTAAGTTTATAGCTGGTACGCTCCCATGTATGCAGAATAATTCCATGTGGTGAAGATAATTGAAGAGTTGTTATCAATAGATATAACCACAGTGAGTGAAACTGAAGTTTTGAATGCAAACTACCCAGTTGTTAACCCAATCTATTAATTTCAATGTTTTGATAACATAGCTGCAAGATCCTTTAGTTATGAAAGCTTAGGGAAAATTGGATAAGTGGGAGGTATTGGAAGAGGACTTGCAGTCTCCAAACCCAGAAATGGTTTTCTCTTAGCCCTAACAAATTGAGGCAGAAGTCACTTCAAATTTTTTGCTGGTTATGCAGCTGGAGGCACAGCTGCAAAGGAAAGTCAGACATCACAGAGAGGGGGAGTCAACCTTGAGGTTGATTGCATGAATGTAAACTTGATGGGCCAGCAATTGATATCCCTGTGCCTGGCCATGAATGCAGTTTCCAGCAGGATCCCAATCCCTCAAACCTTCCCTCAGTTGTCAGGCTGCTGATGTGCTGATGATGTAACATCACATGATTGCATAACCAAGATCTGGAGGAAGGAGAAGCCCCAGCCTCATGCAGAGTTCTCACATATACACAGTATTCATAAAGAATGATGGTTTTAACGAACTACAGTCTCAAATAGCCTTCTTTGGAAGAACAGATAATCTCCAAAGAACCCCATCTAGACCCTGAACACATAACAAAACATGGTGGTTGTGGACAGTAAGCAAAAAATCCAGAAAAAGTTAAGAAGCAGCTACAGACCTAGCAAATCAAGAGATCCTTGAAAGAAGGTTGAAAAGAAGATTCCAGACTCCAATGGGCATCTTGGCTGCAGCAGACGTAAGCTGAAACAGCCTCAAAGTCCAGGCAGCCATGAGCATTGGCGCAACAAGCAACATCAGCAAAGCAACAACAACAATTCCATAGAATCCAGACTACCACTCCCAGCACCATTCTGGAATGCTGAAAGCTTGCAACAGGCTCAGAACTGGGACAACCGGAGAAAGATTGATAAAATATGGAGCTGCTTCTGCTTTGCACAATAGAAGATCAAAAAGGTCAGGTCAGTACCCAACTTTATACACTTGGATCTATTGTCAATTACGTGATATCAAGGTAGGGAGTTGGTGAAACTTCAACCCCTTAAAAAGTCCTGAAAACATTTCATTCATATTTCAGTCCCTGTAGCAACTGTAGAAAAAGTAACATTTAACAAAAGACAGTAAAATCCAAGAGAAAGCTTGAATTTGTTCAACAATGATGTATACAGGCGATTGGGAAATTGCAACAATGGAATCTTAGGTGAATTGATTCAAGACAGATTCATTGGAGAGGTCCTGCTTTTAGTTACTATGTTGCTATGATTCTATTCTATGATTAAACCTGCCAAAATGGGGTAAAATATATTGTGGCAGGAACAAAGTGTACAAGCAATAGAATGCTGAGCAGGCAGAGCAGATTGTCACAACTGTGTGGGGAAAAAAAACTGTCTGCTGCTTAAAAGCAGTGACAGTCTGTAAAAAGAAAGAAAATATTAAAACAAGGCCACATACAAGACTTGGACGATCCACAGAAAAAGGACATAACTTTCATAGAGGAGGTAAATGATACTGAAAACAAATACTGGAGTGTTAAACATGAAGTGGGTGGACACCTGATAGAGGAACATTAGATCAGAGAAGATTATTATAGAATCCCTACAATGCAGAAGGAGGTCATTTGGCTCACTGAGTTTACACCAGATCCCATCCATGGTCCTATCTCCATAACCCCATGTATTTACCTGACAAATCCCCTTGACACTAAGGGACAATTTACTATGGCCAATCAACCTAACCTACACATCTTTGGACTCTGGGAGGAAAGAGGACCACCCAGAGGAAGCCCATGCAGATGCAGGGAGAATGTGTAAACTCCACTCAGACAGTTACCCAATGCTAGAATTGAACCCAGATCCCTGGCAGCAGTGCTAACCACGATATCACTGTTTCTGTTTTATCAGAGTCAAATGGTCAAGCAGATTACATCTAACAAATTTCAGGGTCTAAGTGGGAGTATATCGAAAGTCAGAGGCCAACGCATGGCAAAGTTGAAGTAAAAAGATACAGAAATCATCGAAATTTGATGTAGCATTCAAAATCAAGAATCCTCTCTACCAAACAGGAAGGCATACTTAAAATTGAAGCAAACCTTTAAAGTGGATAATATTGCTGATGGGCATTACAACAATACATTCAGGTGTCAATTTCCACATTAATGATAAGCCTAGGGAAACTAGAAGCTGAGTACCAAGTCACCATAGAGACTGATACTAAACCAATTTGCCACTTTACACCAAGGTAAATTCCTCCTTGGGGTGAAATTGAAAACATGCAATGGAAAGAGTTATATCACTGTTCACTATGCCAACAGAATGGGTTCATGAATGGGCACGGTTCCAAAACCAAATGATTGTATGAGAATCTACATGAATTTAACTCAACTAAACAAGTCAGCGGCATGTGAGATCCACCCAATGGTGTCAATATGTGAATGTTATGTCAAACTAGCCAAGAATATTTTATTCATCAAATTAGATGTGAAGAGTGGATTTTGGCAGTTCCCGCTAGATAAAAATCCAGATTGCTCATCACATTTATAGCACCATCTCAGTCATTATTGTTTCAATAAATTATGTCCAGTCCTGGACATCTCACATCCGAGAAGGGCCAGAAAGAGAAATATGGATGATATACTTGTACGCAGCTCCATGAAAAAGGAGCATGACCACAGAGTTAGAGCAATCCTGAGAGTCTTACAGGTTCAGCAATGAATGAAAAATGTAAATCACCAAACCTGTGACCAAATTTCTAGGTCACATAGTATAAGCATTACTGGAATCACAGTTGATCCACAAAAACACACAAGTAATCGGACAATCCAGGAACATTAGAGAGCTGCAGTGATATTCTTTGGATAGTCAACAAAGTCGGCAAGTTCCCACCAAACTTGATTTGTGTGTGTGTGTGTGTGTGTGTGTGTGTGTGTGTGTGTGTGTGTGTGTGTGTGTGTGTGTGTGTGTGTGTGTGTGTGTGGGTGGCTGTGCAACTCCCCCACCAGAAGCAAAATTGGCATGGAGCAGACTGATTGGCAGCCAGCCTGCCCCACAGTGTTGCAATCGGGCTAAATCAGGGACTTCCAGGCTTCACTGGAGAGGAAATCCCACCTTTGGGAGATGATGGACAACTGAATTGGCCACCAGTTCCAGCAGTCCTGGCAGCTCTAAAAGTGGACCGGGACTCCAAACAAACCTAAGGTGAAGGCCCATAAATCCCGGACTCAAGTAAGTCTGGGGTCTAGTGCATGGAGCGTTTGAGCAGTTCAGGGAAGGTGAGTTTGTGTCTTATAGTAGGCTGGATGGAGGAAAGAGTGTGATACTATCTTAGGTGCATTGTCCCCGCATGTGCAAAGGGCATCCCCGGAGACTGTACCCCTCCTTCCTTACCACTGTTTTAAAGTGTTTTTTTTCCAAACACAGCCTGCTCAATTGCCCATGCCAACCAGATTAAGGTATGGGCTGCCTATTAATGGAGTTAATTAGCTTGCGAGTAAATATGGCAGGCAGGCTGCTGATTGCATCAACCCCCATTCCCCATATTATGGGGGTGAACTCAGAGGTGGGTGAGAAGGTGATGATGTTGGCGTCCTTCCTATTTTACCTGCCCCAGACCACCCCCCACCTGAAAACACAACCAGAAGAGGCACAGGTTTGGTGACCTTGCATTTTTCATTCATTGCTGGACTGCATGCCATAAGACTCTCAGGGCTGCTCTAACTCTGTGGTCATGCTCTTCTCTCATGGAGCTGTGTATAATCTAGAACAGGGTCAGCGGTACTCACCACATTTATAGCACCCTCTCAGTAACATGACAAGCAAAATGCTTTTGGAAAGATTCAACAATTTTTAAACTCCTCTGAAATTTTGACACATTACGACACAGAACTACCAACTAATCCTGCAGCAGAAATATCATCAACAGGTCTGGGGAAGTTTTATTTCAAGTGCGGAGACTCTGCCTCAAGATCAATATCAGAAATGTTATGACAATGGACCCTAGCCCTGAATTATGCATGGACATAAATAAGATGTGTTGTTTAAAAGAGGACTTACAAGAGGTTGTTGGGCATACCAGGAACAGTGCCTCCTTACCACATCACCAGTGTGGCAGGGAAGTAGCATTGCCATTCTCACACCCCAAAGGGATGAAGCACTGGGTATGTTGGATTTTTAAACTTGGTGGCATGAACAGACAAGTTGGAGGCTCTGTAGATGAGCAAAGTGAGATTTAATGTCAAAATAAAATGGTGACTTAGCTACACTAGTGTCTATATTCACCCTTGCACTAAGTGCCTACGATTTTTTTTAATATCCTGATACTCACACTATGTCTAGGGTCTTCCCAGGATCCAGAGCTGAGGTTGAGGTGGCCTGCTGAATTCCACAGCCTTCTGCCTGAGATGACCTTGGTGAGCGTTGCTGGGAGGCCAGAACCTTGAGGGTCAGGCCTGCTTTTGGGCAGCATAGATGTTTGACTGCTTCCCTCCTCAGTGTCGGGGCTGAAGATGTGTTGCTGACAGGGAAGTGGGTGTCAGATGGATCGGAGATGCCCAGGGTCCCCTGCCTGGAGGGCGCCAGACTGTATTCCCGTTGATCCTCTTCCCTTTGGGTTTCCGGGGACCCCTGTGCTCCTCCATGGGATGGAGCAGCAGCTGGAGTGAGATCCCACCATCCCCACCATCCTCTGGATTCCCACCAGTGCCTGCGCCATGCAGCTGATGTGCTGCATCATGGTGCAGACATCTCCAAATATGGAGTGCACATCCTGCACCAAGGTCACTATTGCAGACGCCACTCTCGCAGTGTTGGCCTGGGTACACTGCAGTGATAGAATCATTTCCTCAGCTAGAATATAATGGGACTCCTCCTTGTGCTCCGAGGAGAGCTGCAGTTATCCCTTTCTAATACTCATGACTCTGCTTTTGCAGCTTCAGCAGCTGTGGGACAACTGAGCCCAGGGACACGTCATCAGCAAGGGCCTCAGCAGAGTCCTGGACTCTGGTACCCCTTTGATTGCCTGCTGTGTATCTTCAGCTGTGAAGTGCTCACCAGAGAGTGACCCAGAGGCCTGTCAACTTGGAGACTCCACCAAGGTATGAGTATCGGCACTGGTGCCAGGTGCGGGTGTCAGCTATGACGCCTCTTCAATGGTTGGTGAAGTTTCCCTCTGAGCTGCTGGAGTCTGGTGGGTCTAGTGAGCACAAAGATGGTCTGGCCTGTTCCAATGGTCGGCCTGCGAGAGAAGGGCCATGCATCAATTCAGTGCAGGGGTACAGAGGAAACATCGATTACTCATTTGAGACTTGAGGAATGACAGCATATGTGCTGAGAATTCTCACTTTTCTCTGCTGCCCCACTTCACCAACAGCGCAGACATGCTCTTCCTCCTCCCTGGCCTGATCGAGGGCTCATTCTTTAAAACATGTGGGGGTTCTCAGTCAGGCATGACTTCAGCTGGTTGAACCCGCTGACAGCTGCTGTGGTTGAGTTTGTCCGCAATAGCACGGTGAGGAAGAGTGCAGGTGGGAGTGTTGATAGTTAAGATGGTGATGAGCCGTGGCAGGCCTGGCAATAGTTGGTGTGTGTGCAGCATGGCATGGTGATTGTGGTATTGGCAAGACCAAGGTGGGTGACTGAGAAAGTGTCAGGAGGTTGAGGGATATGTGAGGGGATCCAGTGAGAGATGGGGGGTGGGGGTGGTTCACTTACCCTGGCTAAGCGAAGATCACTCATCTTCTTTTGACACTGCTGTCCCATTCTCTTCTGGAGTGTGTTGTAATGATCAGGGCTCATCTTGCTGGAAGGTCATCCCCTGGATCAGGGTAAAAGCATGTCTTGCCTCTGCTCCACTCCATCCAGTATCCTGGTGAGGGCTCCCTCCCAAAAGCAAAGTGCCGGTTTCTTGCCTGTGAGCCCCTGCAGTTATGGTAGAAGTGCTGAGGAGTCGATCATATGGAGCTCTCCAGCGCTTGCAGTAATTAAATTGTTACGAGGGGCATGAATACATTGAGTGAATACAGACGGAACACATTGCAGGAACAGCCTGATTCTCCTGGACAAAAAATTTTCCACTAATGAGGCGTAAGATTCAGTCCGAAAACACACAGGCGCTATCAATGGGAAACACTCAGTTGTCACACTGGAACAAACGCTACCATTTTTTGGTAAGATTTTGCCCATAAATCTTGGTAAAAATTTGAAATAGTGAGTTGTTGATATGCTCTCAGATGCAAATTGTTTTTTGGCCACTGGCACAAACTATTTTGTTACATTGTGATAATAAAGCTAGCTACTTTGCCCTGGATGGTTTCACGTTTCCTGAGGGTTGTTGCTACTGCACTTGTCTAGAGAAGCAGAGAACATTCCACCACACTCCCGACTTGTGCCATAGAAATCAGGAGATGAGCTACTTGCTGTAGAATTCCCAGGCACTGATCTACTCTCATAGCCACAATATTTATAAGGCTGGTCCTGTTACTGATGATCAATGGTGCAGAAGGTCAGAGGACATGGAGTTGGGGGTAGGGTGTTAGCGTGGATAGAGGATTGGTTGTCAAATAGGAGGCAGAGAGTGGGGGTCAATGGGTGCTATTCGGATTGGCGGTTGGTGACTAGTGGGGTGCCCCAGGGGTCGGTGCTGGGGCCTCAGCTATTTACCATTTATATAGATGATCTGGAGGAGGGAACCGAGTGTAGGGTGTCGAAATTTGCTGATGACACCAAGATTGGGGGAAAGGCAAATTGTGCGGAGGGTGTGGAGAGTCTGCAGAAGGATCTAGATAGGCTGGGCGAATGGGCCAGGAAATGGCAAATGGAATTTAATGTTGGCAAGTGTGAGGTGGTCCACTTTGGTAGGAAGAATGGTAGGAAGGACTATTACTTACGTGGCGAAAAACTGCAGCAGGCGACGGTGCAGAGGGACCTCGGGGTCCTTGTGCATGAGTCGCAAAAACCCAGCCTGCAAGTGCAGCAGGTGGTCAGGAAGGCGAATGGGATGCTGGCCTTCATAGCGAGGGGGATTGAATATAAAAGTAGGGAGGTCTTGCTGCAGCTGTATAGGGCATTGGTAAGGCCGCAGCTGGAGTACTGTGTGCAGTTTTGGGCGCCGCACCTGCGCAAGGATATTTTGGCCCTGGAGGGAGTGCAGAGGAGGTTTACTAGGCTGATACCGGAGTTGAGGGGGTTGAGCTATGAGGAGAGGCTGAATAAACTAGGCTTGTACTCGTTAGAGTTTAGAAGAATGAGGGGAGATCTCATTGAGACGTATAAGATGATGAATGGGATGGATAGGATAGAGGTGGAAAGACTCTTCCCGCTCAAAAAAGACAGTAGGACTAGGGGGCACAGCCTCAAGATAAAGGGGGGGCGGTTTAGAACGGAGTTGAGGAGGAACTTCTTCACTCAAAGGGTGGTGAATCTCTGGAATTCTCTGCCCGTTGAAGTGGTGGAGGCTGCCTCGCTAAATATTTTTAAGAAGCGGGTTGATGGGTTTTTGATAAGAGAGGGGATTAAGGGTTATGGGGAGAGGGCGGGAAAGTGGAACTGAGCCACGACAGATCAGCCATGATCTTATTGAATGGCGGGGCAGGCTCGAAGGGCCAGATGGCCTACTCCTGCTCCTATTTCTTATGTTCCAGGATGTTGAGGGTGGAGGATCCAGGATTGATAATGTCAGGAGAGATAGTGGAATGCTCTTTCCATTACCTGGTATGCTGCAAATGTTACTTGCCACTTACCAGTCCAACCTTAAAGATTGACCAGGGTTTGCTGCATTTGGACACAGACTGCTTCGTTATTTGAGGAGTTGTGAATGGAACTGAGCACCATGTGATCATCCTCATTTCTGATGTAATGACAAGGGAAGGTAATTGATGAAGCAATTGAAGATGTTGAACCTAGGTCACTGCTCCAAAGAACTCCTGCAGTGATGTACATGGACAGTGGTTACTGGCCAACAACAATCATGACGATCTTCTTTTATGCTAGGTATGACTCCAACCAGTAGAGAGTTTTTCCTCTATTCCCATTGAACTTCGATTTTGTTTGAGCTCCTTAATGCCACACTCAATCAAACATTAATCAAGGGCAGTCACATCTGGAATTCAGCTCCTTTGTGGTTGTTGAGGCCAAGGCAGTAATGAAATCTGGAGCTGAGTAATACTGGTGGAATCTGATCTAACCATTGGCAGGCAGGCTATTGATGAGTAATATCTTTTAATCACACTGTCAATGATACTGTTCTATCACATTAATGGTGATTGAGTGGGTGAAAAGATACACAATTGGCCAGATTTGATTTGTCCTGTTTTTGTGGCGATACCTGGGCTATTTTCCAATTTGTTTTAGAGTTGTCAGTGTCTTAAACTGCAGTGGAATAGTTTGATTAGATGCTCTGCTAGTTGTGCAGCATGAGTCTTCAGCATTACAGCCAGGATTGGGGGGTCTGGCCCCACAGCCTTTGCTCTCCTCAGTACACTCAGGTGCTTCTTGATAGCATTTTGAATGAATGAATCAGCTGAAAACTGCCATCTGTGATTATGAAAACCTTGGAGGAGGCTAATCCAGATTATCCATATGGCTTTTCTGGTTGAAGGTGGTTCGCAACATTTCCCTTTTTTCCACTGTTGTTGCAGGTTCTGCCTTCATTGAAGGATGGGGTGTTCATGGCAGCTTCTCCTCTCATTAGTGTGTCCACAAAACAGGACAAATCAAATCTGGCCAATTATGTATCTATTCACCCACTCAATCATATTAATGTGATAGAACAGTATGATTGACTAGGTGATTAAGAGATACTTACTCATCAATAGCCTGCCTGCCAATGGTTAGATCAGATTCCACCAGTATTACTCAGCTCCAGATTTCATTACTGACTTGGCCTCAACAACCACAAAGGAGCTGAATTCTAGACGTGACTGCCCTTGATGTAATGTTTGATTGGCCACTCACCACAATTCACGACTTGGCAAGGCTGCAGAGTTTTGATCTGATCTGATGACTAGCTTTGTCACTGTTTAGTACAGTTTCATGTTGTACCTTGATTGGGCAGATATCTAAACTTTAGGTATGTCTGGTGCTACTCTTGGCATGGTCTTCTGCACTCTTCATTGCACCCAGCTAAATGGGAATTGTAGAGCAAGGATATGCCAGGCTATGGGGTTACAGATTGTGGGAGAGTACAATTCAGTTGCTGCTGATAACACAAGGTTCTTCATGGATGCCCAGTTTTGAGTTGTTAAATCGGTTCTGATTTTATGCCACTTAGCACAATGGGAGTGCTACACAACAAGTTCTCAGTATGAAGGCAAGGACCTAGGGCGGGGTTTTCCAGCAGCACTTGCCCCAAGACTGGAAAATCTCACCCAATGTCAATGAACCTTCGCATAGTCTGTGTTCTGCCCGCTATGATTCCCATCGCAAGCGGGATGGGAAAATTCTAACCTTAGTCTCCACAAAGACTGTATGATTTCCATTCCTACCAATGCTGTCAAATACATCTGTGACAGGTAGATTGGAAAAGACAAGGTCAGCTGTAAATATATTTCACTTTCTTTTCAGACTAAACACTAAACAGTCAAATACTAGAGTCATGGGTCACATCGTTGACTTGGGATAATGTCCTGCTGTGGTTCCTGATCTACACCCACTTAGAATTGGTTATAGTAATCAATCTTCCTAGGCATTTTCAACAAACGTTTTCCCATTTTTCAAACAAGATTCTCTTTCCATTCAACATTAAAGCAATGAAATAATCGAATATGTCCAACACATGCATGGATATATATCTGCGTAGAGTTTTTTTTTAGTCAAAAGGTTAATCATGCCTTTAAGAATTTTGCTTAAGCCCAAACAGTTTATCAATACTAATAACGTTTTCCAGTTTTTGGAATGGAATTAGAATTTGTTAGTAGATTATGCATTCTCTACCAAGGGCTAGGCATCAATGATAATTCAAACATAAATTTAGTCAGATGAAATTTAACTTGTCTCTTCAACACCGGAAGATGAAAAACATGTGATCTTGAACTTAGAATGCAGGTGATGAGGAGCCCATTCCTTCCAACTGACTGTGACAATTTACACAGCCACAGGCTCATCCTAATTTATTTTGTCTCCTGAGGGAGATTGACAATTCAAGCAAAAGCTTTCAAGTATAATAAAAGATAACTGCCTGGCTACCAGTTTAGCATTACCATCAATATCATTCAAGCCTGGCTAGTTGCTTTCTGCAGTTGTTACTGTGACAGTATGAGTATTGGAATACAATTTGTTAAAGCATTCTTTCAACATTACTTCTTTTAGAAATAAACGTGCAGAGTTAAATTATGAAGTACTGCGCTTCCCACAGAAAGCTTGATTTAATACATTCTACAAAACAAATCTCATTAAATCCTAAACACTGGTAGTGTTCTATAATATATGAATATGTAACTCACAGGAATATCATGCTTGGATAAGAAGTTTTGCTAATAAAGAATAAAACATAATTCATAAGAAAGTCTTTTCATTTAATCTCATTTAAATCATTCAGCACATTAAACGAGTAGTTTAAGTATGTTGGACACTTCTGACTTAGACTTCCAAAATATATTTCGGTCCTTAGGTCTTTAATGGACAAATACTAAAAAATTAATAATTGGAAAATATATTCCTGGATAAAGTTTTATGTTTGAAAACATATCTAGAACAGGAAAAAAAAGTGGGTCAAACAGGCCTGTGCTTTAAACACAGCTCAGTCTCAGTCAGATGATTTCTCACTATTTAATTCAATTTTTTCAAACAAACAAATTAGGAACAGGAGTAGGCCATTCGTCCCCTTGAGCCTGTCCCACTATTCAATTAGATTATGATTGATCTGATGGTGGCCTCAGCTCCACATTCTACCTTTGAATCCATTGTTAGTCAAGAACCTATCTACCGCTGTGTTAAAATATGAACTGACCCTGTCTCCACTGCTCTCTGGGTAAGGGAGTTCCAAAGACACTAAACTCTCAAAGAAAAGAATCTTCTCTTCTCCGTCTTAACGGGAGATCCCTTATTTTTTAAATGGCACCCCCTTGTGCTAGACCCTCCCAAAGGGGGAAATATTTTTTCTGCATCCATCCTGTCAAGTCCCATCAGAATCTTACATGTTTCAGTAAGATCATCTCCCAGCCTGTCCATCTTTTTCTCATAAGATAACTTCATCTCATGTAACAGTCAAGTGAACATTCTCCGAATTGCTTCTAAAGCATTTATATCCTTTCTTAAAAAAGATCAAAACTGTACTCAAGCACTCTAGATGTGATCTCACCTACTCTATAAAACAGTAGCAAAACATTTCTATTTTTGTATTTCATTACCCTTGCAGTAGATGAACAACATTCCATTTACCTTCTGAATTATTTGCTGTTCCTTCATACTAACGTTTCCTGATTCATGTACTAGGACACTCAGATCCCTCTGCACCTCAGAGTTACAAAGAACAAAGAGAACAAAGAACATCCCAGCACGGGAAACAGGCCCTTCGGCCCAACGAGCCCGTGCCGCCGCATCTTCCCACACCTACCCCGCCCTGTGTGTATGTGAGTGGAACCCCTAATGTAGCCAGATTCAGGGGAGAATAGTGTCAATTTGGTACACCAATCAGCCTAAGAGCACATCTTCGGGGTGTGGGAGGAAACCGGAGCGCCCGGAGGAAACCCACGCAACCACAGGGAGAATGCGCAAACTCCCACAGACACAGGCCCAAATCCATGTATCTGCACAGCTAGCAGTGATAGTCACTGAGCTGTTGCGGTGCTCATCTGCTGGTCCAGGATTAAGCACACACACCGACACGAAGTACTAGGCCACTCCCGGAACTTCCAAGAGCAGCCCACACACAACCCACCGTGTGCATGCCCCTCGTTTGACATCAAGGTGGACCGACCCTGTGGAATAAAAAGACAATACGTTAACATATAAAACTACATTTCCGGTGTCGTCCCAAGGCTCTGACCCTATTTAATACCCTCTACTATAACCCTCCATCCTTGCTTCGCTCATGTGTCTGCCTAAATAAACCTTAAACAAGTCCAACGTGCCTGCCTCCACCACCCTACTCGGTAGCGCGTTCCACACCCCCACGACCCTCTGCGTGAAAAACCTTCCTCTCATATCCAAATTATACTTCTCCCCCCTCACCCTTAGATTGTGACCTTTCGTAATTGTCCCTAATGTAGGGAAAAGCCTTCCACTGTTTACTCTATCTATTCCCTTCAGTATTTTATATACCTCTATCATATCACCCCTTAATCTCCGTCTTTCTAAGGAGAAGAGCCCCAGTTTCTCCAACCTTTCCTCGTAACTCAGTCCTTCCATGCCAGGCAACATCCTGGTAAATCTCCTCTGCACCCTCTCCAGGGTCTCCACGTCCTTCTGGTAGTAAGGTGACCAGAACTGGACGCAGTACTCCAAATGCGGTCTAACCAACGTTCTGTACAACTGAAGCATTAGACGGCAGCTCTTATACTCTATACCCCTTCCTATAAAGGCTAGCATTCCATAAGCTTTCTTCACAACCTTCTGTACATGTGCCGACACCTTCAGAGAGTTGTGCACCTGCACTCCCAGGTCCCTTTGTATCTCTATACTCTTAATCGGTCTACCTTTTATCACATAACTCTTCCCTGCATTATTCCTTCCAAAATGCATCACCTCGCATTTGTCAGGATTAAATTCCATCTGCCATCTATCTGCCCAATATACCAACCTATCTATATCCTGCTGTGTCACCTGACAGTCCTCCTCAGTATCTGCCAATCCTACCATCTTGGTGTCATCCGCAAATTTGCTGATCACACCACGTACACCCTCTTCCAAGTCATTTATATATACTACAAAGAGGAGAGGTCCCAGTACTGAGCCCTGCAGCACACCACTGGTGACTGGCCTCCAGTCAGAAAAGGTCCCCTCGACAACTACTCTCTGTCTCCTATTTCCCAGCCAGTTTTCGATCCACCTAGCTACCTGGCCTCGTATCCCATGCGCCTTAACCTTTTCTACCAGCCTACCGTGAGGGACTTTGTCAAACGCCTTACTGAAATCCATATAGATGACATCAACGGCTCGGCCATCGTCAACCGTTTTTGTCACCTCCTCGATGAATTCCACCAGATTCGTAAGGCAAGACCTCCCCCGAACAAAGCCATGTTCGTATCCCTAATCAGATCGCAACGCTCCAAATGCTCATACATCCTATCCCTAAGAATTTTTTCCAATAATTTTCCTACCACCGATGTCAAACTCACTGGTCTATAATTTCCAGGGTTATCCCTACTACCCTTTTTAAACAGCGGTACCACATTAGCTATCCTCCAGTCTTCTGGGACCTCACCTGTGTCCAAAGAAGAGACAAAGATTTGCGTCAGAGGCCCAGCAATTTCATCTTTCACCTCCCTAAGCAGCCTGGGATAAATACCATCAGGCCCCGGAGCTTTATCCGTTTTTACGCTACCTAAAAACCTTAGCACTTCCTCCCTCGTAATGGATATTTCCTTCCACTGATCTACAGCTCCCTCCAAGACACTGCACGACACCGAACCCCTCTCCTTCGTGAATACCGACACAAAGTATTCATTCAGGATCTCACCCATTCCCTCAGTCTCAATACATAGCTCCCTTCCCTTGTCCCTAAGAGGACCAATTTTCCCTCTAACCACTCTCTTGCTCCTAATATAAGAGTAAAATGCTTTTGGATTTTCCTTAATGCTATCAGCCAAGGCCATTTCATGCCCTCTTTTCGCCCTTCTAACTCCCCTTTTTAGCTCCCTCCTACTCTCTCTATATTCCTCCAGCGCACTCTCCGTTCCCAGTTGTTTCGACCTAACATATGCCACCCTCTTCTTCCTGACCAAGTCTTCTATACCCCCTGTAATCCACGGCTCCCTAATCCTGCCTTTCCCATCCTTCCTCTTTGCCGGCACATGCCTTTCCTGCAACATTTTCAGTTTGCCCTTAAAAACCTCCCACTTACCAACCGTGGACTTGCCAGCTAACAATCTCTCCCAATCAGTGTCCTTCAGCTCCCTCCTAATCCGGCTATAGCTCACCTTCCCCCAGTTCAGCACCTTCCCCTTCGGACGGCACTCATCCCTTTCCATTTTTATCCTAAAGTAGACGGACTTGTGGTCACTGTTAGCCACATGTTCGCCTACCTCAACCTCAACCACCTACCCCGGCTCATTTCCCAGCACTAAATCCAGTATAGCCCCCTCCTAGTCGGGCTAGTTACGTACTGCTCTAGGGACCCTTCCAACACACACTTTACAAACTCCTCTCCCTCCATACCCCCAGCTCTAGGCACCTTCCAATCCACTCCAGGAAGGTTAAAGTCACCCACTACAACCACCTTATTCTTTCTGCACCTATCTAAAATGCCTCTGCAAATACCTTCCTCCACTGACCTCGGGCTGTTGGGTGGCCTATAGTATACCCCTAGCATCGTAATCTCTCCCTTTTTATTCCTCAACTCCACCCACAGCGACTCAATCCCTAACTCCTCCATATTATCCTCCCTCTGCACTGCTGTGATGTGCTCCTTTACTAACAACGCCACCCCACCACCTCTCTTCAACCCTCCTCTGTCACACCTAAAACACTTACACCCAGGAACATTCAGCTGCCAATCTTGCCCTTCACGTAACCACGTCTCCGTTACTGCCACCACATCTAACTTCCTCACAAACATCAAGGCCCTAAGCTCATCCGTCTTACCCGTCACACTCCTTGCATTGAAGTTCTGCAATCAGAGTTCTGCAATCTCTCTCTATTTAAGTGATATGTTGCTTTTCTATCTTCTTGCTCAAATGTAATCGTTCAGTTTTCCATATTATAGTCCATCTGCTAAATTTCTGCCCGCTGAATTAATCTATGTCTTTTTGCAGATTCCTTATGTCCTCTTCACAACTTACTTTTCTACCTACCTTTGTGTCATCAACAAATTTAGCAGGAATGCATTTGGTCACTTCTTTCAAATCATTATCCAATTCACTAATTTTTAGCTTTTGTCCCAATATTTGAAATTGTACCATAATGCACAATTTGTCTCTATTAATGTTACCAACTCCCCTCATGTAGCTGAAGATTTCAACAGCATCTCCCTCTTCAAACGAAGAAAGCAGGCACCCAAGAGGAAGACAAAGGGATCGCTTGAAAGATACCCTGAAGGTTCACCTCAAGAAATGCAACAAAAACATTAATGCCTGGGTGATCCTTGTTCAGGAGAAACCTACTTGGAGGAACCTCCTATTTGAGGGGACACAATTCTTTGAGAACATCCGATGAAGAGAAGAGATCTGGAAAAGACCCAAGAAAGGAATGCCAGAGATCTTGAGATCAAGGACTAATTCCATCTCCCAGAAACATCTGCCAACTGTGCGGTCAGAGATATGGCTTTAGCATTGGGTTCATCAGCCACACGGGACCCACAGAGCCCATGACCAATGGTATGGAGGGCAGGATTTTTTAGCTGCACACAACCCAAGACCAGAAATTCCTGCCCGAGGTCAATGGATCTTTAAATGGTCTGTCGAATTGTTTGTCCCGGCCATTACAATTCCTGCGGCAGGCAGCAACAGAAAATCTCACCTGGAGTTTCTTAGGTGGACAATCATATTCGTTAGTGAGCGATGGCTGAAGTACTCAGGCTTCTGGATTACTAGTCCAGTAACATTGCTGCCATCAACATAATTTCCACTAAATCCATAAAAACTCTATTACAATTTGTCTAGAAACAAGGATTAGAAGAAACCTTCGCGTTAACTGTGAAATGGATGGTGAGCAAATTTTGAAGGCCATGGATAAGTGAGATGAAATTTAATGTGGAGAAATGTGAAATGACACCTTTTGGGAGGAACAATGAAAAAAGGAGTGCACATAAAATTGAAATATCTGAAATACAGCAGAAGGGCAGAGGGACCTAGAGTTTCAGATTCAAAGGGGAGGACTCTCCCAAAAAAATTCCAATGTTGAATTCGCGGGAAAACGGGAGTTATTCATGTTGGTTTTTCTCAGTGGGAGTTTAACTAGAATCTTCCACTCTATGTGCAATGCAGAGGTCGTCAGCGTGAATATCAGGGAGTGGAGCCTATTCATGCTGGAAAGCTTAAAACCAGCGGGCATGTGCAATGGCCCCAAAATATCAGCCTTTGGTTTGCTGGTAGGCTTCATCACTGGCCAGCCTGGAACCTCCATACTGCTGCCCGCCCCCCTCAACGACCCCCTTTCCCCCACCCCACAGCCCCCCATGGCCCGACCACAGCTCCCTGTCTATTCGCAGGCCAGCCATGAATACTGCCCCCCCACCAGCCTGCCCTGGCTTCCAACCCCCACTCCTCCAGCAGTGATGGTGCCCCCACCCTGCCCCAATCGCTGGCCTCCCTCCAGCTCCCATCGACCCTCAGCAGCACAGCAGTGGAACCTCCCATCCCCACTGATCACACCTACGCTCCGCTGCCCAGCAGACTCTGCCCCCAATAGGCCCCCATTGCCTTTGCACTGCCCCATGCCTGGTGAGCAGTGTCAAAGTATCCTGGGCATGGACACTTTGCCCCTTGGGTAGTGCAAAGGGGCACATGCTGGCATTGCCAGGGTGCCCATGCCCAGGGAGTACCACCTCCCAACACCTGACCCCCTGGAAAGCCCCTGAGTGCCCCCCCATTCCCTCCAGCAGGGTCAGGCAGCTAGCTCCCCTAAAGTGGTGAGTATCTGTAATCCCCATGGAGTGAAACACTCTGGCAGGGTGGGAGATGCTAACGAGTCCAGAGACTTCTGTCCTGGACCCACTAATGGTAATATGTAAAATACCATTTAAATGCTAGTCCCACCTCCCAGCTTATTTCAGGCAACGCACAGATGCCATTGGAAATCTGAGCTTGGGAGAAGCAAGCGCGGCTGGAACGCTCGTGGGAATCCTGCAAATCAGCTGACGTGTGATTCTCCCGGCCCATTCCACTAAAAAATTAGCGCAGCAGGATGGCAGCATCGCCCCCAAAATCTTTAGAAGTGAGGGCAAGCTGATAAATCTGTTAAAAAAATGATGTGGCATCCTAAGTTTAAGGAGCAAGGGTAGAGGGTTTTAAAGCAAATAGGTAATTCTAAACCTATGCAAATCATTGGTTAGATCATAATTTTTAGAAGGCCTTAAGAAAAGAATTGGAGAGTGGGACAAATTGGAAAGTCTTTCAAATCAGTGAAACAGACACAATGACCTAAATTGTTTCCTTTGATGTTCTACAAATCTATGATTCTAGCATATTGCTTCAAATTTAAGGTCCTACTTTAGACAGGATGTGAATGACAGTACTGAAGAAATTAGTCGTCCTGAATTATTTCATCATGATTATATACGACTATTTTTCTTACTATTTTCAGTCTTTTACACTTATCTTCAAAAACTTCTTTCTGCTACAGTTCACTCCACTTCTCTATTGTCTCTAAAACATTTTAGCATTTCAGAATTGTCTTCCCACTGTCCCAATTAGTTTGGTATCATATATGAGAAACTGACTATGTTTACTGAGTTCCTGAATAATGATTTCATTACAGGGGAAGACTGGAGAAATCGGCTCTTTTAATGAGAACAGAGGCTAAGGCCAGAATTTTTCATTCACCATGTGGGCGCATGTTGGACATGACTGTTAGTGAAATAGGATGTGTTGCAATGTCATTGCAGAGCCTTGTAATATTTCAGTTGGCAGGTATATGTAGGAGTAGGAAGCGTGCCTACTGACAGTTAAAGTGCCAATTGAGCCCATTTAAAGACATTGGGTATGATCTTATCAGCCATTTACACCACAATCCTGCTACGGCAAAGTTGGAGGAGAATTTGCCGCCAAGCTAAATCTCCATTCACTGCAGCTGGATGGGAAAATCCCGTAGATGTGAGTGGCATATCATTCTGGCCAGTGATTTTTAATGGCCCTTGCACTTTTACACTCAGCACATGGTGACCTTCATGTTTTTCATTCATGCTACATTCAGGGCACGATAAAAGGCCCAGAAGTTGTTGGAAAGGTGAGGAATTAAGAGTTTAGCTATGAGTTGTTTGAAGTCAGTTTGGAGATTGTTTCTGGCATTTTTTGGGTGTTTTGGACAACTCGCTGATTATTAAACATTTGCAGAGACTTTCTGTAGAAAGCACCCTTCAGTTGTGCAACCATCTGGACAAATACAGGGATTGTGTACCCAGCTGGAGGGACCTCCTCAGGAGATGAGGAGGGGGCCAGAAGAAGCAGGAGACCAGTTACCCACAGGTAGCTTCCCAGAATCAATCCTATGGACCAAGAGGTATAGCCAGAGGGGTGCAGGACCAGCAAGATTTGCAAAGCGGAGGAAGGAGACTGGAGAAGACACCTTTCCCCAGCAAGTAGAATGTAAAGGAAGCAATCACGCTATCTGGACATGTTAAAGGTTCGGTGCCATTGAAGGGTCCACCTCTCCAGAGACACCGTCACCTTTTTTGTCCACACCTGTAAAACTGTGTGTAGTTTTGATCTCCTTTTCTGAAGAACGATATTCTTTCTATGGAGAGAATGCAGTTGAAGGCTTACCAGATTGATTCCTGGGGTGGCAGGACTCATGAGGAGAGAGTATAATCAGTTACGATTATATTCACTAGCGTTTAGAAGAATGAGGAGGGATCTCATAGAAACCTATAAAATTCTAGCTGGACTAGACAGGGTAGATGCAGGAAGGATGTTCCCAATGGGGGCGGTGTCCAGGACCAGGGGTCACAGTCTAAGGATACAGGATAAACCTTTTGGACCGAGATGAGGAGAAATGTTTTCACTCAGAAAGTGATCATGTGTAAAATTCACTATTATTGAAAGCAATTGAAGCCAAAACATTGTACGTTTTTAAGTAGATATAGTTTCTAGGACAAAGGGGATCTAAGGATATGGGGGGGATGGCCAGATCATGCTACTGAGATGGATGATCTGCCATGATCTGATGAATGGTGGAGCAAGTTCAAAGGGCCGAATAGTCTACTCCTGCTCCCATTTTTTTTAATGTTTATGTGGAAACTTGTTAGGGAATGGGCTGCCTGATTCGACACAATTGAAACAGAATTCATAATTGTTTTAAAAGAGAAATTAATAATGGTTTGAAAAATGAAGGACAAAACACAAGGACTACTTGGACAGTTCTTTCAATGAGCCAAAATAAATGCAATGAATGGCCTCTTTTGTGCAATAAAGTTCTATGATTTTAAGTCCTGTTCAGCACATTTATGTACATATTTACATTTAACATCTGCACCCTCCTTATATTTCTCATCTCATCCTTTTATATCAACTTGTATCTGTCCTCTGTTGATCCAATTATCCAAAACATCTAAATCTATCTGAACTTACAATAATATAAACAACTTGCACTTCACACTTTGAATGTAGAAAACACCATCAGGTACTCCACAGGGACAAAATGGACACCAAGACAAAATAAAGTGAAGTAACAAAAAACCTGGCCAAAGTTGCAGGTTTTGAGGAACATGGTAAGAATTTAGTTCTGCCTGTGGAAAGGGAGCTGTGGGCTCCAGTCATTCAGATTGATCAGCCATGACTGCTGCAGTATTGTTGAAAACCACATTGTTGAGGACATATTCAGTCATATTTCAGCCATTATGGCATCCTGCACCTTCACCTCATTCTGTTATGAAGAAAGTGGTCTTTCTTGAAAGCATCAGTAAACTTGTCACATGAATGTTGAGCTGCCCCTGATGTCTCAACAAAACTGTGCTAATATTCATCACAATTATGGTATAAATGTCCCATACCATTGTTATAATTCAGGTCAGAAACTCCAAAATGTTTTATGAAGCCTGCCTGAATCAGAAGCTATGCACTTTGAATTTGGGTAGCGGGAGGATGATATGTTTCACTTCAGATATGATTCAAATGACCCACTAGGAAGCTTTTATCAAACAAAGTTTAATTAAGAATATAGTTAACATGTATAGAAAGAAAATTAGCAATAACTTTTATCAATTACAAACAAAAATAAAACAACTCCAATAATGAATCATCCTTAAAAAATATATCTAAAATGTTCCAATCACACAAAACTTCCCAAAGACAAAAAAAAATCTTTCCACAGGTACAGCATAGCAAAGACTAATGCTCAAGTGGTACTGGAACTGAGTCCTTTGGATGACTGCTGCAGTTATCAAGTCACGCGTAGACAAGCTTGGAGTCAGAACAGCTTCCCAGAACACCAGTGAGAGACTACTTGAGCCATCAACAGCAGATTCTCTACTCCAGGGTGTCAAGAAGCCTTTCCTTTAGCTAACCAGCAGAATTTCCAAATCCAGGGAGACAGACACGCATTTATTTTCAGCTTGATAGCCCATCTTAACCCTAAACTGCAGCCAGCCAAACAGAAAATGAAATCTTAAATCCACTAGGAAGGAAAAAAACTGTCCAAACATATGACTTTCTTCCTAACAATGCAGGGCCATAAAAGATCCCAGTGTAAAAATAAACAAACACCACTTAAGTACTGAAGTAGCAATAAAAGGACTTTGAGCAGTCAGCCAAGCAATACTGAAACCCAAAAGGCCTGCTTATAACTGCAGAGAACATGATTTTTTAAAAAATACTTAAAGGTACACTAACGTCACACCATTGAACTACTCTCTTTCAAAAAATATTATAGAATGTCTATTAGTAACAAAGTACAAAATGAGGATTTTTCTTTCAATGCTTGCCATTTGGAACTAACAAATATTGTCGTCCAATTATGGCAGCTTTGAGTCACAATGCGCAGAGTTTGAGGCGAATTGGAATCAAGCCAGAAGATCGGATGTTGGGTCTCAGAGAGGGGAGGATTGGGATCAGTAGTTTGGAGGTCGAGTTCAGGAGCAACTTTAATGCGGGGGTGACTCAGGTCTGCTGCTTATAGCACCTTTACAATTTTATTATACCACAATTAATGCTACTTCACATTCATAAGAACATAAGAAAGAGGAGCAGGAGTAGGCCATCTAGCCCTTTGAGCCTGCCCCGCCATTCAATAAGATCATGGCTGATCTGTCGTGGCTCAGTTCCACATTCCCGCCCTCTCCCCATAACCCTTAATCCCCTCTCTTATCAAAAACCCATCAACCTGCATCTTAAAAATATTTAGCGAGGTAGCCTCCACCACTTCAACGGGCAGAGGATTCCAGAGATTCATCACCCTTTGAGTGAAGAAGTTCCTCCTCAGCTCCGTTCTAAACCGCTCCCCCTTTTTCTTGAGGCTGTGCCCCCTAGTCCTACTATCCTTTCTGAGCGGGAAGAGTCTCTCCACCTCTATCCCATCCATCCCATTCATCATCTTATACGTCTCAATGAGATCTCCCCTCATTCTTCTAAACTCTAATGAGTACAAGCCTAATTTATTCAGCCTCTCCTCATAGCTCAACCCCCTCAACTCCGGCATCAGCCTAGTAAACCTCCTCTGCACTCCCTCCATTCACCCATGATGTATCTGTATTACTACCCTGCTGGTCAATGACTTTATTTTCTAAGATCACATACATTAAGGAAATGTGAGCCAAATTGGTCTACGGCATTGGTATAGCCACTATCAATGCCACAGTCCAACTTAGCATGGATATCTGAGCTATTGTTGCAGGGTAGAAACGTCAATGCAGTAAACTTGGACTTTCAGAAGATTTTTGATAAATTTGGCAAAACTAAAGCGCATGGGTTAAGGATTAGTTAAGAGGCAGAAAGCCTCTTAGAGAGTAGGAATAAATGGGTCATTTTCACATTGGCAGGCTTTGACTCAGTAATTACTACAGGGATCATCTCGAACACGCACTGAGCGCCTTTAAACAAGGGATCCCACCCTCGGCCAGCCACCCTGCCTCCCATCCCCCCACGCCACTCCACCACCCACCTGGGAGCCAGCAAACAAACATTGTAGGGTTTGCTTGTTGTCCACACCACATAGCGAGTTCCCCCATCCACCACTGGGTTAATACCAGTAAGGTCTTTATTTTGGAATTAATTGTCGCCTTAAAAACCTCAATATAGCCATGGGGCAGGCAGGCTGGCCATGGGTCTTTAATGTTCCCAGCACAGATTAAATCAGGATGGAGACAGGTAGATGATGGGCTCCCCACTGCCACCCTCTCCCCTGATTAAGTACCACCTTGCCACCATACCATCCAGTGCAGAGGGCACATGATACTGCCCAATATAATCTATGCTTATTGGTGACATTCATTTTTTTTAATCTTTGTCACAAAATGAGGGTTACCAGTCATTACCAGCGATTGGTAACAGAATTGTCATTACACAGCAATGCTGACACAAGGACTGACAAAGATTTCAATCTCAGTGTTTTTATATTTCCTGATTCAAAAGGAAGAAATGAGGGAAAAAATTTGAGAATTAGACATACCAAAAATGTAGACGACAGAGTTTTACAATCAACTTGGGGTCTTTTTTTTCTGCATTTATAACTTGAAAGCACAAAGAAGACAGCACAGGCTAAGTAAATTCAACTCACTTAGCGTTATTTGATATTAAAATATTTAATTGATGACTCACTGCACCCTTGGACTAAACAGAATGTGAGTCATTATGAAATATAATTAAATCCGGCACTCCTGGTGGGAGCAGTGAAGCAATGTAGGCAAGAACTAGGTTGCAAAGTATTTTTAATGAATTGAAAACATAGTCAACAGGGCTGGGATTTTCTGATCACGAGTATGGAGGGAATTGTTACAGATGGGGCAGAAAATTTGACTTTGAGCAGGAATTTATGGTCCCATGGCAGGTGGAACTAGAAAATCTCAACCCAGATGTTTTTAGATAGATGAACTTTGAACAATTGTTTAAAATCTTGTTTTTGGGTTTGAGTGTATTCAATCTATTTCTGAACATTACGCTAATCAAGGGATTTTGAGATAGGCAGGAATGTGGAGTGGAGATACAAGATCAGCCATGATCTTTTGAATGATGGAGCAGGCTTCAGGCCAAATGGACCATTCCTGCTCCTGGACAGAACTCTCCAGCATGTTCACGGGCCACTACCACTGCCAGCAGGAATGGAGAATTTGGCACTCAACCAAATCCCCATTCACTGCAGTGAGACCAGAGAATCCCAGCTGCAAGTAAAGTTGGAGAATCTGGTTTCTTACATCTATATGTTCATAAATCACTGGTCAGGCCTCAGCTGGAATACTGTGGCAAATTTAATGTTCCAACCACTATGGGAATTGTAGCAGGCAAAGGGCGGACCATGGAAAGGTCCATTGACCTCAGACTGGATTTTCTGGTTTCGGGGTGAGTGTAGCCAGATACTCCCACCCATTATGTCCAATTGTTGACACCACATGTTAGGAAGAATATCAAGACCTCAAAGAAAGTGCAGAGGGGATTAAATGGAGAGACTAGGTAAAATCTCTATCCTTACAGCACTGTAAGTTAATGGAAAATGTAATGGACATGTATTTGCAAATCACGGAGGCACCTGACCATTTAAATGACCAGCCATCTTCACTGACTTGCGATTTTTGAATCCTTGTGTGATTTTTAGAGTGCACAGAATAGATCAAGTGCATGGAGGCACAGTGGTTGGCATTGCTGCCTCACAGTGCCAGGACCTGGGTTCAATTCTGGCCTCAGGTCACTGTCTGTGTGGAGTTTGCACATTCTCTCCATATCTGCATGGGTTTTCTCTGGGTGCTCTGGTTTCCTCCTACAGTCCAAAGATGGGCAGGTTAGGTTGATTGGCCATGCTAAATTGACCCTAGTGTTAGAGGATTAACAGGGTAAATATGTAGTGTTACGGGAAAAGCGCCTGAGTAGGATTGTGGTTGGTACAGACCTGATGGGCAAAATGGCCTCCTTCTGCACTGTACAGATTCTATGAAGAGCTCAGAATCTGGCTGATTCTTTGGATAGCTGAGTTATTCTTTTGGAGAAGTAAATTTCCCCTTTGGATAGGTTCCATGGCACTTTTTGGAGGGGTAAGGCACCCTTGGGATTGTTCGAATTAAACACGATTACAGTCTTTAACACAAACTCATTGGAATTATCCCGGCAGTCAAGGAACTGTCCAGCTGTTCAGGAAGCGCCAAAGCTGCCGAGGAAATGTTAAAGTTGTCCAAGCTTTCGAGAAAGTGCCAAAGATGCCTAAGCTATCAAAGCTCTCCAGGAAGCATCCAAGGGCATGAGATGAACTAGCATGGAGAAGGTAAGGCCAAAGGAAGCATGGGTTGGCATGAATTGGTATTAAGATAGCATAGAGGGTAAGATGGGCCATGGGGACAGATGGGGGCATGTGTTGGCATGGATGAGGCAAAGATGGTGTATGAGGCAGATGAGGAGTGTTTTAAATTGATTTAAGCACAGTTCTGGAGCAAGAGAGGCAGGCTCTATACGCAGCCTGTCTCCAAGTCCAGTAGCCTCCACTTGGTTCTAGGGTCAGTAACCTGATTCCTATTTCAACCTTCGCGTCTGCCACTGAAAATCTGAGCTGTGGATGGACATTTTTAAAGATCAGGCTCACCGAGCTGGGAAGTACCCCAACTTTGTGCACCAAATACTGGGATGAAAAGTATCCAGTTCACAACCTGCTTTTCTATCTACATTTGTGACATCAGCAAATTTAGCTCAGTCCTTTCATCCAAGAGATGAATATAGATTATAAATGGTTGAGACTGCAGCATTGAACCCATTGGCACATCATTTGTTACAGTTGTCAACCCTAAAATGGCACATTTATCCTAACTCTGCTCCCTGCTAGCTAACCAACCCTCTAACCGTGTTACCCTGCACCACCCACCCCCCCACCCCCAACAACACCATGTGTTCTATACTTGTCTTGAAACCTTGAATGTGGTACCTTATTAAATTTCATTTGGAAATCAAATCTACTTGTTCCCAGTATTTAACCTGATTGCCAAAAATGCAAATAAATCCATTAAACACAATCTAAACATCCCCAACAATTTATTGACAAGTAGCAATCAGCAAAATGTATGGAGACTTTTTTTTATTCTAACATTCCTGCTGCAGAGCATATTGCACTGAAGTTTGATGTTAAAACTTTGGATCCATTTATCTTACTGAAAAGGACACCAACCAATTCCACTGTAATCTATTTCACAAACTATTGTTCTAAAAGAAAAAGTAATTGCTCTCATTTCTAGCATTTCAAGGGCTATATCCTCAATTTTATTCTCAAACTCAGTGACCATTGTTCAAATTAAATAAATTTCTGCAAACTCCTTTACATATACATTCAGAATTTTAAGGAACTGGGTCATGTCCCGATTGTGATCTTTTATGAAAATCTGTCCATTCCAAGAATCTCTTTCACATCTTAGAATCTAAGGACCAGAATGCATTCATGTTATGTTAAAATTTACCTTGTGCATCAATGCCCTTCTAAAGTATATAGAATTGCATTGCTATTCCAAATATAATCCAACCAATGAGAATTATTTTTGATGGATTGAGGTTTTTAACACAAGGTGCTGCGTATAACCTTTCAGGACCATAACTAAGATTGGTGTCAAATGCTGCATAAATAAGATAGAAGCTATTCAGACAGAAACAAAATATTTTACTTACTGAGCCATTTTCCTAATTTTATTTTGGTCATTAGAAGAGGGAGAAATGAAATACTGTTACATTAAACATTATAATTTGTACATTAAGTGGTAACGTATTCCCAATGAAAATTAAACTAATGAAATAAACCAGGATCGCAATTCTGAATATATGAAATATCAAAACCATGTATCATTTTTATTCAAATTAATGAAGCTCAAAAAATTAAATGTATTTACAATCTTGTATAATAGTAAAACTCATTTTTAAATGGTCTCTTGTAATTCAGTTTGTTGCATGGAGTGCCACTAAATCTGGTGACTTATCAAAATTAATTAGTTCAGAGGTTACATCTTAATGGTGATAGCATCAGGGGAGATCTGCATCTCTTTGTATAATGGGTTACCAAACTCCTGGCAGCAATGCCAGATGGGAAATAACTGTTTCTGACCCATACAATGGGCAGTTTTAAATAAGGGAAATATTATTTTTCTAAGCTTAAAAAGAGAAATGAAAATTGAGGAAAGGCGTTAGGAGAGCAAAAAGCAGCTGAGTAATTCTCAAACTCAGTAAATTGCAAATAATGGACAGGGAGAAAAATACAAAATGGGAAATATAAACAAAATGAAATATTTTAAGTGGATGCAAAACATGTGGATTTTATGTTAAAGGAAAATGAAACATTGAGTTCTATCATCGTGGAGAAAAGATTCAGGAAGAATGAATGAGAAACATAAGAGAGGGAGGGGAAAACATAGTAAGCCAAGTCTTGGGCATATTGGTTAGGAAACTGGGCTCCATAGCACCACTGGTGCCAAAGTCATAAAATGGTTTGGGCTGTGCCACTTCCAGCACCTGCCCCACAGCAGCATATGCTTGCCAAGGGCATTAGCACTGGCGTGCCATACACATCAAAAAACCACCAGGGCAGGTTGGATTTTGGTGACAATTACCCAATCCAGCTGATTAGACGCACTTGCTGAAAAATCAGCCTAGTTGGGGGTAGGGTGTTAGCGTGGATAGAGGATTGGTTGTCAAATAGGAGGCAGAGAATGGGGGTCAATGGGTGCTATTCGGATTGGCGGTTGGTGACTAGTGGGGTGCCCCAGGGGTCGGTGCTGGGGCCTCAGCTATTTACCATTTATATAGATGATCTGGAGGAGGGAACCGAGTGCAGGGTGTCGAAATTTGCTGATGACACCAAGATTGGGGGAAAGGCAAATTGTGCGGAGGGTGTGGAGAGTCTGCAGAAGGATCTAGATAGGCTGGGCGAATGGGCCAGGAAATGGCAAATGGAATTTAATGTTGGCAAGTGTGAGGTGGTCCACTTTGGTAGGAAGAATGGTAGGAAGGACTATTACTTACGTGGCGAAAAACTGCAGCAGGCGACGGTGCAGAGGGACCTCGGGGTCCTTGTGCATGAGTCGCAAAAACCCAGCTTGCAGGTGCAGCAGGTGGTCAGGAAGGCGAATGGGATGCTGGCCTTCATAGCGAGGGGGATTGAATATAAAAGTAGGGAGGTCTTGCTGCAGCTGTATAGGGCATTGGTGAGACCGCAGCTGGAGTACTGTGTGCAGTTTTGGGCGCCGCACCTGCGCAAAGATATTTTGGCCCTGGAGGGAGTGCAGAGGAGGTTTACTAGGCTGATACCGGAGTTGAGGGGATTGAGCTATGAGGAGAGGCTGAATAAACTAGGCTTGTACTCGTTAGAGTTTAGAAGAATGAGGGGAGATCTCATTGAGACGTATAAGATGATGAATGGGATGGATAGGATAGAGGTGGAGAGACTCTTCCCGCTCAAAAAAGACAGTAGGACTAGGGGGCACAGCCTCAAGATAAAGGGGAGGCGGTTTAGAACGGAGTTGAAGAGGAACTTCTTCACTCAAAGGGTGGTGAATCTCTGGAATTCTCTGCCCGTTGAAGTGGTGGAGGCTGCCTCGCTAAATATTTTTAAGAAGCGGGTTGATGGGTTCTTGATAAGAGAGGGGATTAAGGGTTATGGGGAGAGGGCGGGAAAGTGGAACTGAGCCACAGCAGATCAGCCATGATCTTATTGAATGGCGGGGCAGGCTCGAAGGGCTAGATGGCCTACTCCTGCTCCTATTTCTTATGTTCTTATGTTCTTATGTGATGCCCGTGCTCATCATTAACAGCTGAACATGTGTCAGATTGCAGGAGGGATCCTCCCACTAATGTGCAAGTGAAGGGCTTATGGCTTACTTCTGCCATTGGTGAAGGTATGATGGTTTGTTGACAAACTCTTGTCTCCATTCAGGGAGGGCAGAGGATTTTGTCATCCGTAGTTTGCAAGATGTATGGGAACCATTGTTGCATTGCTTCTGGGTTATCAACATGAACAGCAGATGGAACAGATTCTTGGGGTGGGGGGGTGGAGTTCCACCAAGAGAGTGGGGAAAGAGGACTCTCTGCAAAAGCATTAGTGACTATGGTTTTTCAACACAACTTCACAAATCCACATCTGACTATTGCCTGAGGTGATTCGGTCACAAAAGAAGTGGTTTCGGAACTTTGCAATATCCTAAATTGAAATTCCACTCTTCATGTTTCAGATCCATCTATGATTACAGATATCTCCTAAATATTCCAACATCCTATAACTGCTGTTCTTTCCACATCCTGAGATCCATACTCGGTGCCATGCGCTGACAATATGGAAAATTGCCCAGGCAGGTCTCGTCCGCAAAAACAGAACAAATCCAATCCTACCGATTATCACCCCATCAATCTACTTTCAATCATCAGCTAGGTGATGGAAGCTGTCAATAGTGCTATCAAATTGCACTTAACTCAGCAATAAACTGCTCATCGATGCTCAATGTGATTTTCACAGGAACCCTCAACTGGTTGGATGCCAGTGTTGTAGCTGTACTGGGTGATACTGGTTAGTTCTAGCAGACAAGCTTCAGCACTACAGCCAAGATGTTGTCAGGGCCCATATCCTGTGTCATATGCGCTCGCTTATTTCTTTTTCTCAATACTTCATAACAGTTTTGGTCATTCATGCATAAAAGAGCTGAATTCCACAGGTGAGGTAGGAGTAACTGAGCTTCACATCAAAGCATCATTTGACTAAATGTGAAATCAAGGAGCCTTAGTAAAATTGAAGACAGTGGGAGTCCTGGGAAAAGTTCTCCACTGATCGGAATTACACCAATATAGTAGGAGTAGGAGTAGTTAAGGATAGTGCCTTGGGCCTAAACATCTCCAGCTGCTTAATAAGTGTCTATCCTAAGGCAAGAAGTGGTGATGTTCACTGATAATTACAGTAGTCAGTACCGTTGGTAACTCCCGAGATAGTGAAGCGGTCCATGGTTGCCTGCAGCAAGACCTGGACTTGTGCTGGTAAGTGGCAAGTAACACTCATGCTACACAGACACTGGGCAAAGACTATCTCCATCAAGAGAATCTAATCACCTCTCCTTAACACTCAACAACTTCATGACTGCTAAAGATTGTGCCACATGTTAATGAGGTCATGAAAAAGACAAACCAACTATTAGGTTTTATTTCTAGAGCAACAGAATTGAAAAGCAGGGAAGTTATTGCTAAATCTGTTCTGAATCTTAGTACTCTTAGTACTGCGTGCAGATCTGATCAGCATATTAAAACAAAGGATTTGGAGGCACTAGAGTGTGTACAGACGATACCAGAAATCCATGGGTATACATATCAGGAAAGATGAGGGGGATATGTCTCTTTTCTCTTGGAAAAAAGGCTGGGGGTGTGGTCTAATAAATGTTTTTATAAAGAATGTGTAGTAATGCACGCTACAGACTTCGTCCGGAACACAAAGGGTATTTATTAACAAGGAAAAGTTGCTTTTTCACTGAGTTCAGGTTATTCTACGTTGTCTCATTAATTTCTCCTTCAATTTCACTTCATTTTGTAAATTTGCAATTTTTTAAAAAGTTTGCTTTCAGTCATTTCATCTTGTTGTTTTAATGTCTTCTCTAGAGCTTTAATTCATTTTGCTGATTCCGCTCTGTTCAATAGTTCCTGGTTTCTTTCAAAGTATTTCATTTCTGCATCTCCATCATGTTCTTCTTAGACATATGCATTTCACAAATGGAACCTTGATTTCTACTTGTCCTAACTTCCAGCCAAACCTTTTTTGGCTTCACTGTTTGTCGGATCTGTTCCAAAGATGTGTTGACTTGTTTTCATTCTGCAATTGTCTCTTTGTTCTTCATTTGGTCATTTAGGGTCTTTCTGTGCCCACCTTCTGGGATTTTCAGTGCCCTCATTCTGGAGTCTTTCATCACTGCATTCCTTCTGGGGTCTTTCAGCCCTACCTCTGGGGTCTTTGTTGCTCATGAACCTTTTTGAGAGTTGCCCTCTATCTGCGGTATTCTCCAATTTTTCTGTCCATTACCACTTTAAATGTATTACTGCTTTAAGATTGTCAACTTTTTTTCAGACAGTCAGCGGCTGCCGGTTCTCTCTATGGTTTTCCTGCGCTTTTGAGACGATTTAGCGCAGGTCCTCCTCTGAACCCTTTCATAAACTTTAAAATCGCCCTTTTTACTGACAAAAAGCTCACTGTGATCTCAGCAGATTTTTTCCTCTGACCATTTAGCGAGTCCATTCTTCTCTTCCTACGATGTGCTGGGTTGGGGTTTTTTTGGTCAGTTTCAGTGTAAGATCCAGGACTCAAGAGGTCCAAGGGGGCATTCTGGAAAAAAAAATTAACTTATCTTCTCTGAGGATTGAGGACTTTTTAAAACACAGGAACTTGCTGCCTGCAGTCTCAGTGCAGGGGTCGCTACCCGACCCCCCCTGAGGCTCTGTTTGAATTGGGAGCCCGGCAATCTCAGCCTCTTCATCTTCCCACGTTCTGGAGACCAAGCTACAACTCCGTGGGGCATTTTTTTATTTTTCACTCAAAATACTGCTGATTGTGCTCTGCTTTTTAAGAAAAAACGTGCAGCAACTCTGTCATTTTTTTGTTCAAACTTAAGTTCCATTTTTCCTTAAACATAAAATCACAGCTCTTGTTTCTGAGGGTTAATTTCTCTTCATTGTTTTCCCATATATTTCTATACTTCTATATGTCTGACTCTACCGGTCAATTCAGGTTTGTTCTGTATCTGTCCCTCAGGATCTGGCAATACCTCAACATCTCACTACTCACATATCTGGGACCACAGGCAGTGTCCTCATAATTCAGGGGTGGCACGGCACCATAGTGGTTAGCAGTGCTGCTTTACAGCGCAGGGACCTGGGTTCAATTCCCAGCTTGGGTCACTGGCTGTGTGGAGTTTGTGCATTCTCCTTGTGTCTGCGTGGGTTTCCTCTGGGTGCTCCAGTTTCCTCCCACAGTCTAAAGATGTGCGAGTTAGGTTGATTGGCCATGGTAAAATTGCCCCTTAGTGTACTAAGATGTGTGGATTAGTGGGTAAAATATGTAGGGATATGGGCGTAGGGCCTGGGTGGGATTGTAGTCGGTGCAGACTTGATGGGCCAAATGGCCTCTTTCTGCACTGTAGGGTTTCTATGATTCTATAATCCATTTTATCCTCATCACCAATCTAATTATGAATGCTACAGACTTCACCAGGAACACAAAGGGTAATTATTAACAAGGAAAAACTGTAAAGAGGCCAGCCATATCATGGCTGCCCTGGAGCAGCCCATCAACTGCACAGTCCCTATGTGACTTGTACATGTCTTCAATCTGTCTTCTGCCTAAGAGAGGACTCCACCCCTGGGGTGATTACCTACTCTCAGCCCCAGTTGGTCTCTCAAGCTAGGTGACCCTCTTCAGTTGTGCTGTCCTTAAAAGGACAATTACCGTAGAATAGTTACAGAGAAAATGCTTCCCTTTGTGGGAAAGAGCATAAGCAGACATCATTGGTGTAAGATAGTCACCAAGATTGAATGAGAGGGAAGCAAGTCCTTAGCCATTACTTCAAGGTGCTGATAATAAGCAGTTATACTGAACCATGTGCAACACAAAATAGGAAAATGTAAACCAGCTCCATAAACAAGAATACAAATAGAGAATGAAAGGAACATTGTGAATGCTCTAAATCTGAAGTAAAGACAGACATTCTGGAAATAATCAGCTAATTGATTATTTAGATTATGCTTCTTCTCAATCTCCTTCCTCAAAGGCTCAGTGGAATTCTCCTCCCACCCTGCCCACCTGGTTTGGTGACACGCAGGAGCGGAGAATCTAGCGGGGGAAACCCACCGGCATAAAAATCATGGGGCAATTCTCCCAATGGTGGGTCAATTTTCCCGCTGGCTGGTGGCGTGAACGCCATTGGCATTCATTTGCATTTCATGAACGCTCATTAAAACAACTGCCCTCCAGAATCCCATCAGGCCTTCAATCTTATGTCATACCAGCATGAAAATACATCAGTCTAAAATCCAACCGTTAAACAGTGACATACACAAGGCAGTCCTCAGTTCATAAGAGTCTTTGAGGTGAGTGCCACACAGCTTTTCAATCATAATACTGTGCTGCTCCTAATGCACTGTACACCATTCTGCTGGGACAAGCTGGTTCCTGCTCTCCATCTCACAGCACTGTGCTGCTGGACCCAAAGACTTTCCTCTGTTGCCAAGTTGGATCAGTACCGCATCTCGGGTTAGAAAGTACAGGAGTCTCCTTGCCCCCAGAGCCACACAGCAAAGTCTATCTGGACAGCACTGTGCTGAGGGACACATGCATCCACCTGAACAAATGTCTGAAGTTCAACCAGGAGTGCAGAAGGGGAGGTGAGGTTAGGGGATGAGGGGGAGGGGAGGAGGGTGGGAGGGTGGGGGGTGGGCAGTGGAAAAGGAGGGCTCTGCAAGGAGGAGGGGGGAAGGGCAGCGGCTTATCATGACAGGCAGAGGGACATGTAGATGGATGAAGATGAACAATGGAAGGCCGGGGGTACTGGACCCAGATAAGTTTGTGTGAAAGGCTCACAAACAAGGGGTCAATGCAATACCACATCATTCACTGAAAGGGGTTGAGTGAAGCCTCCAGGTGTAGTGGGTAAAAGTCCAAGGGGGCCACGGATCCTTCAAATGATGGGTTCAGGGGGAGGGTGGATGAACTTTTTCCCCTCTGGGTTGCTGACATCCTGCTCGGTCTGGTGAAGACAGCTGGGCTGAGAGAGACTGATATGAATATGCTGAACTGGTATTTAAATATGGCACTGGGACCTTTGAACCCACCAGCTGATTGTGGGCAGACAAATCAGCTGCTGATCCACCAGATGACTCAGAGGGAAACATGCCTGTGAATAATTAATGAGGCTCCAAGACCACCCTCAAATGTAGTAAAACATTCAAAAGCATTTCATAGGAACGTCATCAGACAAACAAAGGTCTATTAATCAATAGCGCTGCTGCCATTTAATTTCTCTCTCTCTCTATCCTATCCCAGATCTTGCATGTTGTAGTACTTAAGTACTCTTGACCATTATCCATTGTTCTTCACTCCATTAATTTGGATCTGTCATATAATGAGACTCTCTTACTTTACTATATCAATTCTAATAAAGAGTCTTTTTTCTTTCCAAATGTGGCTGGACATTTGTATTAGTAGCATTGGAGGGGAGGCAAGGCAGTAAATGAAACTGAATGATTTGTACGAAAACCGTCCCAATTCAAGCAATTTATATCATACAGAAAATACTCCCACAGATTAAAACCCAGGAATAATATCAACATTGAAATTTAACATACAGTATGTTCATCAGCATGGAAGTATATCAAATAGATGGTAAGCATCACATTTTCTGTTTGTTAATTGAGATTTAGCAGTAAATTGGGGCATTGTTAAGAGCTGTAGAGAATAGTCACATAGATTTGCTATTTTAATTTGTTCTTTTGAGTGGTAACAAAAGTGCTCAAGGCTTATCTTCCTTGCAGTAAAAGATAATTAATTCATCCTCTATGCATTACATAAAACAACTTACAACTCATTAGCGTTAAGCAATTCTCCAGAAATGTTGCTGAATATAAATCAGGGAAGTTTTGAAGCAGCAACCTGATTTGCTTTATTAAAGGTGGATAGCAGCATGATAGAATCCCATGGTTCTCACAGGATACTTCATTACTTTAAGCAATTATTTCAGTTAAGTGAGAAAGCTCTGACTAAATTTTATGACCTTCTTATTCCTAAAACATATTAATTTACTGATCTATTATCCAATTAGATTTTAGGACTGTAAACTGATAAATTAGAATGTCATTCGATATATTACTATCAGTTGAAATTGTGTCATTGCTTAATTTGACCATTTGATCACATAATCTGTGTATTCTTGTTGCACAGTGAAATGTAGATTGTGCAGGGAATATTTTCACATGAAAAATGGCCTTTTAATTCTCTTCATTCATGAAGTTCAGCAAGAAAGGAATTTCATTCAAGTATTGTGACAATGCAGGACAACAGCTAATGCACGCAATCAGAAATCATCCAGAAAATGTTCACAAAGTCTGAAGCAATGTTTGATGGGTATATCCAACAGTACAATGCTTTCTTAAACAAACTTACACTTCCTTGTCATTCCATCTCCAAGCAAGACATTAGCATCTCTGAATGAAATTGCTGCTGCAGGGATAGTTTGAATGGAATATGTCTCTCAAAGTGCTCTTATAATGCTTGGCTAATGTGCTGAAAATAACTAGTGTTAATAGTGGATTTTATCATTGAAATTTTTTAACCCGACACTGCTGTTTAGGTATGACACTAATTGGCTGTTATTAACCTATCATTTATACAGAGTAGAAACTAGAAATCTTGATTGGTAAAACAATGTTTTATTACTTCTACTGCAAATAACTATGTCAAGATAATGTACTTTCATTCTTAAATACATTTCTTTCTGCTCCATTGAAGTATGCACAGACAATCATGAGAGAAACATCGGCCTCTCACTGAAATGTGACACCTTGGCATTCACCTGGGAACACTTCCATTATTATTACTGGGATATGTACACAGTAATAGCATATATCACACAACTGGAAGAACAGTGACATAACTAATAGGGTCATAGAATGAAACAAAACAAATTAAGATTGAAAGCAAATAAAAGGTTTAGAGAGAAGATAAATTAAAATGGCAGTTGTGGCAAGATAGAAGTGTAATTTTGTCTCATGATGCTGATCTTTGCAATACTCAACATTTTAAAATGCATGTAGCTCCTTTTTTATTTACATTCATGCCCTTTGATCTTACCTTCTGAGGGCGGCAGGGTGGCACAGTGGTTAGCACTGCTGTCTCACAGCCCGGGAACCCGCTTTCAATTCCAGTTTCAGGTGACTGTGTGGAGCTTGCATATTCTCCCTGTGTTTGTGTGGATTTCGTCTGGGTGCTCTGGTTTCCTTCCACAGTCCAAAGGTGTGCTGGATAGGTGGAATAGCCGTGTTAAATTGCCCTTACTGTCAGGGAGATTAGCAGGGTAAATACATGCCATAACGGCGATAGGGCCTGGGTGGGATTGTTGTCGGTGCAGGCTCAATGGGCCAAATGGCCTCCTTCTGCACTACAGAGATTCTATGATTCCTTCATACAGAGCAGTTCTTCGCATCTGGCCTATACATTGTACAGTAAAAAAATTCAACATGTTACATTTCTCATAAGCATTAAAACTTGTCAAACAATGACATGGAATGCCTTAAAATATTTCAATTAAATTGCAAGGGTAAGCAAAGTGTGGCCTCATCATAGTTAAATGGAAAATTAGGAAAAAATAACAAAAGTGCTTGATTTCAGAGGAAAAGGAGAATGTAATCCATCTCATTGCTACACAATAGCCATATGTAAAGTTTAGTTCTTAGTTGCAGATATACTTAATGAGTCTTCTTTTCCCTTAGCTGTACAACTACTCATCAACCTGGAGAGTACTTAATACAGGTACAAACCATATCGTGCCTAGTGAATTTCTCCACACATTAAACACAATCACTTTCATGCAAACAATTCAATACAATTACTTTATTCTATATGTACAGTTTCTGATTCTTTCAATTATTGGAAAAGAAAGTACCAATTATTTGAACAGCAAATGTAGTGACTTACCATTAAAGTAAGGGCAACACGGTGACACAGTGGTTAACACTGCTGCCTCACAGCACCAGGAACCTGACCTTGGGTGACTGTGTGGAGTTTGCATGTTCTCCCCTTGTCTTTGCTCCAGGTGCTCTGGTTTCCTCCCACAATCCAAAGATGTGTAGGTTAGGTGGATTGGCCAGGATAAATTGCCCTTTAGTGTCCAAAGGTGTGCAGGTTAAATGAATTAGCCGTATACGTGTCTTTTTTTCACAAATATTCATTTTTCAGAGGTCACAGTTCTCATATACTTGCTAAATAAATGCTGTCTGTTAATACCTTCTGTCAATTTGACATCACTTTTATACACACTTCCACTCTTTCACTAAAATTATTGAAAAGAAAACGTGATGCAAGTATTTAAATGAGTAAGCATCCCTTACCACCCTTCCACAATGCCTCTAAAACAGGTAAAATAGATAAACTTCTTATCCGCAGGCGAGTAAATTAAAGGAATATATTAAAGATACAAATCACAATAAAAATTCTATGATAATACTACTCTGTTATCTGCTCCATACTGAATGCCTTATCTGTCTCTCCCAGACCTCCTATTCAAATAACGTTACATACATGGTGCTGAGTTTCCTCCTCTAGTCTGTTATTCAATATTTATTCTGCTTATAAATTTCCACATTAAAACAAAAATTAAGGTTGAAACAAATTCACTATTCCATCACATGTTCATGTTGCACACTAGTAGTCAATGATCCTGATATAAAAATTCCAGAATTACTTTGATAGAGCAAAAACATATGATTCTTAAAATTAAACTTTTAGCTCCATGTCAAAATTAAAACAAGAAGTTTGATGTATTATAAAGCATCAACTCTTACAACTGTTCAAGGCCCTAATCTTGTGTTCTTCCTCCGTATTGGTGTCTATGACAATATAGCCATGTACAAGACTGATGGAAAGGAGCCATTCTGAAAATTTCTCTTACCATAACTTACAAATACGAACAGACGAATTAGGTGTAGGAGTAGGTCACTTGGCTTCACCTTTCAATAAGATCATGGCTGAGCTCCACATTTGTGCCTACTTTAAATAACCTCCCCCTCCACCAATGCTTATCAGGAATCTATCTACCTCTGCTTTAAAAGTATTAAAAGATTCTGCTTTCACCTTTTGAGGATCGGTTCTAAAGACTCACAAGCTTTTGAGAGAGAAGTATTCTCATCTGTTTCCTAAATGGGTGACCTCTGATTTTTAAACAGCGGCCACTAGTACTCTAGTACATCTCCACATCGATCCTGTCAAGACCCCTCAGGATCTTATATATGCTTCGATCAAGTTGCATTTTACACTGCTAACTTCAGCGGATTAGTACAAGCCTAGCTCATCCAACATTTCCTCATAAGACAGCCCACCCAACCAAGTACTAATTCAGTAAACCTTCTCTGAACTGCTTCCAAAGCATTTACATTCTTTGTTAAATAAGGAGATTTAACAGTACACCATATGTAGTCTCATCAATGCCCTATATAACTGAAGCACAATCTCCCTACTTTTATATTCAATTCCCCTCACAATAAATAATCACATTCCATTAACTTTTCTAATTATTTGCTGAACATGCACACTAGCCTTTTGCGATTCATGCACTAGGACACCTAGATCCCTCTTCACCTCAAAGCTCTGCAATCTCTCACCATTTAGATCATGTACTGTATTTTTATTCTTCCTGTCAAAATGGACAATTTCACATTTATCCACATTATTCCTGTCCCATTCACAATTTATTATCCTACCTATATATGGGTCATCAGTAAAATTAACAAGCATGAGTGTGATCTTACTGGCTCGCTGCACCAGTCAATAAGGGAAAATAATGTGGCAGGACAAAAGTTTTTATCTTCCTGGCCCTTCTTTATCAGTGAGAACAGCTTCACATCTAGAAAGGGTGTGAAGCTTATTAACATAAAAGAACTTGCCTGGTTTGGCATTGGTGCTTCTGCCCTCCCGGATACTTCCGTTCTACTATCCTGCAGTAGTGAGGACTAGGCACTATGGCCATGCCAGGGGATTGGAGTTCATTGAAGCCCCCCTGGCAGTATGCCAAGGGGGTGGGGTCTGAATGAGGATGGAGATTTGATGGGGACTATGCACAAGGAAGAGGGGTTTATTTGGGGGGAGCTCTGAAAGGGAGGTGGTTGTGCAGGGGTGCGAGCAAGCACGGCGTGCAGGGGTGGGGGGATTGTGATGGGCGGGAGTGTGTCAGGGGTCCACCGGGGGACTCATCAGGTAGGTCGTGATGCCCTGATTCTAATGGTGTTGGTGTGGAGGGTGCCGGCGATGGTGCAGGGAGTGGGGGCAGGGTGGTCTGATGTCTGTGGAGGGGATGTTGGGAGGAGGTCTCCAGGTTCAGTAGGTGATTGGGGTGCCCTGCGCAATGGTGTCCAAGCATTCTAATCTGGCTTTCCCAGCGTACTTAGGCTCCACTCCCTACCCCTGCAGACACAAAGCTCCCAGCTATCAAAAAAACTGACAGAGTGCCAGGAGATTGCAGCACCAAGCTTGCCTGAAAGACTGGCCTAGATCACTCCCACTTTCATACTGTTAATGCACTTAGGCCACAAAATTACTGGTGCAACGTGCCTGTTGAGCAGCATGATGAATCGCTAAGATCATGTGCAGAGTGAAAAATCAGGCTCGTGTCCGTTCTCGCACTGCATGCAGAGTTACTGGCACTGTTTTGTCGCTGAGATCGGTTTCCCGTACAAAAAGGGCACAAAGTCAATTTGCATATTAATGACATACTTGGTGGCCATTGAAGCCCCCAGGTGGTCAGCAGCATGGCCAGACAGTGCCCATTGAGCACCATAACTGCACTGAGGCAGTGCCAAAGGAATGAGGGCTGTGTGGGATGGCGCCTGTGAGGGTGGGGCTATGACCAGGGTGAAGCAAATGGTGGAGGCGAGGGGGAATTCTGTGGGGGGCAAAGGGTGGGCAAGCGGGGAGGTCTGCAAGGGGGCAAAGGGTGATTGACAGGGACTTGTGCAAGGGAGGGTGATCAGCGGGGGTGGGGTGATCAGCAAACAGGTGTGCAGTATAGGATGCAGGTCTCAAGTGGAGGCCGTTTAGCAGCCTCCCTACAGGGTGTCACAGCCTCCGTGAGTCTCCAGCACTATCAGTTCCGGGCCAGAAATTGGTGCAGAATTTGGGCTGCACCAGTGGGAATATGCCTGCCCCCAGCTTTTCACCGCGATTCACGTTAGGGCACTCTGCAGTATATAGAGTGTGGGACATTCAGTCTGAAAATCCTGCTGAAAAATCCAGCTGGATTTACTCCAGTTTTTATGTAGAAATTTTTTGGGAGATTCCCACCCATGATTTTTATAGATCTGCTGAACATGGAATGTGGTGGCATTCCTTTCAGTTGATGATGAGTCTTGGGTAAGGTGAGGGTGCCTTGATTGCCATATGTGTGCAATCTGTGATTCCTTGGAGCTGTGGAAAGCTCCAGGGCAGCAAATCTAAGGGTCCTCAATTCAGACCAAATTCATCAGTAGCAAAATGCATATAAATGTTCGTCCTGTTAAACATGGCTTCCACCATCTGTAAAATACATCTAAGGCCATCAAATGATGAGATTTGACAAATGTCATTCACAGATCCCTGGAAAATGGCAGTGGTGATGAAATAAGGGCTATGGTGAATTTGACCATCACTGGCAACGTGGGACGCTTAGACTATGACACCTGCGGCAAGAAGCCTTCTTCCAGGAGGGTGCCACCGGAAAGGAAAATCTGAGCCTCCAGAGGCACTTATGCACAGAAAGATTATCCTTTGTCTGTACAACCTGTGTTGCAGCTTCTGCAAACTGGAGCTGTGTATTCATTCATTCTGTCTTGTGGAGAGGAAGGCGGTTTGGGGGAAAAGCAGCTGCTGTTCCCACTGGTGTTGTTTCTGCTTTTGGGATCACTGCTGCTTGCCTTGTTCCTTAGAGGTTCAAGGTAGAGGTTCATAAGTGCCTCCCAAGCTGCTCTGAATGTTGATAGCCAGAAATTACAGAACAAGGAAAGAAAAGCTCCAAGGAAACAAAACAGCTCAGTATTTAAAACTTGTTTCGCCTGTCAATTGCCCTCCCACGTCTTGATTTATCTGGAGAGTTCCATGAATCCTGAGACACTTGGTGCTAAACACCTAGCAGCCCCGATGGGACCCTCCAAATATTTTCCTGAGTTGGCTAGTCTGACTGCAGCCCACACCCATACGCCGACCGGTGCTTCCCCCCCGCCAACTACAATGAATGTTCTGTCCTTGTGAGCAATTTCTCCCAAGGTGGGTGGGATGGGCCGAGAATTTTCCTGCCTCTCACTATCCACCTCAAGGATTAAAATCCAGTCCAGTATTTCTGACATCAAGGCCTGGATAAATCAAAAGTCCTCAAGCTCAGTGTCATAAAGATGGATGCCATCACATGTTATCCAACACTGAGATTTTTTTTGACCCTGCTCCAGCACTGCTGGCTACTGGATCTGTCACTGCACATGTCTACCTTCTGGAAAGCCATGTCCATATATTGGTTTATCTTAGCATGGTATTGTCCTACAGTTAAATGGCCCAATTACAACATGTCACTTTTTTTTCATTCATTCATGGGACATGGGCATCGCTGGCAGTGTCAGCATTTATTGCCCATCCCTGATTGCCCATTGCTGTGGATCTGGAATTACATGTAGGCCAGACCAGGTAACAATGGCCAATTTATTTCCCTATAGGACATGAGTGCACCAAGTGGGATTTTACGACAATTGACAGTGGTTTTAGGGCCATCATTAGATTTAATTAGTGATTTTTTAATATAAATTTAAATTTCACCATCTGCAACAGCAAGATTTGAACCTGAATCCCCAGAGCATTGCCCTAGGTCTCTGGTTTACCGATCCATGACAATACCACTATGCCACAACATTCCCTGTATTAATAATAAATATTAAATGTAAGGGGGTGGGGGTGGTGAAGAACAGCATTAATAGCAGGAATGTATTCCTGAAGGTACCCTGCTTCTGTGACAATAATCTTCCTGATTTACAATATGACCTACCATTGTTCTTGTGATAATTCCTGTGAGAAGCTGGATCCCTCTAAATAATTAAACACAAAATATGTCATATTAGGATTACACTTAGCATTTTTTCAGAATATCATTATGATGCAATGTCATCACTCATGAATGGAATGAACAATTATAATAAAGTGATAACCAGTGATGCATTGAAGAATTGAAAGAGACTTACAGGCTGCTGACACACCACAAATGAGCTATTTATTGTCTTTCATCTAAGAGTAAATGAAGGGCTTTATGCTAGTACCCAATTACCATAACATGAATTGCAGATTTCGATAGGTTATATTCGTTATCATGAGGCATTAAAAGTTTTTTTGTCTCAATTAGCTCTAACTCGCATTGCAGTTTGACTTTACTGAAATATCAGACTCTTTGTATGAATCCAGTGAATCATTCTCTAGAACTAGGAACTGTAACTTTTAATTGCGTCGCCTCTCATAAAGGGAAATAAATGACTCATTATGCACACATAAATGTTTGGGCACTTTTTATCTTAAATAAAATGCTGGACAGAATGAACCCAGTGTCTCAGGGTGAGCTAATCTTGGGGAGTCTGTACATTTCCAGCATATACTGAACCTTGGAGGAGCTAAAGCAGATTAAAAACAATTCAAGTGATGCCTTTAATCAGTTTTTAACCAGGTTATTGATGTGGTTCCACGCTCTTTTCTCAGACCTCATTACAGCTACTCGATCATACATCAATGTGCCTATATGGTGAACTGTTGTAGCGTGAGGGTAGGCAATGCCATCCTTCACCTCCGAACACAGCCAGCTTCCCTTCTTCCTTATAGCTTATCTGGATAGACCCTATGAACTTGCAAAGCCAGTTCGTTGACCCACAGGAAATAATTTAGACTTTAAATGATTCTCCAGAGGCTGACCAAAAGGTGCTTTAAAATATTAGACAATAAGAAGTACAGTTCAAATCAAAACAGGGGATGTCTACTTATGGTTTATGGACGAAAAGGGATTGGTATAGGCTAGTGGGTCATTGTTTTTGTAACTGGTCGGCGCAACATCGTGGGCCGAAGGGCCTGTTCTGCGCTGTAATGTTCTATGTTCTATGTTCTAAAACAGGGATGTTTACCTAAAATCTGGACTGTCCAGTATAAAACCAAAACCTAGCCCCCCAGCCATGCAATCTGTTTTCATATGAAAATCTCCTTTTTGATCCCCAGTCAGCCCATTCTTACCACCCTTTCAGAATTTAAAAGCCTATAGAAGACTTTTGGATTCCCTTTCATGTTAGCAGCCAAACTTTTCTCATTCTACCCCTTTGGTCCTGTTATTTATCTTTTTCTCTTCCCATCCAAGCATTCTGGACTTGACTTGGTTCTTACTTGTATTATGAACCAGATATCTGTGAAATTCACTTTTTTGCTGCTAGATCTGACTCTCTTTCATCATCTAGAAAGTTGTGGGTTTTTTTGTCCTACCTTTCCCCCTTCTTGGGAATGTATCTTGACTGTTTCCTAATCATCTCTTTATAGGCAGCCCTTTGACCCGAATTCTCTACTCTCATCACATTTTTCTCTCATCCACAATTTCTCAATCCTCAACTGACAATTGCTGATTGTTTAGGCATCTTTTCTCCTCCACCTCAGCACAACCAAATTCTAGTCCTTTTCTCATTTTGGATTCTCAAGAACTGGAACCTGCTCAAGCAGTGGAGCAAGAGACAGAAGGACAGTCAAGGTGAAGAGATACCGTGACTCAGTTTCAGGACTGTTGTGCCTTGCCACACAATGTGTTTTTGACCCTTGTAAGGGTGGTCAAAGAACTGAGAGTCGACTTCTTATTAATACAATAACATTTATTCATTCACACAATTTAACATTAGTTACTGTAGTTATTTTTACAAATAATCAGAAGTTTCAAACTTAACGTTGGACTTTGACTTAACTTTGAGTGACTGACAAGTACCCAAGCAGATATTGGCCTGTATCCACGTGTTGGTCTCTGCAGTCATCTTGGTATGGTCAGGTCTTTGGTCTAGTCTGATTCTCTTCTTCTGCATCTGGTCTGTTCTTCCTTCTTCTCCTCTGGATGATTCAGAGTCGATCTTCACAGTGGTTGGTTTCTAGAGTCACTGTTGCTGCTAGTATGTTGCATAGCACCTTATCCTTGGATTATTTTGTGCCCTTTAGGGCAGGCCCTTGATCATTATCGATCAATCGATCAGGGCTCAATTACCCTGATTGATGGAGTCTAATCAGGTGCTGCCACACCGATTTCGGGTTGTGTACCAAGCAGCCAAGCCTGTGGGTGCTGGAGGCATGTACCTTCATTCCAAATAAGGGGTTAAGGTGCCCCTTTGTCTAGTAAACAAGTATGTTTAACCAGAGAGTCCATTTTCTTTGGAATGGTCTATTTCCGATGTATTCCCAAGGTCTAAGGTTATAGCCCGCTTCTCTCAGTCCAATATTCATTTAGGACTGCAGCCTATTTGTCTCTGTCTTTACACACACTCGGCCAACCTATCCCATTATGCTTTACAATTACCATCTGTGGTGGCTCGTTTGGCCACGGGTCACAGCCACCAGCTCAGACACATTGAGGAAGCTCTCCCTTGAATTTTTATGCCATAGAATCCCTATAGTGCAGAGGGAAGCCATTCAACGCATCGATCTTCCCAACTAACCGAAAGACCATCTTATCCAGCACCCTCCCCCACCCCTCACCCTATACCCACTTACTAATCCATCTAAGCTGTACACCTTTGGACTGTGGGCCTACTTAGTGCCAGGGTATTATCTCCTTTCAGATGGAACTCCCTGTCTATCTACTCTACCCTATGGAGCAACATGTAGATGCTGAGAAGACAACTGCTGCTACTGCTGGAGTTACTGCTCTGTTATTGCTATTGCTGCTGAGATCCTTTGCGGTCCAAGCTACTAAATTAAGACTCCAAGGATCTTGGAAGCAAGTCCACAAAGTTATAATTGCTTCTGACACTAGTGAATTTAGGCTGACAGAACTAATTCGGACAGCACCAACATTCCACTGTGGCGGACCTCAGATTGTAGCCATCCAAGCAGGTCAATTTCAATCAACAATCACTCTGTGCTGTTCACTCACTTCCTGCAACCTGGAGAGATGCAGAGAGGTCATGAAACCTGTGTGCCAACTGTTCAAACCATGATGCAAAGTTAAGGGCAGACTTAATTGACCATTTCCATATTTTAATCAATTTCCCAACATCTCAATAGGCTTTCCCCACTCGCCTCCAAGCACGTCCCATTGAAACCCAGATGATGTCCCAATCCAACGTCACTTTTGGGGGAATAGATGGACAGAGAGTCCACACTCAAAGCTGCCTCCTCTTGCCAGGCAAAACTGCCCCCTCTGTGTGTGTGCACAGTTTGCAGAATGCCGCAGCTGTGAAAAGTTTTTTATTAGTGTCACAAGTCGGCTTATCTTAACACTGCAATGAAGTTACTGTGAAAATCCCCTAGTCACCGTACTCCAACACCTGTTCGGGTACACTGGCCAAATGCACCAAACCAGCATGTCTTTCAGACTGTGAGAGAAAACCAGAGCATCAGGAGGAAACCCATGCAGACACAGGAAGAACGCACAGACAGTCACCCAAGCCAGGAATCGAACCTGGGTCCCTGGTGCTGTGAGACAGCAGTGCTAATCCTGTGCCACTATAATGCCCCATTTGAAAACACATCTTTCTTTCCTAAAACACACAACTGTACCTAAGAATGCGGCTCAGATATTTGCTCCTGGGTCTGATGCACAGAGCCGAGAAAATTCCTGGCTCTGCAAACTTGATCATTAAAACTGGCACCCCACAGTTGGGATTTCCATTCAGTGAGGGCAGCCTGGATTAGAAGTCAGGTCCACCAGCCCCAGAATGGGTGCAGAGCGGGCTGGGCAGAAGGCCTGTTTCTGTGCTCTAGCACTTTGTTAAATTTAATTTTAAAAATGCTACAACAAAAATCAATCCTCAACTCCCTTACACCGCATCCTATGCCACTTCATTCTCGTCATGGTTCTTTGCAGCCCTTATACCAACTTAATGTCAATTCAAGCCTCTTCACCCACCATCCTTTACCCTTACCACCTTTATGCCAACTCAACTAGTATTCACCATGGACAAACTTCAGGGACTATGCTGACATTATATAAAGTTATGTTTCTATTGATGTCATAGAGTCATACAGCACTGAAACAGGCTCTTCAGCCCACCGTGTCTATGCCAACCATCAAATACCAATCTATAATCTCAGGTACCAGCACTTGGTCCATAGCCTGCTATGCCTCAGTAATTTAAATGCTTGTCCAGATGCTTCTTAAATGTTGCGAGAGTACCTGCCTCCAGTGCCTCTCAGGCAGTGTTTTCCATATTTCCACCACCCTCTGAGCGAAAAATAAATTCCTCAGATCCTCTCTAAGCCATTTAGCCCTCACTTAAACCTATGCTCTTAGGTCTTAGACATCTCTGCCATGGGCAAAAGATTCTTATGATCTAGTCTATCTCTGCCTCTCATAAATTTATATACCGCTTTCAGATCCAGCCCCTTTAGCCTCCTTTGTTTGACGGGTAAACAAACCCAGCCTATCCAGTCTCCCCTCATAGCTGAAACTTTCCATCCCAGGCAACATCTTAGTGAATCTCCTCTGCATCCTTTTCAGTACAATCATTTCCTTCTGATAGTGTGACAACCAAAATTGCACACAATACTCCATCTGTGGCCTAACCAATGTTTAATAAAGTTACACTAAGACCTCCCTTCTCCTATAGTCTATGCCCTGGCTAACAAAGGCAAGCATTCCATATGCCTTCTTTATCACCCTTTTTGCCTGTGCTGCCACCTTCATGGATCTATGGACCTGTACAATGTCGCATTTGAAGAAATTTCTACTCATCCAGCAACGTATGTTGGACAAGCATTGTTATAAATTGGAAGCAGTGGATCGATTGAGGACGGCGGCGTTGAGGTAAAGCTGGATATTGTCAGGATAAGTGTAGAACCTGACTCAAATGGTGTCCTCAAAGAGCAGCATGGAAATCAAAAGCTGAAGTGTTCCAGAGAAAAGGGTATCTCTGAGACCCACACAATGGGCAGGATTTTTCGGGCTCGTTCATACCAAAACCATAAAATCCTGCCTGAAATTAATGGACCTTTCTATGGTCCGTCCGTCAGCCACTCTGATTCCCATAATGAGCAGGACAGTAAAATTCAGGCCAATGTAGCTTAGCGGTCACCTTGTATCTGCTGTATTTTAGCATTTACCATATAATGCACACTCTGGATGCTACAATTCATTTGCTAACAGCCAAGTTGTAGCATTATTCTTTTATGGGATCTTCAAATCTACAAAATAATTTCTGTATGGTCCTGTTGGATTTCATTCTAGGATCTTAAAAGAAGTGGTTAGTGAGATAATTGATAGATTGGTTTTAATTTTCCAAAATTCCCTAGATTCAGGGAAAGTTCACTTAGTTCGGAAAAGAGCAAATGTAACTCCTTCATCGAAAAGGGAGGGTCAGAAAGCAGGAAACTACAGGGCAGATAGTTTAACATCTGTCATTGGGAAAATGTTAGAAGCTATTATTGAGAAAAAAAATCATGGATATCAGGCAGAGACAACATGGTTTTGTGAAAGGGAAATAATGTTTAACCAATTTATTGGAGTTCTTTGAAGATGTAACAGATGTTGTGGACAAAGGGGCCTGATGAATTTTCAGAACACATCTGAAATGGTGCCACATCAAATATTATTGCAGAAAATAAAAGCTCATGGTGAAGCAGGTAACATATTGGCATGGATAGAAGATTGGTTGGCTAGCATGGTAGCACAGTGGTTAGCACTGCTGCTTCACAGCTCCAGCGACCTGGGTTCAATTTCCGTCTTGGGTCACTGTCTGTGTGGAGTTTGTACATTCTCCTCGTGTCTGTGTGGGTTTCCTCTGGGTGCTCTGGTTTCCTGTCACAGTCCAAAGATGTGTGGGTTAGGTTGATTGGACATGCTAAAATTGCTCCTTAGTGTCCTGAGATGTGTAGGTTAAAGAGATTAGTGGGTAAATGTGCCAGGATATGGGGATAGGGCCTGGGTGGGATTGTGGTCAGTGTGGACTCGATGGGCCGGATGGCCTCTTTCTGCACTGTAGGGTTTCTCTGATGATTAACAGGAAACAGAATAGGCATAAATGAATTATTTTCTGGTGGGCAAGATGTAACGAGTGGCATGTCACAGGGATCAGAGCTGGGGCCTTTACTTTTTACAATTTATATAAATGACATGGACAAAGGGATTGAAGGTATGATTACAAAATTTGCTGATGACACAAAGATAGGCAGGGAAGTATTTGTGAAGAGGACAAAAGGAGGCCGCAAAGAGACAGATTTAGGTTAAGTCAATGGGCAAAGATCTAGCAAATGTCGTCTATAGGCTCCCAAATAATGATCTGGAGGTGGGGCGGGCTGTTAACGCGCAAATAAATGCGGCATGCAGGAAGGGAACGGCGATAATTATGGGGGATTTCAATCTACATATTGATTGGTCGACCCATGTTGGACGCGGTGGGCTTGAGGAAGAGTTCTTGGAATGCTGCCGGGATAGTTTCCTTGAACAGTGTGTGTTGGAGCCGACGAGGGAGCGAGCTATCTTGGATCTGGTGTTATGTAATGAGGCGGATAGAATTAGGGAACTTGTGGTGAAGGATCCTCTTGGGAAGAGTGATCATTGTATGGTGGAGTTTCTGATGCAAATGGAGGAGGAGAAAGTGGGTTCCCGGACATGTGTCCTTTGTTTGAACAGAGGTGAGTACGATAGGATGAGAGAGGAATTGGCAAATGTTGATTGGGGGAGCGCGTTGGAAGGTAGGTCTGCTGAGGAACAGTGGAGGATCTTTAAGGAGATCTTTCTTGGTGCTCAGCAGAAATTTATTCCGATGGTTAAAAAGGATCATAGGAGGAGAGATAATCAGCCATGGATAACGAAGGAGGTAAAGGAAAGTGTTAAATTAAAAGTGGATGTGTTTAGAGTAGCTAAGAGTAGTGGGCGAGATGAGGATTGGGAGAGGTTTAAATATCAACAAAGAATGATGAAGAAGTTGATAAAGAAGGGTAGGATAAACTATGAAGCTGGGCTAGCGCTTAATATAAAAAAGGATAGTAAGGGTTTTTATAAATATATAAAAAGGAAGAGGCTGACTAGGGTGAACGTTGGACCCTTAGAGGATGAGAGGGGGGACTTAGTGGTAGGGGATGGGGAAATGGCTGAGGCCTTGAATAACTTTTTTGTTTCGGTCTTCATGGAGGAGGACGTGAATAATTTGCCGGGTGTTAGCAATGGAAAGATGGTAGGAGTGGAGGGTCTGAATGACATTATTGTTACTAGAGAGGCAGTGCTCAAAAGACTGGAGGGACTGATTGTGGACAAGTCCCCAGGACCGGATGGAATAAGAACATAAGAAATAGGAGCAGGAGTAGGCCATCTAGCCCTTCGAGCCTGCTCCACCATTCAATAAGATCATGGCTGATCTGTTGTGGCTCAGTTCCACTTTCCCGCCCTCTCCCCATAACCCTTAATCCCCTCTCTTATCAAGAACCCATCAACCCGCTTCTTAAAAATATTTAGCGAGGCAGCCTCCGCCACTTCAACGGGCAGAGAATTCCAGAGATTCACCACCCTTTGAGTGAAGAAGTTCCTCCTCAACTCCGTTCTAAACCGCCTCCCCTTTATCTTGAGGCTGTGCCCCCTAGTCCTACTGTCTTTTTTGAGCGGGAAGAGTCTCTCCACCTCTATCCTATCCATCCCATTCATCATCTTATACGTCTCAATGAGATCTCCCCTCATTCTTCTAAACTCTAACGAGTACAAGCCTAGTTTATTCAGCCTCTCCTCATAGCTCAATCCCCTCAACTCCGGTATCAGCCTAGTAAACCTCCTCTGCACTCCCTCCAGGGCCAAAATATCCTTGCGCAGGTGCGGCGCCCAAAACTGCACACAGTACTCCAGCTGCAGCCTCACCAATGCCCTATACAGCTGCAGCAAGACCTCCCTACTTTTATATTCAATCCCCCTCGCTATGAAGGCCAGCATCCCATTCGCCTTCCTGACCACCTGCTGCACCTGCAAGCTGGGTTTTTGCGACTCATGCACAAGGACCCCGAGGTCCCTCTGCACCGTCGCCTGCTGCAGTTTTTCGCCACGTAAGTAATAGTCCTTCCTACCATTCTTCCTACCAAAGTGGACCACCTCACACTTGCCAACATTAAATTCCATTTGCCATTTCCTGGCCCATTCGCCCAGCCTATCTAGATCCTTCTGCAGACTCTCCACACCCTCCGCACAATTTGCCTTTCCCCCAATCTTGGTGTCATCAGCAAATTTCGACACCCTGCACTCGGTTCCCTCCTCCAGATCATCTATATAAATGGTAAATAGCTGAGGCCCCAGCACCGACCCCTGGGGCACCCCACTAGTCACCAACCGCCAATCCGAATAGCACCCATTGACCCCCACTCTCTGCCTCCTATTTGACAACCAATCCTCTATCCACGCTAACACCCTACCCCCAACTCCATGTCCCCTGACCTTCTGCAATAACATCCAAGGGTTCTGAAAGAAATGGCGGCGGTGATAGTGGATGCCTTGGTGATTATTTTCCAAACATCGCTGGATTCCGGGGAAGTGCCGGAAGATTGGAAAACGGCTAACGTTACGCCGTTGTTTAAGAAGGGTGGCAGGCAAAAGGCAGGGAATTATAGGCCGGTTAGTTTAACGTCTGTTGTAGGTAAAATGTTAGAATCCGTGATCAAGGAGAAAATAGCGAGGCATCTTGAGGAGAATTGTTTGATAGAGCACCACGGTTTCGTTAAGGGGAAGTCGTGTCTGACAAATTTATTGGAGTTCTATGAGGATGTGTCTAGGGCGGTGGATAGAGGAGAGCCGTTGGATGTGGTGTTTCTTGATTTTCAGAAGGCGTTTGATAAGGTGCCGCACAAGAGGTTATTACAGAAGGTCAGGGGGCATGGAGTTGGGGGTAGGGTGTTAGCGTGGATAGGGGATTGGCTGTCAAATAGGAGGCAGAGAGTGGGGGTCAATGGGGTCTATTCGGATTGGCGGTTGGTGACTAGGGCCCCAGGGGTCAGTGCTGGGGCCTCAGCTATTTACCATTTATATAGATGATCTGGAGGAGGGAACCGAGTGTATGGTGTCGAAATTTGCTGATGACACCAAGATTGGTGGAACGGCAAATTGCGCGGAGGGTGTGGAAAGTCTGCAGAAGGATCTAGATAGGCTGGGCGAATGGGCCAGGAACTGGCAAATGGAATTTAATGTTGGCAAGTGTGAAGTTGTCCACTTTGGTAGGAATAATGGTAGGAAGGACTATTACTTACATGGCAAAAAACTGCAGCATGCGACGGTGCAGAGGGACTTTGGGGTCCTTGTGCATGAGTCGCAAAAACCCAGCCTGCAGGTGCAGCAGGTGGTCAGGAAGGCGAATGGGATGCTGGCCTTCATAGCGAGGGGGATTGAATATAAAAGTAGGGAGGTCATGCTGCAACTGTACAGGGCACTGGTAAGGCCGCAGCTGGAGTACTGTGTGCAGTTTTGGGCGCCGCACTTGCGCAAGGATATTTTGGCCTTGGAGGGAGTGCAGAGGAGGTTTACTAGGCTGATACCGGAGTTGAGGGGGTTGAACTATGAGGAGAGGCTGAATAAACTAGGCTTGTACTCGTTAGAGTTTAGAAGAATGAGGGGAGATCTCATTGAGACATATAAGATGACGAATGGGATGGATAGGATAGAGGTGGAGAGGCTCTTCCCGCTCACAAAGGACAGTAGAACTAGAGGGCACAGCCTCAAGATAAAGGGGGGGCGGTTTAGAACAGAGTTGAGGAGGAACTTCTTCACTCAAAGGGTGGTGAATCTCTGGAATTCTCTGCCCGTTGAAGTGGTGGAGGCTGTCTCGCTAAATATATTTAAGATGCGGGTTGATAGATTTTTGATAGGCAAGGGGATTAAGGGTTATGGGGAGAGGGCAGGAATGTGGAACTGAGACACGACAGATCAGCCATGATCTTATTGAATGGCGGGTCAGGCTCGAAGGGCTAGATGGCCTACTCCTGCTCCTATTTCTTATGTTCTTAAATTGAATATAATGTGGAAACTTGCTAAATTGTCCATTTTGATGGAGAATAAAAAAGAAATATTATCTAAATGGTGAGAGATTGCAGAGCTCTGAGATAGAACATAGAACATAGAACACTACAGCACAAACAGGCCCTTCGGCCCATGAGTTGCGCCGATCACATCAACACCTACCAATCCATAGATCTATCTATAACCCCCAATCCCACTAAATCCCATATACTCATCCAGAAGTCTTTTAAAAGACCCCAGCGAGTTCGCCTCCACCACCACCGATGGCAGCCGATTCCATTCACTCACCATCCTCTGAGTGAAAAACTTACCCCTAACATCACTTCTGTACTTGCCTCCCCACACCTTAAATCTGTGTCCTCTCGTAGCGACCATTTCAACCTGGGGAAATAGCCTCTGAGAATCCACCCTATCTATTCCTCTCAACATTTTATAAACCTCTATCAAGTCGCCTCTCAACCTTCGTCTCTCCAGGGAGAAGAGTCCCAGCTCCCTCAACATATCTTCATAAGGCATGCCTCCCAAACCAGGCAACATCCTTGTAAATCTCCTCTGTACCCTTTCAATAGCTTCTACGTCCTTCCTATAGTGAGGCGACCAGAACTGCGCACAGTACTCCAAGTGAGGCCTGACAAGGGTCTTATAGAGTTGCAGCATTACCTCCTGACTCCTAAACTCAATCCCTCGATTAATGAAGGCCAGTACACCATACGCCTTCTTGGCCACATCCTCCACCTGCGAGGCTGATTTAAGAGTCCTGTGGACCCGGACCCCAAGATCCTTCTGCTCTTCAACACTACTAAGACTCCTGCCCTTGATAGTGTACTCGTTCATCCCGTTGGTCCTGCCAAAATGGACAACTACACATTTATCCGCGTTGAAGTCCATCTGCCACTTCTCCGCCCAGTCCTGCATCCTATTTATGTCCTGCTGCAACTTCTGACATCCTTCCAGACCGTCCACAACACCACCGACCTTCGTGTCATCGGCAAACTTACTAACCCATCCCTCCACTTCCTCATCTAGGTCATTTATGAAAATGACAAACAGCAAGGGTCCTAGAACAGATCCCTGGGGCACTCCACTGGTGACTGACCTCCATGCAGAAAAAGACCCATCCACAACCACTCTCTGCCTTCTGCAGGCAAGCCAGTTCTGGATCCACAAGGCCAAAGGCCTTTGGACCCCATGCCCTCTCACCTTCTCAAGAAGTCTTGCATGGGGGACCTTATCAAACGCCTTGCTGAAGTCCATGTACACCACGTCCACTGCACTTCCTTCGTCAATGTGTTCAGTCACATTTTCGAAGAACTCAACTAGGCTCGTAAGGCACGACCTGCCCTTGACAAAACCATGCTGACTATTTCTGATCATGCCAAACCTCTCCAAATGCTCGTAAATCTTGTCCCTCAGAAGCCTCTCCATCAGCTTACCAACCACTGAGGTCAGACTCACCGGTCGGTAATTTCCCGGGCTATCTCTGTTCCCTTTCTTAAAAATAGGAACCACATCCGCAATCCTCCAATCTTCCGGAACTTCTCCCGTCTCCATTGACGATGCAAAGATCATTGCCAGGGGCTCTGCAATCACCTCCCTCACCTCCCACAGTAACCTGGGGTACATCCCATCTGGTCCCGGCGACTTACCTATCTTGATAGAATTCAAAAGTTTTAACACATCCTCTTCCTTAATATCCACATACTCAATCTTTTCCATCTGCTGCAAATCTGTAGCAAAATCTCCCAGATCAGTTTCCACTGTGAATACTGAGGCAAAGTACTCATTAAGCACCTCTGCCATTTCTTCTGGTTCCACACAGACCTTTCCCCCTTCACCTTTTATAGGTCCTATCCTTTCTCTTCTCATCCTTTTACCTTTCACATATTTATAAAAGGCCTTGGGATTCTCCTTAATCTTACCCGCCAAGGCCTTCTCATGACCCCTTCTGGCTCTCCTAATTTCCTTTTTAAGCTCCTTTCTACAATCCTTATACTCCTCAAGATCCTTACCATCTCCTAGCTCCCTGAACCTTTTGTACACCTTCCTTTTCCTCCTGACTAGGTTCACCACAGCCTTCGTGTACCAGGGTTCCCGCGACCGACCAAAACCTCCCTATCTCATCGGAACGTTGTCGTGCAGAGCTCCACACAAACATTCCTTGAATATCTGCCACCTTCCTTCGGTACTTTTCCCTAAGAACGCCTCCTTCCAGTTTATTTGTCCAATTATCTTCCTGATGTCTTCGTATTTCCCCTTACTCCAGACAAACACCTTCCTAGCCTGCCTGATCCTATCTCATTCCAATGCAATTGTGAAGGAGATAGAATTATGATCACCATTCCCAAGATGCTATCCTACCGAGAGATCCGTCACCTGTCCTGGTTCATTCGCCAGCACCAGATCAAGTACAGCCTCTCCTCTCGTAGGCTTATCCACATACTGTGTCAGGAAACCTTCCTGAACACACCTAACGAACTCCTCCCCGTCCAAACCCCTTACCCTTGGGATATTCCAATCGATGTTTGGGAAATTGAAGTCTCCCATCACGACAACTCTGTTATTACTACATCTCTCTAGAATCTGTTTCCCTATCTGCACCTCAACTTCCCTGTCACTATTGGGCGGCCTATAGAATACACCCAGCAAAGTTTTCGACCCTTTGCTGTTCCTAACTTCCACCCACAGAGACTCTGTAGATAGTCCCTCCACGGCATCCTCCTTCTCTGCAGCCATGACACTGTCCCTGATCAACAGTGCCACTCCACCACCTCTTTTGCCTCCCTCCCTGTCCTTCCTGAAGCATCTGAATCCTGGCACCTGAAGTACCCAGTCCTGTCCCTGAGACATCCAAGTCTCCGTAATGGCTACCACATCACATTCCCAAGCAGCAATCCATGCCCTAAGCTCATCTACCTTATTTACTACACTCCTGGCGTTAAAATAGATACACTTCAGCCCCTCAGTCTGGGCATTTCCCTTCTCCACCCCCTGTCTAACCTCCCTCTCATACCGACTGCAGTCCTTCCCTACCTGGGAGCTAACCTCCTCGGTCCCAGTCTCCCTATCACAATTCCCTCCCCCCATCCTTTCTAGTTTAAAGTCCCCCCAGTAGCCTTAGCCAGTCTTCCCACCAAGATATTAGTCCCCCTGGGATTTAAGTGCCACCCGTCTTTACTGTACAGGTCACACCTGCCCCTAAAGAGGTCCCAATGATCTAGGAACTGAAATCCCTGCCCCCTGCTCCAGTCCCTCAGCCACGCATTCAGCCTCCACCTCATTCCATTCCTGCCCTCATTCTCCCGTGGCACAGGCAGCAATCCTGAGATTACTACCTTCGCTTTTCTCTTCCTCAGCTGCCTACCCAGTTCCCTATAATCCCTTTTCACAACTGCCTCCCTCTTCTTGCCTACATCAGTAGTACCTATATGCACTACAACCTCCGGTTCCTCACCCTCCCCCTTCAGGATGTCTGGGACCCGCCCAGAGACATCCCGGATCCCAGCTCCAGGGAGACAAACCATCATCCGCGACTCACGTCTACGTCCACAAAAACGCCTGTCCGCCCCCCTCACTGTGGAGTCCCCTATTAATACTACCTTTCTGCTCTCTTTTTTAATTTTTTGACATACTGGGTCAGCTCCAGAGACCTGGCCACTGCTGCCTCCCTCAGATGAGCTGTCCCCCCCAGTAGTACTCAGGCAGGAGTACTTATTTTGAAGGGGGACATCCACCGGCGTGCTTTCCATCACCTGAGGTTTCCCCTTCCTAATAGTTACCCACGTGCCTTCCTCCCGTTGCCCTGGTGTGACTACTTGCTGATGGCTCCTGTCAATTATCTCCTCACTCTCTCTAATGAGCCAAAGGTCCTCGAGCTGCATTTGCAGCTCCTTAACCTGGTTCCGCAGGGACTGCAGCTCCACACACCGAGCACTGGTGTGGACATCTGGTAGACCAGGAGCCTCCAAGACCTCCCACATGTTGCACTGGCAACAACATACTGGCCTCACACCCATACTTGCCCCTTTTTAGTAACCCAGAGGAAAAAGTAAAAAAAAAACTTATAACTTACCTTGCCTCACCCTTATCTCTTTGGCCCTGTGAGCCAAAGCCCTTACAGCACACTCAAAAACAAAAACAAACTTACCTGCTCTCAGTCAGAGCCCCTCTCTCTCTCTCTCTTTTTTAGGTTAGAGGAGGGGGGAGGGCTGGGATACTCTACCTATGTAGAGTATCGGGATTCCTCACCGCTCTAATTTATAGTAAGGTAAAAAAAAACTCTACCCGAGTGCCCTAGTAACTGCTTCTGGTGCAAAATTTAAAGAAAAAAAAACAAGTACAAAGTTAGTTTTAAAAAATCGCTGTACTCACCCACAAGCCCTCCACTCGCAAATCGCTGCCTCTCTTCAGTGCTCCCACTGAACAATGAGGCCGAATCCTCGAGGTGAGTACACTTTTAAAGGTAAAAAAAACTCTACCCGAGTGCCCTAGTAACTGCTTCCGGTGCAAAATTTAAAGGAAAAAAACAAGTACAAAGTTCGATGAAGATTGATCTGGGTGTCCTAGTGCATGAACATAAGAACATAAGAAATAGGAGCAGGAGTAGGCCATCCAGCCCTTCGAGCCTGCCCCGCCATTCAATAAGATCATGGCTGATCTGTCGCTGCTCAGTTCCACTTTCCCGCCCTCTCCCCATAACCCTTAATCCCCTCTCTTATCAAAAACCCATCAACCCGCGTCTTAAAAATATTTAGCGAGGCAGCCTCCACCACTTCAACGGGCAGATGCACTTTACAGCAAGTAATTAGGGAAGCTAATAGAATGTTATTATTTATTACAAGTGGAATTGAATACAAAATAGAGATTATGCTTCAGTTATACATGATATTAGTGTGATTGCAAGTGGAATATTGTGTACAGTATTGGTCTCTTTATTTAAGAAAGGCTGTAAATGTGTTGGAAACAGTTCAGAGAAGATCCATTAGACTAATACCAGGAAAGGAATCAGTGTCTTATGAGGAAAGATTGAACAAGCTAGGCTTGTATCTGCTGGAGTAAGTGCCGATTTGATTAAAACATAAGATCCTGAGGGGTCTTGACAGAGGAATGTGGAAAGGATGTTTCTTTCCATGGGAGAATTTTGATCAGGGGAGTGGGGGGGGGTCACTCTTTAAAAATAAAAAGATAGAGATAAGGATTTTTTCTCTGAGTGTTGTGAGTCCTTGGAACTTTCTTCTTCAAAAGGCGTTGAAGATTTTTGGATCTTAGATAGATAGATTCTTGTTAAGAAAGAGGGTGAAAGGGAATAGGGGCAATGGAAATGAAGAGAGGAGGCTACAATTAGATCAACCATATTCTTATTTAATAGAGGAGCAAACACAAGGGGCTGAGTGGCCTACTGCTAATTTGTATGTTATCAGTTTGCATGTTCGCATTATACTCAATTTGTTAGACCTTTGCCCATTGACTTAATCTAAATCTGTTCCTTGTGGCCTCCTCTTCACAAATACTGCATTTGTGATGCAGTCTTTAAAGTAATTTACTGTGTGTGAAATCTTTATTTTCTTATTAGATGCTACATAAATGAGTGTTTTTCCAAGTCATGACTCATGACCTGCAGACTGTTGAAAATCAGTAGAATGTGTCAATACATAAGATCATTGTAATTTCTGAAATAATTATGATTGATGCGAGAACAATTAGACAATGACATAAATACAGGTATGATCATTATGCCATTAATGTGAGGCAGAAAGTCAAATAAAACAATGGACTGCTCACCAAGGCTGTTAAATGACTGCTTGTCCTCCATTCCATGGTTTCCATACTAAAATCTTTACTATTATTTTCTAACTTCTTCAATGTGCTTGAAAAAAAATGAAGGTTTGGCTGCAGAAACCAGCAAAGCAAATGCTGCTGCCTGAGATTCAAATACAATTTATATGGTGGAGTTTCTGGTGCAGATGGAGGAGGAGAAAGTGGGCTCCCGGACATGTGTCCTTTGTTTGAACAGAGGGGAGTACGGTAGGATGAGAGAAGAATTGGCAAATGTGGACTGGGGGAGCGAGTTGGAAGGTAGGTCTGCTGAGGAGCAGTGGAGGATCTTTAAGGAGATCTTTCTTGGTGCTCAGAGGAAATTTATTCTGATGGTCAAAAAGGACCGTAGGAGGAGAGGTAATAAGCCGTGGATAACGAAGGAGGTGAAGGAAAGTGTTAAATTAAAAGCGGAGGCGTTTAGAGTAGCTAAGAGTAGTGGGCGAGAAGAGGATTGGGAGAGGTTTAAATGTCAACAAAGATTGACAAAGAAGTTGATAAAGAAGGGTAGGATAAACTATGAAGCTGGGCTAGCACTTAATATAAAAAAGGATAGCAAGAGTTTTTATAAATATATAAAAAGGAAGAGGCTGGCTAGGGTGAACGTTGGTCCCTTAGAGGATGAGAAGGGGGACTTAGTGGTAGGGGATGGGGATATGGCTGAGGTCTTGAACAACTTTTTTGTTTCGGTCTTCACGGAGGAGGACGTGAATAATTTGCCGGGTGTTAGAGACGGAAAGGTGGTAGGACTGGAGGGTCTCGATGACATTACTGTTACTAGAGAGGCTGTGCTCGACAGACTGGAGGGGCTGATTGTGGACAAGTCCCCAGGACTGGATGGAATGCATCCGAGGGTTCTGAAAGAAATGGCGGAGGTGATAGTGGATGCCTTGGTGGTTATTTTCCAGACATCGCTGGATTCCGGGGAAGTGCCGAAAGATTGGAAAATGACTAATGTTACGCCGTTGTTTAAGAAGGGTGCCAGGCAACCACATCCACCGGCTCTCCTCTATCCACCGCCAAGGACACATCCTCATAGAACTCCAGTAAATTTGTCAGACATGATTTCCCTTTAACGAAATCGTGCTGCGTGTGCTCTATCAAGCAGTTCCCCTCAAGATGCCTCGTTATTTCCTCCTTGATGACGGATTCTAACATTTTACCCACAACAGACATTAAACTAACCGGCCTATGAGGATGTGTCTAGGGCGGTGGATAGAGGAGAGCCGGTGGATGTGGTCTTTCTTGATTTTCAGAAGGCGTTTGACAAGGTACCTCACAAGAGGTTATTGCAGAATGTCAGGGGGCATGGAATTGGGGGTAGGGTGTTAGCGTGGATAGAGGGCTGGTTGTCAAATAGGAGGCAGAGAGTGGGGGTCAATGGGTGCTATTCGGATTGGCGGATGGTGACTAGTGGAGTGCCCGAGGGGTCGGTGCTGGGGCCTCAGCTATTTACCATTTATATAGATGATCTAGAGGAGGGAACCGAGTGTAGGGTGTCGAAATTTGCTGATGACACCAAGATTGGTGGAAAGGCAAATTGTGCGGAGGGTGTGGAGAGTCTACAGGAGGATCTAGATAGGCTGGGCGAATGGGCCAGGAAATGGCAAATGGAATTTAATGTTGGCAAGTGCGAGGTGGTCCACTTTGGTAGGAATAATGGTAGGAAGGATTATTACTTGCGTGGAGAAAAACTGCAGCAGGCGACGGTGCAGAGGGACCTCGGGGTCCTTGTGCATGAGTCGCAAAAACCCAGCTCGCAGGTGCAGCAGGTGGTCAGGAAGGCGAATGGGATGCTGGCCTTTATCGCGAGGGGGATTGAATATAAAAGTAGGGAGCTCTTGCTGCGGCTGTATAGGGCATTGGTGAGGCCGCAGCTGGAGTACTGTGTGCAGTTTTGGGCGCCGTACTTACGCAAGGATATTTTGGACCTGGAGGGAGTGCAGAGGAGGTTTACTCGGATGATGCCGGAGTTGAGGGGGTTGAGCTATGAGGAGAGGCTGAATAAATTAGGCTTGTACTCGTTAGGGTTTAGAAGAATGAGGGGAGATCTCATTGAGATGTATAAGATGATGAATGGGATGGATAGGATAGAGGTGGAGAGACTCTTCCCGCTCACAAAGGATAGTAGGACTAGGGGGCACAGCCTTAAGATAAAGGGGGGGGCGGTTTATAACGGAGTTGAGGAGGAACTTCTTCACTCAAAGGGTGGTGAATCTCTGGAATTCTCTGCCCGTTGAAGTGGTGGAGGCTACCTCGCTAAATATTTTTAAGACGCGGGTTGATGGGTTTTTGATAAGAGAGGGGATTAAGGGTTATGGGGAGAGGGCGGGAATGTGGAACTGAGCCACGACAGATCAGCCATGATCTTATTGAATGGCGGGGCAGGCTTGAAGGGCTAGATGGCCTACTCCTGCTCCTATTTCTTATGTTCTTATGTAATAGCAGTGTCTCAGATGGATTTCCTTACACAAGTTAAGGTATCCTTAATCTGGTGAAATGACGGTGAGGTGCTACCAAAATGCTCAATTATTAACTTGGATAATTGAACTTTCTTTAATGATGAGGAGTTTTAATTAAGCTTCTATATTTTGTCTTGACTTTCCTTTGTACTAGATTGGATTGGAAAATTGCCAATGTCACACTATTATGTAAGAACTGTAGGAGAGATAAACCAGAAAAATAATAGGCCTATTAGTTTGGTGTCTGCTGTGGATAAGTTGGAGAAATCTATCATTAGGGACAGGGTGACACAGCGCTTGGACAAACATGAGCTTATCAGAGAGAGTCATTGTGAATTTTTAAAGGGTTACATCATATCTGACTAACAGGCTGATTTTTCTGAGGGGCTCACTGAAGGCGTAGAGTGGAATCTTCCATTCTAGAGTCAGAAAGATTGGTGCAATTCCTGCTGGGCAGCCAGATGGCTGAATGTGAGCCATTTTCCTCTGTTCACCCCATTAAATGTGCATCCATGAGGAGCATTGTGAAGCTCATGCAGGGTGGGCAGAAAGTCACTCACATCGCCATTACCTCATAGGATCAAAGGTCTTGGTGCCATATTTAAAGGGCACGCAATGACTCAATGCCAGGAACTCTGCGCTACTCCTCCAGAGTCCTTGTAGCTGCAGCTCATGCTGGAGAAGCTGACAGTGATGTGCAACTACACCCAATGATCACATGAAGGTGCTCCAGCATTCCCGTTTGCTCATTTCCAGATAAGAACACTGCCAATGATACACATGATCAGCCCAATGCCCACCATTGCAGTTGTCCATGTTCTTCAGCATCTTGGCCCTCTTGAGTACCCCACTGCATTTTGCTGTACAGCCCTTGTTCCCCCCAACACTGTGCCATATTGCGAAGGGCCTTATTTCTCCTTATCTGGATGAGAGCCATTACAAGTTAAGGTGCAACCTGCATCATCAATGTCTTAGTGGATGTGTGAATGAGTTTAACTGATACATTTAGTGAGAATGTCCTTCATAGGTTTCCCACAATCTCAAAGCCAGAAGGCCATTGCTAAGCCCTTCACCTGGCTTCTTTCTAAATATGGCATTTCCATCCCACCAGTTCCAGATGAAAGACATCTTGGAGGACCAGAGATGGATGTTCTTCCCATATGTACATGACTGTACGTGGTAACAGAAAAACCAAGCAGCATGACTCAATGACTATCGCCAGTGGCTCTTACATTCATCATAATGAAGTGCTTTGAAAGGCTTGTCATGGCACGAATCAATTCCAGCTTCCCAGACTGCCTGGATCCAGTACAGTTTGCCTACTACTGCAACAGGTCTACTGCAGACACCATCTCCCCAGCCCTCCATTCAACCCTGGAACATCAAGATAAATGTGTACAAGAGACGTGCATTTGGCAAGCTTCACCTCTTGGTATTGGCAATAGGGGGTAAAAGCCACAGTCAGAGGTGGTAGGGTGGCTGATCCTGGCTGAGTGTCCATTAGGTGAAGATCTCATCTGGGGACTGCAGTGGTACTTAATTTTGAGGACATTCTTAATTTTGGAGGTGGCCTTTTGATGACTATGTATGAGATGCTAGTGAATGCAAATGTGGTTCCTAATGTCGTTCGTCAGGAAATTCGATCCAACTTTAACGTGCCTTGAGAGTCAGGAGAACAAAATTCACACTAACTGTACATTTATTTTTTAATGTCTTTGTTACACTTATCCTGTTTCTATTTTGTTGCGATTATATTCTGAGTGATTGATAGGATGCAATATCGGAAATTGTAATTTGAGCCTTCATTGACCAGATGTTTTATTTATTATGAGGTGAAAAAGGGGCCAAACTTCAGCAGGAATCTAGTAAAGCTGAGAACAGATGACATTCAATGTGGGAACAGCTCCCAGAAGGCAGAGAAAACAAGAACCTGAGTTTTTTGTTCATTTGGCATGCACAGTTGGCATACCTGGAAATGGCTGTGAAACACATTCCTGGCGGCAGTCAGTCCCAGAGCGCAAGTTCACACTGGCTGGCCTATTAATGGGCAGTCAGCGTGAAATGCGCTCTGTGAAAGGCTGAGCACTGCCGTGGAGGCCAAGTGTCAAGAAAAGAGAGTCTGCGCCCTGGCACTTCCAATGTGCTCCTTCCAATGGCAGACCTATCTCAGGGAGCTGCTGACCTTTAAAATATAAATAGTGATGAAAAAACTATGCAAATACACTTCAAAACAAATCACAGTCCCCAGGGATGTGGGGTGGACTTTTCCCGTCCTGCCTGCCACAGGAATTGTAGTTGGCGGGGGAGGACCATGCAAAGGTCTGTTGGCCTCGGATGGGAATTTCCAGTCTTGAGGTGAGCATGGTCAGAAAATCTCACCTGTAAAGGCTGCTAGGCCGATCAGCCTGCCTGCCAAACATAAAAGCAGATGGGCCACATAAAATGCATTCAGTTGACCCTTCAATGGGCTAAGTTGGCTGTTTGACTGTTCACAACCGTGCTTCCAACTCTCACATGTGCCTGTGTGTGATGACATCGGGACATGCACCCAACATCTTATCGCATGATTTCGCACAGTTCTGGGTCGTGATATTTGGAAGGAGTTCCAGGATTTTGATCCAGCTACAGTAAAGGTGATATCGTTCCAAGTCAGGATGGTGAGTGACTTGGAGGGGAACTTAGAAGTGGTGGTGTTTCCATGCACCAGCCGCCCTTGTCTATCTCATGGTAGAAGTTGTGAATTTGGAAAATGCTGTTTAAGGAGACTTGGTTGAGTTGCTGTAGTGCATCATATACATGATGATATATGCTGCTCCCATTATACATCATTGTTAGAGAGAATGAATGTTTAATGTGGTGGATTGGGTGCTAATCAAACAGGCTCATTTATCCTTCTGAGCTTCTGAGTATCATTGGAGCAGCATTCAGACTGAAAGTGGTGAGTCTTCCATCACACTCCTGACTTGTGACTTCAAGATTGTTTAAAGACTTTGAGCAGCCAGGAGGTGATTTTCACCTCAGAATACCTGGACTCTGGTCTGCACATATAACACTGTAATTATGTGGCTGGTCCAATTATATTTCTGCCCAATGGCCCCAGATGTTGATTGTGGGCAATCAGCTATTGAACATAATTGGCCAAGTGAAGTGGTGGAGAAGCGATTCATCAGCAGAATGGGACAGTAGGTGGTAATCAGCAGGAGGTTTGCTTGCCAACATTTGGCCTGATACTCTGAGATTCACAGTGTACAGAGCCAGAGTTCAGAGCTCCCAAGATCATCCTCTCCTAACTAAGGTTCCTCTATCTGCTGTTGCTATGAGCAGCTACTTTGCTATACTGCATGGTCCCACTAAGCCTGATGTGTGGCCGCTTATGCACAAATCTTAAAGGAAACATTATTTGTGTTGGGCTGTTTGTTCCCTGCACAGCATATCCCTGATGGCTGCATGGCCATGAACACACACAACTTAGTGGGAACACTGCCGCGAAATGCTTTTCAATCAATGAAGTAGTCACTGTTGCAATGTGAGAAAGATGGCTACCAATTTACACACAGTAAGCTCTCCCAAAAAGCACCTGATCATGCTTTTCTGATGTTGATTGAGGGATAACTGTTGGCCTGGACACCAGGAATAACACTACTGCTTTTCTTTGAAATATTACCATGGAATCTTTCACATTCACCTGAATGAGTGGATAGGATCTTGGTTTAACATCTTACCCAAAAGACAGCACCAATGACTACAAGACATTACCCCCTACAGTAGAATTGAAGTCCATGATCTCTGAATTTAACTGAATTTAAATTAACTGGCTGTAATGGTAGAATTTGAACTCAGATCTCCAGGTCACTAATCCACACCTCTGGATTACTAGCCCACTAAACATAATTACCACATGATCACAGTCCTGAAACTCAATCCTTCAAAGAGCTGTTTGAGTTTGACCAATTGAAATTTTTAAAACTGCAATTGATAGATTTTCGTTTGGCAAGTGTATTTAAGGAACATGGAACCAAGACTGGTAAGAATTGGCTTGAGGAGCTGAATGGCTTCCTCCTGTTGCAATGTTCTAACTTGAATTTGAAAGATTTGCTTTTTTAGAAAATCTTTAGAGTAATTCATAAAATGTGTGACTGCTGTTATGCAAACACAACAGTCATTCTTCGCAAAGCAAGATCTGCTAAATAAGAGTTGAATACGTAGTTTAATCTATATATTAGTTGTGGGTGAAATGGTGGTTGCAATAGTAGAGGACTAATCATATAACATTACATGTTTTAATGAGGCCTTATAGATGCAGTGACTGAGTTAACTCTCAGGCCTCTCAGTTTATCATTATGATCAAAGAGAATCTTGGTACAGACATTTTCTTTTTTAATTACATTGAATCCTTATGAAGGGATGAATTGGGTGAATGGGTTCTCCTCAACTCTGGTCATAACTTTGACAAAGGAGTGACAAAATTCTCAGAGAAATGATGCTAATAGTCACTTTTGGCTGTTTATCCTACTCTCCCCATCAGACTAACTCCCCTGAAATTCCAAATTCCAAATTCTTTTTATTTTCCAAAATTATCAGAGCTTTTTGACACATCTTTCCTGATATTCAAAACCTCAGCTCGACTGGAGTTGTTTCTATGTGTCAAAACTAACCTGTTATTTTAGTTGCCTAAAGACCTGACTCCAATTGTGATCTAATGCTGCTGAAAGAGTAAAACATAGTGGAACTAGAAAAGGCTCTTAAGAATCATTTCAAAATAATGTCATTTCCTTGCTGTTTCATTTATTGTTTTAGCTTTATTTCCTTTCTTCATGGTGCGCTTGTCTAAGCCAGGCTGCCTGAGGCACTAACAATACATGGAAATGAGCTGCAGCAACACAGAAGGAAGCTAAGAGTTAGCTAACCTGGCACTTGGGTGTATCCTACTGTCTGATTAGGGAATAGCGCAGTAAGAAGTCTCACAACGCCAGGTTAAAGTCCAACAGGTTTATTTGGCAGTAAATGCCTCTAACTTTCGGAACACTGTTCCTTCGTCAGGTGAGTGGAGAGTTCTGATCCCAAACAGGGCATATAAAGGCACACACAGTTTACAGAATACTGATTAGAATGCAAGTCTTTACAGCTAATCTGCTATTCAAGTCTTAAAGGTACAGATAATGTGAGTGGAGATAGCATTAAGCTTAGGTTAAAGAGGTATTTATTGTCTCTAGACAGGACAGTAAGTGAGATGTTGCAAGTTCAGGCAAGTCATGGGGGTTACAGATAGTACGACAAGATCCCAGTTGAAGCCGTCCTCATGTGAGCGGAACTTGACCGTGAGTTTCTGCTCAGCGACTCTGCGCTCTCAAATGTCATGAAGGCTGCCTTGGGGAAGTTTACCCAAAGATCAGAGGCCGAATGCCCGTGACCGCTGAAGTGTTCGCCAACAGGAAGGGAACAATCTTGCCTGTTGATTATCGAGTGGTGTTCATTCATCCGTTGTCATAGCGTCTGCATGGTCTCCCCAATGTACCATGCCTTGGGACATCCTTTCCTGCAGCATGCCCATCAGTCTCGCAGCAGACACAGAGGAATGGCATCACCACCAGTAGCAACCAAGCGTCCCCCGGCACCATAGAAGAAAACAGTACCACTGCAGAGAAGTCTATTGTCAACTTGTCGGATTACACACTTCAACCAGACAAAGTTGAAGTTCTCAGCTGGGGACTCAATTTCTGCTCCACCACCAAAATGGACCCCATCAGTCTTGCAGCGGACACAGAGGAACCAAGTAGATAGGGAATAGCAGTGCCAGAGATCTGGGAAGACTTACTGGGTAAAAAAAACAGATAAACTTTATAAAGGAATGAAATTAATATTCTACTAGAGAAAAAAGATGATTGTAGTTTGTGGTTTGCTCTTCTGCATAGGCAATATCTCAACTAATAAAACATAATGTTGAATTGTGCCAGTACAGTCCTGGATAAATTTATCAATAATTGCTGAGCTGAATTGGATACATATCTAGTGTGGAAAACAGCATCAGATGAACCATGGCCAAATTTTACATCCCACCCACAGGTGGGAAAACAGAAAGGTGAATGCATAAATTAGAACACCATGCCATCAGCGACATATCCACCATTGGTCTGTCCACCTCCAGCTCAACATGATTTTATGGACAGCAGGGGGTTGGATCGCATGTAGAATTGGTATTGCGTTTAATGGTACAGATTCAGAGCAGTTCAAAATTGGACATCCATGACACACTTTGGGCCCAGAAAGTAGAACTGTGTCCAATCACAATCTGTAACCTCATTGTTTGGTATAAGCCTCACTCTATCATTATCCTTAAGCCAGGGGACCAATCCTGGTTCAATGATGGGATAGGAATGCAAACCAGGAGCAGTATCAAACATATCTCAAACTCTGGTGTCAAACTGGTTAAGCTGCATCTCGGGTCTACATACATGTTATACAGCAGAAGGAGATAAACAATCCCACAGCAAATTAATAGAACATAGAACATAGAACACTACAGCACAAACAGGCCCTTCGGCCCACGAGTTGCGCCGATCACATCAACACCTACCAACCTACAGACCTATCTATAACCCTCAATCTCATTAAACCCCATATACTCATCCAGAAGTCTTTTAAAAGACCCCAGCGAGTTCGCCTCCACCACCACTGACGGCAGCCGATTCCATTCACTCACCACCCTCTGAGTGAAAAACTTACCCCTAACATCACTTCTGAATTTCCCTCCTTGCACCTTAAATCTGTGTCCTCTCGTAGCAACCATTTCAACCCGGGGAAATAGCCTCTGAGAGTCCACCCTATCTATTCCTCTCAACATTTTGTAAACTTCTATCAGGTCGCCTCTCAACCTTCGTCTCTCCAGGGAAAAGAGTCCCAGCTCCCTCAACCTAACTTCATAAGGCATGCCTCCCAGTCCAGGCAACATCCTTGTAAATCTCCTCTGTACCCTCTCAATAGCTTCTACATCTTTCCTATAGTGAGGCGACCAGAACTGCGCACAATACTCTAAATGAGGCCTGACAAAGGTCTTATAAAGTTGCAGCATTACCTCCCGACTCCTAAACTCAAACCCTCGATTAATGAAGGCCAGTACACCATACGCCTTCTTGACCACCTCCTCCACCTGCGAGGCCGATTTAAGAGTCCTGTGGACCCGGACCCCTAGATCCTTCTGCTCTTCAACACTACTCAGACTTCTGCCCTTGATAGTGTACTCGTTCATCCCGTTGGTTCTGCCAAAATGGACGACTACACATTTATCCGCGTTGAAGTCCATCTGCCACTTCTCCGCCCAGTCCTGCATCCTATCTATGTCCTGCTGCAACTTTTGCCATCCTTCCAGACCATCCACAACACCACCGACCTTAGTGTCATCAGCGAACTTACTTACCCATCCCTCCACTTCCTCATCCAGGTCATCTATGAAAATGACAAACAACAAGGGTCCCAGAACAGATCCTTGAGGCACTCCGCTGGTGACTGACCTCCATTCAGAAAAAGCCCCATTCACAACCACTCTCTGCCTTCTGCAGGCAAGCCAATTCTGGATCCACAAGGCCAAAGGCCCTTGGATCCCATGCCCTCTCACCTTCTCATGGGGGACCTTATCTTGCATGGGGGACCTTATCAAACGCCTTGCTGAAGTCCATGTACACTACGTCCATGGCACTTCCTTCATCAATGTGTTCAGTCACATTATCGAAGAACTGTTGTTCCTCTTCCCATACCTAGTGGTGCAGGAGGCAGACTTTCACCATAGCGAGGTTTGCCTGGGACAGGTTGCTAGTCTGTTGCCAGAGGCTTATAGCTTGATGAGCGCCATTCCTTATCAAGCATGACCACTCTTACCACCTGCTCTCTTGTTGTGTATTGAAAGGATTTTGTAGGTTAATACACAACCCATTTGGCTGTATTATGACGCACCTTCCTTGGCCATCAAGTCCTGCAGTAGGAGCTTCTGGATCAGAGGCAGCACCACTACTCACTGTGCCATAAGACCTCCCCTCCACAAATCAAATCTCTTCAATCCTACCACATCTAATTGTAAATGATAGAGAAACTCAAATAACCAATGGGAAGAAGAGGCTCCATGAACATCCCCATCTTGCATGATATGAGTGTAAATCACATGTGCATGCTCCTCCTGCCAGATGTGGGAGATTAGAGAGCTTTCTAGCACCCCTGACGGCTACGTCTATGGGAAGTGTGACCAGCTGCAGCTCTTTATAGTCTGTGCAGTTCACTTGTGGCCGTAGCTGGACACCGTGAAACATATAGGAGGCTGAGAGTATGGTAGACACTAGCTTCAAGGAGGTGGTCACATCACAGGTCCAGAGAGGTAGATTGGTGACCGCCAGAACAGGCAGGCAGGTCAGGCAGGGGTCTCCTGTGGTTATTCTCCCCTCAAACAAGGTATATTGTTTTGAACACTGTTGCAGGGGATAGCCTCTCAGGGAAGATACCAACAGCAGGCAGGCCTATGCACCACAACTGATTCTGCTGTGCAGCAGGGTCGGGTTAAATCAAAGCGAGTGTTAAGGAGACTCAATAGTCAGGGGCACAGGCAGGCATTTCTGTGACCACAAACAAGACTCTCGGATGGTGTGTTACCTCTCTGGTGCCAGGATCCTAGACATCTCTGAGCAGATACAGGACGTCCTGAAATGGTAGGGTAAACAGACAGCTGTCATTGTCCACAATGACATCAGCAAGAAGAGGGAAGAAATCCTGCAAAGACAATTCAGGGATTTAGGCAGGGAGCTAAAAAGCAGGACCTCTAGGGTAGTAATCCCAGGATTACTCCCCGTGCTGGTGTGATTTTTACTGTAAAAGGCAGCACCCTTAGGAACATTAACATACAGAGGTCTCGGGGCGTGGAGGTCCACAGTTTCCTAAAAGTGGTAACACAGGTGGAAAAGGTGATGGAGGAGGAATATGGTATGCTTGCTTTTATCGACAAGGGCATTGAGTACAAGACTTGGGAAATCATGTTGCAGCTGTATAAAATCTTGGTTAGACTGCATTTGGACTATTGTGTGTATTCTGGTCACCACATTACCAGAAGGATGTGGAAGATTTGGAGAGAGTGCAAAGAAGGTTCAGCAGGATGTTGCCTGGTCTCGAGGATGTTGGCTATGAGGAGTGGTTGAATAAACTAAAATTGTTTTTACTGGAAAAATGGAGACTGAGGGAAGACCTAATAGAGGTCTACAAAATTATGAGAGGCATAGACAGCATGGAGATTCAGAGGCTTTCTCCAAGGGTGGAAGTGTCAATAACAAGGGGACACAGGTTCAAGGTGAGAGGGGAAAGTTTAAGAGAGATGTGCAAGAGAAATTTTTCACACGGAGGATGGTGGGCGCCTGGAATGTGATGCCAGAGAAGGTGGTGGAAGCAGGCACATTAGCAATATTTAAGAGGCATCTGGATGGGTACGTGAATAAGGAAGGAATGGAGGGATGTGGATCAAATAAGGGCAGAAGATTTTTGTTTAGTTTAGTTAGGGCATCATGATTGGCAAAGGTTCGGAGGGCCAAAGGGCCTGTTCTTGTGCTGTATTTTTCTTGTTCTTTGTTCTTGATTTAAGTGGCAGACTGGAACACTTACATCCAGTTTCAGCCAGGGTGTCAAGTGAATGATCCATCTTGGCCTCCTCGGTCTTTAGCCAATTCAATTTGTTCTGAGAATCAACTAAGTGCACTGGATATGACAAAAGCTATGGACTATGAGAATACCTTAACTGTAGCACGTAAGACTGGAACCCCTCCTGGCGGCCAGTAATTGGTTAATTGTCACCAGAACATAAGAACATAAGACATAGGAGCAGGAGTAGGCCATCTAGCCCTTCGAGCCTGCCCCGCCATTCAATAAGATCATGGCTGATCTGTCGTGGCTCAGTTCCACGTTCCCGCCCTCTCCCCATAACCCTTAATCCCCTCGCTTATCAAAAACCCATCAACCCGCGTCTTAAAAATATTTAGCGAGGCAGCCTCCACCACTTCAACGGGCAGAGAATTCCAGAGATTCACTACCCGTTGAGTGAAGAAGTTCCTCCTCAACTCCGTTCTAAACTGCGCCCCCCCCCAACCCCCCCCAATTATTTTGAGGCTGTGCCCTCTAGTTCTGTTTTCCTTTTTAAGTGGGAAGAATCTCTCTACCTCTACCCTATCTAGCCCCTTCATTATCTTGTAAGTCTCTATAAGATCCCCCCTCAGCCTTCTAAACTCTAACAAGTACAGGCCCAGTCTATTCAATCTCTCTTCATAAGCCAACCCCCTCATCTCCAGTATCAGCCTGGTGAACCTTCTCTGTACTCCCTCCAAGGCCAATGTTTTACAGGTCATGTCATACAGCAGATGACAATGGAGAGGGGCCGGAAAAACCAGGCTAGCCATCTCCAGACTGATTCCCACCCACAAAAATGTTACATTTCATTTGGCCCGATATTTATTTTCCTCCAGATATTCAGAGGTTTTGCTTTGTTAGGATTAACCAAGTTCCTGAAGTCAAGAAGTACTGATGTCCAACTCCTTTTTTGGACATTTCTCTGTATTTCTCATAGAATGTGAAAAAATTTTGATAAGCAAACCTCCTAGTTCGTGATTTAGTTTTTTCCCTATTATTTGTATACATGTAAATATTTGCAAGTTACATTGCCATCCAGAATCAGCTTAGACATCACTTAGACCAGAGGAAGCAAAGCCAAATTTTGGAATGCAACACCACAAGCCACAATCTGTGTGATACACTGGGCCCTTAGAGACACTAAATTGAAATATTCAGGCTTCCCATTGTTTACAGCATTATCTGTTCACAGACTGGAGTGCCTGGAGAGAAGCAGAGAAAAGTCAAAAGAGAGCACGCTGAGAAAGAATTCAACCTAGCCTTCTGAGTGCTCCCACTATTTTCTGGGTTAGATCTCCAACATTTGCGTTAATTTTCCCTTTGTTAATTTATCAGAAGTGTTTTGCTCTGACAGGTCTATGTAATTTTATCCAGACTATGCTTGTACTAAGCATTTCACAAGTTAATGTTCAGGCATTGCCAACTTATACCTTCAACGAATTGAATAACCCTTCATTAAAGAAAGTCAAGATGTTACATTATTGAATCAGTTAACAAATTAATCGTCAGTATATTCATCTTGCTTTGTGCTTCACCCTATGTTTCACTTGCTGACATCTGGCTTAATTGTGACCTACTGGCTGCTTGGGTAAAACACTTCACAATTTCAATGGCATTTCTTCAAATTATTCCTGATTAGTTACTTGCAGAAACACAATTATGACAATGAATTATTTCATGCTAATCATCATTACAGATTTATTAATTGTCCCTACTCAAAAGCTTCATCCTATTTTCTTCCTGATTTAAGGCTCTTAATCACTTGACTGCCCATACTCTCGCTTCTCCAGACTGAGGGTTATAGCTTTTCACATCTGTGACATTACTGTACTTTTACAAAAGCCTTTTTTAAAATCCTGATTTCTGCAGCTCTCACAGCTTCAGTGATGTTATTGACTGTAAATATCCTTTTATGGCTACTTAAGTGACTTAAATGGGGTTGTTTGTGTTTGGTCTGGGATTAGTTTTATGATGCTGTATTGTTAGGAGGATAGTTATTTGTTTTTGGGCAGTTCTTTTTTATTTTCAGTTTCTAGAAGGGACAGCAAGCTAAAAAAAAAGTGTTTTCCCTCTCTCCCTGTTGATTTGGAAATTCTGCTGGTGATCTTAAAGCAAGATTTTGCCTTCAAATAATCTGCTATTAATAGTTTGCCAAAAGTCCCTGATGTTCTTTCTGGGAAGCTGTTCTGACTTCAACCTGTTCTGAGTATATCAAGACTGAGAGTTTTTAATTCTCCAACCAAAGGACTCAATTTCCAGTATCACGTGAGCATTAGTCTGTGCTGTGTTAAATCTGTGAAAAGGAGTTTTTTTCTGTATGGAATTGGTTTGATTGGACATTGTAGATATCTTTGTTAAGGGTGATACATTATCATGATAAAAGCTCTTGCCAATTTTTTTACTATACATGTTAACTGTATTCTTAAATAAACTTTGTCACTTGAATCACACTTGAAGCGAAACATCTCATGCTTATCCTAACCAACTTCAAGCTGCAAAATTTATGATTCAGGCCGGCTCCATAAAACATTTTGAACCATAACACATCCTGCCCATCCACAAGAGACCACATGCCTTTATTTTCAAATCCTTGCTTTACAGAGAGCTGATTATGTAGTATTTAACATAAGTAATATATAGTTGTTTACAATCAAAGAAATAACATAACTTCTTTTAGATTAAAATTAATTGAGTTGTAGCTGCATTCATTCCATGAAACACTTCAGTTAAATAAACGTAGCATAGTTGTTTCTTTGGTCAAACTAAATATTCTGCGAACCACTGACTAGGTTCATTGTTGTGATCCTAGAACCAATCGCTTTATATCTTGTTTACTAGCAGAAATTCATACAGTTCTCTATTTAATTTGCATTCTGTTCCCCAATCCACGTTATTAATCTGTACTACATTTCTATCACCTTGTTCCTAAACATTATGCCAACAATTTTTATTTTCCTTTGGCAATATTCTTAACTCTAATCTGTGCTCATTAGTCTTTGAATCTTATACCTGGCAAGAAATTTTCTTGAAGCAAGACCTTCATGTTCACTCGGCAGTACTTGAATTGCAAGCAATAAAGGAACCAACTTCACAAAGTAAATCAAAGAAAAATTTTAATAAACTTCAATATATCACCAACTGGGACACAAATACTCCCCACAAGCCCCATCTGCTTTTTCTTTTTACTGGGTCAGCAGACCACCACATTATTTTGCCATTGGTTACATTGTCAACCTAGTCAGCTGACCCTCACAGCACATTACCATTGGTTACATGAAAACAAATTCCAATGTTATCATTGGTTATATTATAATACTTCATACCAATGTATTTTTAAAGATAAATCGGCAGATAAATGGCAGATGGAATTTAATCTTGATAAATGTGAGGTGATGCATTTTGGGAGAAATAATGTAGGGGGGAGTTATATGATAAAGGGTAGACCTATAAGAGCATAGAAACGCAGAGGGACCTGGGGGTGCAAGTGCACGAGTCTTTGAAGGTGGCAGTACAAGTGGAGAAGGTTGTGAAGAAAGCTTATGGTATGTTAGCCTTTATAGGAAGGGGTATAGAGTACAAGAGCTGGAGTCTAATGTTGCAGTTGTATAGAACGTTGGTTAGGCTGCATTTGGAGTACCGCGTCCAGTTCTGATCACCTTACTACCGGAAGGATGAGGAGACTCTGGAGAGAGTGCTGAGGAGGTTTACCAGGATGCTGCCTGGTATGGAAGGACTGGGTTATGAGGAAAGATTGGGCAAATTGGGGCTGTTTTCCCTAGAAAGATGGAGACTGAGGGGAGATCTAATAGAAGTATATAAGATTATGAAGGGTATAGATAAACTGTGGTAAGCTTTTTCCTAGATTGGAAACGTACATTACGAGGGGCCATGGGCTTAGGGTGAGGGCGGCGAGGTATAATTCGGATATTAGAGGGAGGTTTTTCACACAGAGGGTAGTGGGGGTATGGAATGCTCTGCCAAGCAAGGTGGTGGAGGCAGGTACGCTAGAGTTGTTTAAGAATTACTTAGATAGGCACATGAGCGGGATGGAGATGGAGGGATATAGGAGACTGTTTTAAATAAGGTTCAGGAGCCGTGGGACGTCCCTGGGAATCAATTGATTCCTATGGACCTTCCAACATATTTTCTGGCTCACTTGTTTTACTTTCGAGCTTCTGGGGATTCCCTTGAATGTTTGTATAAGGATGTGCACGTTATTGGTGTTTTTCTCTTTTAATCCACAGGTGCTTCAGTCCGCCTTGTTGTCCAACACGGGGCATACACGCAATGGGTCGTACAAGAGCTGTTCTTGGATGTTTCAAGAGTAGCCTAGTACTTCACGTCGTTAGTGTACGCTTAAACTGGACCAGATGCTGGGCCACACGGCAGCTCAGTGACTGTCACTGTTTGCTGTGCAGGTACATGAATTTGAGCCAGTGTCTGCGGGAGTTTGCACATTCTCCCCGTGCTTGTGTGGGTTTTCTCTGGGTGCTCTGGTTTCCTCCCACAACCCAAAGATGTGCTCTTAGGCTGATTGGTGTAACAAATTGTCCCTAAGTTAGTCTTCCCTCAATGTGGAATGCCATAAGCGTAGACAAGGGTCATGGGTGGAGAGGGGACTCAATGTTAAAATGGCGGCGCGGGCTCGTTGGGCCAAAGGGCCTGTTTCCTGTGCTGTGTTGTTCTTTGCTGTTTGTTCTTCGTTCCATTAACCCATCATCATTTTCCTCCTCTTCATTTAGTGAAGACACACATAGATAAACTTTTCTTCTAACTCAACATTTTAAGTTCAGGAATAAGTCACCTCTCTGCTCAGTGATTCACACTATTCAAATGACCAAAAAGCGTGTTTTCTCAACTCTCAATTGGCCAATGCTCCGTAGGAGATCAAACATTGTACTTCAAATAAACTGCAAAACTGTTCTTGAAACACAGCATCACTGACAGGAATGATTTGGGAGGAGCTTGCTACTAATTGTTTAGAATGGCAACAACATTTCTATCAAGCCGCTTCATACTTTGAGTCGCAATGTATTAATATGTTCAAACAGTGGTAGAGAAGAAAACAAATATCTTCGTTTGGATCCCATTACCTTGTGGGACACCCTGACCCATGTGCCCAAAGATCAGCTGGTTGAGAATGGACCTGCTTGGCCACATGAAGATCCATGGCAACCCTGAGTACAAAAGAACAAAGAACAAAGAACAACCCAGCACGGGAAACAGGCCATTCGGCCCAACAAGCCCGCGCCGCCGCATCACCCTACACCTATTCTACCCTGCGTATCTACAAATAGAACCCCTGACTTAGCCAGATTCAGGGGAGAATAGTGTCAATCTGGTAAAACCAATCAGCCTAAGAGCACATCTTTGGGGTGTGGGAGGAAACCGGAGCGCCCGGAGGAAACCCATGCAACCACAGGGAGAATGCACAAACTCCCACAGACACAGGCCCAAATCCATGTATCTGCACAGCTAGCAGTGCTAGTCACCGAGCTATTGCGGCGCCCGTCTACCGGTCCAGGATCAAGCACACACACCGACACGAAGTACTAGGCCACTCCCGGAACCTCCAGGAGCAGCCCACGCACGACCCACCGTGTGCATGCCCCTCGTTTGACAACGAGGTGGACCTCCACCTGCGGAGTGAAAAGACAAAAACGTTAATCACAAGCCTGCCTTTCCGGTGTCTCCCGAGGTTCTAACCCTTATTCAATAACCCCTACCATAACCCTCCATCCTCGTTTCACTCATGTGCCTATCTAACTGAACCTTAAACGAGTCCAACGTTCCTGCCTCCACCACCCCACTCGGTAGCGCGTTCCATACCCCCACTACTCTCTGCGTAAAGAACCTTCCTCTCATATCCAAATTATACCTCTCCCCCCTCACCCTTAAATCATGTCCTCTTGTATTCGTAACCAATCTAGGGAGCAGTCTCTCACTATTGACCCTGTCTATTCCCTTCAGTATCTTATATACCTCTATCATGTCACCCCTCAATCTCTGTCTTTCCAAAGAGAACAGTCCCAGTTTCTCCAATCTTTCCTCGTAACCCAACCCCTCCATGCCAGGCAACATCCTGGTAAACCTCCTCTGCACCCTTTCCAGAGCCTCCACGTCCTTCCGGTAGTAAGGTGACCAGAACTGGACGCAGTACTCCAAATGCGGTCTAACCAACGTTCTATACAACTGAAGCATTAGACGGCAGCTTTTAAACTCTATACCTCTTCCTATAAAGGCTAGCATTCCATAAGCCTTCCTGACAACATTCTCCACTTGTGTCACAACCTTCATGGATTTGTGAACCTGCACTCCCAGGTCCCTCTGTGTTTCTATACTCCTAATTTGTCTACCTTTAATCACATAGCTCCTCTCTGCATTATTCCTTCCAAAATGCATCACCTCGCATTTGTCAGGATTAAATTCCATCTGCCACCTATCTGCCCAATGCACCAACCTATCTATATCCTGTTGTATCACCTGACAATCCACTTCAGTACCCACCAACCCTGCCATCTTGGTGTCATCAGCAAACTTGCTGATCACACCACCTATGCTCTCTTCCAAGTCATTTATGTAGACTACAAAGAGGAGAGGTCCCAGTACCGAGCCCTGCGGCACACCACTGGTCACTGGCCTCCAGCTGGACAAAGTCCCCTCCACAACTACCCTCTGTCTCCTATTGCCCAGCCAGTTCTCAATCCACCTAGCTACCTGACCCCGTATCCCATGCGCCTTAACCTTTTCTACCAGAGTAAATGCTATTTTCAAATCAAGGGTTAGCCAACAATGGGTCTATGTCTGTGTTTGTAATGATGTGGATATGCCAGTGTTGGACTGGGGTAAACACAGTAAGAAGTCTCACTACACCAGGTTAAAGTCCAACCGCCACTAGCTTTTGGAGCGTTTGCTGCCCCTTCATCAGGTGAGTGGGAGTTCTATTCACAAACAGAGCATATAAAGGCACAAACTCAATTTACAAAATAATGATTGAAATGCGAGTCTTTACAGGTAATCAAGTCTTAAAGGTACAGACAACATGAGTGGTGACAGAGTTAAGCACAGGTTAAAGAGATGTGTATTGTCTCCAGACAGGACAGTTAATGAGATTTTGCAAGTCCAGGTAAGTTGTAGGGGTTACAGATAGTGTGACATGAACACAAGATCCCGGTTGAGACCTTCTTCATGTGTGCAGAACTTGGCTATCAGTTTCTGCTCAGCAACTCTGCACTGTTGTGTGTCATGAAGGCTGCCTTGGGGAACACATACCCAAAGATCAGAGGCTGAATGCCCATGACCGCTGAAGTGTTCCCCAACAGGAAGAGAACAATCTTGTCTGGTGATTGTCGAGCGATGCTCATTCATCTGTTGCCGTAGCATCTGCATGGTCTCCCCAATGTACCATGCCTTGGGACATCCTTTCCTGCAGCGTATCAGGTAGACAATGTTGGCCGGGTCGCAAGAGTATGTACCGTGTAACTAGTGGATGGTTTTCAGTGAGATGATGGCATCCATATCAATGATCCGGCAAGTCTTGCAGAGGTTGCTGTGGCAAGGTTGTGTGGTGTCGTGGTCACTGTTTTCCTGAAGGCTAGGTAGTTTGCAGCAGACAATGGTCTGTTTGAGGTTGTGCGGTTGTTTAAAGACAAGAAGTCAGGGTGTAGGGATGGCCTTGGCGAGGTGTTCGTCTTCATCAATGACATGTTGAAGGCTCAGGAGAAGATGTCATAGCTTTTCTCCTCCGGAGAAGTACTGGAAGACGAAGGGTACTCTGTCCGCCATGTCCCGTATTTGTCTTCTGAGGAGGTCAGTACGGTTTTTCGCTGTGGTGCATTGGAACTGTCGATCGATGAGTCGAGCACCGTATCCTGTTCTTATGAGGGCATCTTTCAGCATCTGGAGATGTATGTTGCGATCCTCCTCATCTGAGCAGATCCTGTGTAGACTAAACCTGGTGTTGTGAGACTTTTACTGTGTCAGATCCTGTGTATACAGAGGACTTGTCTATAGGAGATGGCTTCTTTAACGTGTTTAGGGTGGAAGCTGGAGAAATGGAGCATCGTGAGGTTATCTGTGGGTTTACGGTACAGTGAAGTGCTGAGGTGACCATCCTTAATGGAGATGCTTGTGTCCAAGAATGCAACCAATTCGGAGAGTAGTCCACAGTGAGTCTGATGGTGGGATGGAACTTGTTGACATCATCACATAATTGTTTCAGTGATTGTTCACCATGAGTCCAAAGGAAGAAAATGTCATCGATGCATCTAGTGTATAGCATCGATTGAAGTTCCTGTGCAGTGAAGAAGTCTTGTTCGAACCTCTGCATGAAAATGTTGGTATATTGAGGTATGAATTTGCCCCCCATGGCTATTCCATGTGTCTGGATGAAGAACTGGTTATTGAAGGTGAAGACATTGTGGTCCAGGATGAAGCAGATGAGTTGCAAAATTGCATCTGGAAACTGGCAGTTGTCAGCATTGAGGGCTGAGGCAGTTACAGCAATGCCATCATCGTGGGGGATGCTGGTGTAGAGCGCTGAGACGTCCAATGTGACGCTGAGTTCAACTGCTCCATGTGTGCTGAGTTTCTGTAGGAAGTCCGTAGTGTCGCGACAAAAGCTGGGGGTACTTCGTACAATGGGTTTCAGGATACACTCGACGTAGCCGGAGAGGTTCTCGCACAGCGTCCCATTGCCTGATACGATGGGATGGTTGAGTGTGTTTGCCTTGTGTATCTTTGGGAGGCAGTAGAGATCTCCAATGCGGGGAGTACGTGGGATGAGAACATGGAGGGTGCTCTGAAGGTTTGGATTAAAGGTCTTGATCAGAGTGTTGAGATGACGGGTTGGATCTGCAGCTAACTGTCTGTAGTGTTCCTCATTGTTCAGTTGTCAGTACACTTCTTTGCAGTAACCTGTTCTGTTCAGTATGACAGTGGCTCCTCCTTTGTCTGCTGGTTTGATGACAATGATGCAGTTGGTCTTGACAGCATGGATGGCATTGCGTTGTGCTTGGGTGACATTCGAGACTGTCTTGTGAGTGCTTCCAGCTTCCACTCTAAACACGTTAAAGAAGCCATACCCTATGGACAAGCCCTCCGTATACACAGTACCTGCTCAAATGAGGAGGATTGCAACAGACATCTCCAGACGCTGAAAGATGCCCTCATAAGAACAGGATATGGCGCTGAACTCATCGATCGACAGTTCTGATGTGCCATGGCGAAAAACTGCACCGACCTCCTCAGAAGACAAATACGGGACATGTGGACAGAGTACCCTTCATCGTCCAGTACTTCCCCAGAGCTGAGAAGTTATGACATCTTCTCCAGAGCCTTCAGCATGTCATTGATGAAGACTAACATTTTGCCAAGGCCATCCTCACACCCCCAATTTTTGCCTTCAAACAACTGCACAACCTCAAACAAACCATTGTCCACTGCAAACTACCCAGCCTTCAGGAGAACAGTGACCACGACACCACACAACCCTGCCACTGCAACCACTGCAAAACATACCGGATCATCGACACGGATGCCATAATCTCACGTGAGAACACCATCTACCAGGTACACAGTACATACTCTTGCAACTTGGCCAACGTTGTCTACCTGATACGCTGCAGGAAAGGATGTCCCAAGGCATGGTACATTGGGGAGACCATGCAGACGCTATGACAACAGATGAATGAACACCGTTTGACAATCACCAGGCAAGACCGTTCTCTTCTTGTTGGAGGACACTTCAGCAATCATGGGCATTCGGCCTCTGATCTTTGGGTAAATGTTCTCCAAGGCAGCCTTCACGACAAACAACAGGGCAGATTCGCTGAGCAGAGACTGATAGCCAAGTTCTGCACACATGAGGATGGCCTCAACCGGGATGTTGGGTTCATGTCACAATATCTGTAACCCCATGACTTGCCTGGACTTGCAAAATCTCACTAACTGTTCTGTCTGAAGACAATACACATCTTTTTAACCTGTGCTTAACACTCTCTCCACTCACGTTGTCTGTAACTTTAAGACTTGATTACCTGTAAAGACTCGCATTCCAATCATTATTTTGTAAATTGAGTTTGTGTCTTTATATGCCCTGTTTGTGAATAGAACTCCCACTCACTTGATGAAGGGACAGCAAGTGCTCCGAAAGCTAGTGGCTTTTGCTACCAAATAAACCTGTTGGACTTTAACCTAGTGTAGTGAGATTTCTTACTATGTTTGTAATGTCCAGGACTCCAAATGCTTTTTTAATTGCTTTCTCAACCTGCCCTGCCAACATCAACACTTTGGACACGTACAACCCAGATCTCTTTGTTCTTGCACTCCCTTTGGACTACCCTTTAACTTCCTGCCAAAAAGCATCAGACTGTTCCTTTTACTCAGTTTTAAGTTGGTAGCATTGACTATCATGTAGCAAAGGAACTTTAGGGTGTTTTTGCTAAACTACCCACACAGATGACAGTGTATTGACCCAAAGTGGGTGGGGGATGGCATGAGAGTGGAGTGGGGGAAGGGGATCATACAAAATGCTCAAAGTCAGCTGCAGAATATACCTTTGAGTACAACACCACAACATAAAAAGCGAGAGTTACGGAAGAAATAGGAGCAGGAGTAGGCCATCTAGCCCCTCAAGCCTGCCCCGCCATTCAATAAGATCATGGCTGATCTGAAGTGGCTCAGTTCCACTTTCCCGCTTTCTCCCCATAACCCTTAATCCCCTTGCCTACCAAAAACCTATCTAGCCGTGTCTTAAATATATTTAGCAAGGTAGCCTCCACCACTTCAATTGGCAGAGAATTCCAGAGATTCACAACCCTTTGAGTGAAGAAGTTCCTCCTCAACTCCGTTCTAAACTGCCCCCCCTTATCTTGAGGCTGTGCCCTCTAGTCCTGCTGTCCTTTCTGAGCAGGAAGAATCTCTCTACCTCTACCCTATCCATCCCCTTCATCATCTTATACGTCTCTATAAGATCTCCCCTCATCCTTCTAAACTCCAACGAGTACAAGCCCAGTCTATCCAGCCTCTCCTCATAGCTCAACCCCCTCAGCTCCAGTATCAGCCTAGTAAACCTCCTCTGCACTCCCTCCAAGGCCAAAATATCCTTGCACACAGTACTCCAGCTGCAGCCAGACCTCCCTACTTTTATATCCAATCCCCCTTGCTATGAAGACCAGCATCCCATTTGCCTTCCTGATCACCTGCTGCACCTGTAGGCTGGGTTTTTGCGACTCATGCACAAGGACCCCAAGCTTTTCACCTTTTAAATAGTAGTCCCTCCTACTATTATTCCTACCAAAGTGGATAACCTTACACTTGCTAACATTGTATTCCATCTGCCAGGTCCTCGCCCACTCGCTCAGCCTACCTAGATCCCTCTGCAGACTTTCTACACCCTCCGCACAATTTGCTTTTCCACTTATCTTTGTGTCATCAGCAAATTTTGACACCCTACACTCAGCTCCCTCCTCCAGATCATCTATATAAATGGTAAATAGCTGAGGCCCCAGCACTGATCCCTGGGGCACTCCACTAGTCACCAACTGCCAATCTGAATAGCACCCATTGATAACTACTCTCTGCCTCCTATTAGACAGCCAAACCTCTATCCACGCTAACACCTTACCCCCAACTCCATGCCCCCTAACCTCTGTAATAACCTTTTGTGCAGCACCTTATCAAACGCCTTCTGAAAATCGAGAAACACCACATCCACCGGTTCCCCTCCGTCCACCGCACTAGTCACATCCTCATAGAGAGTTGCTTTAGTAACTTTTGAGCAATTCTAAACAAAAAGTAGACATTTGTGATCTGTTCAGACAACGATTCCTTCTAGATGCACTGACTCTAGCACTCCTGTTTTATATGGCAGGAAGTCAATTCAAGATTAGTATTAGTTAGATTTGTGTTGGACAGGGTCATCCTACCACTTCCCTAGGATCACCATTCTGGAGGTAGCTGCTACTTCAACTGAATTATTTGCTGGAATGCAAAAAGGGCAGAATTGTGCTTTGGTTGAGTCCTGTCCCATTTTTCTGCCCTCCGCTGCCAGGAATCTGTTATATTTATACAATTCCAACCACCTTGATTCTGAGTGAATAACCTAACCATTTCCCATAAACCTGCATATTCACACTGAAACCACCAGAGGTCAGCAGTGCAGCGCTATATAATATCAGACTATACGACAGATTCGTTCTTCAATGTTTAAATGTTCTGATTAAGATTGCCACTGTAATGGTGTTGATATATTAACACGTCAGCTGAGAAGCACTTTATATTAAGCATCTGTTATTCAATGCAATTCAATCCAAAATAATAACCTTCTCAATGGAGCATCAAAATAGAGATATCTTAAGATACGAATTGGGTAATGTGGAAACGGACCACTCCAACAGGGAAAAACTAATGTTCAATATTAAGAACATGCAACCTTCAGGTCATCTTTTTATCAGTAACTGACCCCTTAGGCTGATTTACTGTCGTCAGCTGATTGAAGAACGATGAGGATGTGGGTGGCTGTACTTTAGCCATGGATCTTTATGTAACTGAACAGGCCAAATCCCAAACCCACAGTTCTTTTAGGCACATGAGGCAGGACATCACATGTTATAGAGTGCAGGAATTCCTTCCTTTATTTTCCTTCTGTCAGTCTGCCCCTTGATTTACCATCCTCCCCTTGTCAGCTGGAGCCTTCTTTTGGGCCAGAAAGGGACAAGTTTAATTGGCTTTACCAGGTAGCATTGTCCAGGAATTAGCTAGCCCCAAATAGTGCGTCAATATTGCCCTCTGGTCTGGCTGAAGAAACACCTTCGCTCCTAGAATTATAGTTCACCGGGTGAGATGCCTGAGGAAGAAGGTCAATAATGCAGACATAACCCTTGACAGCACACCCAACTTGTGATTGGGATTTTTGTACCAAAATGGCACAGATACACAGGTCTTCAAAGATAGAGGACAGGGGAATATAGTTGTAAAAAGGGAAGATGCAATTTCTAGATTTTCTGGCCCCACCTGCCCTGTGCTGGAAATTCCCACTCCAGGCCAATGGAACTTTCAATGGTCCATTAAATTGTCCATCCTGAGGATTCCCACAGCAGGCAGAATTGGAAAATTTACTCGCAGAAGTGCTGGCGAATGAGTACAAAGCATTGTTTAAGACATTGTGTCAGGTAGCAGTTCAAGCTGCTATGTTACAGAAAGGATTTAGAGTCACCAAAAGGGTGCAGTATAGGATGGCATTGAGGATGACAGAAGGTTGTTATGATGAGAAAGTGGGAATGCATCTCGATATGTAATTTTTGAAGAAAAAAAGTTAAAATGTATAAAAATGAAAAGAACAGAGAAATAGACTAGACAGCTTGAATTACTTACAAACAATGATATAAATCAAATGGTCTCTTACTGTGGCAACATTTATATTGTCTAGAATTGACTAATGTTCAGCTTGCTGGCCCCCCATGTACTACAATCTGTAAATCTGTCCATCCAAAACTATGCTGCCCTTACCCTAATTCACACAAAGTCACACTCACTCATTGCTCCTGTTCTCACTGACCCACATTGGCTCCTTATGAAGCAAAGCCTTGATATTAAAATTCTTACCCTCACTTTTAAAACTTTCCATGGCCCTTCCCTATCTCTGTGATCTCTTCTCGTCCTACAACCCCACAATATCTGTAAATCTGTAATTCTCTAATTCTAGACTCTTGAGCAGCCCTGATATTAATTGCTCCACTCACTGGTGAGTGTGCCTTCAGCTACTGAAGTCCTGAACTCTGGAATTCCCTCCCTGAATTTCTTCACCTTTCCGTCTCTCTTTCCTCCTTTCAGGTATTCCTTACAACCAACTTGTCTGACCGAATTATTGGTCACCTGTCCTAATGTCACTTTACGTGGCTCCATGTGAAATAATGGGGGCAATTCTCCCATAGTGACTCGCAGCTTTTCTGACAGGTTGGGCTGGGAGATGCGGAGAACAGTGGAAGTCCAGACACGCTGGAAACTGCAAAGAGGGGTAAGTCATCTGAATTTTTAAAAATATATTTTAAATATGCTAAATATGAACTTGCCGGGTCCGATTGAATCTCCCACCCAGCTAGGAATATTTCATTCCAGCAGGGTTTAGAACAGCCGCCACATTTGGGGGCTAGTGGGAGACCCCGCTGGAATGAAGGGGGGGCAATTGGGGCCCTCTAGGGGGTTGGGTGGTAAGGGGGTGGTGCCCCCAGGCATGGATACCCTGGCATTGCCTAAGGGGCAAAGTGTCCATGTCCAGGGGGCACCTTGGCACTGCCCATTAGGCATCGGGCAATGCCAAGGGGGTGGGACCTACTGTGGGCGGGGCTTAGAGTCAATCGGTGGGGGTGGAGGGTCCTGCTGCCACTCTGCATAGCGATCGCTCTGGAATGGAGGGAGGGCAGTGATTGGGATGGGCGGGGGTGGGGTGGTCTGCCAGGGGGAGGGTCTGCCCCCTGGCGGATGGGGTCCTCCTGGGGTGAGGGCGGTGGGGGGATCGCCACTGCTGGGTGCAGGACATTGGGGCGCTCTGTGGCAGGGATGGCAGGGCTGGCCTGGGAATTGTTGTGGGGCTGCGATCGAGCTGTTGGGAGGTGGCGGGGGGTGGCGAGAGGGACAGCATTGCATTAGTCCTGGGCTGGCCAGCGATCGAACTGGCCAGCAAATGAAGAGTCTGACAGATAGGGGCCATTGCGCATGCTCAGAGTTCCAGGCCCCACCCTCCTGGGTTTTTAATGAGATTCACGATTGGGATCTCTGCAGTGCACAGTGTGCAGAGATTCGAGTGTGAAGTTGAACTGAGAAAACAGTCGTGATCTAGAACAGTTTTTCCACCAATTCTGCACTTTTGGGAGAATCGTCCCCAGTGTTTGTAAATGTCCCTGTGAAGCACCTAGGGGCATCTTACTATGTTAAAGACAGTATATAAATATAAGTTGTTATCACCATGTTGTTGTCAATACGATGGAAGCATGGCTCTGGCTTACTTAATTTATAAAATTTCATGACCTCCTGAACTTTGACAGGCTGTCATCTCGTTCTTACCTCACAATTGTACCTGTCAGTATCTTCCAGTACTGATATGGTCTACATATACAGATGGGGGGAGCATAACATTGGCCAGGCAGGTGCAAACATAAATACATGTATCTTGGGTACTCACATGCTACAAGCTGTCAGGCTTTTCAGCCTTGCTGCCAGATCTGGAGAGGAGGATGGAGAGGGAATATTGTTGCATCTCCCTCTCCTCAACCACTGCACACACCCTCCCCCCACCCGCCCCCCCGCACCTCCCCTCAGTGCTGAAAATTGGCTTCTGCTGAAAGGATTATTGAGAATCTGGCTAAATTTCACCCAGGGAACTGCTGAAACAGCCATCAAAAGTTGTCACCTTTCCACATGAAAGTTTAGATTGGTCATTACAACTTATTAAGATAAAAGTGAACTATCGCAGATGCTGGAATCTGAAACAAAAACAGAAAATGCGGAAAATCTCAGCAGGTCTGACAGCATCTGTGGAGACAGAATAGAGCCAATGTTTCAATGTTATCCAGACTTGAAACTTTGGCTCTATTGTCTCTCAACAGATGCTGTCAGACCAGCAGAGATTTTCCAGCATTTTTCAGTTTTATTTGGAAATCAAGTTGTTGTGTGAGAGAGCTTTTAATTTTAATGGTGGGCATTTACCTCAGTTAGCAAGGCTCATTATATTTAGGATCTTATTTCAGGATCAGGATCAAACTTCCTGGGCTCCAATCGCAAATTGTTGAAGTTATATAGTGTGTAATTTTGCGAGGGTGGTAGTTGGTGGAACTCATTGATTTGTTAGAACTATTCAGGATACGGCCAACTGTTAGCTTCTCCTGCAAAAAGCGCATCCTTTTGGGAAAAATTTCATTGTTGTTGTCTAATCATGTGTGTACTGAACCAGCAAAAACATGGATTGGATTGTCAAGGTGCAAAATTGGAGATAGCATTGTCTTGCTACCATTACCTGGTGTAGATGTTATGTAGTCATGTAGTTAGCTGCCAAGACTCAGCTGGCGAATGAATGATGAACAGTTATATGCTCATTATCCCATCCATGTGCAATCTAGCCACCCACCTATCAGGATATGCCCAGACAATGAACTCTTGGCCAAGTCCCTCGTATTTGCATAATGTCACAGCATAACAATGTGACCAAGAGGATGTGAAGCATTAAGGCTGTTAGTGGTCCCAGAGAACAGCATGCTACCTTGGAATGACAGCTGGCACACACACGACACCAAGCATTTGTGCAGAGCTATTCTCTCCACCACAGTTTTAATAGTAATCATTGATAAGTTAAAAATGATTAGTGCATGTAAGCAAACAAAAGTGAATGAGAACAACATAATCTAAGTTGCTCACGAGCCTTTTCACCTTACATTTTAATTCATAGAATGTCCATTGAATAGAATAGAACAGAATCCCTACAATTAAGAAGAAGGCCATTTAGCCCATTGGCTCTCCACCAACTCTCTGACAGTGTATTGTAACCAGGCCATTTCCCCCATCCCTATCCCTGTTTATTATGGCTAATCCATCTAACCTACACATCTTGAGACACTAAGAGGCAATATACCATGGCCAGTCCACCAAAGGTGCACATCTTTGGATTGTGGGAGGAAACCAGAGCATCTGGAGGAAACTCGCGCAGGCACAGGGAGAAAGTGCAAACTCCACACAGTCACCCAAGGCTGGAATTGAACTTGAGTCCATGGCACTGTGAGGCAGCAGTGTCAACCACTGTGCCATTATGCCACGCTTGTTTGACACAGAGTTGACATGGCAGAAGGGATGGATTTCATATGCTTCTCTGGTCAGGACCTTCAGATATTAGTGAAAGGTGAAGAGGAGAACATTAGTCCTTTACCCTGCTGGTTGTGTAATGCCTATGCAGCAACGAAGAGGCTTGAACACAAATTTTCTTTTGGGAGCAGAGCAAGAGACCACTGTTCATGGAGTCAGTGGCAAAAAAAGTTCAGTGAGCTGCTGTGTTACAACAAGGTGAGTAACATGGCTCATCCACACAGAACAACATGAACAGAGTCAAATCTACATGCTGTGGCTAAGGTGCAAGACCTGGCACATACTTCTGCCTCAGCTTGTATGTTTAAGCAGCTCATACAAGTGCACACAGATCACATGAATGAACAAGCACTGTGATGCATAGACTCTGTGAAGAGCAATATCCCTCCATGCACTAGATATCAAACTAACATAATTCATATTGTCATTTCAGACCAAATGGACAAAGAACATTAAAAAGCTGATTCAGACTGGGATGTGGGTTAGCCCGGCTGAGATGCATCCATCCTGTGGAACAGATGGCCATGGAGAATGCCAGGGTGCTTGATGAGTTGTCCGTTAGTGATGTTGAATTGTTGGAGGCAGGTGATAAAGACATTGTTGAAATCACTTTGGCACATGCTGTCACTTCACTGAGCACAATGTTGGCATAAGAGGGAGTGTAAGGACGGGGTTGCATCTGGGCAGTGTGAGCATGGTGAAACCCAATGCTGTGCTTCAGAGCCATGTTTCAGTATGAAAATGGTTCTACCTAAATAACTCCTTTTGTGTCTCACACAGGTCCCAGCTCTGCTCCATTATGAGACAGTTTCCAACACCACCACCCCACCCCCTCTTTGTTCCCAACCCCCAGTCCCCCCACCCAACCCCCAGTACCAGATTATTACTTAGGTATCAGATCTTACTAGCACACACGCCAGCTCAGATACTAGCATATCTCGGGGATGTAGTGCACATGTAGATGAAAGGGCACAGGATGAAAGTCACCGTATCAGTGTACAGGAGAAGCTGTCAGAGTCAATGATATCAGTGCATAATATCAGTGCAGTGCAAAGGAGCAAGGACAGTCATGATAATGCTCCGGTGGACAGGAACGTGGAGCTTTGGGAACCACCTTTTGAGGTCAGTATTTGGATAATCAGTTGCAGATGCATAGACATCCAGCAAAGTTCCCTGAGGCAGTGAAAACTTTTGGACTATGAATGGAGGAGCCAATGCTTTCAAGAAATCCACATTGTCCTCAGGGCTCAACCACATGACACTGGCCAATGCAGTGGAGAAATGCTTGCACTAACACTTGGAATGGATATATGAGCAACATATTGGCCTGGATAGGGTGAAAGCCTTCCTCAGTAGACTAAATAAGTGCACTCAGAGTATGAATGCTGACACCCAATATATGAGTGCTGTATGTCGTTAACAGAACAATCACACTGTTAAAACAGCAATTGCTAGAATACACAAGTGCTGGACACAAGCAACCAGCCCTATCAACCCCAGCTGAAGATCAATCAAGGCTGCATAGGTCACTGAGGAGGGTAAAGCATCAAGAGCTCATCAGCATCCCCATCTTCCTCCATCTCCCAAGTCCCTCCTTCAGAGCAGTCATCTGCCCCACATGTGTCAGTGACTACTGCTAACCAAGGAGGTAACTGAACAATGAGGCAGGACACCACAATCCTCAACACAATTTAGACAGAGAAATGAGCAGCCTGCCTCCATCTCCTCCAAGGTAATGCAGGGGCCGTTTCATAAGAGTGTGCTGAATGCACAGTACCATTTTGTTGACGGCACAAATGGATTCACCATAGTTGCACTTTATACACGGTATATATCACATCTGAGCACTTCATGAATATTTTTGTTTCTGCTTGTACATGATTCAATGTGTGTTTATATATTAGAGAGCTCAAAAAGAATGGTAAAATTATGAAGGCAGTTCTTATATGTGGCATGCTGAGATCCACCTCGATGTGTCAACAATAAGAGCAAAGATTTCAACTGATTTGTGATGCTTTGGAGGGTTTGTTCCTTCTCTGCTACATCATGTAAGATTCCAGTGTTCAACGATTCTAGCACTGAGATTTTCCTTATATCTTGCATTGTCCATCCAAGTTTGACTTTAAGGGAGACTTAGTCATCAGACTCCACAAACAGATGCTGGGAAGCTGGTACATCTCAAAGCATTCATCACTCAGCAATGTTACACATTGATCCAGGTGTAGGCAGCACATTGTCATATATTGTCCAGGTACTACCTGCTGTGCCCACTACTTAGGCTGCATTTACATTCCAGCTGTCACAGGATGTGCTTTGTATAGGAAGAAGAGGTATATGGGGGCTCGCAATATTGCATGTGGCACCCAAATCAGAAACTGAACCATTGCCAGAATGGATGATGTGCAAATTCTTTCAGAGCAGCTGTTGGACGGTTGTGGGTTTGTAATACACTATATACGTTATCTGCATGTATTCAACATACAATTCTATTACGATGTGTAGGGTTGTCACTCCCAGCATTGTGGACATGATTGTGGGTTAGGTTATAGGCAATTTATTGATATGGATCCTTCAGTCATAGTCATTGGTGTTGACAGGAGGGAGTCATGCTATGAATTATTTATTACCATGTGTGTTTGTATTATAATTAGGCAAATAGTGATAATGATGAGGGTTTTAGCTATATAAATGTGACTAAGTCAAATTTATTGGTGTTGACTCTCTCTGTCTCATGGGGGATGGGAAGTCCCTTGAGTAATTGTGGAGTCAACGTACAAGGTTCTTTAGGTGGAAGTATATCAACAGGGATTGGCTGATGATAATTCTGATGTGGGAGTACTTTATGAGAAACTGTTTTGAACAAGGACCTGTCTGGCGATGATCTTCTCCTGCACAGAGCCAGCCCTGGCTACATGACTGTTCCTCCCAGCTGCTCAGCCATTAGTGGTCTCTCTATTTTGGAATCAATCTTTAGTATGGGCAAAGGCTTCCCCCTCCTCATCATCCTCCTCCTCATCATCCTTCTCCTCCTCCTCATCGTCCTCCTCCTGAGGTTGGAGCTCTGCCCATGGTGTCATTATCATCAATTAGTATGATGCTCCACTGCACAATGTGGTACAGCATGCAGCTCACCATTACTTTTTCTGATATTCTTGCTAGGTCATATTACAGAGATCCACCTGAATGATTGAGGCACCGGAAACACATCTTTCAAATGCCAATTGATGGTAATTCTGGTGATGACATCACTGTTATTCTACTTGCACCCTGTCTCCATTTATGCTCTCCTAAAGGGAGTCATTATCAAATTCTTAGGCGGTAGCTTTTGTCCCCAGAAGACAACCAAAGATCAGCATTAGTGGCTGAAATAACTGAGGGAATTGGGAACTCCTTAGTATGAAGGAGCCCAGGCAACTGTCAAGGAATATTGCACACATATGAAGGACAATTTTGCTGTGGTCACAAACCACCTAGACGTTGATGGAGTGAGGCCTTTAAGGCAACATTGGTTCAACCAATAACACCTGCACCTGAGGGAAGTCTGCTAATTTGGCAAAGGCTTGCCTTTCTGCATCTGAGACATTAAATCTATAGGGAAATTAATGTGATCCCTCAAAAGAGCAAACAGGCCATTAGTTACAGTCTTAATGCAGTTGTGTGCTGCTAACTGGAATGTACCAGTAGAGTTCTCCTGATGATCCCTGGAAAGATCCTAAGGCATAGAAGTTGAGAGTGATAGCCACTGGCAGGTCATGGGGGTGGATGGATTGTGGCTCAAGTTGCTGCTGCATCATGTGACGTGTGCCTGTCATTATCCCCCTGCTTATCCCTTGTTGCCTTCAGCACTGATTCTCCGGCATAAAGTTTTTCCTGGCACATGGGTGCGTGAGTCAGTAGGGGGCAAGAAAAAATATTGTCCTGTGAGACAAGTAGACCCGCCTTCCTGCACACTTGGATTAAGGGAATACAATTAAAATTGATTTTGTGCCACTTCTGAGGCAGTACACGGGGTACCTTACATCTCCAAAGGGCTACCCGATCTTTCCAGACAATTAGACTAAATTCAGATCTGTTCTCAATGGCCTATTGTGCATACTTCAACCGAATGTTATCAGTATTCATGCCGGCAGGATTTTCCCATCCCACAGCAGCGAACAGAGATTTGGATAGCTGTCAAATTCTCCAACCTTGCTGCGGCAGGAGCGTGGCATGAACAGCTAGGTAGATCGCGCCCTTTAAGTTTCACACTTCTGGGCTACCAAAATCCAACTTGAGTGGAAGCAACTGATGATTTAAATGACCATCTGCCTCCATGAAATGCAATAGAATGCAAACTACCCCCACTCTGCCTCCACAGAAATGGGAAATGCCATATTCGGGAGCAGGATTTACAATTGTCTGGCAGTTCCACCATCTTCATCATGATGGAGGGTGGGTGACATAGTGGCACAGTGGTTAGCTCTGCTGTCTTACAGCATCAGGGACCAGGGTTCAATTCCTGGCTTGAATTACAGTGCGGAGTTTGTACATTCTCCATGTGTCGGCATGGATTTCCTCCGGTGCCCTCCCACAGTCTGAAAGATGGGCTGGTTAGGTGTATTGACCATGCTAAATTCTCCCTCAGTGTACCCTGAATAAGGGAAAGGATTAATGGATTTTGTACTTAGAATGTCACAAACATAACCCTTCCTCATGGCTGATTGCCTTTAGCTTATATTGTTCCTGGCATTAATATAAGTTATTTGTTCATGTATTACCTGGTTTAACTCTCATTTTTATAAAGACAGGCAGTTTAAGAAGCTGTTATTTTGTAGACTTTGCAAATCTTACCTATTTGTGTTAGTTGGACATCGTTACACAGATGGTAGTTTACGATACCAGATTTTGACAGCTGCTGATGGCAGATCGCGATACCAGCTTTTAACAGGAAGACTCCTGCAGGGAGAAACGCGATTGCATATCTTCAAATACAGGGATGCCGGTACTGCTGCAGAAGGGCTTTGAATCGTGACCAGATTGAAGACTGTGTCATGACTGCAGGACTATAATTCCTGATTAAATCTGGGGCTGAATCACGACTAAGGAAGGAAGACCCGGAGGTCTGGCAGGAATTGGAACTTTGATTACTGCTGGAGCTCATAATAATACCCACTTGTGTTTGTCTTCTATGACAGGTCTGGTAGTCCCTGCTTCTCCCAAACCTCTGGAATAAACGCCAAAGTTTTAAAATAAAAACCACTGTATTTTGACTCACTAACAGTCTCAGAGGTATTATTTTACCTACAACATTTGGTGCCGAAACCCGGGATCTGTTTGCAGGCTTAGGTTGAATGGCCACACTCTGGGTACTGGAATAGATCACCAAACTTAATAGGTTGAGTCGAACTATAGTGGGGAATCATCTGTGAAGACAGTCTGTGCTGAAAGTCTGTGAGAGTGTGAAAGAGGTCTGAACTGAACATATACAGACAAAGAGGCATTTGTCTTTAAAACACCAGCTTTAGATCAGTTGATAAGAGGAGAAATCCTCCACACGACGGTCAGGAATTTGAAGTTGGTGTAAAAGACTGGAGAAAGAAAGATACTTGGAGCGTGATGTTCAGACGTGAGTACAAAAGAGACTGTCAGTGATCACCAGAGTTGAAGGAAAAGTCAGCTTAAGTTTAATAGTGTAAGCAGTGGTACGGGCGACACTGATCACCCCTGACAGGTATTACTGGACTCTGATAAGAGCAGCCTAGGAATGGGAGAGTGAGAAAGGAGATTAGAAGACTCCTGGTGGTGAGTATAAACTTATCTGTGTTATGGCGGTATCACAAGGACAGTGGGGACCCCCGGGATTCCTGAAAGAGGGATGTATTACTGAGAGGGACAGATTCATTAAACAGATGAGAAAATGGGGGTGGAACTCATCTCAACCGTTAGACCAAAAATGAAAATGGTTGGAAAGGGAAAAGAAAGACAGAACTAAGAAAATTGGAGTTCTCTTAGTTCACCAATTGGCTGGATTAATTGAACAAGTCTCAGTCTCAGGTAAGAAATGGGCTGATGACAAAGCAAAAATCAAATTGTTGGAATCACGCATTAGAGAACTAGAAAAGAGAAACCAAATTTTTGAGAAGCATTTGAATTTGGGGAGCGACGTTTTAGAGTATATCAAGAATGTTCGGGAATGCCCAAACCTGCCCAAACAGATAGAGCCTTTTTACAAGCATTTAAAGACGGCTGTCACCAGTTCACCAAAAAATCCTTAAAATGGGAATTCTTAGTTCATAGAACTATGATGAATTAGTAGAATGGGCATCTGGAATTAAAGATGGACCAGATGAGAAACCCTAAGGAGAAATCTTAGGTTTTGTATTTCAGTGTGTTTGTGGGATCTAGTTGCTTGTCGAATGTAGGTGGTTGTTGTTGCATTAGATTGAGAGCAGGAGTTGTTAAAAGTTTTCTTTGTTCTTGTGGAGTATTTATTGTGGGTAATAAATGCAATGCTTTACACTTTGTTTTAACTTCAAAGGGGCTGAAGAAGTGTTAAAACTGTTGAAATTTTAAGTATAAGATTTCTTGAATTTACTTCTGTTTTTGAGTTTAATTACAGTTTGGAAGAAAAAAGAATGAAGGCAACTGCCTTCATTTGTTTTCTTTGTTTTTTTCAATGTTTTATTTTCATCCCAGTTTAAAATGTTGGATTTGAATAAAGGATAATGTGGAATGAATGTTGGAAGCTTCCATGTGTGTCTGTGTGTGTTTAATGAAGTGGTTGGGGTGTTTTTGTTTTTATTATTCCTTGCTTTAGTGTTTTAATGTTTTTTTCCCTAGTTGTGATTTTACAATAGTGGGTTTGGTACAAAGTTTAAATGAAAACTGGAAAGTAAACTGAACTTTCAAAGTCAAGGTATATAAATTGAAGTTTGGAATAACCAGTTTGAATTTTGAATAATCCTGGGTTCAAATTTTGTTAAGAACGGATTTAAGCCTTGGAAGGATCCATGTGCTCTTTCCTTTGTCTTGAAGAAGTTGTTTGAGACTAAGTTAATTCATTTGGCTCCTGGCCGAAAGTATTTTTTGTGTTTTGTTTTAAGCAGATAGTTCGTGAATGACAAATTTAATAATTTCAAGACTCCAAGATTGGTTATCATAGCCTAGTGATAATTGAGACTTGAAGAGTTTGGTTCATTCAGATTTTTTCATTGTTAACTTTCAAATTAAAGTGATTGGTTACGCTGAACTGCTACAGTTTCTGACATTTAATTGATAGGATAAATTGAGCGCACAAAATAACCAACTTATAAATGGGAAGTTGTCTGAACTTATATCAGGTAAATATGTTTAATTTTGACAAATAAAGGGTAAGGAAATAAAGTCTGTACGGGTTTTGTGTTTCAAAGAGGGATGTATTGAAACATGTTCTCAGTTTATGATGTAACCATTTGAACGTGAGACAATATTACAAAGTAATATCTGTTTTGTGACTTTCCTGTACTGAGTAAATGTTATCTGTGGTAATCCTCATGTTCACATGTAAAGATTGTTGATTCAGTGTATGTAAGTACTAATAAGTTGGGAGTTAATTTTTCTGAAAAGCTAAGGGCTCTGGAGAGTGTCAATGACTTTACAACAGATAATGGGATTTTTCCTAGTACTTAGTTATTTGGGGTTAAAGGGGAACAAATAAACCATTTGTACAAGTTATGTTATTCATAAATAAAATTGGTAAAATAAACAGAATGATAGAGGAGTTTCCTCTATAATTTGTTAAACTGATGGAAACATTTGAATTACTTTAAGCTTGTACTTTGGTTACATTGTGTTAATTGGGTCATAGACGAACATAGTATGTGTATGCCAGAAGGTGATAGATTTTGAGCTGCGACTGTGGAAGTTTAAATCTGAAATGGCAACTGTGACAAAAGGGTGTTTATTATGCAACTTTGGATCATTTTAAATAACGAATACTTTGGAGAGTTAAAACTACCTCTTCAGCACTTTTGGGTGCAAATTTAAGTGTTATTTCCTTTGCATTTGTATCAATGATTTATTATTGTCCTGCGCATAATTCTGAACCTAAATTGGTGTTTAGAATATGTTATTATTTGTTTTTGTAGCATGTTGTTGTCTATAGCCTCTGGAATATCAATATGTTGTAGGAATGTATTATTACTGTGCATGCCAATATCTGGGCCTTGCTTGACTGCTGGGTGACTGGGGAATTCCTGACGGACGTTGGTCCTGAGTTTGTGATCCGTCTACAGACATGGCCAATACCCAGAGATCAGTGTGGCAGCACCTGACTGGACTCTTATCGATAAGGGGGATCAAGTCCTGATCGATTGATTGGCAATGACCAAAAGGGGTGTGAAACTCAACCAGGAACGAGTTACAGCAATGGTGACTATCGTCAGCGATGACCAGCACGAGAAGGGCCATGACACTCAAGAAGGAAGGAAAACCAAAGCCAGAGTGCCAGTCCAGACCAAAGAACTATAATATGCAGAGGATGACTGAGACCGATGCACAGATTAAGGCCAGTGTTTGCTTGGGTACTTACCGGTCACGCAAGATTAAGTAAAGGTCTTGTATTGGACTTGAACTTTGTATTTTCCTGTAAGATAACTTATTGCTGGTTGAGTGGGTGCTTATTGATTGTGTGGGCACTAAGAACCCCAAATTGTCTTTTGTTTTTTAACTGGGGGTGGGCCCATATGCTGGTAACATTTGGCTTTGGATTGGTCATGGGGCTATGCTTGGGCCTGGCCCAGACCAAAAGGGGGGAGTGAAGTAGGGAAAGGATTAATAGATTTTGTACCTAGAATATGTCACAAACATAACCTTCCTCATGGCTGTTCTCCTTTAGCTTACACTGTTCCTGGCATTAATGTAAGTTATTTGTTCATGTTTTACATGCTTTAACTCTCATTTTTATGAAGACAGATAGTTTAATGAGGCTGTTATTTTGTAGACTTTGTAAATCTTACCTATTTGTGTTAGTTGGACATCGTTACACAGATGGTAGTTTACGATACCGGATTTTGACAGCTGCTGATGGCAGATCGCGATACCAGCCTTTAACAGGAAGACTCCTGCTGGGACAGCTGCGATTGCACAAGTAACTTCAAAGACAGGGATGCCGGTACTGTTGCAGAAGGGGTTTGAATCGTAACCGGATTGAAGATTGTGTCATGACTGCAGGACTGTAATTCCTGATTAAATATGGGGCTGAATCATGGCTAAGGAAGGAAGTCTGGCAGGAATTGGAACTTTTGAATTGTGATTACTGCTGGAGCTCATAATGTATAAATGCCCACTTGAGTTTGTGTTCTATGAGAAGTCTGGTAATCCCTGCTTCTCCCAAACTTCTAGAATAAACACCAGAGTTTTGAAATAAAAACCACTGTATTTTGACTCACTAACAGTCTCAGAGGTATTATTTTACCTACAACAACCTGAACAGGCAACTAGGAGATTTTCACAGTAACTTTATTGCAGTGTTAATGTAAGGCTACTTGTGACAAACAAATAAACTTTAACTTTTGGCTCTCCATTGTGAAAATATGACTTAATATTCAAATTAGGAGCTATTAAGAAAGAATACAAGTCAACCAAAAGGAAATATGCCTTATGTGGGAGAATTGTATTGAACTGAGTATCAGAAGATGCCTTTAACCAACAGATGAACTGTTCGTTTTCTCTCTCCTGGCGTTTTTCCATTTCTGCTGATTGTTTCCACACTTCACTAAAAGATGGAAAAATATGCTCATGTTATGAATTTTAATGACTCAGATTCTTCTAAGGCTTTGGATATTTTACTGTTTTTCAGACAGTTCAAGTATTTTCTAAGTCCAGCATTGTGTAATTACTCATGTGCGGTTGAACTAAATCCAAACATCTGAACAAATGATTCAGAGAATATGAGTGCAGTTCCCACTATTGCAACTTGAAATTTAAAGTTCAGTTTTAAAGAACAATCTCGAAATTAAAAAAAGTACCAATAAAATGTGATAATTAAATTGTCAGATTATTGTAAAAGAAATCCAATGGGTCTACTGGTGAAAAAAAACAGCCAAATTTGCCCTTTACCAATGTGCAGAAACTAAACAGTCTGAAAGATGTGCTGGTTAGGTGCATTGGCCATGCTGAATTCTCCCTCAGTGTACCTGAACAGGTGCTGGAGTGAGGCAACTAGGTGATTTTCATTGCACTGCTAATGTAAGCCTTATGACTAATGAATAAAAAAAAACTAAAAACATTAAACTGTCCTTGGAAGTAACCTGGCAAGATATGTAGTTGTAACAAAACACTACAAAGAGAGCGGACAACCACCTTGTCATAAAAATTGGTGATGAACAACAAATGCCAGTCTTGCCAGCAACTATCCATATCCCAAAAATAAATAAATAAGCAAATGATCTGTTATATGCTACTGGCATCTATGTACTTAAAAATTATATGAATGATTGATATAATTTGTTTAGAATTATGGCAGGCAGCCTCTGGAAAATGAATCCCTTTGCACTTTCTCTCTTCTAGTAAAGATAGAATGTAAACCCTGCATCATAAATGATGAAGAATGGAAACTGTGTCCTGTGTGAACAAAGAGAACTGAGAGAAGCTCAAATTGCAGCAACATGATTCACAAGAGTATGGCAATTCTGATGTGTTGAATCAGCCTTAACACCATTATGAAGCATAATGTCAGTTATATTATTTTTTGATTTTCAATGCTTCCAGATACTATAGGGATTCTTTTTCACAAGATTCTTTTTTACACACAAAATCCTCCTCCCTTTGGTTTACATAAAGTTTCTCCATTTCACCCTAGTGACGTTCATTTAGTCTGCAGGGTAAGGATTTTTCATGATAAAATAAATGAGTATCCATCAAATTATGAAGCAAATATCCTAAATTCTCTTTTCCTATTTGCTGCAGCTGTATAGGGCATTGGTGAGGCCGCAGCTGGAGTACTGTGTGCAGTTTTGGGCGCCGTACTTACGCAAGGATATTTTGGCCTTGGAGGGAGTGCAGAGGAGGTTTACTAGGCTGATACCGGAGTTGAGGGGGTTGAGCTATGAGGAGAGGCTGAATAAACTAGGCTTGTACTCGTTAGAGTTCAGAAGAATGAGGGGAGATCTCATTGAGACGTATAAGATGATGAATGGGATGGATAGGATAGAGGTGGAGAGACTCTTCCCGCTCAGAAAGGATAGTAGGTCTAGGGGGCACAGCCTCAAGATAAAGGGGGGGGGGCAGTTTAGAACGGAGTTGAGGAGGAACTTCTTCACTCAAAGGGTGGTGAATCTCTGGAATTCTCTGCCCGTTGAAGTGGTGAAGGCTACCTCGCTAAATATTTTTAAGATGCGGGTTGATGGGTTTTTGATAAGAGAGGGGATTAAGGGTTATGGGGAGAGGCGGGAATGTGGAACTGAGCCACAACAGATCAGCCATGATCTTATTGAATGGCGGGGCAGGCTCGAAGGGCTAGATGGCCTACTCCTGCTCCTATTTCTTATGTTCTTATGTTCTATTAAAAAGTTGAAATACTATTGTGCAGTTCAAAAACTCACACGTACCTCAACTCTTACAATGTATGGAGAGACAATGCAAGACTACTTGTATGCCAAACAGCATAAGCAGCAAATGGTAGACAGAGCTAAAGAATCCCACAACCAACAGTTCAGATCTAAGCTCCACAATCCTGTCACATTCAGTTGTGAATGGTGGTGGGCAATTAAACAACACACCAGGAGTTGGAGCGTCTACAAATATCCCCATCCTCCATGACAGGGGATTCTATCACATCAATGTAAAAGATAAGGCTGAGGCATTTGCTACAATTTTGAACCAGAAGAGATGAGCGGATAATCCATTTCGGCCTGTTGTGGGGTAGGAGTAGAAAAGTACCAATTTTTTTTTATTTAGCTATGGTGGTGGACAGAGAATGAGCTTGCTGTCTTTACTACAAACCATCAGCAGAAAAGAATACCTCCCTGAGTTTGAATGGAAATCAGATGAGTCCACGGCATGGGTTTACTGAGACAAACGTTTCTGCTGCTGTTACACCTTAAATTTACGGTAGGGAACATACGCGTCCTGTAAATCAGAAACATTGGATTTAGTTACTTAAAACACAGTCTCAACTTTTATAGCTGGATTAAATAGGTCCCACCCTGGAAGGGTGAGACCTTTCAGGGCTGCTTCTTTTGCTAAATTATTAGTTTGGTTGTTACCTTGCATGTGTGGCAAGGAATCTTTTCTTTCCCTGATACCTTAATCCCAATTCATGGATCATATTCCTAGCCTTGTTACAATTTTCATGTCCTAAAATTTTGCCATTTGATGAACAGCAACGATGTTTGTGATCTAGTGGTAATGGCAGGATTGCATTACATACATATCCATTATCAGACCAGATGTTAGTTGAAATTGATGAGATGTAGTGGGCAGCAGAGCTGACTGTAGTTCATTCAGCCAAATTGACCAATGGACAGGAACTTGGAAACCATAAATAGATCAGGATTCACCATATCCACCAATGCACATCTGTTTTTAGTGTTCCATAAGCACAACATGATGATCCATCGACGTAAATATCTTAGGCTTCTGGAATGAGATTCCCTGCTGTTGGCCTCAGTTCCATCCCTAAACATGGTAGTGGACACTGATGAGAACTCCCATTATAAGCCAGCATAAGAGGTAGTAATGACATTCATTTGGGGGTTATATCTAAGTCATTCTGTAACAGCTCAAGTGTCCATTTACCAAGTCGCTGAGAGGACAATGGCATGTCTCCTGACCTCATCAGAAAGTTAAGTGGAGTTTGTATGGAGAGTGGAAGTCAAACACATAAGATTGCTAGGAGGTATCTTTCACTGCATCAATAGGTATTCTCCGACCCCTGTAAGAACCAGGAGGCATATATGCAGTAAAAACAGAAAATGCTGGGTAAACTCAGCAAGTCTGGCATTATCTATGCCATATCAAGTCCCTATAACCCTTCAGTAGAACTACATATGCATTAGTCTCAGCGATTCTCTCTTTCACAGGTTTAAGAGATCTATGACACCGGATACCGTGTGGCCTACTGTCAGTGAAACGTTGTCTGGATCTGCTGTAGCCTGCATAGTCACTCTTCCCAAGTTCTCTACAGTTTATACCTGTTCTTCTCCACAACTGGGTTGGATATTCTCTCCTTTTTCTTTCAACAGTTCATGAAAGGTTTAGCCATCTCCAAGAAATTAGATATAAAATTTCTCTCATTCCCCACTAACCCTAAAAGGGCTCATAATTTTTTTTGAGATACAGGTAGAGAAAGCCAGAGTGGCTACTTTTTGCCAGTCAGGAATGAGTCCGATGACTAAAATCTTAATGCCTTAAAAGGCAACTATGTCCTGTAACAAATGTGCAATTTTCAGATTCACTTTCAGTCCTGCCCACTCTAGTAAAGCAAACAGTTAATTTAAGAGGGTAAAGTATTCTTCCGCATTCCTGGTAGCCAATAATAGATCATCTTTGTACTGCAGGCTGCCTCTGTCTTAATTGATTATGCCATATGGAGGTAGAATTATGAAATTCTTTGGGAGACAGATCCATGTCCATCCCTGGCCCTCAAGCATAAAGATGAGTTTACACTGGTCTGCCCAAGCTACTGGGATGTTCCAAAAATCATTCACTATGTCAAATGTGAAAAAGATAATGGCACATGGCACATGTTTATCCAAATAAACAAATCATTCAGATTTGTTTAGATTTTACTTTGCTAAGAACTTTGAAAGCAGAAGTCAGGTGCCAGGAACCATTTGCCTTCCCAATGGGCCCTATTGGGAAATTAGTTGCAAAGGACCCTGCTCCTTATTGCATTAATGAGGCAAATCCACAGGCAAGGACCACTTTTACATGATACAGGATACTACTTAACAGGATTGTGTGGGTCCCCGTTTATACACACTTCAATATCTATTGTCCACAATCAAGTGTAGTAAAACACACAACGTTGTGTTCGAATAGGGTTCAAACTGCCAGCAGCCAGTGATCAGAGATAGGCAATACAAAAACTGAATGGACATCCAAAATCTGTACCACACCCTCTTTGAGAGTATTAGTCACAAACAACTTTGGGTGCAATCAATAATAACTCTTGCCTCCTGTAAAGCATAGCTTCCGAGGATTCTTTTGTGTCAGGGGCAGCCAAAAAGAGAAAATATTGAAAAATTTCATCAGGAAACCCAGAGATCTCAGAAACAGCTTTTTAAAAGAAGCAGACCACATCTATACATTGTGGTTAGTCTGATCTCTCTGCAGAATATTAAAGACTGGATACAATCTTTCTGCAAAAGTTGTCAGGTTCTCCTGTAGGTTTGGTGTAATCCTTTTTAAATCTTCTGTCATGGCTAACTCTTCTCAACTCAAGGTCCTTTGTAGTCCTACGTTAAAATCTTTCGATTGCCCTTCACGAAGTTAGCTCATTCCTCCCGCTCACCACTTTAGCATGCTGACAGAGTGACTCATCAGTCAACTAGAGTAATAGTTCTTAAGGGTCATTAAATACAGTGTTAGTTTCAAACCACACGATTTGGTTGTGATTGACTCCATAGATGAATTAATTCTTTTAAATCCTCATAGAAAAGGACACGAAAGTGGTGGACTCAGAAACGTCCACCTCAGCAGGAATAGATGGGTCTGTTCTCCTTGTCTCTTCTCTAGGGTCTATCCCATCTCCTCTGTGTTGTTGTTTACTTAACAGAACAGACTGGCAAAGGCTTCCCTTCCCTGTTGTCCTCCTCTCTGAGAACTCCTGTCCTGTCTCAATATACGCAATACTCTGCTTTCAGGTGCGATGGCTGCTACAACAACCTACTGTCTCCCCATGTGGTTCCACAGCAACTGAATGGTGCACCTGTGCTACGTATGACCTGTCCTTGATGTACACTAGTATTGTGCATGATGTGTGCCTTGGTGTACATTTGTACTGTGCACAGTCTGCCCCTCGGGTACATGTACTGTGCACAGTCTATCTCTCAGTGTACACTTGCACCGTGCACAATCTGCCTTTCAGTGCACACTTGTACTGTGCACAGTCTGTCCCTCGGTGTTCACTTGTACTGTGCACGATTTGCCCCTCGATGTACACTTGTACCGTGCACCGTCTGTCCTTCGGTCTTCACTTGTATTGTGCAAGATCTGTCCCTTGATGTACACTTTACTGGTGTACCGTCTGCCCTTGGTGTTCAATTGCACTATGCACCATCTGTCCCTCAGTGTACACTTTTACTGTGCCTTGGTATACACTTGTACTGTGCACTGTCTGTCCCTACTGTGCTCAGTCTATCTCTCAGTGTACACTTGTATTGTGCATGGTCTGCCTCTTAGTGGGGTAGCTCCTGTTGCTCCTAAGGGCATCCTGCAAGTCCCTTAACTTACAGATAAATTGAGCCTTTTCCTAGGTGTGTGTGACAATATGTCTGTTTGCCAACTCTAACCACTGCTGAGCTACACTGGCCATTTTTATTCTTTCATAGTATGTGGGTGTCACCAGTAAGACCAGCATTTGTTGCCCATCCCTGGCTGCTCCTTGGACTCAGTGACTCGGTCAGCCATTTCAAAAGGCAGTTACAAGTCAATCATGTTGCTATAGGTCTGGAATCACATGTAGGCCAGATGAGGTATGGATGGCAGATTTTCTTCCCTAAAGGATATTAATGAACATCATTAAATGCATGTTGCTGGATTATGGCAGTAGAAGATGCTGGCTGATTGTGTAACTGTGTGTGTGGCTGCTGGCTCTCTTCATTTTGATCTACCATTTGTTTCACATGTGACTGTATCATTTTCTCACTGTACTATGCATAGTATGATGCTGAATATGCGATTAGATTTAAAACCTTCTTCTAGCATTTATGCTGCGCTTGGATTAACCCTCCTATTTCTTTGAACAAAATGTGCTCATGCTTTCTAATGCACTCTTATAACAGGGACTGGATATTGTTCATTACATTTAATGTTTAACTTTCCCTCTTATGTTTCCCAGAGACCCTTCATTACACCAAATTACCTTGTAATTTAAAGAGACACCACTGGGCCAGTATAATCTGCCACCCCCTCAAAGAGGTTATTCCTCACACGAATTATCACTAGCCAAACACAGTACCCACATTCAGGAAATCTGCTTCAACACATTTGATTTTAGACTAGTCAAAGTCCCAGGATCCAGAATCACTTATAAGATCTGAGATTTGCTTTAATTGTTAGACTTGGATCAATTACAATTACAATTGCAATACAGACTAAGCTGGGAGAGCTGACCTCCAGTTCAGACTGGCTACACGTCATATTAGGTGTGAAGGTGATTTCATAAACTTCACAAACTTCACTTGTATCACAATAAGTACAAATCATGATATTTAGCAAAAGACAATGATAAACAATTGTACTCACAGTGGAACACTGGTCCTTGATGTTTGGTTGACTGCAGCGCTGGTCTCTTGGTTGATGTCTATTGTTATGATGGACATGAGGGATCATCAATAGATTGCCCCATGGGTCCCATAAGATATGAGTGGAGGCCTGCCCAAGAAGGAGGGAGCAGAGCAGCAGGAAGGTGGTTTAAGGGCAGAAAGAAAGTTCAAAACTGGCAGCCCTGTACACATGAGCATCTTTGGAGACAGTCTCAGTTTGTATCTTGAACTAGGTGATACACTTATCTGCAAAAGAGAAAATAAGCAGTCCTCAGCTTGTTTGCTATAGACTTTCTTGACACAGCCTGTGTCACTTGCAATCACTCTCATCACTGACAGCCCTGCATTGAAATAATTCACCCATTGTGTATTTCAAAGATGTTTTGGTTGTGTCTGTCTGTGGCAGCCATTGTTTGAATAGTAATCTGCATTTTTAATGTCTCTTACTTAGACAGTTATTAATTTCAATGGGTTTCTGGATTTTAGGGATTATAAGAAGCACACTACCCTGAGGGTGATTTATTGGTTTCTTACCTGCACCTTGAAATGTTGCCTTGCGTTTTAAGCAGTTTGCTCTGTCTCAGTTCAAAATCCAGAATTTCCATCTGTTGAAAGTTGAAAACTCACAACACCAAGTTAAAGTCCAACAGGTTTATTTGATATGAACATAAGAACATAAGAAATAGGAGCAGGAGTAGGCCAACTAGCCCTTCGAGCCTGCCCCGCCATTCAATAAGATCATGGCTGATCTGTCGTGGCTCAGTTCCACATTCCCGCCCTCTCCCCATAACCCTTAATCCCCTCTCTCATCAAAAACCTATTAACCCGTGTCTTAAAAATATTTAGCGAGGCAGCCTCCACCACTTCAACGGGCAGAGAATTCCAGAGATTCACCACCCTTTGCGTGAAGAAGTTCCTCCTCAACTCCGTTCTAAACCGCCCCCCCCTTTATCTTGAGGCTATGCCCCCTAGTCCTACTATCCTTTCTGAGCGGGAAGAGTCTCTCCACCTCTATCCTATCCATCCCATTCATCATCTTGTACGTCTCAATGAGATCTCCCCTCATTCTTCTAAACTCTAACGAGTACAAGCCTAATCTATTCAGCCTCTCCTCATAGCTCAACCCCCTCAACTCCGGCATCAGCCTAGTAAACCTCCTCTGCACTCCCTCCAAGGCTAAAATATCCTTGCGTAAGTACGGCGCCCAAAACTGCACACAGTACTCCAGCTGCGGCCTCACCAATGCCCTATACAGCCGCAGCAAGACCTCCCTACTTTTATATTCAATCCCCCTCGCGATGAAGGCCAGCATCCCATTCGCCTTCCTGACCACCTGCTGCACCTGCAAACTGGGTTTTTGCGACTCATGCACAAGGACCCCGAGGTCCCTCTGCACTGTCGCCTGCTGCAGTTTTTCTCCACGTAAGTAATAATCCTTCCTACCATTATTCCTACCAAAGTGGACCACCTCGCACTTGCCAACATATGAGCTTTCGGAGTGCTGCTCCTTCATCAGGCAAATTTGCATAAAAACTGGAGTAAATCCTGCTGGTTTTCTTCAGCGGGCTTTTCAAAATGAATCTCCCACACTCTGTGCATCACAGAGAGCACTAATGTGAATCACGGTAAAAATCAATGGGCAGGGCCTATTCCTGCTGGAGAGGCTGGTAGCATAGCACTGAGTGGGCCACTGCGCATGCACTAATCTGTCAGCGCCAAGATTGGTGCATGCACTGTGGCCCTGTACAGCCGGCCACCCGATCACCGGCCAGCACAGCAACCCCCCCCTTGCTGGCTGTGCGATTCCCCACACCCTCCCCCACGCCCCAATCACTGGCCAGCCCGATTGCTGGCCATTCCTGTTAGCTTGCAAAGCCCCCACACCCCCGATCACTGGCCACCCGGACGTGTCCAGGCCAGTCCCAACCACCCCTCCCCCTCACAACTGGCTCACCTTGATATCACCCCCCCCCGCCCACCCTGACAATCCCAATCTAATTCTCCCCCACGGCAGCCCTGACCTCTCACCGCAGTCCTGATCACATCCACCCCCCCCACAACCCCGACCTCTCCCTGCAGGCTGACCACTTCTCCCCGTGATGTCCAGTCCCGATTGCTGGCCTCCCATAAACTGTCACTAATCCCAAAGTGCAGAGTGGCAGCGGGAACCCCGCCACCCCAACCGATCTACCCCCAGGACACCCTGCTGTCTATAGGCCCTGCCTCTCTGGCGCAGCCCCCTTGGCCCAATGCCCAATCGGCAGTGCTAAGGTAGCCGCTGGGCATTTCCACTTTGCCTCTTGGGCAGTGCGAGGGGGCCAGGCTGGCTCTGCCAAGCTGACAATGCCCCCTTTATTCCCAACCTTCTGGGGGGGGGGGGGGGGCGCTTCCATGGCCTCCCTTCACTCCAGTAAGGTCAGGCCGCCAACTCCCTGCAAGCGGGAAGCTATTGTAAACCCTGCTGGAATGAAATACTCCTGGTGGGATGGGGAATGGCTAGTGGGCTTGGAGACTTCAGTTCCAGGCCCACTAATTACATTCAAATGCTCATTGTAATATTTAAATCAGCTCCACGCCAATTTCTGCCACAGAGCTGACAATGCTGGAAATCCTGTGGCCGGAGATGCACGGAGGCCATGGTGCCCAGTGGGAAGCCCACCACACTGCCTCCACTTACGTCACCTAGCCAGCTGTGCTGCTCTCGCATCAATAGCTTATTTCATTTTACAGCTTCTTGGCTGTATGTAATATGTTTACAGTATTTACTGAACAAAGGGTCAAAAGTTTCCTTTTAGAAGTTTAAAAGCACCTCCAGTAATATTTGCATTAACTATATTAACTTTCTACATCACTTCTTGGCATGCCATGACTTGTACAGAACTTTAGCTAACCTTTAACTGAACTTATCCATCATACTTTATAAATACATAATATACAAAAAAAGTTAACAGAATTTGACAACTAAATTCTAACAATGCTATAATTATCAAAAGAAAACCCAATCATCGAGTTGCACTGGTGATGGAACTAATGAGGCTAATGCTCATCTCCAACAGCGGTGGATTTTCAGTGTGACAGGAGTGCTCTCTGTGTATTGCCTGCATGGTGGCACAGTGGTTAGCACTGCTGCCTAACGGCGCCAGGGACCCAGGTTCAATTCCAGCCTTGGGTGACTGTGTGGCATTTGCACAGTCTCCCCATGTCTGTATGAGTTTCTTCCAGGTGCTCTGGTTTCCTCTCAAAATCTAAAGATGAGCAGTTTAGGTGGATTGGCCATGCTAAATTACCTCTTAGTGCCCCAACATGTGTAGGTTGGGAGATTAGTGGGATAAATGCCTAGGGTTACAAGGATAGGAGTGGGTGGGATGCTCTGTCGGAGAGTCAGTGCAGGCTCGATGGGACTAATGGCTTCCTTCGAAGGGGTTCAATGTTCCTGACTCCAGCCTATTTCCCAGAGTAAGGATGATTTAAAGTATTAAGAGTCGTGTAACTGAGGCTATTTTCAGAGTCACAGCAGTTCCCTTTTCAGTTTGATGGAAAATAAATTTTGACAGAGACTTTCTGCATTGCAGTGATGCCAATATTAAAAGCAGAGATTACAAGCTTTTTGAACTCTTTGCCAAAGCTATCGTGCACTCCTTTACCCAGCATTTTATACATACAAACATACAAAATTGAAGCAGAAGTAGGTCATTCAGCCCCTTGATCTCCTCTGCCATTTGACATGATCATGGTAGCACTATTTGTGTTCTGAATCCCACATTCCTATCTACCTCAATAACATTATGGTACCCTTGCCTGACAAGAATCAATCTACTTCTGCCTTAAAAATATATAATGACCCTGCCTCCACTGCCTTCTTAGGCAGAAAGGTCCAAAATCTGTGAGAAAAGCATTCTCCCCCATCTCTATCCTAAAAGGGAGATCCCTAATTTTAAAATGGCGCACTCTAATTTTGGACTCACCCACAAGAAGAAACATCCTTTCCATGTCCACCTTGTCAAGACCATTTACTCAAGTCAAACGTCCACTCTTCAAAAGAAACAAGCCCAGTCTGTCTACCTTTCCTCATATGACACCCACTATTTCAAGTATCACTCTAGTAAACCTTTGCTGAACCATCTCCAAAGCTTGTATATCCTTCCTTAAATAAAGAGACCAAAACAACACATAATATTCAAGTTTTGTCTCACCAGGGCTTTGTATAACTGAAACATGTTGGGCAGGATTTTATGGCCTCGCTCGTCCCAAAACTGTAAAATCCCATCCAAGATCAACAGGCCTTTCCATGTTCCGTCCCTTACCCGCTCTGATTCCTGTGGCAGGCAGGGCAGTAAAAATCTAGCCAATATCCTTACTTTTATAAGAATGGAGGATGCTGGAAAAATTCAGCAGGTCTGGCTGCATCAGGCAAAAGGACTTGAAATGCTAACTCTGCTTTCTCTCCTTGCAGATGCTGCCAGACATACCAAGTTTCTCCAGCATCATCTTCTTGTTTCAGGCTCCAGCACTTGCAGTATTTTGCCTATCCTTACTTTTATGTTCAATTCCTCTCATAATAAAGGACAACATTCCATAAGACTTCTTAATTACTTGCTTATCTACATATTAACACTTTTTGACATATGCACCATAACACCAAGAACCCTCTGCACTTTAGAATTCTGCAACCGTTCTTCATTTAAGTAAGCTCTTCCTACCAAAGTGAACAACTTCTCATTTACCTACATTGTACTCCATCTGACAATTTTGTCCACTCATTCAACCTATTTATTTCAGTTTGCAACCTCCTTATATTTTCTTCATAACATACTTTTCAACCTATTTTTGTATCATCTGCCAATTTAGCTACCATGCACTCACTTTCCTCATCTAAGTCTTTGATGTAAATTGTAAAAGTTGAGTCCAGTATAGACCCTTGTAGACATCCTGCCAACAAGAAAAAAACGATTTACGCATACTCTGGTTTCTGCCAGCCAGTCACTCTTTGATCCATGCTAATATGTTCCCCTAAACCATGAGCTTTTATTTTCCACAATAACCTTTGATGTGACACCTAATCAAATGCCTTCTGGAAAAGTAAAAGTAAGTACAGCACCTCTACTGATTCTCCATTACTCCCAGCGCATGTTACTCCTTCAAAGGATTCCAATAAATTGGTTAAACATGATTTCCCTTTCCCCAAAACATACTGATCTTCCCAATTACTTCGAGTTTCTCTAAGTGACCAGCTATAACCTCTTTAATGATTGATTCTAACACTTTCCTTATGGCTGCTACCATACTAACTATTCTTTAGTTTCTTGTTTTTTTGCCTCCCTCTCTTTTTGTTATTTTTTCTAATCTGATGGAATTTTTCCAGAATTGAGTAAATTTGGAAAATTTAACATCGAAACATCCACTATTTCATTAGCTAGTTGTTTTAAGACCTTAGAATGAAGTCCATCAGGACCCAAAGCATTGTCCATCTCCAGTACCATCAGTTTTCTCAGTACCACTTCCCTAATGATTGTAAATTCATCAAGTTTCCCTCTCCATTTCATCTATCAATCTACAACGATTACAACGATTCTCATACATTCTATAGGAAAGAAAGTAGCAAAATATTTATTCATTTCATCCACCGTTGTCAATCCCTAGAGGACCAACACTCACATGTAGGCCAGACCAAGTAAGGATGGCAGATTTCCTTCCCTAAAGGACATTATTGAACCAGATGGTTTTTCTGACAATCGACAGTAGTTTCATGGTCATCAGTAGATTCTTAATTCCAGATATTTTTTATTGAATTCAAATTCCACCATGATGGGATTCGAACCTGGGTCCCCACACCATCTGATGAGTTTCTGGATTAAGCCTAGTGATAATACTACTAGGTCATTGCCTCCCTACCTCACCCAGTTTCTTTACAACTGCTTTCTCCCAGAATTGATTAACTTCATTTCTTTACTTTATTATTTAGAATTTAAAAGAAACATAAATTCCCTTTATCTATACTTTACCGATGAAATCTTTCTTTCACAATTTGCATATCTTATTCTTTGAACCATAACAACCCATTCAAATCCCTTATTCTTCTATAAACATACTTGCTAAATTACTTTAATAAGAAAACATCTGTTTGGAGTCCTGCTCAGCTTATTAGCATATCAGACTCAGTTTACATTCACAGTTACATTGTCCCTCTCTTTCGTCTAGAACTCCTACAGTGCAGAATCGGCCCATCGAGTCTGCAGTGACCACAATCCCACCAAAGGCCTATTCCCGTAAACCCTCATATTTACCTTGCTAATCCTCCTAACACTAGGGGTAATTTAACATGGCCAATCAACCTAACCAGCACATCTTTGGACTGTGAGAGGAAACCAGAGCACCCGGAGGAAACCCACACGGACATGGGGAGTATGTGCAAACTCCATATACGCCAGTATGTTTATAGAACTCCACAGTCACCCAAGGCCAGAATTGAACCCAGGCCCCTGGCACTGTGAGGCAGCAGTTCTAACCATGTGCCCACCATGCTGCTATATATGCCATGGCACCACATGCCATGTTGTTTTTATTCCAAGTAAAAATGTGCAACATCTTCATACATCCACAGGCATATGACACAAGACAGCTAGATATCAGCCCCAGTAACAATAACTTTCATTCATACAGCATCTTTAACCTAACAAAATAGCCCAAGAATTTCACTGGAACATTATCAAAGAAAATTTGACATCAGGTCATAAAAGGACATACTAGGCCAAAACTTGAAAGCTTAGTCAAAGAAATACATTTTAGGAGTGTCTAAAATGGAAAAAGCAAGGTAGAGTGGGGGTGGATTTGAGGAGGGAATTCTGGAACACAGGGCATAAGCAGCACGTGATTCAGCTGACAATGGTGTGAGGTTAAAATTGTGGATGCTCTGGGGAGGGTGGGTGGAGTGGGGGTGAGAGGTTGCAGAGATAGGCAGGGATGGGCCATGGAGGGATTTGAAAACAAGGTTGCACATTATAGAGACATAGAGGAGTAGGCCATTCGGCAAGCCTGCTCTGCCATTCATTTTGAACATAGCTGATCATCGAATTCAATATTCTGATCCGTCCTTTATCCCCAAGAACCATATCTAATTTCGTCTTGAAATCCCACAATGTTTTGGCGTCAACTACATTCTGTGGTAATGAATTCCATATATTCATCACCCTCTGGGTAAAAAAATTTCTCCTCACCTCGGATCTAAAAGGTATATCCCTTATCCTCAAACTAAGACCCCCTAGTTCTGGACTCCCCCACCATTGAGGAATTCTTTCTGAATACTTGCCTAACCCTGTTGGAATTTTATATGTTTCTAATGAGATCCTTTCTCACTCTTCTAAACACCAGTGAATATAATCCTAACTGACTTAATCTCTGTTCAAGTGACAAACCTGCCATCCCAGGAATCAGCCTAGTAAATTTTCACTGTACTCCCTCTAGAGCAAGGACATCCTTCCTCAAATAAGGACATCAAAACTGCACACAGTACTCCAGGTGTGGCCTCACAACGACCTATACAATTGAAGCAAGACATCCCTATCCCTATATTCAAATCCTCTTGCTATGAAGGCCAACAAATCATTTGCCTTCTTTATTGCCTGCTGTACCTGCGAGCTTACTTTTAGCAACTGATGCACAAGGACACGTCTCACTGAGTATCCATCTCTCCTAATTTATACCCTTTCATGTCATAATCTATTTTCCTACTATTGCTACCAAAGTGGATGACCTCACATTTATCCATATTATACTGCATCTGCCATATAGAAGCCTGCACACTCAGCCTGTCCAAACCACGCTGAAGCACTTTTACATCCTCCTCACAGTTCACCTTCCCATCCAACTTCGTATCATCTGAAAATTTGGAGATGATATATTCAGTTCCCTCTTCCAAATCATTAATATATAATTAATGTGAACAGTTGGGGTCCTGGCACACATCCCTGCAGAACCCCACTTGTCACTGACTGCCAATCAGAAAAAGACTCATTTACGTCAACTCTTTGCTTCCTATCTGCTAATCAGCTTTCTATCCATCTCAAAACATTACCTGCAATTCCATGTTCTGTAAAAAGTCTGTTATGTGAGAACTTGTTGAAAACCTTCTGAAAGTCTAAATAAACCACATCCACTGGTTCTTCTCAGTCAACTGTACTAGTTACATCCTCAAAAAATTCCAATAGATTCAGAAAAAAAACATGATTTCCCTTTTGTAAATCCATGTTGACTTTGATTATACCACTGCCTTCCAAATGCTGAGTTATGAAATCCTTGATAATGGACTTTTGCAACTTTTCCAGTACCAACATTAGGCTCACTGGTCTACAGTTCCCTGTTTTCTCTCTACCTCCATTTTTGAATAGTGGGCTTACATTACCTACTTTCCAATCTGTAGGAACCAGTCCAGAGTGCAAAGAATTTGTAAAATAATCAACAATAAATTTACTATTTCCAGGGCCACTTCCTTAAGTACTCTGGGATGAAGATTATCAGGATCCAGAGATTTATCCACCTTCAATCCCATCAATTTCCCCAAAGCCATTTCTCTACTAATGCTGGTTTCTTTCAGCTCCTCACTAAAAATTGTTTCTCTCAGATCTTCTGGCACATTATTTGTGTCTTCCTCTGTAAAGACTGAAGCAAAGTACGTATTTAATTCCTCAGCCATTTTATTATTTCTCGTTATGAATTCTCCCATTTCTGACTATAAGGGGCCTACATTCGTTTTTGTCAATCCTTTTCTCTTTACATCCCTATGAAAACTTTTACAGTCAGCTTTTATGTTCCCACTAGCTTATTTTCATACTGTATTTTTCCCTTCTTAATCAATCCCTTGGTCCTCATTTGCTGAATTTTAAAATGCTCCTGATTCTCAGGCCTATTGCTTTCTCTTGCCAATTTGTATGTTTCTTCCTTGAATCTGATACTATCTTTAATTTCCCTTGTATACCATGGCTTGGTCACAATTCCCTTACCACTTCAAAACCAAACAGGAACAAACAACTTCTGGAGTTCACTTATATGGTCTTTAAATTTGCCTGTCCAATTTGCCAGTGGACAGGCAAATTGCCATTGCCTGTCCACTGTCTTTCCTGTCAGTAATGTTTCCCAGTCCATAATGGCTAATTCATGCCTCATACCAGCGTAGTTACCTTTATTGAGATTCAGGACTCTGGTCTCAGAATGAACTAAATCATTATCCACCTTGACAAAGAATTTTACCATATTATGGTCACGTGTCCACAAGGATTCTCTCACTAGACTGCCAACTAATCCTTTCTCATTGCACAATACCCAGTCCAAGATGGCCTGTTCTCTTGTTGGTTCCTCAACATATTGCTCCAGGAAACCATTCCATATGCACTCCAGGAATTCCTCCTCTATTGTACTGTGATTAATTTGACTCTCCCAATGTGCATGCAGATTAAAGTCACCCATAATCACAGACATTCCTTTAACGCATGCATCTCTGCTTTTCTCAACATTACCACTACAGTTTGGTGGTCTGTATACCACCCCCACCAATGTTTTTTGCCCCTTATTGTTTCTTAACTCAACCCATACAGATTCCACATCGCCTATGCCAATATCTTTCCTCAATATCGTATCAATATCATCTTTAATCAACAATGCAACTGCACCACCTTTTCCTTTCTGTCTGTCCTTCCTAAACATCAAATAGACCTCAAGGTTTAGTTCCCATCCTTGGTCACCTTGGAGAAACGTCTCTGTAAAGCAAACTATATCATTACCCTTTACATCTATCTGTGCTATTAATTCATTCATTTTGTTTCAACCTGTAGCTTCTCACGCGATTCTATGAGTCCACTTGCCATTTTGCCCACTCCAGCAGACTCCACAAAATCTGGTTCATGGGAGCCAAAAAATATCTCAAGCAGGAATTAATGACAGTAGGATGAGAGAAGAATTAGGCTCATTTATGATGCTTCCCAGTGCTTAATAGGCTGATACTATGACAGAATTTGTTTTGTCAAAGAGTAACATCAGAGGGTGACTCCTTAAACTACATATTGGCAAGTGTCAGCATATTCAGGAAAGCAATAGGGGAAGGAAGAAGCCGTTGTGAAAACAAATAAGCACAAAAACATTGCTTAGCTCCTTGAATTTGACTGAAGTGAACTTAGTTGTTGATCTCATATGAAATATTTTATAAGGTATTGATTATTAACAATTGTGAAAGCAATTCATAGTACCAGTATAATTTTTGTACATGGTAGAAATATACAAAGAAAATTTAATCCTGTCCTTGTAAAAACAGGAGACAGTTATTGTTTATAAAGTAATGAACAGGTTTACATTCTGAATTTCTCAAAATTATTCATCTGTGCTATTGTTGGAATTCTTTTGGAGGTGCAGATATTAGGTGGGGTGCAGAAAAGATTTACAAGAATCGTTCTGGGATATTGATCGTCACTTATGAGGATAAATTAGAGAAATGGGGGTTGCTCCCCTTTGAGAAGTGACAGTCGTGAGGAGATTTGATAGAGGTGTTCAAAATTATGAAGGTTTGGACAGAGTAGATAGGGAGAAACTGTTCCCATTGGCAGAAGATTTGAGAGGATTTAAGATGAATGGCAAGAGAATCATAGGCAGGATGAGGATAAATCTTGTTACGCAGCATTTGGTTGGATTCAGCATGCTCTGCCTGAGTGGTTGCTGGAGGTAGATTCATTGGTGGCTCCAAATGGGTATTGTTTAATCATCTAAAAAGCAAAAAAAAATGCATGGCTATGGGGAAAAGATGGGGGAGTGAGATTACCTGGAAAACAAGAGCCAACACAACAAAATGGTCTGAATGACCTCATTTTGTGCCGTAACTATTTGATAATTTTATAAAACTAAACAGAATTTCAGAATTGTTAAAATGAAATTGTAGACAATATAGATCGATAATTGCCTTCCCCAATCCAATAGGTATTGATTTTTAATACACAGTGGCAAGGTAATTCTACAGAAAACAATACTTCTTCTTGCATGTTTTATGTTTCACATTCTGTTTTTCTGCAGTTACACAGTTGGCTTGCATAAAGCAGCCCTGTGCATCTGTTTAATCCAATTAACAAATTGACCCAGTTTTTTTTTACAGCACTGCAAAGCTGTCACAGTGTTTTAAAATGAGCAAGGAGTTCAAAACAAAAACATTCTCAGTTTAAAGGTTTGATTGCTGCCTCTGCGTAGGCAGGAATATGTGCTTGTTTTTTACAGCATACATGGAATATATCACACCATTCAGTATCCCCTTTCCCTGAATTTATTTATTTTCCACAAATTCTTCTCATGCATTACATTTATAATATGCTGCTTCACTGTATTTCTTCTGAGGTGGAAAGCAACGTGACAATGAACTCATCAAAATATTTACACATTAATTTTATCTCTTTACATAATTATGAATGTCATTAAAAAATACTGCACAAAAATAAATATTTATTTCATATAAAAGATTGTTTTTGTATTTAAAATCAAACCCCTTGATCTCAGATGAGCAGCATCAGGAGCCCTAGGCTTGAATAATGCTGAAATCCTGACCATTTGGATACAGGAGGTCAGTAGAAAGTTGACATACTGCCAAAATTCAGAAGCTGCATAATGACAATTGAAGGCAGCTAACCAAAAACAGTAAGAGATTGTTGTGAGGATAATTCACAAACAGTGATTGTAACAGATGAATGGGAAACAGCAGAAAAATACAAATAGACAATATTTTCACTTGTGTGTCTTTTTCATGTGCTATTGGAAAGGGAAAGCAATTTAAAGAAAACAAGGTGCCAACTCTTGGAATTAGATTTTTGGGAAACCATAGAGTTGCTATCAGCAAAAACTGACTCAAGGTTTCTTGGAAAATAAGCTAATACCTCAGTATTGAGTTCCATGCTGTAAGAAATATACTATGGCTTTAGGGAAAGTACAATGCACATTCACTGGGATGCTGCCTAGTATAAATAAATACAATATGAAGGAAGCATTTAAAACAATTCAATTAAAGCAACACAATGCCGTGCCAAGAAGACATGAAAGAAAACTTTTGTTATTTTTTAAATATAACGGACAAAGGCCGAATCCATGACTGGCAGCCTTTTACACAAAAGGAATTTCTAACCCTCAGAAGACCACAGCAACATTGTTATTTCAAAAATTGTCTCCTGCCACTGCAAAAACCAATTTCCAAGGAAATGCACAAGGGCCCATTTGCATTTGTGAGGCAGACCCCTGGCCAATGGAGATGATGAGCAGAATTTTATGTCTTTGCTTGGATGAGACCAGAAATTCCCACCTGAGGTCAGTGGAGCTTTCTGATGTTGGCCCCGACCTGCACCAATTCTGTGGCGGGCGTGATAGCAGAGTTTCTGCGAAAACAAAGGACCTTAAAACCTCTGGTAAACTATCTACATCATGGGGGTTACCATTGACCAGTAACTAAACTGGACTAGCCATATAAATACTGTGGCTACAAGAGCAGGTCAGAGGCTAGGAATCTTGCAGTGAGTAACTCACCTCTTGACTCCCCAAATCTACAAGACACAAATCAGGAGTGTGATGGAAAGGAAGAATGTAGCTCCAACAACACTGAAGAAGCTTGACACATCCAGGACAAAGCAATCCACTTGACACCCCATCCACAAACATTTACTTCCTCCATCACCAACAAAAATTAGCAGCAGTGTATATTGTCGATATGATGAGCTGCAGTAATGCACTAAGACTTCTTAGACAGCACCTTCCAAACTCATAACGACTACCATCTAGAAGGAAAAGTTTATCAGATATATGGAAACACCACCAGCTGGAAATTCTCCTTAAAGCCACTCACCATCCTGACTTGGAAATATATCGTTGCTGCTTCTTCATTGTCTGTGTGTCAAAATCCTGGAACACCCTCCCCAACAGAACTGTGAGTGTATCTACACTACATGGACTGTAATGGTTCAAGAAGGTAGCTCACTACCACTTTCTCAAGGGCAATTAGGGATGGGCAATAGGATGGGCAATAAACTCTGGTTCAGCCAGTGACACCCACATCCTGCAAATTGTTTTTTTTAAAGTAGTTTAGGTACTCATGTATAAATCTGACAATCAAGGGCCAGTGAAACATCTTTACAGTAATTTGGGAAATTAGTTTCCAGTGTTAGTTGTTGAAGTCAGTTGAACAGGTCGATGAAAGTAAAGGGCTGAAGGGAGAATGGCATAAGATGCATAGAAATACTTGCAGTGTATGTGCTGTCAGGCTTATTGGATTGAATGGCTTGTTCTTACACATGTAAAGAAACAGAAGTGAAGGTGTCAAACTTCGTGAAGTGTTCAGAGAAGGAAATAGTGCCAGTGGAGCAACAGGAAAAGATGTTCCTTGGTGATCAGGACCATAGTAACACCACAATGGTGAAAAGTAAAACCATATGTCAAGACTTTCAGTACTGGAGTCAGAAGCCAAGTTTCGTTCAAAACCAAGATATCAATCTCTGTTGTTGTTCATCTATCGTCATCGATGAGGACCTCAACACCATTAGTCATTTGGAGGCTGGTTGTGGTGTGTCTGAAGATGACTGATCAGGCCAATTTGGGCACGGAATGTCCTGGCACATATTGAACAGACTTGTGTAGACACTGTAGTTGTTGCGCTGGTGGCTCTGGACTTGCGCAGCTCGCGCTTAAGTTGTGCTTCAGCAATACACCTTGCTTCGTGAGCTTGACAGCCTTTGTGAATGAGGCAGCACCAGGTAGAGCGGTTTTGTGCCAGCGTTTCCCAGGTGGTCGTGTCAATGTCAAGTGACTTCAGGGAGGCTTTGAGTGTGTCTTTGAAACGTTTCTTCTGCCCTCCATGCGAGCGTCTTCCAGCAGAGAGTTCTCCAAAAAGGAGCTGCTTGGGTATGCGCTCGTCTGACATATGGATGACATGACCTGCTCACCTGGTCTGCGCTCTCATCAGCAGTGTGTGGACTGATGGTAGACTTGCTCTAGAGAGAACTTCAGTGTCTGGTACTTTGTCCTGCCATCTGATGTGTAATATTCTGCGAAGACAAGTCATGTGGAAATGATTGAGCTGTCTTGCATGCCTTCGATACACAGTCCATGTTTCACAGGCATACTGGAGGGTAGTGAGTACCACGGCGCTGTAGAACTTCAGTTTTGTTGTTGGGCTGATGCCTCAACATTCCCATACCGTGGAGTGCAGTCTACCAAAAGCAGAACTTGCCTTTGCTATTCTGCAGTTAACTTCTGCATCAATAGTCATTGCTTGGGAGAGGGTGCTGCCAAGATAAGTGAACAGGTCCACTGCTTGTAGTTTCTGCCCTTTCATTGTGATTATGGGTTCTGTGTACAGTGCATGAGGACCAGGCTGGTGCATGACTTTGGTCTTTTTAATGTTGATGGTGAGTCCAAAGTTGTCATAAGCCATGGAAAATTTGTCCATACTGACTTGCATCTCTGGCTCTGAGCCAGCATACAGGGTGCAGTCATCGACAAAGAGTAAATCTCTCAGAACAGTCTCTTTCACTTTGGTAATAGTTTGAAGTCTCCTCAGGTTGAAAAGCTTCCCATCCAGTCTGTACTTGAGGCTGATTCCAGCAATACTGTCAATACTGGTGTGCCTCAGGGATCTGTTTTGGGGCCACTGCTGTTTGTAATTTTTATAAATGATCTGGATGAGGGTATAGAAGGATGGATTAGTAAATTTGCTGATGACACCAAAGTCGGAGGGGTGGTAGATAGTGAAGAGGGGTGTCATAGTTTACGGAGAGACTTGGACAAGTTACAGAGCTGGGCCGAGAGGTGGCAGATGGAGTTTAATGCGGAAAAGTGTGAGGTAATTCACTTTGGCAGGAATAACAGATGTGTAGAGCATAGGGCTAACGGTAGGACTCTGAATAGTGTTGAAGAACAGAGGGATCTAGGTGTATATGTGCATAGATCCCTGTAAGTTGGAAATCAAGTTGATAAGGTTGTTAGGAAGGCATACGGTGTCTTGGTGTTTATTGGTAGGGGGATTGAATTTAGGAGCCGCAACGTCATGTTGCAACTGTACAAAACTCTGGTGCAGCTGCACTTGGAGTATTGTGTACAGTTCTGGTCCCCACATTATAGGAAGGACGTGGAGGCATTGGAGAGGGTGCAGAGGAGGTTTACCAGGATGTTGCCTGGTATGGAGGGAAGGTCCTATGAGGAGAGACTGAGGGATTTGAGGTGGTTTTCGTTAGAAAGAAGGCGGCTAAGAGGAGACCTTATTGAAACATACAAGATGATTAGAGGTTTAGATAGGGTGGACAGTGGTAGCCTTTTTCCTCGGATGGAGAAAGCTAGCACGAGGGGACATAGCTTTAAATTAAGGGGTGGTAGTTATAGGACGGATGTCAGATGTAGGTTCTTTACCCAGAGGGTGGTGAGGGAATGGAATGCCCTGCCTGCTGCAGTTGTAGATGTGCCTAGTTTGGGGGCATTTAAGAAGTCCATGGATAGGTTTATGGATGGAAAGGGATTGGTTTAGGTTAGAGGGTCATTGCTTTTTTCTTAATTGGTCGGCGCAACATCGTGGGCCGAAGGGCCTGTTCTGCGCTGTAATGTTCTATGTTCTATGTCTTATGTCTTGGAAGGCATCATTCAACATGGCAGTGAACAAACACCCAGCCCTGTTTGAAGCCATTGGTGACTGGGAATGCCTCAGAGGATTCTCCGCCATCCAGTACTCTGGCCATCGTGCCATCATGGAACTGGCGTACCATCTGAATGAATTTGGGGGGGCAGCCGAACTTTGACATGATCCTCCACAGGCCATGTTGGCTTACAGTAACAAAGGCTTTCGCGAGGTCAACAAAGGTTGTGTAGAGCTCGCGATTCTGCTCCTGACACTTCTCCTGAAGTTGGCGCGCAGCAAAAATCATGTCAGCAGTCCCACGACCTTTGCGGAGGCCACATTGTGACTCTGGAAGCAGGCCCAGCTCTAGATGAGTGACCAGACGATTTAGCGAGGGTTTTTCCTATGATGGAGAGCAGCAAGATTCCTCAGTGGTTGTCGCATACTTGCCGATTGCCCTTCTTCTTGTAGAGGTGTATGATGGAAGCATCTTTAAGTTCCTGAGGAATGGATCCTTGCTTCCAAAAGGACTGGAACAACTCGGTCAGCTTCTCGATAAGTGCAGGACCAGTAGCTTTATAGATCTCTGTGGGTAAGGCATCTGCCCCTGGGGCTTTGCCACTGGATAGCTGGCTGACAGCTTTCGTGACTTCAGCTACTACCGGTAGGTCATCCATGGCGCTGTTGATATCAACCTGGGGAATCTTGTCTATTGCCTCATCGTTAATAGATGACGGTCAGTTGAGGACGGCCTCAAAGTGTTCAGCCCATCTCTGCAGGATCTGAGTCTTTTCTGTAATGAAAGTTGTACTGTCTGTACTCAGGAGGGGGAACCTCCCAAGAGTGAGGTCTGTAGAGAGTGTTGAGGGCTTCACAGAACCATTTCAAGTCGTTTCTGTCAGCATATCCCTGTATATCATCTGCCTTGGCGCTCAGCCAGGCATCCTGCATTTTACTCAATTTATTGTGGACTGTCCTGTGAGCACTGGTAAAAGCATTTTTCTTGGCAGCTGAAGATGGGTTGTTCTGACAGGCCTGATGAAGATGGTGCTTTTCAACAAGTAGAGCCTGTATCTCCTCATCATTCTCATCAAACCGAGCATGCTGCTTGTGGGTGGAGGGCCCAAGTGTCTTCAGAGCAGATGTATGGATAGCATTCCTGAAGCGTTCCCAGTCGTCCTCAGCGCTGCCTGCGAGGTGTAGGTCAGCAAGTTTGATTTCTAAGTCTTCAGCCAGTGCTGAAGCTATGCTGGGGTTCTTTAGCTTGGCCACATTGATTCTTTTCATAACCTTGCTTCCTTGTGGTCGCCTCTTGGGTCTGATGCGGAGCCTCATTTTGGAGACAATGAGCCCGTGATCTGTCCAGCAGTCATCATCACACATGGCCTTGGTCACTCTGACATCCTGTCTGTCTTTTCTCCTGACAATGACATAGTTGATAAGATGCCAATGCTTAAAGTGGGGGAGCATCTTGTTATGGGTAGGCAGACGGAAGGTTGTGTTGGTGATGAGGAGGTCGTGTGCTGCACAGGTCTTCGGTAAGAGTAGGCCATCAATGTTACACTTGCCCACTCTATGCTCCCAATGACTCCCTGCCAGATTGCAGAGTCACACCCTACTCTTGCATTGAAATCGCAAGCAAGATCAGCTGGTCGGTACTGCTCACTGCTGATAGTAGGGCGTCTAGTTCTCCGTAGAACTTGTCTTTCATCTCGTCCGGGCTGCTCATTGTGGGGGCATATCCGCTGATCAGGGTGGCTTGACTTCTGTTCTGTAGCGGAAGCTGTAATGTCATAAGCCGGTCGTTCACACCCTTGGGTAGACTATCAAGTTTCCGAACAAGGTGACTCCTGACAGCAAATCCAACTCCAGCATCATGACGCTCATTGCTGCCGCGACCGCTCCAGAAAAAAGTGTATCCACCTCCGGTTGTTGTATCAATCTCTAATAGGATGTTGAATGGACAGGACGCTGTTCATTGAACATTCTGGTGTGGATAGAAATTCAAAAGAACAGTAATTGTTCATTATTTGGCAATCTGAATGGGTAAGGGTATACGAGATCTGTCTAAGGCAAGCATACTTTTCCCTATGCACATATAGTGGATGAATGAGTAGCAAAGGGGGAGAGGCGGTCACGGATGAAGGAGTAAAGCAGTCTTTGAGGATGGATCTTGCCAGATATTCTTTAAATACTAGCCTGCGCCCTCCAAAAAATGGGTTGCTAGCCTTTCTCACTGTAGGAAAATATTGAGACGTTAGGCCTGTAACAACCTTGAGTGAGATGTGCATTAGTAGCGTGCTTGAACAAATAGTCAATAGGGGAATTGGGCCATCTGTTGCTTGACAATCTGTAGCCAATCCTCTACTATAGCTATGCAGATGATCACTGTACTTAGCCTTTATGGCACAAGGTCATTTCACCCACCATTGGTGATGTCTGTAATAACAACTAGGCTCTAGCACAGGCACACATTAGTCAGCTGGCTCCAGAACCTTACAGGAGATTGGGATAGTTCATAGATATTAACCCAGTTTAACAAGGATCCTGCATTTCACAAGGTCCAAGATGAAATAGCCAGCCCACATATTATTTTTCAAGCTTTTATAGCTATTTGCTTTGACAAGAAGGCCTTCACCCCCTGAATGGATAGTTCTGCAAGCAAATGATCCTGTATGTCAATGTCAGGGATTTTTTTTTAATTTGTTCTTTGGATGTGAGCATTACTAGCAAGGCCAGCATTTATTGCTCATCCCTAATTGACCCTCTGAAAGAATTAGTGAGCTGCCTTCACGAACCATTGCAGTCATGTGGTGTTCATACACCACAGTGCTTTCTATGATGGTTTGATGCAACTGAGAGCTTGCTGGGCCATTTCAGAGGGCAGTTAAGAATCAATCACATTGTTGTGGGTCTGGACTTTAATATAGCTCAAACTGGGGAAGGATGGCAGATCTCCTCCCCTGAAAGGCCTTAGTGAACCAGATCATTTTTATGATAATCCAGCAGTTTCATAATCATTTTAATGAGTCTAGTATTCTATTCCAAATTTCCTAATTAATTTAATTTTAATTCCCCCAACTGTCATGGGGGATTTGAACTCATATTTTTGGAGTATTAGTTCAGGCCTTTGGATTATTAGTCTAATAACATTACAACAACAACAGTAACAACTTAAATTTATATAACAACTTTAACATAATGAAACATCCCAGGGAGCTTCACAGGTGTCATAAAGTATTGATTTGTTCATTGAAATCTCAACTCCAAACGTATCACACTACCTAAAGTGAAAAGAATTGGCTATAACTTGGAAGTCAGGATGTAGTTACAATCATTTCTCCAAGCACCCTCCTCCAATCTCTGATATATTTTAATTTTGTTGCCACTGTACTAAAGAGTAATACATTTGCTATCAACATTTTCATTGTCTAACTGCCATACAAGATGGCATAAGCTAGCTTCCACTTCTTGGATTAAAGCATGTATCACGCTCCGGCATCAGTATCAGTATTTGAAATCCTTGAGCATCACATCATAAATGTAGATATTTATTGGCAATCAATATTAACAACATATTTTGCACCATTGTCTTTTCAGATAGTTCTTTTTAATTTTTTTTAAAACTTTGAAATGACATACAGCAAAGTAAACTTATTTCAGTAAAATAGATTTTCAGTTGAGTTTGAATTTTTAAGCTTACTTTGTCTGCACAGAACCCTGCCTAAATTTTTAAGATCTTAATTTCATTGGTATAAGTCTGTACTTAAATTCAAACAAGCAGCATTCACGCTTAATTGGATTGTTACTTTCAATTTCTGTTACTTTTGAATTTTTGAGAAATCATGAATTATGTTCTTGTGGCATTTTGTGAATTAGATGCAGTTCATTAAAAAACTAGCTAAGTATTCAGACCATTTTATTCTTCAAGCATCTTTCAGTGATCAAATGCTCTGGCAAAGGACTGAAGCTTTCTACTTGTTGTGACTGAACCCTTTCAAACACTGCACAGTAACGTTTAGTGTATTACTGGTATGCAGCTCTTCATCACAATAGTTGTTTATCAATTATAAACTTAGCTGCTCACAGCCAACTGAAAGTTCCAAAAGATCAAATATTTATGAATAATTTCAGTTCAAAACCATTGTGTCAACTGATTTTTCTCCATACGTCTTGATCTGAATGATAACTTTTGACAAAATAAATAATTTTAAAAATTGTTTGGAAATAGGACTACTTCTTCAGAATTTAGAATCATAAAGATAAGACTCTCTAAGGTTAGCTTTTGAGGTAAATCAACAACTGATAAAAATTTATAAATCGACCAGGTGATAAAATAATGCTAAAACAGCTTAGAATACACAATAGTGGATGCAGCACAGCAGGAAGCCATGCATCCTGTTATAAATTGCCGGTTCTTTGGTAAAGCTATCCAATTAATTCCAAACCCCATTTTTTCCAATGTAGCCTTTGCATTCTAGACTATAACAACTTGCTATATTAAGAAACTCTGCATTTCTGTTAACAAAACCAAAGACTCCATTGGGTGCATGCATCCCCTTTAAAATTGCATCAGTTAGTCCTCATACTTCCTGCCAATGTCTCACTTCACACTTCTCTGCATCAAATGTCATCTGTCCATTTAAATCACTCAATGTATCTCAAATAGGACTTCATTTAATGCCATGAAATTTATGGTTCCCAATATTACTCTGAAAGGTAAATGCAAATATCCAAAGTAGGGACTTTTGCCATGCAATTTAGTTTAATTTTTTTGATTCCTTCTCCAAATAATTGGCAGACAAGATGACTTAATTGGGGCGGGGGGGGGGGGGGGAGAGTGACATGTACAATTAGAGGGTGACAGTTTCCATGTTAATAGCGAGTAGTTGAAGGGTAGTAGCAGAAAAGCACAAGGTGATATTGGGAAGGTCAAGGATGATGAGGACAAATTTGAAGCTTGCAGAATCGATGATAATGGCTTCAATGCAAACCTGAGAAGCACCATTTTTTCAAAATGTCTCCAAACTCACATCCAGCTCCATGTTTGGAGATTGAAGTCAGAAGAGTCTGCGATGGGTGGAGTTTTAGTTGTTGACAATGGAAAAAGTTGAAAATCGCACTGCTCATCATCACTTCTATGGGTGAAATCCACACTATCAAATAAACTGGTTGGACTCTAACCTAGTGTTGTGAGACTTCTTACTGTGAAATCCATAACACATGTTTCAATCACATCAGGGGAAAGTTTGGGGGAGTTAGGAGTTGTTGGGGGAAGAGATGGAGGATTGAGATGGATGGGCTGGGATAGGGGAGGTTGGGGGTGTGGGGGTGTTACGGGGTGAGGGTGTCACTTTTAAGCTTTAGTACCACAAAACTAAATACTGTACAGTCTTTGAAATTCTCCTTTGAATTTAAACTAGCATATAAATAGCAGTCTAAATTTTCATCATGCCCTGAAATAGGTACAATTCTGATGATAAGCTGTGTTGATGTACTGGAGGTTTGAAAATCCTGGCCCTAATCAAAACAAATGTAAGAAACTAAAAACGCAGTCAGTCGCAAAGAAGGATATTGATGTTCTACCACTTGCTTTATTACCCTTGCAAAATCTGGAAATCAAACACAGATTCGTCACTGAGAAATGGTTTAAATAAGATTCTACCAGTGCCTACTCCAGCTAGGTTCACCGTTCTCTGCACCATCCTGTTTAAAATCTAGCAGAAAATGGTCACACCTTTGCCAGAGTTGCAATCAATGATTGGGGCATTCCCAGTCATCCATTGCAACTTTGACAAAAAAAAATTAAAATCTCAGAGAAACAGCATAAAGGTCTTTTACCATAAAAACCTTTATAGAAACCTAATCATAAGATTTATTGATTCTCAAAATGATTTATCTTAGGATATTGCTATCACACATTTTTTGGCTGAGGAGTTTCTTATTTATTAATTACATTTTTCCTTTGTAGGCTGCAAATTCACAGTGTACAACACAATTTGTATGACAGCTTCTGGGAGAAGGGAAAACAATCCAGTTCTTGAGTTAAGACTGCACTGAGCTTTTGTACCATGTATCATTCTTCTCTAAAAATTCAGATCAACAATTCAATCTGCATTTTTCCTGAGCCACTGGTCTGATTGACAAATCTTGGGGATAGTGTCACTAAAATAAAAGGGGCAGATGCCATTTATGGCACATTGTGGGTTGGCACCAGAGAAGTCAGAATGGTAAAGTTGTACTTGCCAAAGAGTAGAATTGTTTAGTAAATGTAGTGATTTCTTTGTAGCCATTTCCCTAACATCAGTTGATTGTGATTAATTATTACTAGAGAATCAGCATTGGGCCTTCAAAGTCACCATTGCTACAGCCACCCTGCCTATTGCACGCAGGAGTACTGAAAGAAAGACAAAACATGCAATTATACAGCACCTTTTGCAATTTCCCAAATCACTTTATAGCCAATTAAATACTTTTGAACTGTATTCAGTGGTAAAATGTAGCAATGTTATCAAATGATGGTGCAGGCTCAAGGGGCTGAATGGCCTACTTCTGCTGCTAATACATATGTTCACGTCATCCTGGTATGGATGTGATGAACTGGACTCGACAGCCTTTGTCATCCATAATTATCTTATGAACAGGGGATGCAATCGTGGCTGGAATTCTGTTTATTTTGTTGCTAATGGAAATTTACTGTGAATATGCTTTGTGGGGTGAGATTGCCAGGACACAAGTGTGTAATAGGTGCACAGTGAATCAAAGAACAAACAAAGAACAAAGAACAACACAGCACGGGAAACAGGCCCTTCGGCCCAACAAGCCCGTGCCGCCATTTTAACATTATGAGTCCCCGCTCCACCCATGACCCTTGTCTATGCTTATGGCATTTCACATTGAGGGAAGACTAATTTAGGGACAATTTGTTACACCAATCAGCCTAAGAGCACATCTTTGGGGTGTGGGAGGAAACCAGAGCACCCGGAGAAAACCCATACAAGCACGGGGAGAATGCACAAACTCCCGCAGACACTGGCCCAAACCCATGTATCTGCACAGCAAACAGTGATAGTCACTGAGCTGTCGTGTTGCCCAGCATCTGGTCCGGTTTAAGCGTACACTAACGACGTGAAGTACTAGGCTAATCTCGAAACATCCAAGAGCAGCCCTTGTACGACCCATCGCGTGTATGCCCCGTGTTGGACAACAAGGTGGACCAAAACACCTGTGGATTAAAAGAGAAAAACATCAATACCATGCACATCCTTATACAAACATTCAAGGGAATCCCCAGAAGCTCAAAAGTAAAACAAGTGAGCCAGAAAATATGCTGGAATCAATTGATCCCAGGGACATCCCAAGGCTCCTGAACCTTATTTAAAACAGTCTCCTATATCCCTCCATCTCCATCCCGTTCATGTGCCTAAGTAATTCTTAAACAACTCCAGCGTACTTGCCTCCACCACCTTGCTTGGCAGAGCATTCCATACCCCCCTCTACCCTCTATGTGAAAAACCTCCCTTTAACATCCGAATTATACCTCACACACCACCCCCCCCCCCCACCCCCGCCGTGGCTCCTCGTAATGTGCGTTTCCCATCTAGGAAAAAGCTTACCACTGTTTAGTTATCTATACCCTTCATAATCTTATATACCTCTATTAGATCTCCCCTCAATCTCCGTCTTTCTAGGGAAAACAGCCCCAATTTGCCCAATCTTTCCTCATAACCCAATCCTTCCATACCAGGCAGCATCCTGGTAAACCTCCGCTGCACTCTCTCCAGGGTCTCCACGTCTTTCCGGTAGTAAGGCGACCAGACTGGACGCAGTACTGCAAATACGGCCTAACCAACATTCTATACAACTGCAACATTAGACTCCAGCTTTTATACTCTATACCCCTTTCTATAAAGGCTAACAGACCATAAGCTTTCTTCACAACCTTCTCCACTTGTACTGCCACCTTCAAAGACTTGTGCACTTGCAACCCCAGGTCACTCTGCGTTTCCATACTCTTTATAGGTCTACCCTTTATCATATAACCCCCCCCCTACATTATTTCTCCCAAAATGCATCACCTCACATTTATCAGGATTATATTCCATCTGCCATTTATCTGCCCAATATACCAGCCTATCTATATCCTGTTGTATTGCCTGACACTGCTCCTCACTGTCGGCCAGTCCAGCCATCTTAGTGTAACCTGCAAACTTGCTGATCACACCACGTACTCCCTCTTCCAAGTCATTTATGTATATTACAAATAGAAGAGGTCCCAGTATTGAGCCCTGAGGCAGACCACTAGTGACAGACCTCCAGCTAGAAAAAGACCCTTCCACTACTACTCTCTGTCTATTATCAATCCATCTCGATACCTGTCCTTGTATTCCATAAGCCTTAACCTTTTCAACCAACCTACCCTGAGGGACTTTGTCAAACGCCTTACTGAAATCCATATAGATGATATCAACGGCTCATCCTTCGTCGACCATTTTTGTCACCTCCTCAAAAAATTCTACCAGATTCATAAGGCAAGACTTCCCCTTAACAAAGCTATGCTGCATATCCCTAATCAGATCGCAACGCTCTAAATGAGCATACATCGTATCCCTAAGAATCCTCTCCAACAACTTCCCTATCACTGATGTCAAACTCACTGGCCTATAGTTACCAGGGTTATCCCTACTACCCTTTCTAAACAATGGTACCACGTTTGCTATCCTCCAATCCTCTGGGACCTCACCTGTGTCCAAAGAAGAGACAAAGATTTGCATCAGAGGCCCAGCAATTTCATCTCTCGCCTCCCTAAGCAGCCTAGGATAAATGCCATCAGGCCCTGGAGATTTATCGGTTTTAATGCTACTTAAAAGCCTTAACACTTCCTCCCTCGTAATGGATAGTTCCTTCAACTGGTCTACAGCTCCCTCCAAGACAGTACCGGACATCAAGCCCCTCTCCTTTGTGAATACCGACGCAAAGTATTCGTTCAGGATCTTCCCATTCCCTCGGACTCTAAACACAGTTCCCCTCCTCTGTCCCTGAGAGGACCAATTTTTCCTCTAACCACCCTTTTGTTCCTGACATAGGAGTAAACTGCCTTTGGATTTACCTTAATCATGTCTGCCAAAGCCATTTCATGCCCCCTTTTTGCCCTTCTAACTCCCCATTTGAGCTCCCTCCTAATCTCTCTGTATTCCTCCAATACTCTCTTCGTTCCCAGTTGCTTAGACCTAACATACGCCTCTCGTTTCTTCCTGACCAAGTCCTCAATATCCCTAGTAATCCACGGCTCTCTAATTCCACCTTTCCCATCCTTCCTCTTAACCGGCACGTCTTTCCTGCAACCATTCCTTGAAAGACTCCCACATGCCAAACGTGGACTTGCCCTCAGACAGCCTCTCCCAGTTTGTATCCCTAAGTTCCTGCCTAATCCGGCTGTAGCTAGCCTTCCCCCAATTTAGCACCCTCCTCTTAGGACAGCACTCATCTTTTTCCATTAATATCCTAAAGTAGACAGAGTTGTGGTCACTGTTAGCTACATGTTCACCTACTGCAACCTCAACCACCTGACTTGGCTCACTACCCAGAACTAAATGCAGTACAGCCCCCTCTCTAATTGGGCTATCTACATACTGCTCCAAGGACCCTTCCAGTACACGTTTTACAAATTTCTCCCCGTCCGAACCCCCAGCTCTAGGTACCTTCCAATCCACCCCAGGGAGATTAAAATCTCCCACTACAGCAACCCTATTCTTCTTACATCTATCCAAAACGTCTCTACATATACCTTCTTCCACTGCCTGTGGGCTGTTGGGTGGTCTGTAGTACACCCCTAGCATAGTAATTGCTCCCTTCCTATTCCTCAACTCCACCCACAGCAACTCAATTCCTAACTCCTCTATATTATCCTCCCTCTGCACTGCTGTGATGTGCTCCCTAACTAACAACGCCACTCCCCCACCTCTTTTTGACCCTCCTCTGTCATGCCTAAAACACTTATACCCAGAAATATTTAGCTGCCAGTGCTGCCCTTCCTTTAACCATGTCTCTGTCACTGCCACCGCATCTAAATTAAGGACTTAAGTTCATCTGTTTTACCTGTCACGCTCCTCACATTAAAACAGATGCACTCCAGACCCACTTGGATCCACCTTCTCCCGGGGAATTTTCCTCTCATCCAAACTTACCCTATCACCCAACTCGCTCCCAATCCCAGTGCCTACTGAGCTATCGGTCTCATCCCCACCCCCCTCCATATCAGTTTAAACCCTGCCGAAACACTCCAGCTAACCTTCCTGCTAAAATATTTGTTCCCTTCCCATTTAAATGTTCCCCATCCCTCCTGTACAGGTGCCCTTCCCTCACAAAGACTTCCCAATGGTATACAAATGTAAAACCCTCTGTCTTGCACCAATCTTTCAGCCACGCATTCAGCTGTAGGATCTCATTATTCCTAGCCCCACTGTTACTAGGCACTGGCAGCAGCCCAGAGATTGCCACCCTGGAGGCCCTGCTCTTCAGCCTGGCCCCCAACTCCCTGAACTGCCTACGTATATCCCCCCTGCTCTTCCTTCCTACGTCCTTCTCTCCTATATGTACAATTACATCAGCCTGGGTCCCTTTGCCCTTCAAAATTCCCTCTACCCTCTCCAAAACATCCTGTACACCTGCTCCAGGGAGGCAGACTACCATCCTGGAGTCCCGCTTTTGCCCACAGAACTGCCTATCAATTCCTTTAACCCTCCCATCCCCCACCACTATCTCACCTCTAGCCCCCTTCCTTCCCTCTGAAGCATTCTGGTCCTCCTCTCTTGCCTTTTCTACCCCAGTTGTCGCCTTACCCTTGATATTTTGGGGGACTACCGCTGGGGTAGTCTTTGGACCATGACTCCTCTTCTTTTTCCCCCTCCTAACAGTAACCCACCCATCCCCCGCCCTAGGCTCTGGGATCTCCACTTGACTGTGGTTCCTATTCATTATTGCCTCGTTCTCCCTGACTGAAAATACATCTTCAAGACACAGCTCTAACTGCCTGACCCGGGCCCTCAGACACTGCAGCTCCAAACACTTGGTGCAGATGTGGACTTTTGGGAGATGTGTTGTCTCCAGGAACTCCCACATATTACACCTAATGCAGCTGAAGCGTCTCCCCATGGACCCTGCCATTTACGTGACCACCCTTGGAGTTATGAACACAGAAATGGAAAACAGGAAAGAAAGGAACCAGTAACTCACCTTGCCTAAGCCTGCTCTCGCCTAAGCCCGCTCTCGCCTAAGCCCAGTGAGTCAAAGCCCTTACAGCTCTCACCCTGCTCCCAACACTGCCCGCTGTCTACTGCGGCCTTCTTTTTATACTCCCGCGCTCCCTTCCCAACTGCCCCCGCACCTACCTTCTGCTACAGAAAGAAAAAACACACAAAAAACCCCACGAACCGGCAATAGAGAGAAAAAATTGAACATTCACCACAGCCACCAGCACTTTCCTAGTACACTGCTCTGGAAAACAATGAGTAACCTATTTCATGCACTTGATCCACAAGTCTTTTCCATTGACTTTAATCTTATGTTTTTATCTATTTGCCTGTTATCCCACCTTATCTTTGTGCTTTTACGAGGTTTTTGAGGAATGAAATATTGTGATAAAGTTGTGGCATTGTCGTTATTGAAAATATGTTGAAATGAGAAACAGCAATCAGCAGAATCTTCAGACTTGCCAATCAAGAAAACACAGATAAATTAATGCGTCATTCAGTCTTTGACTTCTGGCCTCTTAAAAGTTGTCTCATGCAGAGACACCTGAGAAATCCAATGCTTCTCACTGAGAGCGAAGACCCATGTTGTTCAATCATTCCACATCATTGCGTAGGAATAATTTCATCTTTCTACCTTGTGATATTACTGATAAAATAGAACTCAATTACACCCCTTCTGCAAAATAATTATGTTGAATAATACCATGCACACAGGCAGGAGAAATCTTCTAATTCTTCCACAAAATGGAAAAGATCATGTGCAGAATTTCTAGGTTGCTAATATTAAATCTTTTCCCCAAATATGAATTTACTGTCACTGTGTTCATTTGGTAGAATGTGCAGAGCATGTTAATGAGGCAGTCAGCGAAACCAGTGTTATCAGTCTGCACATTGTTTTAAATAACTAATGGGATATTTTTCTGTCAAATTAATAATATTGCACAATACTTATCTGAGGAAGAATGTTCTTGCTCTTGAGGGAGTGAAGAGAAGGCTTACCCGACTGATTCCTGGAATGGCAGGACTGACATATGAGGAGGGATTGAGTCAGTTAGGGTTATATTCGCTGGAGTGGAGATGAAAGTAGGGGATCTCATAGAAACCTATAAAATTCTAACAGGACTAGATAGGGTAGAAGCAAGACAGATGTTCTTAATGGTGGGGTGTCCAGATTCAGGGGTCACAGTCTGAAGATAGAGGGTAAAGCTGTTTAGGACAGAGATGAAGAGAAATTTCTTCACCCAGAGATTGGTCAGCCTGTGGAATTCACTACCACAGAAAGTAGATGAGGCCAAAACATTGTATGCTCTCAAGAAGCAGTTAGACATAGCACTTGTGGCAAAAGGGATCAAAAAATATGGGGTAAAGGCAGGATCAGTCCATTGAGTTGGATGATCAGCCATGATCATAATGAATGGTGGCGCAGGCTCAAAGGTCCTCCTCCTGCTCCTATTTTCTATGGTTTCTATCTATGCATCAGAGCAGCTTCCAAAGTGCAGTTCAAATCACTAAGTTAAAGGCTTCTGTGAGATCGAAAAAAGCCATATACAAAGGGATATTCTACTCGTTGTACTTTTCCTGAAGTTGGCAAGCTGTGAAGATCACATCAGTTATTCCTGTGCTGAGTCAAAAGATGCTCTAGCACAATGAAAGGGTTGTCACCAGGATTAGCAAAGGCAAATAAGAAATAACCTTGTCAGGGGTTTGCCAGCAGTTGAGGGCAATGCTGTGCTCTTATAGTTAACCTCCTTTCTTGATGATTGTGACCATCATTGTATCTCTAAGGTCATTTGAAATTTCACAAATAGGTTGTGTATCTGAGAGAACAGTATATCTCCTCTATGTTTAAGTACTTCTACAAGGGTATGTCTGGATTTGAAGTTTTACAGTTTTCCATCTGGTTGACAGCAATCATCACTTTGTTGAGCATTAGTTCATTGTCTCGTTCTCTTTTGATTGCTTGTTGTGGGAGGTTCACCAACAGGTGCATACCCACCATTGCTGGTTCATCTTCAAAACTGATGCCTAGGCCTTCCAATAAACAACAGCCACAGAAAGAGAACAGCAAGAGACACTGAAAGAGAGGTCATCTGATTAAGTCAATCATCTATCACCACCTCCACCCCCTGACAACCAGTGTCCTCACTATGGGAGAACCATATGCTAAGATTGGACCCATAATCCATCTTCTAAACTATGCCTAACACTGATACTTCACTCACAGCCAGCCAGCTGCAAGAAGTAATCATCCTTAACATGAGGGATTACAGACAGATAGATTTGTAATTAATTGCGTTTTCAGTAAGGGCTGTTAGGAAATGTGTGTCACTGTAGACATTGTAGCATTTAATGTACAGAATGTTCCAAAACTTTTAAAGTGGTTCCTGCCTAGTTACAAAGGTTGGACCCACAGTGAGTATGATGATAGGTTTCCCAGGTCAGTTCAAGGGCCAATCTGAGGGCAATTTGAGACAGTCAGTATCAGGGAGCCAGCCTGCAAGTATAGACAGGCACAGGCAGAAATCCCACTTAAGTTAAAGGAAGTGCTGTGAACTGGCTTAGCAGTTGGGACTGAGCAGAAGACTCAGTAGCTGCTTGGTGGCTCCATGCAGTGGAAAAAGTTTGGGCTAAAAGAAACCCTGGGAGCCATTGATAGTTCAGTGCAGCTGAGAATGGAGTCAAAGAAGCTCACAAGTGTGTTTGTGTGTGTCTTGGGAACTGTGGTGAGTGTCCCTTTAAGGACACTCACCACAGTGAGTGACCCAGGAAATGAATCAGGGACCAAGTTGGGAGTACATCCTGGAAAAAATGGTTTCTGAAAATACAATTAATTACAAATCTATCTAACTGTAATCTCTTTTACTTTTTTTTGTTTTTTTTCCAATTCAATCCAATCAAGTCTAATTCAGAGTCTCAACAAGTTGAGACATTCCCGATCCAAGCTGACAAGGCAGAGCTCTTACCTTCTGTCTTGGGCTTGATCTACATGATCCAAGCTGATTGGAGTAGGTGTAGCTCCTCCTTCAAGGCTTGATCTCACTTTTAGCCAAAGGGCCGAGATGCCGCTTTTAAAAATTGCTTCAAGTGAAGCTGAAATGTAACCTAACAACTTCAACCAAGTGCAGCATGTCGAAACTACACTTGATCTTCTTGTAGATGGTCGGCTGTGACTGAGATATCCAGAAACATCTTGGGAACTGGCTACAGCCATAAGGCTGTAAGTCTCTGTATATGCTTTACCTGTAAATAAACATGCTATTTTTCTCTTAACTGGTGAATCAGAATTATTATATCGGGGATAATGGGTAAAAGCAAGTGTTTAACTATGAGTATACAGTTTCTGTTGAGTAAAGTTGAGACAAAGAAAAGTAATTACGAAAATGCCCCTATTTTGATGGATGGATCCTTTGATGCCATGTCGGAGGACTGGACACAATACATAGAGAGGCTGGACTATTACTTTTAGACCAACAGAATAGAGGAGGAAGGGAAGAGAAAGGCGATTCTTCTGAGCGTGTGTGTGGCATCCAGGTTTACAATTTGATTTGCAGTCTCACAACCCCAAGCACACCTGACTCCAAGTCATTCCGTGAGATAGTTGAATTAGTAAAGTCACATTTCCATCTGAACCCATTGGTTATATTGCAAAGATTTAAGTTTAATTCAAGGGGCAGAGCTTCAGGGGAAACCATTCTGAGTTATATCACCAAACTGAAGCAAATCCCAGAACACTGCGACTTTGATACCATTTTGAATGATATGCCATGGGGCAGATTAGTCTGTGGGGTGAATAATGAGGCTTTCAATAGAAGTTATTAGCAGAGGTGGATTCAATTTTAAGTGATGTTGGAAATATTGCTAGCAATGAAGAGTACTGAAAAGGTTACACAAGCATTACAAGATACACAAAATAGTGCTGTTCACCAGTTAGGGAAACAACCTGCAGTCAGCAATGGCATTGAAAATTAAGATATAGTATTGAAGTGGGAAGCGAATTCAGCCGCAAATAAAACAAGAAAATTTCAAAGAGGAAGTCAATCGACTAAGATAGAAGCAGAATTTATCATTGTGGGGGTAACTTCTCCCCTTTAAAGATTAAAGATTTAAAGAGGTGGAGTGTTTTTTTCTGTTACAAAAAGGTGCAAAAGCAGGTCCAATCTACCCAGTAGCTGATTAAGTAGAGCACCACAAGTATATAATGTGGAAGAAGCTAGCACCAACGATTTAGGTGTTCACTCCCTGCTTAATGTAAAAGCGGGCGGAATACTCCCCATTACTGTAATACTCCTGGTAAATGGGAAGCCTCTTAAGGTAGAAATAGACACTAAGGCATCTGTTACTGCCATAGGTCAACAGATTTTTGGTACTTGAGAGAGGGAGCCCGCCCAATTTAAAACAGCACTGCAGCAAAGTTAACAACCTACACAGGAGATACCATAAAAATAATGGGCACAATAGAATCTATAAGCTATGGGCAACAGTCTGCCTGCTCACAGTAAGAATAGTGTCAGGTTAAGGGTAAAGCCTTCTGGGACACAAATGGCATAAGGAAATCAAGTTAGATTAGATCTACATTTTCCAAGTGCAGGAAGGAGGACTGCTTGACCTGACAAAGTAATGTGAGAGCATCTTCAGTGATGAGTTCGGCAAGATAGAAGTCCTGCAGGCAAAGACCTATGTGAATCCCGAGGTGAGCCCTCAATTATTTTAGGGAGAGATCAGTACCATATGCCATTCAAGAAAAGGTGGATGCTGAATTAAAAAGATTGGAAAAACTGGGCATTATCCAGGCAGTTGATTTCATGGAATGGGCAGAATCTATTGTGTCCGTGTTGAAGCCAGCCAAGACATCAGCATTTGTGGGGACTACATGATATCAGTTAATCAGGCTGTCAAGTTGGATAAATATCCAATCCTGAAGATGGAAGATCCATATGCAAAGCTGGCTGCAGGTGTTTCCGCACGTGGAACACATGAAGTCAGTGTCTGATAATGGAACAACCTTCACGAGTTGTCAAGATGGCATCATTCTTTACGGCAGAAGCGTAGTTTCCCTGTACCTGCTCCTAGCTGAATTACACAGTGTCCATCCGGGTATATCTAAGATGAAGCTGCTCTCCAGAAGTTATGTCTGTGGCCTGGCAATGATGTCAACATTAAGAACCTAGTCAAGCACTGTGAACAGTGCCAAATGCAACAAAGGTTGCCTACTGAAGCCCCATTGCACCCTTGGGAGTGGTCTGGCCACCCATGGGTATGAGTCCATATTGATTATGTTAGTCCATTCATGGGCACAATGTTCCTTGTTGATGCACATTCAAAGTGGATGGAAGCGTTTGAGGTGAAGTCTCTGACATCATAAGAACATAAGAAATAGGAGCAGGAGTAGGCCAACTAGCCCTTCGAGCCTGCCCCGCCATTCAATAAGATCATGGCTGATCTGTCGAGGCTCAGTTCCACATTCCCGCCCTCTCCCCATAACCCTTAATCCCCTCTCTTATCAAAAACCCATCAACCCGTGTCTTAAAGATATTTAGCGAGGTAGCCTCCACCACTTCAACGGGCAGAGAATTCCAGAGATTCACCACCCTTTGAGTGAAGAAGTTCCTCCTCAACTCCGTTCTAAACCGCCCCCCCTTTATCTTGAGGCTGTGCCCCCTAGTCCTACTGTCCTTTCTGAGCGGGAAGAGTCTCTCCACCTCTATCCTATCCATCCCATTCATCATCTTATACGTCTCAATGAGATCTCCCCTCATTCTTCTAAACTCTAACGAGTACAAGCCTAATTTATTCAGCCTCTCCTCATAGCTCAAGCCCCTCAACTCCGGCATCAGCCTAGTAAACCTCCTCTGCACTCCCTCCAAGGCCAAAATATCCTTGCGTAAGTACGGCGCCCAAAACTGCACACAGTACTCCAGCTGCGGCCTCACCAATGCCCTATACAGCCGCAGCAAGACCTCCCTACTTTTATATTCAATCCCCCGCATGACACAAAATTATACCAATGTGTTTTCATGCATGGAATACGTGAAGTCAGTGTCTGATAATGGAATAGCCTTCATGAGTGCTAAGTTTCAGAACTTCACTGCCCCCAACGGTATCAAGCACATTAGAATTGTACCTTATCACTCAGCATCCAACAAAATAGCTGAGCAAGCCATCCAAACCTTTAACTCTGGCCTAAAAAAGCAATCTGATAGACCCTGGAAACCAAAATTTCATGATTCCTTCGGGGTTATACGACCACTCTAAATGCAAAAATAGGAGTCCTGCCAGAATTTGTTAATGAACCATCATCTCAATGAAACTGAGCCTCGTGTTTCCAAATTTGCTGAGCTAACCAAAGCAGTCAAAACACAAGCCATGGTCTACGCAAGTCAATGTGGTCATTTTCAGTGGATGAAGCTGTGTATATGAGAAATTTTGGGAATGGGTCGAGTTGGGTCCCTGGATTCGTTATCTCCAAAACTGGACCCCTGTCTTATCAAATAGACGTAGAAGGAAGGATCATCTGGAAATATATAGACCATATGAGAGAGTGAGAGTTCCCTAGCAGCCAGTACTGCCATCAAGAGTTATATTATTGTCTGGGAATGTTGGCAACTACCTAAATATTGAAGTACCAGGTCATCCTGTTACAAGGACAACTGACATTCCCATGGAAACAGATGGAACTGAGATGTTTGTACCTGGAGAGACACCTGTGATTGTGCTATTTATAGCACTCCAGTGAAAACACTTTTCTTTTTATTTTATTCCAGTGGAAGCATCCCGGACAGTGGAATCATACCACTCCAATAGGAATTGGAAACCATCTGAAAGACTTAATTTGTAATTGACTGGATTCATGTGGTAAATGTTGAATTATCAGGAACTGAGAAAATTAATTAATGTTAATTGTATAAAAGAACTTGGGGGGAGAGATGTGGTGATTGTCCCTTTAAGGGTCACATAACCCAGGAAACCAATCAGGGACTAGGTGACAGTTCCAGAACCATCTTGGGAGCTAGCTGCAGTCACGAGACTGTTAGCCTCCATCTATAAACATGCTTTTGTTTTTCCCTTAACTGGTGAACAAAGAATTATTACAGGAACAAACTGTGAAGGAAGACTGCTTCACTCTCTCTCTCTTTCCTTCCCCCTGTATTTCCTACAGCCTAGCAAGAAATGTTCACCTTTATCTGTATCTTGAAAACCAGTGAAGCTGCAACAAGCAAGAGTTAACGAAGACCATGTATCAGTGAAGATCCATCTCAAAAGACTCTTAGTCAACTACTCTGACCAGTCCTGTCAGATCGACAGTGTCAAGACCTTTGTGAACTTTATTCTTTTAATAGTGTTCCTTTCACCAGTCTCTGCAGAGACCGTATTTATCTTGTCCTTTGTTTTGTGTTTGTGTGTTGGGATTTTTAAAGGGGTTAGCTAGTATGTTAACTAGTTTTGAAACTTTAAAAAGTTTTGTTTCATCATAAATCAGTTATTCTGAGTTTATTCAAAGAAACCTGTTAAAGTTCATTTTATTCTGGATATAAGAGCAGAGAAGGTTCACAATAGGCCATTTCAATGAGTAAATTAAACATTTACACAATTGCTCTACTGCAATCTGTGAGTGATGAGGCGAGAGAATCTGTGCACTTAATTAAAAGATACTCGATCACTATTTTTGTAAATGATGAAGTCCATAATGACACATTTGATGAGATTATACTTATTATGATGTCTGCAGTAAAACTGAAACATTTTAATTTTAATCTAAAGAAACAATTAAAAAATACAAAGAAGTATCACCACTAACATATTTTGAAATGAACATTAATTCCTTAACAAGGTAACATTAAGCAATTAGGAGAAGTGAAGACTTTTGCATGCAAATAGCTTGAAGTGAGCATGCATAAATTAGCAATCATTCTGTCACTACTACTAGAGCAACATACAAAGATATAAAAGTAAAATGAACGATATTGTTGTAAAGAAAATAGAAATCCTATACAGGCTAAATGGGCTCAAAATAAATAAATCCTCAATATCTTAGAATTATTTTCATTGAGAAAACTGATGTATATAACTACAGAAATAATTTCCCATTTCAATTAATTATCAGGAGTAAACTTGATTTTCTGTGCAACAGTAATGTAGCTGCAGCAGTCACTTGGCATTTAGAAAAGGAAGATCCTATCTCGCTACCCTCACTTTTTTGAGAGAGTGACAAGCCATGTAGCCTGTGGTAAGCCCTATGATATTGTGCCCCAGAATTCCCTGAAGGCATGTTTTGCATGAAGGGCTATAATCCAACCTCAAGGCTAAAATGTGCAAATGGACAAGAAACTGGCTAAAATTTAGGAAACTTCTATGCAACAAAAAATATGAATGAGGTAAGTCATATTGGGGTAAGTACTGGGACTCAGTGCAAGATAGGATGACTATTTCTATTTCACATAAATTCAGGACCTCAGTGCATGCAGTTGGTACAAAACTAGAACGGCAGTGGAATTAGATGAGGCTCATCAGACTGCACATTGGATACTATATCCAATTTTTGTCACCATGGTTCATTCAATCATTGTAGGGAAAGCAGAGAAGAAGCATGAAGCAGATCACTTGAGTCTGTGTTATGAATAAGATGGAAAAAATTGGGTTTTCCATCTTTAAAAAAGGCTACTATGATGATCTTGTAGCAGTCTGAGATTCTTAAAATTCTGGCAAATGTTAGGTAAGAACATCATCTTACCTCAAATGGAATTGGGCAATACCAATTTAAACTGACAATGGATAAATATCAGAACTTCTTTTTGCAAAGTGATCAACATGTAGAACTGATTTCTAGATAGAGGCAAAAAACCTTGGATTAATTTTAGATACTACAATGAAAAATGTTTAAAGCTCTTTGGAAGAAATTTATTATAAGTTTAAGTTTTATTTAAGTTTTAAGTTTATTTATCAGTATTACAGGTAGGCTTACATTAACAATGAGTGAAGTTACTGTGAAAATCCCATAGTCGCCACACTCTGCCACCCGTTCAGATACACTGAGGAAGAATTTAGCATAGCCAATGCACCTAACCAGCATGTCTTTCAGACTGTGGGAGGAAACCGGAGCACCCACAGGAAACCCACGCAGACTCTACAAGACAGCGATCCAAGCCTTTCTGATTCATAATTGAATCATTACTTTAACATATTTATTAGAAAGCAATTAAAGTTTAAAAAGCTGTTAGTATTAAGAAATAACAATGTCTTTTGTAAAATCCTTTGTGCTTCTTGTGAAAACATTTCACTTTGGATCTTTACAGATTTATTTGTCTAGTCAAAATAATAATTTTCTAACTTGCTAAAACCATATCTTACAATTGTATATATTGCCTTTCATATTATAAATATTCAACATGCTTTACAGGAAATTGGAAGAAACCAAGCAGGGAATGGGAAGAGAGTACATGAGGATGGATGAAAGCATGGTCAAAAGGACATATTTTATAATAGAACAGAATCCCTACAGTGCAGGAGGAGGCCACTCGGCCTATCGAGTCCGCACTGACCACAATCCCATCCATGCTCTGTCTCCATAACTCTACTTTTTTACCCTACTAACCCCCTGACACTAAGGGGCAATTTAGCACAGCCAATCAACTTAACTGCACATCTTTGGAGTTTTGAAGGTAAGTGGCTCAAGGCAGAAGACTTAGGGAATTCATGTCACTAAAAGATTACTGTGTGGTGAAATGAGGTGAAGACGACAATAACCAAGAGCAGAATGTTGAAAGGTGTGTATCAGGGTGGAACAGGCTATGGGGATCTGAAAAGGACATTTAAAGTTGATCTGTTGTCAATGAAGTTTAATCAGCAATGGTATTAATGAGTTCTAGCTCTATTACATGGTAAAGAACTTTCCTGGTGTAGAATATAAATGTTATATTTTGGGCTGAGTTGGAACTTGAAAAGCACTAGCAGAGTGTTGGAGAAATCAGGCAGCAAGGTAAGAAACCATGGATAAAGATTTCAGTCATGGTGAGAGTGAGATCAGAATGTGGATGTGTTAAAGATCAAAATTCCATTAGCTTTTAAAATATTCTTTGAACCACCCCATAGCTATTTGTGATGTCAGAACTTGAACCTCAAAATCTCTCTGCTTAACTACAGTTCTTGGTTTTTTGCCATTCAGAAAATGCTCTATCTTTATGAGACAGTTATTACAACAGAGTGAATATGAACTCTGGTGTTCACCTTAAATATTTGCAAATAAAGAATGCAAATAATCTTTCTCTATCTGAACTGAAAATAGGAACATCAGTTATTATCTGTCTCACTTAAAACTTAACATTTTGAGTTTTTTCAGTTTCTGGTATCTTGAAATCTATAATGAACATGGGCATTTTACATTTTCATTGAAAAAGTAAGAGATGTTTATTAAATTTTATTGAAAACTATTCCCTACGTGTTATTTGGAAATCAAATTCTTTTTTAAAGTAACTTTTTACTCCCAGTGCCAACAGATTATTTATTACAATGAGTGTCTATTTAAGTTATTGAATAGCAAGGAGATTTAAACTCATTCTGGTTACTTCCAGACCAAAATACTTGAATGTGTCTGCATACTGTGTGTGAAATGAAATCCCAAATCTTGGGGTGTAATTTTCTGTTCTGCCCACCACAGAAATCATAATGGGCAAGGGGCGTACCATGGAAAGGTCCACTGACATCATGCAGGATTTTACGTTTTCGGGATGAATGCGGCTGTAGAATCCCGTCCTTTGAGTCATTCCCACCAGATCAGTTGCTTTCAGAGTAGCAACAGTCATAGCAATAAAAGTACGACATTCATCTCAGTAAGCCCGTTCTGTTGTTCATTTAGATCATGCATGATCAGCAGTCTAACTCCCTCTATCTGCCTTGGCTTCGGAAACCTTAATGCCTTTGCATACAAAGTTCTATCAATCTCAGTTTCAAGATTTCCAATTCACCTAACTTCAACAATTTTTTGGAGGACAGTTCCAGATTTCTGCTACTCTTTGTATGAAAAATTGCTCTCTGACATTAGTCTAGCTCCAATTTTAAGGCCATGCACCTTTGTTCTATACTCTCCACCAACGGAAATTGATTCTCTTTGTCTAATCCTTTAATCATCTTAAACACCGAGATTAGATTATGTCTTAATCTTCTGTTTTCAAGAGAATATAGACAATCCCTCTTCAACCTGTTCTGTTAATTTAACCCTTTCAGCTCTGGGGTCTATCGTTCTGGTGAATCTGCACTGTGACTTCTCCCAAAGCCAATATATTATTTCAGATGTGCCATGCCCAGATCTGAACATATTCCTCCAAACAATCTCTATCCAGAACTCTGTACAGCTATAATGTAATTCTCATCCCTTTGCATTAAAGCTTGCTTGGTATAAAAGCTAATGTTTCATTAGCCTTTTAAATTTTTTTTTGTACTTATTCACTAGCTTTTAGTGATTTCGGTACTTCGACCTTGAAATATTTTTATTCATCCAATTTTTAACTTCTTTCCACTTAGAAAATACTGTTACATTCTATCTTGCCATTCAGCCTCTCAGAGGGCTCCCTATGCAGGTGCCCTTTGGGGATCGGGCATGCAGAGTCCAAGGCTGCCTGCAGCTTTTGTGATCTGCATGAGTCCATGTTACATGCGGTGTGGAAGGACGCAGCTCTCCCATGCAGTACTTGAATGAGTTGCTAATCAACAGCTGTCTGCATTTCAGTCTCATGCTCCTGATCTTAGGTCATTCAGTGTTAAGTGGGGCAGGCAACTTAGAGGAACTCTTTGTGGTACTATTCCAAGGCCTGGTTATCCATAGGTCCAGGCAGCATTCAGTTGAGGAGGAGTGGCGGGGGTTGATCAATATGAATGCCAGCTGTGCCCATGGAGAAGTTGTAGGCATTGCATGCTTGAGTCCTTTTGTGCCCAGTGAGCACTAAAGGGTCAGGAATGCAGAATTGACAAAACTAATAACTTTACTTTAATTTGGTAAGTTTGCTTTTGTTTCACTTATAATATGGGTTTATGGGTTGTCTTCCTTTAAAAAGGGGGCAATTTTGTTAATTTGATTTCTTTTGGCAGTGCCTGGCCACTTACAGCTTCCTACATTGAACTTCATCTGGCACAGGTTTTCCCACTCAACTGATCAATGTTGCTTTGTAACTTTTTGATCTCATCTACAGTATTTATGTTGTATCTAACTTTATGTCAGCGATCGATGTAGGTGTTCAGTTCTCTGTTCCTTCATCTGGGTTATTTATAAATATAGTGTAAAGCTGCAGCCTCAGTACAGATCCCTAGAGGACATCATGGTTCTGAACTTTTGTTTGTCTGATGTGGCAGGACAAGTGACAGAGTACACTGCAATTTCGTGTTCCAAGTATCATGTCAGCTTTTCAAAGCAGTCCCGCCTCTCAGTAATTTTGGAGAGTTCTTGGAGGGCTGAATTAAAGACATTCTCCTGGCCCTGACCAGATTTTCAATCAAGCACATTGAGTACCAATAGCATCAGGGTGGCTGTCTGTGAGCCCATGATGGTCTCGCAGCAGGGTGGGTAGACACTGGAGACGGAGGCACTGCTCTGAAAATTGGCTGCAACCGTTGCAGCACCTATTGCATTGAGGGGACGGGGAAGGGGGGGGTGCTTCTCTAGAGGTCTAAAGACCCTAACTTTCCTGATCCCTTTTACTTACCTAATTTGGAACCCAGGATCAGGGATGTAGGCAACTCACTGGGAAGTCCAGAGATGAAGGTTAAAATAGTTAACAATGAGCTTCTTTATGACCACTTTATCTACTACTTTTTAATTGATTACACAGCTTCCCCGCTCTCCTTCAAACCCATCCTCAGGAAAAGCCAGAAGAGGATCATATTGTAATCCTAACACAACTTCAGTTTCTGTGATCTTTCCAGCTTGCTCACTTTTGAACCTGTCCCCACTGTATTGGGAAAATTCTGCCCAACATTTTGGGGTTGATGACCTTGACTCCACACTGGGCAAAGTTAGAGATGTAACAAGTTTTTAAGCAGTTACAAAGGCAAGGTAAGAAAATGTAGGAATAATCTGTGATGGTGTGGAAGGCAGGATAAATTAAAGAAAATAGAAGGGATGATTGTGCAAGAGAAAAAAAATGTCAGTGGAACAGGTAAAGAAGCAAACGATGAGTCTGGAAGATGCGCCAATAGGAGTAGAATCAGCAATAGCAGCTGACAAAAAAAGGGGCAGAGGTTATGATCTGACATTGTTAAATTTGGAAGTCTGTAAAATGTCTCTGTCCCTTTTTGTCAGCTGCTTTTGCTGATTCTACTCCTACTTGCATATACTCCAGACTCTTTTTTTTAAAGCTGTTCCATTGCCATTTCTTTCTCTTGTACCATCACCCCTTCCATTTTCTTTAATTTATCCTGCCTTCCACTCTATCATAGACCTTCAATTTTGTTCTTCCTGCTTCCTCCTAAAATGCTTATGATGAGATACTGTTTTAGGTTTATTTTGTCCTCTTTCAAGGCATTCCTCTTCCTCCTAAAATGCCTGTGATGAGATGCTGTTTTGAGTTTATTTTGTTTTATTGGAACCATGGAGTTCAAAAACTGTTTGGAGTGGGGTGGAGAACTGCAATGACAACCAATCTAAAGCTCAGGGTTACACCTGGAGTCTGAAAAAGTGTTTCTCAAAACTGATCAACCAATTTCTGTTTGACCACCTTAATTCAATAAATTCAGTAAACAAAATTTAAGTACAAACTGCTGCTTGAGCAGTTGGGTGATGTTTGGGACCCTAGGAAAGGAGATTAAACAGGCAGATTTTTAGACCAGGGCAAAATGCATTGCCACAATGAATCAATAATAAAGTGGCCAAAAATTGAGCTAGGCGAACCTTAGAATTAAAGCAAAACGTACTGGAAATTCACAGCAGGTCTATCAGCATTTGTGGAGAGAGAAAAAGAGTGAACGTTTCGGAAGAGTCTGGTCGAGCCGAACTTGAACTCTGGAGTGAAATAAAATATGGCAATCGGTAATTTATAGATGGAAACACCCCAATCAGGTCAGACCCTCGTTCTATCTCCTTCAGGCAGTCTAAGTTCCATCATCCACAGTGATTAACACACCCAAGTGCTAAACAGACACTCCCTTTACTCCTAACAAGATTCAACCCTCCTTCAGGATAAGAGATTCAGTACCAGCGGGAAACCTGCCAACAAACGTGGGGATTTGTACCAGAATTAAGATGCCAATGTGAAATCGGGCTCTCTTCTGTTGGAAGGTCATTGACCTGAAACCTAACCTCCCGTCTCTCTCCACAGCTGCTGCTGCTGCTGCTGTTTGACCTGTTGAGCACACTCACACCAACTCATTTTTCTTTTTTAAAAAAAGTAAACCGATGCATGGTGTCTAGGTAAAACACTGACCCCCTCACTTCTAACAGTGACATACCTCACTTTATAAAGTCTGCTCAACAGGAGCCGACTCAGCAGCAGCTGCTCCAGGGAGGGATGGGGGCGGGAGTGTTTGACGCATGCGCGCTGCGCACTCAGTGCTGGCCGCCACGTGACTGTGCCAGTTGCCCCGGCGCGCCGCTGCTTCCTCGCCATCTTCTGTCAAAGGGAAGCTGAGTGCAATTCTGCCGCCGGCGCGAGGCGAGGCGCGAGCGGCGGCGGATTGGAACGCGCCGATTGTCTCAGCCGTTGGACGGGTGGTTCGCGCGCGTCCTATTGACAAGCCACGCGCACGCGTACGCGTACGCACGCACGGGCGAGAAAGGGAGCCGCTCGCGCCCAGGTTAGTGCTTTCCACACTCGCGACTTTCACCACCCCCCCCCACCCCCCCGCCTCATGCCCGCCACCCCCAACCGACATCTCATCATCGCCTGTCTTTTACATTTTGATGTATGGAATGTAAGACGATGTTTTTTTTAATTGAAAACAGCAGGAAAAAAATTACCGCAGCTCGTGTTTCTGATACGAAAGTTTGTGAGCACGTCTCTGGGGGTAATGTCTGCTGTTCTGAATCGCGATTCTTCCGAATATGTTTCAACTGCCTTCTTTAATGGTCTTGCGATCATTGTGTGCAATGTACAGTTAGTAATACTGGTGTCCGTCACTAGGGTAGTGAAGGGGGTGTATATGGCAATTGCTAGGCGGGCTTCTTCATTGAGGAAATAGATTGTACTGTATTCCCGGACATAATGCGTGTGCAGGGGACTTATACACGTGTAAAACCAACGCTGGTGTTAATTTGTCTTGCCCGCCTTTATACTTCTCGCCCTATTGTATGAAGTTGCCAGGCCATGCCTTTGCCAGTGTGCTTGCTGAATGTGTCTTTGTGATTTCACAGTAATAGAGTATTTAGAGTTGTCGCTAAAATATGATCCGAACCCCCCTTGATTGTTTTGCAGGCTGGCCACATGTAGTCAAATTGCTTTCTGGTTTCGGTGAAGAGAACCTTGCAGGTTTTGTTGTTGCTGTGAGGTGTTGTTGCATCAGCTGTTTAGCGATAGTAACATTTCTCCTGAACTCGTGAAATGTCTCACTGTTTTGTTTGTAATCTGTGGTGCTGCACAGATGATATCCTTGTCCTGTTTCATGTAATAGATTGTGAAAAAGAAAATTCGTCTTTGTCTTTGAATGGCCGTTTAACTCGAATACTTTTTAACCAGTAATTCGATGACACTAATGACCACATTTTACAATAGTTAAATTACTCTTGAGGCTTCTTCTCTTTCTCTTCTAGAAACCCAGACTGCTCAATTCGATATGAACTTATCTTTCCTTGGGTTTGTCCTGTTTAAATTTTTGAGGACCAGACCTATTTGAAAATGTCACTGCTGACATTGTAACACGCAGTCTGCCATGTGGGACTTTGCTAAAACCTTACTATATAGACTACATCGGGTGAATTATTTCATTGACACCCATCCCCTCGGCCCCAAGCTCGTCAGGCAAGACCTTCACCTAGTATCCATGCTGGCTGCCCTTAACTAGAGTCATAGACTCTAGTGTTTCTAAATGACAACTAATATTATCCTCCTTCAATTTTTTTTTTACCCATTCACCGACCACAAATTAAGCTGACTGGCCTGTGATTGCTAAATCTACACCTTTCTCCATTTTTAGACAATGGTACAACAATAGTAGGTGTAAGTCTTTTGTAACCAAATCTGTAGCCAGCTATGATTTGAAAATGACAGCCACTGTTGATTCTCTGAATTGCCTGGGATACCTGACGCTTTTGTTCTTTGTCACCTGATAATTGGGTCCAATAAATGGAGGTTGGTTTTATTGAGGTTGCCACTTCCCAATGAAAGATACATTCACTTTACAAAGGTTGACTTGTGTGCAGGAGCGGACTCAGTTTTGCATGTGAAGATTTATGTTTTCTTTATAATTAAAAACACCCTTTTTTGGGTAAAGGGGGATGCTGAAATTTTCTTCGCTGCATTTATAAATTGTTATCTGAACTCTTTGTCAGATGATACACAGCTTGACTGTTTCCAGAACTTTTCATTACGTAAGAACATAAGAAATAGGAGCAGGAGTAGGCCATCTAGCCCTTCGAGCCTGCCCCGCCATTCAATAAGATCATGGCTGATCTGTCGTGTCTCAGTTCCACCTACCCGCCCTCTCCCCATAACCCTTAATCCCCTTGCCTATCAAAAACCTATCAACCCGCGTCTTAAATATATTTAGCGAGGCAGCCTCCACCACTTCAACAGGCAGAGAATTCCAGAGATTCACTACCCTTTGAGTGAAGAAGTTCCTCCTCAGCTCCGTTCTAAACTGCCCCCCCTTTATCTTGAGGCTGTGCCCTCTAGTCCTACTGTCCTTTCTGAGCGGGAAGAGCCTCTCCACCTCTATCCTATCCATCCCATTCATCATCTTATATGTCTCAGTGAGATCTCCCCTCATTCTTCTAAACTCTAATGAGTACAAGCCTAGTTTATTCAGCCTCTCCTCATAGTTCAACCCCCTCAACTCCGGTATCAGCCTAGTAAACCTCCTCTGCACTCCCTCCAAGGCCAAAATATCCTTGCGTAAGTGCGGCAATCAAAACTGCACACAGTACTCCAGCTGCGGCCTCACCAGTGCCCTGTACAGTTGCAGCAAGACCTCCCTACTTTTATATTCAATCCCCCTCGCTATGAAGGCCAGCATCCCATTCGCCTTCCTGACCGCCTGCTGCACCTGCAGGCTGGGTTTTGCGACTCATGCACAAGGACCCCAAGGTCCCTCTGCACCATTGCATGCTGCAGTTTTTTGCCATGTAAGTATTAGTCCTTCCTACCATTATTCCTACCAAAGTGGACATCTTTACACTTGCCAACATTAAATTCCATTTGCCAGTTCCTGGCCCATTCGCCCAGCCTATCTAGATCCTTCTGCAGACTTTCCACACCCTCCGCACAATTTGCCATTTCACCAATCTTGGTGTCATCAGCAAATTTCGACACCATACACTCGGTTCCCTCCTCCAGATCATCTATATAAATGGTAAATAGCTGAGGCCCCAGCACCGACCCTTGGGGCACTCCACTAGTCACCAACCGCCAATCCGAATAGACCCCCACTCTCTGCCTCTTGTTTGACAGCCAATCCCCTATCCATGCTAACACCCTACCCCCAACTCCATGCCCCCTGACCTTCTGTAATAACCTCTTGTGCGGCACCTTATCAAACACCTTCTGAAAATCAAGAAAGACCACATCCACCGGCTCTCCTCTATCCACCGCCCTAGACACATCCTCATAGAACTCCAATAAATTTGTCAGACACGACTTCTCCTTAACAAAACCGTGGTGCGTCTGCTCTATCAAACAATTCTCCTCAAGATGCCTCGCTTTTTCCTCCTTGATGACGGATTCTAACATTTTACCTACAACTGACGTTAAACTAACCGGCCTATAATTCCCTGCCTTTTGCCTGCCACCCTTCTTAAACAATGGCATAACATTAGCCGTTTTCCAATCTTCCGGCACTTCCCCGAAATCCAGCGCCGTTTGGAAAATAATCACCAAGGCATCCACTATCGCCTCCGCCATTTCTTTCAGAACCCTTGGATGCATTCCATCCGGTCCTGGGGACTTGTCCACAATCTGTCCTTCCAGTCTTTTGAGCACTGCCTCTCTAGTAACAATAATGTCATTCAGGCCCTCCACTCCTACCATCTTTCCATCGCTAACACCCGGCAAATTATTCACGTCCTCCTTCATGAAGACTGAAACAAAAACGTCATTCAAGGCCTCAGCCATTTCCCCATCTCCTACCACTAAGTCCCCCCTCTCATCCTCTAAGGGTCCAACGTTCACCCTAGTCAGCCTCTTCCTTTTTATATATTTATAAAAACTCTTACTATCCTTTTTTATATTAAGCGCTAGCCCAGCTTCATAGTTTATCCTACCCTTCTTTATCAACTTCTTCGTCATTCTTTGTTGATATTTAAACCTCTCCCAATCCTCTTCTCGCCCACTACTCTTAGCTACTCTAAATGCATCCGCTTTTAAGTTAACACTTTCCTTTACCTCCTTCGTTATCCACGGCTGATTATCTCTCCTCCTACGATCCTTTTTAACCATCGGAATAAATTTCTGCTGAGCACCAAGAAAGATCTCCTTAAAGATCCTCCACTGTTCCTCAGCAGACCTACCTTCCAACGTGCTCCCCCAATCAACATTCGCCAATTCCTCTCTCATCCTATCGTACTCCCCTCTGTTCAAACAAAGGACACATGTCCGGGAACCCAATTTCTCCTCCTCTGCCTGCATCAGAAACTCCACCATACAATGATCACTCTTCCCAAGAGGATCCTTCACCACAAGGTCCCTAATTCTACCCGCCTCATTACATAGCACCAGATCCAAGATAGCTCGCTCCCTTGTTGGCTCCAACACACACTGTTCAAGGAAACTATCCCGGCAGCATTCCAAGAACTCTTCCTCAAGCCCACCGTGTCCAACATGGGTCGACCAATCACTATGTAGATTGAAATCCGCCATAATTATCGCTGTTCCATTCCTGCACGTCGCATTTATTTGTGCGTTAACAGCCCACCCCACCTCCAGATCATTATTTGGGGGTGTATAGACGACACCCACCAGCGTCTTCCTCCCTTTGCTGTCCCTAATCTCCACCCACAACGATTCCACTTTCTGCTCATTGGCTCCTGTACCATCCCTTACTACCACCCTGATGCTATCCTTAATCAGCAGAGCTACGCCCCCTCCTTTTTCCTCCCGCCTATCCTTCCTAAACACTTGATACCCCTGGACATACAGCTCCCAGTCCCTGTCACCTTGCAGCCACGTCCACCACCTTTAGCATGATGCTGAATGTGTGCAAGAGTGACATCCCTGTCTGTGCACATTTTAGTTTGTCTCATTTAAAGTTACAGCCTTTATGTGACAGTTGCATAGTTGGCAGTGGTTAGGAATGACAAGTCAGGCAATAAAATGATCTATGTACTGTCGTGCTCTCTTAATGCTTCAAATACAATGCAAACCAGTTGGTTGGGTATTTTATAAATGACAAATTCGTTATTTTGAAAGAATGGAAATTGCATTAGTGAACTGATGAGATTGTGCATAAACTTTTTTTTAGAAGCCCAATTTATAATTAAGTCTTCAGATTGCACGAGAGCAGTGTTGTCCAATGCACTTACCAATTGGCTACAAGCTTGAAGTGAATTGATGCAGTTTACTTTTAGAGCCACATAATACTGAATTGTGTTAAAGTTACAGTGATGGGTATGAGTGTCACTCATTGGACATCTATTTGTCTGTCCCTAATTGAGCAAGGAGGAATCAACCATGTTGCTTGATTAGGAGAAATTACAAATCTGCCAGACTGCAACTTTGTTTATCAGAGTATAGTTCAGGTTTTATATAGTTGTAATTCTGAACCTGAATATAGTTTGAGTTTTTAGTGACCTGGAAGCTGAAGGACTATTTGCTCACCAAAATAAGAAAAATAGTTTGTTACCACCTTTGTTCATGCGCTCACTGAGTCCCTCTAAATGATGATACATTTAAATCTGTTGGACTGTTATGTGTAGCTGTGAAAGCAGGAATGGCCTTTGGAAAGTACGCTATCTAAGCGCTCTAGAAATTTTCTTGGAGAAATCTAGTCACACAGGGGATGTTAACTGAAGTGCTTGGTTTTGTTTAGTTGGTAGTTGGCCTGTTTTGCAAAACAGTTGGGGTGCATGAGTGACTGGCAACACTGCATGCTGAAATATGTAATTATGGAAAGCTTGGTACAGCATCATCCAAGTGTGTTCATCCTTCATCTTGATAGATCTATTGAAAGGATAGAGTGTTGTTAGTGTTACTGGATGTTGGCCATGAGCCAAAGATGTGTTAAATGTCTGGACACTGTACTTGGCAATGACAAGTGACAAGAGTGTGAAGAGCGCAGAAGCCAATGTGTAGAGATTTGTTGATTCTTTTCTTGCCTCTCCTAATATATCAATTCTGAACAAACAGTCTACACTTGAAGCAAACTGTCTCTGTCAGAAAAGAGAGCACTTAGTTAACAGATGTTATGACCCTTTTTGAAAGTTTATACAGTGGACTTCATTTTGTGGAACAGTTGGATTGTAAAATCTGTTTGAAGTTGTTCTGGCTCTGGCAGTGGTCTATTGGTTTTGATAGTTTTAAAACATCAAACCTGTTTTCATAGAATTGATCATGTTTGCTATTTGTTACACTTATTAAATAATGCATTTTCTTGTATCATGTGGTAAACATGGTGACTAGATCATCATAAGTTTGGTTTTGACATCCTATTGAACAGCATTCAGCTAGATGTATGAAAGTTGCACATATGCCATGGTATTGGAGTTGGAAGATTGTTCACATCCGTGTGCGAATGTTATCCTATAGTGGTCATTTAAAAGTTTGTGTAAGTTTATACGTGTAGTAGGTTGAATGACATTTGTTTCAAGACAATGTTTCGTTCTAACATATGATAAAGTTTGTATGCCAAATGGGTTAATTTAATGTTGGAAAGATTATAGTTTAACCCAACCTGGGGAAATACAATCAATCATTAGAAATACTAATGATTTTCATTCTTTAAAAAAAAATGAATGGAGTTACAGAATGTTCTTCCCAAATATTTAAAATCATAGTATCCCTACAGTGCAGATGGAGACAATTTGGCCTATCAGACCTGCACTGATGCTAGTCCCACCCAGGCCCCATCCCTGTAACCCTACTAATCTCCCTGACACTAAGGGGCAATTTATCATGGCCAATCCAGCTAACTGGAACATCTTTGGACTGTGGGAGGAAACTGGAGCACCACAAGGAAGCCCACGCAGATATGAGGAGAATGGCAAACTTCACACAGACATTCACCCGAGGCCAGAATTGGACCTGGGTTCCTGGTGCTTGAGGCAGCAGTGCTAACCACTGTGCCGCCCTCAAATCCATTTTCTTGTATTCAGTCTTATTCTGAATTGCACTGAATGTTGTTCTCGGTGACATCAAAATTGTGCGGTAGAATATTAATTTTATGTAATATATACCTGTAATTATTTTATTCCATACCATGGAATCTCTTAAAGATTTAGGAAGGCAGAAGTGATGACCAGGAATAGTGGGGCATTTTCAAACTGTCCCTATTATTGTGTCTAAAATGGCAAGTCCTTCACCCTTCATTTTGTGGTCTCTGAAATGCTCCTTCTAAACATTTCTGCTTATTACTTATCTCCACTTTCAAATCCCATGTCTTTTGTGACCTCTTCAATTTTTCTTCCATTTGTGTTTGGCGTTTTTCCTTAAAATATTGAGTTCCTTAAAATATTTTGCCAAATAAATGCTATTGCTCAAACTTGGGCCATGGATTTTATTTTTCTTTCTGTTGCGTTATTAGGTATTTTAATGAGGTGACAGACTTGTTCCCTGCTTTTTTGCAAAGATGCTGTATAATTGTGAAGTAGGGTTTATTCAAGAGCATTGTGTGTTGATGGGCTTGGGAACTTTCTTCTGCCCACCCAATCCCATAACCTTACTGTCTGTTTTTTTTCTTTTAGAATTGCTGTCTCTTTTCTATAGGAAAAGATCCTGCAAGCTCTCAGTTGCCCATTACTTAAATTTTTACTTAATTGCTTGTTTCTCCCTGAATTGTGACAATGATTCACGTAGTAGTTAAATCAAATGTCTTTGTCTCTCCCAGAGCCTAGCTTTTTTTTGTTTATCAATCTTGAATATATCATTGAAGTTCAGTTTCCATTCTTAAATAGTTTTGAATAATGTTTACTGAGCTTTCTCTGCAGTGTAAATAATTTAGCTCTTAGTTTTCCCTCATAGCTCAGGTGCTTAAACTGCTTTCCCTTTTCTACACAGCCTGCCTTACACACCACATGACCATCTCTCGGGACTTGCTCAGTCCCTTTGCTTGCTTGCCTCCAACATCCAGTTAATTTTCCACCCTCTTGCATGTTGATTTGTGAAGCACCCATCACTACCCTCAAGCCCCATAAATTTGACCAATTGGTTTATTCATTCACTTTATTTTGTTCTCTTGCACTTTTTCCTTCTGATATCAAAGACCATTCACCAATCTACTTTATCAATCTATTTACCTGTCCCTCATTGCTTGATACCCAAGATATTCAAGGTCTCCATGCTTGGTTGGGAATTGCATCTAGCAGTGAAAGATAAGTTTTGTTGTGGTTGAGGGAAATCTTTGACTAGCCTGGACAAAAGGATAATCAGCCAAAGACTAAATGTGATTTGGTAACTAAATTATTCTAATGAATTATTTGTCTTCCTCTTTACACAAGATCGGCTCCTAATATAATCTCAATTCCTGGCTCATAAAAACGTTTTTAAAAAAATTACAGTTTGTTTGAGTAGTATTAAGTCTACTTTATCATTTTCACCTTCTTTAAGGACCAACCTGTTTTGACACCTTGCCCATCTGACAGGAAACTGTACATTTTTCAGGTGGAACAAGTATCTCAGTCGGTACCATTGCCTCAATTCCATCTTCCATCTTTGGTATTCATAAGAACATAAGAAATAGGAGCAGGAGTAGGCCATCTAGCCCTTCGAGCCTGCCCCGCCATTCAATAAGATCATGGCTGATCTGTTGTGGCTCAGTTCCACTTTCCCGCCCTCTCCCCATAACCCTTAATCCCCTCTCTTATCAAGAACCCATCAACCCGCTTCTTAAAAATATTTAGCGAGGCAGCCTCCACCACTTCAACGGGCAGAGAATTCCAGAGATTCACCACCCTTTGAGTGAAGAAGTTCCTCCTCAACTCCGTTCTAAACCGCCTCCCCTTTATCTTGAGGCTGTGCCCCCTAGTCCTACTGTCTTTTTTGAGCGGGAAGAGTCTCTCCACCTCTATCCTATCCATCCCATTCATCATCTTATTCGTCTCAATGAGATCTCCCCTCATTCTTCTAAACTCTAACGAGTACAAGCCTAATCTATTCAGCCTCTCCTCATAGCTCAACCCCCTCAACTCCGGCATCAGCCTAGTAAACCTCCTCTGCACTCCCTCCAAGGCCAAAATATCCTTGCGTAAGTATGGCGCCCAAAACTGCACACAGTACTCCAGCTGCGGCCTCACCAATGCCCTATACAGCCGCAGCAAGACCTCCCTACTTTTATATTCAATCCCCCTCGCGATGAAGGCCAGCATCCCATTCGCCTTCCTGACCGCCTGCTGCACCTGCAAGCGGGGTTTTTGCGACTCGTGCACAAGGACCCCGAGGTCCCTCTGCACCGTCGCCTGCTGCAGTTTTTCTCCACGTAAGTAATAATCCTTCCTACCATTATTCCTACCAAAGTGGACCACCTCGCACTTGCCAACATTAAATTCCATTTGCCATTTCCTGGCCCATTCGCCCAGCCTATCTAGATCCTTCTGCAGACTCTCCCCACCCTCCGCACAATTTGCCGTTCCACTAATCTTGGTGTCATCAGCAAATTTCGACACCCTACACTCGGTTCCCTCCTCCAGATCATCTATATAAATGGTAAATAGCTGAGGCCCCAGCTCTGACCCCTGGGGCACTCCACTAGTCACCATCCGCCAATCCGAATAGCACCCGTTGACCCCCACTCTCTGCCTCCTATTTGACAACCAGTCCTCTATCCACGCTAACACCCTACCCCCAACTCCATGCCCCCTGACCTTCTGTAATAACCTCTTGTGAGGTACCTTGTCAAACGCCTTCTGAAAATCCAGAAAGACCACATCCACCGGCTCTCCTCTATCCACCGCCCTAGACACATCCTCATAGAACTCCAGTAAATTTGTCAGACACGACTTCCCTTTACGGAAACCGTGCTGCGTCTGCTGTATCAAGCAGTTCCCCTCAAGATGCCTCGCTATTTCCTCCTTGATGACGGATTCTAACATTTTACCTACAACAGACGTTAAACTAACAGGCCTAAAATTCCCCGCCTTTTGCCTGGACTTTGCTTAGTTTGAATTGGATATATAAGCAAAAAAAAATGACATTCTAGATAATGTGACGGAGGATGATCTGAAACTTGAAACATTGTGAATTGTGAGGAGGATAGTATGGAACTTCAACAAGACAAATTGATGGAATGAGCTGATAAGTGGCAGATGAAGTTCAGTTGGAGAACAGGGAGAGATAATATGAAAACTGCACAGCTCTAAAGTGGGTGCAAGAACAGAGGAATCTGGGTGTACATAAGTCATTGATATTGCTAGGACAGGTTTATTTGTTCTTATGATGTGGGCAGTACTGGGAAGACCAGCATTTGTTGCACATCCCTAATTGCCCTTGGACTGAGTGGCTTGCTAGGCCATTTCAGAGGGTCATTAAGAGTCAACTGTATTGGTGTCGGTTTGGAGCCTCATGTAGGCCAGATCAGAAAAGGATGGCAGATTTCCTCCCCAAAAGGACATTAGTGAGCCAGATGGATTTTTACAATAATTAATGATGATTTTATTATTGAGGCTGGCTTTCAATTCAAAATGTATTAATTGAATTCAAATTCTACCAGCCACCCAGTCCCCAGAGTATAACCTGGACCTGTATACTACTAGACCAGTGACATTACCGCTATGCCACCATCTCCATGAAGAAAGAACAATAAATAATACAAATTATGCCTATAATCAACCAAAGAATAAATGAGGTTTAGGAGTGCAATTATTCTCAATGAATTATTTTTCTTCATCTTTACACAAGATCTGCGGCTATAATCCCAACTTCTGGCTCATGAAAGCATTAAAATATTTCCAGTTAGTTTGAACAATACTAAGTCTACTAGGATACAGTATCCTAGGCTTTATTAATGGGGGCATAAAGTAAGGAAGTTGAGTCGAATTTGGATAAGTCACCAGTTATTTTGTTGGAATACTACATTTGTTTTGGACGCTGCACTTTAGGAACGATATGAAGCCATTAGAGATAGTTCCAGGAATGACAATCTTTAGGACAATTTAATAAAAAAATTACATAATGGGCCAGATTTTACCAATTGGAGGCTAAGTGCCAGATCCGGATGTAAAACGGATCCGAGCCTGGAATCCATGTTCCACCGTGCCCGTATGCTTTTTGCCGGCTCCGGTCTGGTCCGGTCCACGCTGTGGACGTGGCTTAGTGCTGCTGGAACGATTGGAGCTCTGAACTGCACATGTGCAATTTGAAAAAAAACCTGAAACAGCGCGCCTGGGCGCAAAAGACAAAACAAAACAGAGCGCGGAGGGGGGGTGAGCCGTGATCAGAACACAACCCCCCCCCCCCCGGAAGACAACACCCCCACCCTACCTGGATTGCTGCTGTCCCTCCTCCATCCTTCTGACCTGCACACCTTCCTGGCCTTCCGCTGGTGTCTGCCAGAGGAGGTGGGTGGGCTCAGATGGATCTCTGATATGGGGGAAGGGGTGTATGGAGGAGAATCCCAACCCCCACCCTGCCCCCAACCAGAGATCCATCTGAGCCCGCTCCCCTCCTCCGACAGACGCCAGCGGAAGGTCAGGAAGGTGTTGTCGGCTGTCTGACGACTGCAGTAAGTAGTCTCACAACACCAGGTTAAACTCCAACAGGACTTTAACTTGGTGTTGTAAGACTTCTCACTGTGTTCACCCCAGTCCAACGCTGGCATCTCCACATCAACGTGTGCAGGTCAGAGGGATGGTGGAGGGAGAGCAGCAATCCAGGTAGGTTGGGGGTGTGCTCTGCGGAGAGGGGGCCTGCCTCCTGGGAGGGGGTCTGATTGGGGAGTGGGCTGTCCCACGGGGGGGTCTGATCGCCGGGGGCGGTGGGGGGGCCTGCCTCCCAGGGGGTTCAGATCACAGGGTGGGGGGTCTGTTGGAGTGCTTAGTGGGGGTTCTGCGAAGGGTGTTCGAGAAGATGGGCTTCAGAGGTTCCCCTGCAGAATAGGAATCTGCTTCGGATTTTTATTCTGCAGGTGGATAGCAGTGTGAACCTGAAATGGATCTGAATATGGTAAAGTCCGCAGTTAAGTAGATTTTGCATTCTATAATTTGCAGTCTTTTTGTTCCCATTGATTGAAAGGAAAGCCTGTAGTTTTAAGCTAATTAATTACAAAAGATCATATTCCTGGAGGGGAGGATGTGCCAGGATTACAACAGAGAAGCTGTCATCTCAATAGCACACTTTTGGGTTATTTCTCTCTAGTTATTGGGTGTGGCAGTGGGAGTTTCTGCTCTGAGGATCTGAATTCAAGCAGTTTGTCTTCCTATCTGTTTTATTTTCCCTGCTTATAAAAAATAGACCACGTGGAATTATATTCAAGGCCTTTGGATAGAGAATATCTTTCAGTATTGATATTACTCAGCAGGGGTTTGCTTATTCAGCTGAATGAATACTCTTTTCCTGCTATAAACATTGAATAACATGAGTCACAGTTCTACTGCAATAAAAATGCTGAAATGCACAGACTGAATAACTGTCTATTCTTTTTGAAGTAACACCTCTGCTTTCTTTAGTTTGGGATAAAAACAGAAAAAGCTGGCAAAACTCAGCAGATTTGGCAGCATCGGTAGAGAGAGAAACATTTCAAGTCTGCGTGACTCTTGGTCACAGCTGCTGCCAGATCTACTGAGTTTTTCCAGCATTTTCTATTTTATTTCAGATTTCCAGCATCTGCAGTATTTAGCTTTTATTTTATTTCTTCAGTTTGAACATAGAACAATACAGCACAGTACAAGCCCTTCGGCCCTCGATGTTGTGCCCAGCTATGTTCGAACCCAAGATCAAGCTATCCCGCTCCCAATCATTCTGGTGTGTTCATTGTGCCTATCCAACAACCGCTTGAAAGTTCCTAAAGTGTCCGACTCCACTATCACAGCAGGCAGTGCATTCCACACCCCAACCGCTCTCTGAGTAAAGAATCAACCTCGGACATCCCTCCTATATCTCCCACCATGAACCTTATAGTTATGCCCCCTAGTAACAGCTACATCCACCCAAGGAAATAGAGTCTGCACGTCCACTCTATCTATCCCCTACATCATCTTATAAACCTCTGAGTGCCTGACATTCCCCTCCACTCTAAAGTGAAAAGCCCCAGCTCCCTCAACCTTACTTCATAAGACCTACCCTCCAAACCAGGCTGCATCCTGGTACATCTCCTCTGCACTCTCTCCAATGCTCCAACATCCTTCTTATAGTGAGGTGACCAGAACTGCACACAAAATGTGGTCTTACCATGGTCCTGTATAGTTGCAGCAGAACCCCATGACTCTTCAACTCAAACTCCCTGTTAATAAACACTAACACATTATAAGCCTTCTTCACGGTTCTATGCACTTGAGTGGCAACCTTCAGAGATCTGTGGATATGAACCCCAAGATCTCTCTGTTCCTCTATATTTCTCAGAACCCTGCCATTGACCCTGTAATTCACATTCAAGTTTGTCCTACCAAAATGAATCACCTCGCACTTATCAGGATTAAACTCCATCTGCCACTTTTTGGCCCAGCTCTGCATCCTATCAATGTCTCTTTGCAGCCTGCAAGAGCCCTCCACCTCATCCATTACTCCACCAATCTTGGTGTCATCAGCAAATTTATTAACCCACCCTTCAGCCCCCTAAGGGAGGGAAGTGGATTTTAAACTCAGTATCTGGGAGATTAAAAAAAAGTGCCATGTATGGGTTGAGATCCACCAGCTTTTCCTTGTGTTCAAAATCAAATACTTAAAAATGCATTGTTCAGCTATATATCATGCCAAAGAAAATAAAGCTATTCAATAGTGAATTATGTAAACTCATTAGTACAAATGCAAAGTATCACAGATGTTGGAAATCTGGAATTAAAACAGAAAATGTTGAAAATACTCAGGCCTGGCATCTGTATTTATTGAGTTAGCAATATAAATAATTTCCTGATTTCACGTGCCCATAATTTGGATGATGAAATAATGAGAGATTGAGGTCATGCGAATTGTGAGCAGTGCTTCCAAAATTACTTGTAAACAAAAACCTCTAATTTGAGCCAGTCAAAATAGCTTCAGGTGATTAGTCTCTTCTGTTTCCTCTTCCCCTTTCTCTTCACTCCACTCCACAATTTTTGGGTGCACCAGATGCCCTTTTAATCTGTAAAGCATGATTTGAGCATTAACCAAGCTGGGTCATTGCCTATGTTTTTGACGAAGATTGGATGATGCATCAGAGTTGTTATTAATTAATGCATGTTCTTTGTCATTATTAAACCACAAAGATGCATTGTGTGCTATTATATATCGGCCTTCTAAAGGCATTTTTCAGGAACAAAGTATCCAGCTAGAAGCCAATTAATTATTTTAAAAGAAGAATTGTGTTTTCTGTTGGACAGATGGAATTTGTTCTTTATTTATCACAAGCTGCATGGTGTTCAGTAGGGCTGCTGCACAGCCACAATTATATTTTTGCGTATTTTGCAGGCTGCGTGCATGCTAGAATAACTAATTCCTTCAGCAGGGTGCGTACAACTGCAAGTCTGTTTTTTCTTGGGTCAAAGTTAGTCTTGCTCTGAAGCTTATTGCTGAGGTGCAATTACTGGTATGTCTAAGGTATAGAACTTGGGGATATGAAAATTGTTCTTTGAGGGTTTTATTTCCAGTTTGATACTGCATCTTAGAATCCTTCACTGCAGAAGGAGGCCATTTGGCCCATTGAGTCTGCACCAACTATAATCCCACCCAGGCCTTATTCTCCATAACCCCATACGTTTACCCTAACTAGTCCCCCTGACACTAAGGGGCAATTTAGCATGTCTAATCTACCTAACCTGCACATCATTGGACTGTGGGAGAAAACCAGAGCACGTGGAGGAAACCCACGCAGACAGAGGGAGAATGTGTAAACTCCACACAGACTGTGTGACCCAAGCCGGGAATCAAACCTGGATCCTTGGTGCTGTGAGGCAGAAGTGCTAACCACTGTGCCAACCGTGCCGCCCCAATATATTTCTGGTGAACAGTATAGTTGGAATGTGGATTGGAAATAAAGGACTGATTTAGTAATCATTGTACAATGAATCATTCTGAAGACTTGCCATTATGGATGGAAATGTGGTTGCCAATTTGTATACACTAAGAGGTAGAAACTCATCTTGCTGAGTAGTGCAAAGCAGGGAAGGCATGGATAGTCCCTTTTACACTCTGCCTATTATTTTTATTGCATCCCAGCCAGGTGTAAAATGAGCTGCCGATTTGCTGATGCCTGATTTGCATTACTGTCCAAGATGAATTTGTACACCCAAGATCCCACAATCAGAAATTGAGTAAGTGGTTAATTAACAAAGTGATTATTGAGGAAAGAAAATTCACTGACCAGGACACCGATAGAACTCCTTACAACTCTTCGCAGTAGTGTTTCTATGATACTTGGGTTACACTACTTACCCGGAATTTTTATTTTTTTGGCAATTTACCTGCAACTTGTCCCTCTTTTTTCATAAACTGCAAATAGGAAAATAAATTGGCGGCCTTGGCTCAGGTCAATCTTGCATCTTCTGTACCACTGTTTGATTAGAGCTGCACTTGAAGTGCAATTGCTGTCATGATAAAACTGGTATTGTCCACAATGTGTATAGATTGCCTTTGTGCAGAATGACATTTTAATGAATTTGTCGTGCCGAGGTTGTTTTTGCACGCCTGTGAAGCTGCTTTCTAAGATAGGGGTTTGCACTTTCATGGTTTGCTGGATCAACATTGAAGGATTGAAAGGAGTTTGAGGAAAAATGTAAGCAGAGGTATGGGGAAAATACACAACATGTTGGGATGACATGTATTTTGGTGGGTAGCTTAACCAATAAAGACATTTCCTGTTGTAGATATATTTTGATGTAATTTTTTTACAAATTTGTTTTTAACAAATATTATGTGCTGCTGGAGGTTCACCACTTCCCTTTAAACGACACTTGACAATAGGATTTGAAACATTAATTTTCTTCTCTTCCGCCACCCACAGCACCCTACAGTGTGTAGTTATTTTAGAAATTAATTGAAGTACATTGCGTACACATTTCTTTTTGCCATAGACTGCTACTCCTGAAACGAAATGCTGTCAAATTGGCTAGACTTACTGTCTCTTTCAAGTTGCTTATTATTGGGAGATTAAAGTATTCAGCTGTCAGGGGAAGTTTTGGCAAGATTTATTAATAACTGGACTCAAAAGTTGGGTTTTGTAGGGACAATAATTTGAGCTGAAGGCGAGTTTAAAGCTTTTTATTATTTCTTTAACTGACAAAGTAAGCAAAATTAATATCCCACTAGTTTTTCGAGTGAAAGGTGCATGAATGAATTCACTAATTTTTCCGAAGTCTATCCACGTTAATCAGCTCTTGAACTGTTGTAGCTTTCACGAAGTATAGAGATTTGAATTTTTCATCAAAACTAGGATTGATCATGCTTGGTCTATTCTTGATGCGTACTGTTCTGGGAATTTTTAAATGCTGAATGGATGCAAATGACTATTTAAAAGAAAATTGTTTGTTGTTTGCAGAAACACAATGAAAGCAGATGTGACTGATATGATGTACATGTGATACGATGTTTTCAATAAAAAGTTGTGCTTTCCATGCTTTCATAACACACATTTATGTCTGCTACAGTGGTAATGAACTCCCAATTAGACATGATCACAGAATTGTTGCAGCACTGCAAGGAGGCCATTCAGCCCATTTTGTCTGCACTGTTTCTCCAAATGAATAACTCACTTAGTGTCATTCCCTGTCTTCTCCCCTTAAACCCTGCGCATTGTTCCTTTTCAAATAGTAACCCAGTTCCCACTTGAATAGCTCAATTGAACCTGCCTCCACTCTTGCAAGAAATTCCAGGTTTTAACCAGTTGCTGCATGAAAATGTTTCTTCTCATGTCTCCATCCTTTTGCCAATTACTTGAAACCTGTGCCCTCTCTTTCTCGATCCTTCCACCAATGGCAACAGTTTCTTCCTATCTACTCTTCATGATTTTGAATACCTTGAATGAATCTCCTCTTAACCTTCTTTTCCAATGAAACAGTCCCAACTTCTCTGTTCTGTATAAGTTCCTTATCCCTGGAACCATTCTCTGAATCTGTCCTGCACACTGTCTATACATCTTTCCTAACACATGGTACCTAGAACCAGTCACAATACTGCAGCTAAGGCTGAACTAATGTTTTATACAAGTTTAACATAACCTCCTTGCTTTTTTACTTTATACTGCTATTAGTAAAACCTAGGGTACTGTATGCTTCATTAACTGCTCTCAACATGTCCTGCCACCTTCAGTGACTTATGCACATATACACCCAGATCCCTTTACTCCCCCATCTGCTTTAGAATTCTACCCTTTATATTGTCGCTTCACGTTGTTCCCTGAAAATGAATAATTTACACTTCTCTGCATTGAACTTCATCTATCACTTGTCTGTCCCTTCCACCGTATTATCAATGGTCTTTTTTGAAGTTCTGCATTACCCTCCTCACGGTTCACAAAGCTTCCAATTTTTGTATCATCCTCAAACTTTGTGCCCTGTACATCGAGGTCCAGTTCATGACTATATATCAAAAAGAGCAAGGGTCCCACCACCTTGGAAAACTCCACTACAAACTTTTCTCCTGTCCAAAAAACAGCCTTTATCAACTCCTGGTTCCTGTCGCTTACCCCGTTTTGAATTTATTTTGCTACTGTCCTTTTTATTCTGATAGAATCCCTGCAGTGCAAAAGGAAGCCACTCGGCCCATCGAGTCTGCATTGACCACAACCCACCCAGGACCTAATTCGTAACCCTCATTTACCCTGCTAATCCCCTGATAGGGGGAATTTCCTAGGGTCAATTTAGCGTGGCCAATCAACCTAACCTGCACATCTTTGGACTGTGGAGGGAGACCAGAGCACCAGAGGAAACCCACGCAGACATGGAGGGAATATGCAAACTCCACACACACTGACCTGAGGCCGGAATTGAACCTGGATCCCTAGCGCTGTGAGGCAGCTGTGCTCATCACCATGCCCCCCATCCTATGAGCTCTAACTTTGTTCACAAATCTGCTCAGCACTGTATCAAATGCCTTTTGGAAATTCTTGTCCACCACATCAAGAGCATTATTTTCAATCCTTTGTACCGCTCTAAAATCTCCAGCAAGTTAGTTAAACACACTTTTCTCTTGATCATACTGTTTCCCTTAATTAACCTGAATTTGCCCAAGTTATTATTAATTTTGTCCTGAGTTATTGTTTCTAAAAGCTTCCTCACCACTAAAGTTAAACTTGCTGGTCTGTAATTGCCTAACTTATCTATGCACCATTTTCAGAACAATGGTGTAACATTACAATTCTCCAGATCTCTGACATACTCTAATCTAAGGAATACTGGAAAATTTATGATTAGTGCCTCCACAATTTCAACTCTCACTCATCTCTGTATGTGTGATGTATCCCGTCAATCCTGGTACCTTATCAGCCAACCCAATACCACCCCCTCATCAATTTTAAACCCTGTTAAGTGTCTGAATTATCTCCTGTTCCACCATCACCTAGGAACATTTTCTTCTTTGGTAAAGATGAATACAAAATATTAATTTAATACTTCAACCCTGGCCACCATAGATAAATCCCCTTTTTGGTGCCTAATTGATCCCACTCCTCCTATCATCCTTTCACTATAGTATATATTCATATAATATCCTGAGGGGTCTTGACAGGGCAGATGTGGAGAAATTGTTCCCCAGTCTAGAATTGGCAGTCATGGGTTAAAAAAAAGGGATTGTCCATTTAAGACTGAAGTGAGGAGAATTTTTTCTCCTGTTATTTTTTCTTCTATGTTTCATTCACTTCCCCTCAGTCTTCTACATTTGCCTGGTTCCTCATATTTTCCACCTGACATCTGTGATATTTTTCATCTTGGTCTTTATCTCTTCTGTCATCCAGGGAACTTGGAATATGTTTGTTGTATCTTTTCCCTTTATGGGTATGTGCCGTGATTACGCCTGAATTATCCTCTTTAAAGAGAGGCCCACTGTTCAGTTTGCATTTTTGATGCCAGTCTTTGATTCTAAATTGATCTGGTTCTAATCCATTTTTTAGTCCGTTGAAGTTGGCTTTCCACTCGTTAGTTATTCTTAATCTGGATTGTTGTTTGTCCTTTTCCATAACCAACCTAAACCATATGATATGTAAAACAGTCTCCTAAATGTTCCCCTCCTGACAGTTGATACACTTAGCTCACTTCATTCCCAAGAACCAGGTAAGCAGTTCCCCCCTTCTTGTCGGACTGGAAGCATACTGATATAGAAATCTTCCCTGAACACAGGTTAGGAATTTTTTTCTCTTTCTGTCTTTTATTAGTATCCCAGTCTATTTTGGATAATTAAGAACCCTATTGTAATTACGTTTGCACCTCTCTGTAATTTCCTAGCAAATTTGTTACTGCATGTGTGTTCTGAGAGCCTTTTGTATTTCCCATCTTACTTGTAGGAGTAATTTATAGACCAGGACACAAGGTGATGCCCCAACATGTGTATAACCATACCTAACACAAAAATAGGGCAGAAAGCATATGTCTAATTGTTCCTTATTCTTGAAAGTAAGATTCAAAATGAATGAGTGAAATGCCAGTGATGCTGAGAAAGTATTAATCAGATAAATAAAATGCCTCAAAGTTAGTTTTGCATGAATGTGCTGGCAGATGCAGGCTGCACAAAATGTTCTTTAATATTTGTCAATGTTTGCCATGTTGTCACTTATAATTTCAATGCTTAAACTAACATTGGTGCTTAAGTCCTAGTTACAATCCTTGCTGTGTTATCAAAAATCCAATAAGCAATCAGGATCGGACTGTTTTTACTTCTGGTAGTTTCATCAATTCACGTAGAACCTGAATTGGATTTTACTGGGCGCTGCAGTCCCCACCTCTCTTCTGTCAGCCCCAGCTAAAAGTGGATGGGGAGCAGAATTAATTGATTTTAGGTAAACTACAGCCCTTTTCTCATGAAGTCCGGCAGTTACATAATCTTGCAACTCGGCCAACGTTGTCTACCTGATACGCTGCAGAAGAGGATGTCCCGAGGCATGGTATGTTGGAAAGACTATGCTGATGCTACAACAATGAATGAATGAACACTGCTCGACAATCACCAGGCAGGAGTGTTCCCTTCCAATCAGGGAACACTTCAGCAGTCACGAGCATTCAGCCTCTGATCTTCGGGTAAGTGTTCTCCAAGGTGGCCTTCACAACACATGACAATGCAGAATCGCTGAGCAGAAACTGATAGCCAAGATCCGCACACATGATGACGACCTCAACTGGGGTCTTGGGTTCTTGTCACACTATCTGTAATCTTGGGCTTGCAACCTCTCACTAACTGTCTTGGCTGGAGACAATACACACCTCTTTAATCTGTGCTTGGCCCTCTCTCCACTCACATTGTCTGTATCTTTAAAACTTGATTACCTGTAAAAACTCGCATTCCAACCATTATCTTGTAAATTGAGTTTGTGTCTGTATATGACCTGTTTGAGAACACAAGTCCTCACTCACCTGATGAAGGAGCCTGAGACTCTGAAAGCTGGTGCTGCCAAATAAACCTTTGGACTTTAACCTGGTGTTGTGAGACTTCTTATTATGCTTATCCCAGTCCAAAGCTGGCATCTCCACATCATGGTGATTGAAGGTTACAGTGGCATTGGAAGTTCCTAAGAGCTAACTTACACTGAAAACAGGAACTTTGGATGCGTCAGAAATGGGAAGACCTCTGGACCTGGACCATGCTTACAAACGTGGGCAGCTTTCCCTGTACTTACCCTAGTTTTTGCACTTATTGACTCAGAGCTGCTCCTAGCAGGTGTAAAGTCTGCTCAGGAGTACAGTTCCAAGTAAATCAGGTGGAACGTTAAGCACCACAGTACAACCACAACCCCAATATTTACACTCCATCTTCCCGAGTCCCTCCACCACTCCTAATCAGCCCCTTTCCCTACCTGCATTGGTCACTGACTCCCATGTCTCTCTCTCGGCACTAAGTACTCCTGGCTTAACCCTCAGAAGTGCTCATCATTCTTCCTGCAGGCACTCTCCACTGCTGTCTCATAACTCCTCCTCCTCTTACATCCTAGCATTGCTTACCACCTGGGGTCTGGAGTTTAGCAGGTCTTGCCTGTTTGATAACATAAGTCAGAATTTGCAGTTAAGTGTTAGGCAGCTTTCATTTCAAGGATTTTGTTTCCATTCAGCTGATTCTGTTTTTTCTAAATGTAGTAGTGATCCATGTATAGTGATCTTTGGTCAGAGTCATCAGAAACTCATTAGTGGGGTAGATTTCTGGGCTTTGGTAAAACCTCAGATTTGAGCTCTATCTTTTAGTTTCTTCACAGCAAATTATGCATAAACTGAATGCAGCACTGGCTGAAACTTTATTAGTTTTGAGAGTCTGCTGTGGCTGAGTGGTAGAACTCTCCTCTTGAATTACTGCAGAGATTTGAGCACATAATCTAGGCTGACATTTCAGTGCAGCACTGAGGGAGGTCTGCACAATTGGACGTGTTTTCTTAACAATGAGCTGTTAAACCAAGACAGTGTCTTAATTGGATGTGAAAAATCTAGTAGCATTATTTGAAGAATGGTAGGTGAATTTGCCTTGATGAGCAGGTTAACATTTACCCCTCAACCAACATGACTAACTAATCATTATCTCCTAGCTCCTTTGGGGTCTTGCTGTTTGCAAATTAGTATCCTGTATTTCCTATATTCCAGCTGTAACTACACTTCATTGTAGTTCATTGAATGTCTCTCAATATTTTCCAGACGGTGGTCATGAAAGATGTTGTATAAATGTGAGTCAAAGCTCCTCCCAACCTAACTAGCCTGATGCCTCTCTTGTTGGTGATGAGGCAGTTATGATATTATGTTATCAGTTTGAAGCTTTCCCAGAGAATGGGAAGTTTACTGGAGGAGCTAATTTTATCTTTTCAAAATAACTGCTATAACGTGTGAGAAATTGGTGGATTGTTACCAAGTCTCTCTCTGTTGCCAATAGTGACCCATTTTCTGGGGAAGTTCTACCCTTGTGAGTCATATTAACAAGATAGTGAGGTATGGAGCAGAGCAGAAATTTAGTACTCTGAAAATGATGTTATAATCCAAATCTGATTTATACTGGTCAAAAATGTAGTTCAGTTGAACTAGTTTTAGTTTGAGTAATGCTACCCGTTTTACAGAAGGCTGTTTTTAACTAATGCATCACATAAGCTTTTTATAATTCCATTTAATGCCAAATTTTAATTTTTTTGACAAAAACTACAATGAAGAAGAGAAGTTGCATTTAAGTAGCAGTTTGTGCATACTTAGAACATCGAAAAGGCTTCACAGCTAACAGTTGTTGCCATTATAACCTTAGAATGATAAAATGGTTACACACAAAAGGAAGCTTTAACCAGTCATGCCACTGTCTGCTCTCTGTGGGAGTAACTCTGCTAGTCTCACTCGTCTGTACTTTCCTCTGTTGCCCTGCAAATTTGTTCTGTCCGGATGTTTACCCAATTCCCTTGTGAAATCAACACTTGAGAAACTGCCTTCATGTTCTTTGGTGTGCATTCCAGATCCTGCAACATGCAGTGTAGTTTTTCATCGTGTCACCATTGCTTTTGTGCCAGTCACCAAATTTGTGAACAGCAATCTAGCCAAGGAAACAAATGACCAGATTATTGTTTTGATGCTGTTGGTTGAAGGCCAGGTAGTAGCCAGGCCAACAATGAATTTGCGTGCTCTACATCGAGAGATGCCATTGAGTTTAACGTACCAACCTAAGTAGGTAGATGGGATGAATCTCTGTTTAATGTCTCATCTGCAAGATGTCATCTCCTGTAGTGCAGTGCTACTGTGCAAGCAGAGAATTGCATTCAGTAAATTTTGAGGATTCTATATTTGTCAGATATAGAACGTATTTTGAAGGAGTTGGAATCCAGTGATATGAGGAACTGCATAACTAAAGCAACATTGCTTAATTGGGTGCTAATTCAGTCTCCTCATTTAGAATCCCTAAATAGCTGAATACCAGTGATGCTGGTCTTTATTTTAGTCTTGTCTATACTATTTCTATAAGTGTCACGCTTCCTGTAACATTATTTGGCTATGTTACTTCTGTCATGCATGCCTTTTGTGCTTAAACAAGTAATATACTTGCTGCCACTGTGTCTACAGCATCACTCATTCCTGCTTACTAACATTGGACTGGTCACATCATGATTTCATGCTGTCTGTCCTCATCTCTTTCTGCCGTAGCCTACGATTTCTCTCAAGGGACCTATCCTCATTTTGCTACATTCTTGGAATGACCTTTAAACACTATTAAATATATCATATTCAACTCCCTGCAGTCCCTTGCCTGAACATCTACTAACCAGCTATTCATAGCTTCTGGAAATGAAATGTTTGCAATGGTCTTTGATTTGGAAGCAGTGCGGTAAGGAACATTTGTGGAATCTGTAATTATTTTTAAAGACAGAAATGTATGCCCCCAGCGCCCCTACAAGGTGAATTCACGGGTGGGGAGGAGTATGAAATTGAATGGTTGGGATTCTCCCTGGGAACACTCCTGTCGTGACCCAGATAAATTTCACACTTGGATGGACAAGTCTTCTGGCAGGAATCCCACCCTTTCATCTATAAGGCCCTTATGTCACCGCTTCGTGGCCTTTGTCCATCCATCCTCACTTTTTATGCTGGTGGGTGTGGATAGGGTGACAATACAACATTCCCTCATCTCGAGCAGGAAGGTGGGGGAATGTCTGACCCTGACGGCCCCCTCAAAGTTGGGGTGTCCTCCCCTCAGGATATTGGAGCGCTGTCCCCTCCACACCTTTATTTCTCTCACACATGCGCGCGCGCACACACACACACACACACACACACACACACACACACACACACACACACACACACACACACACACACACACACACACACACACACACACACACTCTCCTGAATCCCCAGGGCATCTCCTGCTCTGCCAGTCCCAGGACTCTGGGATTTAACTGAAGGTACAACACTGCAGTACTATTTCTGATGTGGAGATGCCAGCATTGGACTGGGGATAAACACATTAAGAAGTCTCACAATACCAGGTTAAAGTCCAACAGGTTTATTTGTTAGCAAAAGCCACTAGCTTTCAGAGTGCTGCCCCTTCATCAGGTAAGAGGAAGTTCTGTTCACAAACGTTGATCTTGCCAAGGCCATTTCCCCCCCCCCCACTTCTTGCCTTCAACTAACTGCACAATCTCGAACAGACTATTGTCTGCAGCAAACTACACAGCCTTCAGGAGAACAGTGACCACGACACCACACAACCCTGCCACAGCAACCTCTGCAAGATGTGCTGGATCATCGATATGGATGCCATCATCTCATGTGAGAACACCAGTAAACGGTACATACTCTTGCAACTTGGTCAATATTGTCTACCTGATACGCTGCAGGAAAGGATGTCCCAACGTATGGTACACTGGGCAGACCATGCAGATGCTATGACGACAGATGAATGAACACCGCTCGACAAGCACCAGGGAAGAGTGTTCTCTTCCTGTTGGGGAATACTTCAGTGTCATGGACATTCGGCCTCTACTCTTTGGGTAAGCATTCTCCAAGTATTCTCCATTGTTACAATTCATGATCGTCTGATATCTGACTCTGTCTTTTATTTGGCAGCAATTAGGTTTCTTGGTCTTCAGGGTTGCAAGCAGTTTAGAAGAAGAATAATAGTGCTGCAATATGCAGCCTTCATGACACACGACAATGCAGAGTCGCTGAGCAGAAACTGATAGCCTGGTTCTGCACACATGAGGATGGCCTCAACCGGGATCTTGGGTTCATGTCATACTATCTGTGACCCCCCACAACTTGACTTGCAAAATCTCACAAACTGTTCTGTCTGGAGACAATACACATCTCTTTAACCTGTGCTTAACTCTCTTTCCACTCACATTGTCTGTATCTTTATTACCAAATGAGTAAAGACTTGCATTCCAACCATTATTTTGTAAATTGGGTTTGTGTCTTTATATGCCCTGTTTGAGAACTGAAATCCCACTCACCTGATGAAGGAACAGCGCTCCAAAAGCTAGTTTCTTTTGCTACCAAATAAACCTGTTGGACTTTAACTTGGTGTTGTGAGACTTCTTACTGTACTATTTCTGGCCACTGCAGTGCTGTATCTGGCTGGGTTGGAGAGGTGCCAACCATTCAGATTGGCTGACAGCTCTCATGGCAAAACTTCCTTTTACGGGTTGACTGAAGTCCTGCCCACTGCCAGTCAGTACTCAAATGAGCATTAAATGGCAGTGAGAGTTCCAGAATTGGCAGATATGTACTGCACTCCGACGCTCAGGATGGCGAGGGTCTGTTGCTCGCCATCCTTAATGTCCTAACCTAAGAATATTGTAAGGAGATAAATTATAATTTTCTTGGATATTAGTAAATAGTGGCGCATATGACATGGCGACTGTTGACCTGAAATCAGTAGTGACAAGAGAGTGATTAAGATGAGAAGCTGTGCGGCTGACTGACAAAAAGCTGCAGTGGAGGTGAGAACAGAAAAAGCACTTTAACAAGGAGCTGTTTGTGTGTAATACTGTTAAACAGGATAGAAAGCCAAAGATGTTGTTACATAGAAAATAGAATTTGAGCCTGCCCCACCAACCATTTTGATCATGGCAGATCACCAAATTCAATATCTTGATCCTGCCTTCCCCATGGCATGATGAATTGGATAATTTTACGTTTGCTATAGTTTTGACAAAGCAGGTCAGATTGTTTAACAGGGTTTATTAAAGGGATGGATAAAGGCATCTTTGGGAACGTGTGTCATTAAGATTGTTGTGAACCTAGCTGAGGAAGTTCGGCAGGAATGTAAGGCAGTCTCCAGATATTTCTATTGGAATAGGGCTCTTAGTAAATGTGACTTGAGGATGAATTGAATGAAATTAAGAGATCCTAGAAAGCAGAGGCCGATTTAGAGAACTTTGGAATTGCTGAGGTGCCACAGCTGTGCAGGGAGTGACGTGTTGTGTAAAATCATCTTTGTTGTATCATCAATTTAAAGTGAAATTTACTTTTTTTATTTGAAATATCATTGGCCTGTTAATTCATGTTTAATGTTGGTTCTGATTTGTGTTAAAGTCACAAAAAGTGAGATTTTCGTAATTTATTTAGGGGGTGGTCATTCAATAAATTTTGTTATTTTGGTTTATAACCTCTCACACTGGGATTGTAACACGTTTCATTTTTGAGCTAAACTCAAACAGTGAATTGCTGATTCACAATTTCTAGAAAAATCTGGGCATAATTGCATCATCCTAAATCTACAAATACTAGTGCATTCTAAATCTTCGAAATAAAAACACATTTTTACTCAGTAAGTTTCCATCAGTCTTTCTCTGTTGTACCTGACCGGGACAGACAATAAGTATGGCTCTTGGTAGCAAAGCCCACATCTCATTTCAAAAAAATCGAACAGGGTAGCCTGCTATGGGGAAATCTGTTGTATAACATTACAAACGTTGCACTTTTCCTTCTTTTGGGAACTTTCTGTATCCGAGTTGCTTTGAGGGCGTTAAGTCAAATGCATAGTGTGGAATTGAAGTCATGAGTAGCATGGGGTTTGAACTCTCAATGCCTGGGTTTCTAGTCCAGGATCAGTACTACTAGGCAATCATACCCATTAAGTACTTTGCCTCCCTGTAACAATTCATGATCGTCCGATATCTGACTCCGTCTTTTATTTGGCAGCAATTGGGTTTCTTGGTCTTCAGGGACACAAGCAGTTTAGCAGAAGAATAATAGTGCTGCAGTATGCAGCAGGTATCAGCAAGTCAATTAGCCGATCTATTCCACGATTCGGCAGTCTTCACAGCAACAAAGGGATCGTAAAATCAATTCATGGGAGCATTTAATTCTCCTTCCACATGATCAGGTAGATTTTCTGTGGGCATGTCTAAAAAATGTAGTAAATGTTGGCAGCTGAACTGATTGATTATTGAAAATTGGAAAGATTCTGGTAGCGCTACCGATCATATTGTTACATTTATGACATGATATGTCAGCTTCAGTCGTCCTTGCCATATTTGCATGTGCCCAGCAGGATCCCTGTGTTGATGACTAGTATAATGCCCAGGAAATCCCAGTTCAGGGCTTCATACTCCCATATTTGTTCCTTTTGATAAATGTGAGCATCCTCTTAATGCTAACATCATTTGAAGTCTTTCAGGTTATTTTTTTTTCCTTGTCATTTTTGCATGACTTGGGAAAGTCATCCCAATGTGCTTGGGGAGGAAGCCTAATTTGGCAGTTTAGTTTTATAGTTTTATACTAATGAGAAAAGTCTATGACCGTGTAATGTTTTCCTTTCTCTCAAACAAATTCACATGAGATCAAGGCTACAATGTCAACAAGCAGACCCCCCCTGCAGCTGTTCTTTTCCGGATTTTTGGAAAATCAACATGATTATAAGACATTTCAGTCATATTGAAAAGAAAACTTGATGTATATAGCTCCTTCAGTATTCTCATGACCTCAAAAATTGCTTCACATCCAATAAAGTATTCTGTTGTAACGAAGGCAAATGAGATGACTGTTTGTGCAGAGCAAGATCTGATGAGCAGATGTGAAAAATGGCCATGGCCTGTTTTTTAAGTGATAGTGAAGAATAAATGTTGGCTGAATCATAGGTGAACTCTTCAGGTAGTGCTGTGGGATCTTTTATGGCAATCTGAAACGGCAGATGTGGCCTCAGTTTAATATCTTATTTGAAAGGATGGCACCTCAAACAGTGTAACTGTCTCTCTGTACTGCACTGAGGTATCCTTTAGAGTAAGCACTCAAATCTTTGGAATGGGTCTACTGACAGAGTTGTAGAAGAATGGGCCTCAGAGAGAATACAGACACTGGAGAGAGCTAGGAAGGAGTGAACATGGGAGAGAGCGCAGAGATTGTCAATGACTTCAGAAAGCATAGTGGACAACTTGCCTGTCTGCATCAGTGGAGACGAAGTAGAAATGGTTGAGAGCTCCAAGTTTTTTGGTCTCCCCATGCCGACACTACAGTTAAGAAGGCCCACCAATGCCTCTAGTTTCTCAGAAGCCTAAGGAAATTTGGCATGTCTGCTACGACTCTCCAACTTTTGCAGATACACCATAGAAAGCATTCTTTTTGGTTGTATCACAGCTTGGTATGGCTCCTACTCTACCCAAGACGGCAAGAAACTACAAAAGCTGTGAATGTAGCCCAATCCATTACGCAAACCAGCCTCCCATCCATTTGACTCTGTCTACATTTCCCACTACCTTGGAAAAACCGCCAGCACAGTTAAGGACCTCACGCACCTGGACATTCTCTCTTTCACCTTCTTCCGTTGGGAAAAAGATAAAAATGTCTGAGGTCATATACCAACTGACTCAAGAACAGCTTATTTCATGCTGCCATCAGACATTTAAATGGACCTATCTCTTCTTAAGTTGATCTTTCTTTACAACTAGCTATGACTGTAACACTATATCTTGCACTCTCTTCATTCTTTCTCTATGAACGGTATGTTTTGTCTGTATAGCATGCAAGAAACAATATTTTTCACTATACTAATACATATGAAAATAAATCAAATCAAAGAGAGAGCTATGAAGGAGTAGGATGGGAGACAGTACAGTGAGCAGCGACAACTGTGATGGAATGGGACTGGAGAGAGCACAGGGACTGATCACAGCTATGAGTATCAGACTGGGAAAGAGTATAATGAAACAATTAGAGGATTCAAAGTATTTGTAGGGGGAAAGGTGTGAGCCAGAAATTGTGGTACACATTGCTATTGAGGTCCAAAGGTCTTATTTTCAGGAGGGAGAATGTAAGTTTAAAAAGTAGGACCTTGAGGGTAATAATCTCTGGATTACTCCTGTGCCATGTAGAGACAGGAAGATAAGGAGGATCAGTGCTTACTTGAAGTATGGTGCAGGAGGGAGGGCTTCAGGTTCATGAGAAATTGGAACCAATTTTGTGATAGAAGGCACCTGCTCAAAAGGAACAGGTTGCACCTTAACAGGACTGGTGACAATGTCCTTGTGTGCATGTTCAAAGTGCTTATGAGGGTTTAAACTGGCAGGGATTGGGCACCAGTATATGGTAGTAGAAAATGTGAATAAAAATGAGTGTTTGATAGTGCTAAAGAAGGAAGTAGGAACATCTACATGATGTGCTGCAGGAGCTCACCAAGGTTCCTTTGGTATCACCTTTCAAACCCACAACCACTACCATCTAGAAGAAAAGGCGGCAGACATTTGGGAACACCACGACCTTAAGGTTCCCCTCCAAGTCACTCATCGTCCTGACTTGGAAATATATTGCCATTCCTTCACTGCTACTGGGTCAAAATCTGGAATTCCCTCCCTAGTAACACTGTGGATGTACTTGTACCTCAGGGACTGCTGCAGTTCAAGAAGGCAGCTCACTACTACCTTCTCATGGGCAACTAGGGATGGTCAATAAATGCTGGCCAGACAATGATGCCCACATTCTGTAAATGAATTGTAAAAAATAGATAGGAGGGGACTGAAAAGAACACGAGGAATACAAAAGACAAGACTAGAATACATGAATGCAGACACAGTGTGGTGAATAAGGTTGGTGAGTCGCACGCACAAATACTGTGGGGGAATATGATGTATTGGCAATAATGGAAACAGGAATTAAGAATGGCAAGGACTGGGCAATTCATATACAAGGATATAAAATGTTCAGAAAATATAGAGAAGGGGAAAAAGAAGGTGGGAATGACAGTAATGATTGGAGAAGTCATTGGTTTTGGAAAGAGAATTTCCTCGCAGGGACAAGGACAGAATCTGTTTGGTTAGAGTTGGGGAGCAAATCACTCTATTTGTGATATTCTGTAAGCTTCCAAGTAGTGAGAAAGAGAGAGAGTGAGGAACAAATCTACAGGGAAATCAGGGATGTCCAAGAACTATGTTACTGGGGAACTTTAATTACTGAAATACGATTGGGATAGGAATAAAGGGCAAGGAGTGGGGAGGATCTTCCCTGATCATCGTGTTTTTGGGCCAGCTAGAAGGGAGATATGGTTAGATCTGATGCCTGAAAAGTGTCTGTGGGGAAACATTTGAATAAGAGTGATTACTGTATAATAAGGTTTAGATTAGTAATGGAGAACAGCAGGCAACTACCTAAAATAGAGCTTCTAAATTGGAGGAGAGCTAAGTAGCTAAGTTCAATGTGACTAAAAGCTATCTAGCCAGGACAAAATGGAACCAGGGGCTGACAGGAAAAAGTGTAACAGAACGATGAATGACCTTTAAGGAAGAGATGCTTTGGGTAGAGGCTGGGTGCACTCCAACAAGGGCAAAAGTTAAGTGAGTCAAAATTGGGGCTGCTTGAATGACAAAGGAGATTGGGGGATGATGAAACAAAAAGAGGAGGGTGTAAATCTTCAGTTGAAAACCAGGTCAAATATAGTAGGTTGAGAGGGAAGATGACAAGGAAAATAAGACTGGCAAAAAGAGAGTTTGAGATTAGATTGGCAGTCAACAAAAAAGGGAACCCAAAAATTGTCTATGAGCATGTAAATAGTACGAAGTACAGTGGGTCCTTTTGAGAAAGAAGGCAATTGTATGCTTAGAAGTGTGGGCGAGGTCATAATAGTTGAGTTCTTTGCATCGGTGTTTACTAAGGAAGAGGGACCTGCCAATAAATCGGAAGTGGAGGCAATGGATAGTGTGAAGATTGAAAGGGAAGTCGTACTACAAAGGCAGACTGTACTTGGGGTAAATAAGTCACCTGGTCTGGATGGCTTGCATCCCAGATTGCCAAATGAAGTTGGGGTGGAGATAGCAGCAAGGTGGATTTTAATTTTTCAAACCATCCCTAGATATGGGGGAGGTGCCAGACGATTGAAGAGTGGCAAATGTGACACATTTATTGAAGAAAGGGTGTAAGGACAATCTTCACAACTACAATTAGTCTAAAATCAATGAGTTTTACCCTTTTAGAATCCTTGATTGGAGGAATGTAATCAACAGGTACTTGGAGAGATTTGTGTTAATTAAAGAGAACTGATTTGTACAGGAGTTAAGGGATATAGATTTGTGATTTTGGGCAAGAGGTACATATAGGGGGGAATATGAAGACCGTTTTAATGCAGTGACTGGTAATGACCTGGAACTCGCTGCCTGCGGAAGTGGTAAATACTGAAACAATCAGTGCTTTGAAAAGGAACTAAGATGATAAACTTGTAGCGCTATGGGGAACCAAGCATGGGAATGGGACTGACTGGATCACTCTGCACAAAGCCAGCATAGATTTGATGGGTAGAATGGCCTTTTTTGCTGTGAATGATTCTGAGGTACTAGGTCCATCAAGGAGCCAAGGCTGGCACTATCTGAAATAAAATACATCATCTTATCTCTCAGGGGAACGATCATGCCTCGAAGATGAAAATCATATCAATCCTTGTTCTCAATAAAATTAAAAACAAGTCGGTATCACAATTTTTCTGTCCAATATGGTAAAATTAATGTAGCACTTTATTCCACATGGATTAAGCAGAATTACTCTTTATAGTCTCAGCTGTGAGTGGGAGATGAGATTATAAAATTAAATTGTACTTAATAGTTTTAACGAGGCACTAGCATCTTCCAGCTAGAGCACTGATATTTGAATACAGTTAAAGTTCTCCTGCGGTGATGAGACAAGTAATAACTATGTCAAATGATTGCTGTGCAGGGAGTACATGTGCACACCCAGAGAGTTTCATTTAATTTAGAAGTTTGTGATTTTACTTGAAAGAGGAATTGGAAATTTTTGATAGAGCGTAAGTTTTGGCAAATATTTGATTGTGGATAAGGTGGTTCCCAAGCCTAGGTTTGTTCTGAGACAGTGGCTGAGATAGCTAAATGAGATTTCAAAGTTATTCATTATGATTTCAATTGAAACACAAAATTAAAGCGCAGATAAGTCATTTGGATTAGTTGTCTTATGTGGTGCAAATTCAAATCATAGAATGGTTACAGCACAAGAGGAGGCCATTCAGCTGGTTCCCCGCATGAACTACTCAGCTGGTTCCACTCCCTTTCCCTACTTCATAACTTTACAATTTTTTTATCTCTCCAGGTAATTGTCCAATTCCACTTTGAAAGTCACAATTGATTCGGTTTCTATCATACTGTTAGGTGATACATTCTAGTTCCTGACCACACACTGACCCAACAGTCCATACAGCCTTCACCCCACCAGTTTTGACTAATTAGAGAAGCATACAAATAGCTTCTTCTTTCTCTGGGACAATAACTTCATTTAGTATGTTAATTGCCTCTTGTTATGTCTTTTTTAAAACTTGAATACTCTAGTGCTTTTTTTAAAAAAATGAAGATGACTCTGATTTTCAAATCTATTATGACAAAATGAACAAAAAAAACTTAATGTGGAAACCTCTATGTTTGAAATCTCAGAAGAACATAAGAAATAGGAGCAGGAGTAGGCCATCTAGCCCTTCGAGCCTGCCCCGCCATTCAATAAGATCATGGCTGATCTGAAGTGGCTCAGTTCCACTTTTCCGCTTTCTCCCCATAATCCTTAATTCCCTTGCCTACCAAAAACCTATCTACCCGTGTCTTAAATATATTTAGCGAGGTAGCCACCGCCACATTAACGGGCAGAGAATTCCAGAGATTCACCACCCTTCGAGTGAAGAAGTCCCTCCTCAACTCCCTTCTAAACTGCCCCCCCCCCTTATCTTGAGGCTGTGCCCCCTAGTCCTGCTGTCTTTTCTGAGCAGGAAGAATCTCTCTACCTCTACCCTGTCCAACCCCTTCATTATCTTATACGTCTCTATAAGATACCCCCTCATCCTTCTAAACTCCAACGAGTACAAACCCAGTCTATTCAGCCTCTCTTCATAGTCCAACCCCCTCATCTCTGGTATCAGCCTAGTGAACCTCCTCTGCATTCCCCCCAAGGCCAAAATATCCTTGCGCAAGTGTGGTGACCAAAACGGCTCCAGCTGCGGCCTCACCAGTGCCCTGTACAGTTGCAGCAAGACCTCCCTGCTTTTATATTCAATCCCCCTCGCTATAAAGGCCAGCATCCCATTTGCCTTCCTGATCACCTGCTGCACCTGCAGGCTGGGTTTTTGCGATTCATGCACAAGGACCCCCAAGTCCCTCTGCACCGTAGCATGCTGCAGCTTTTCGCCCTTTAAATAATAATCCCTCCTACTATTATTCCTGCCAAAGTGGATAACCTCACACTTGCTAACATAGTACTCCATCTGCCAGGTCCTCGCCCACTTGCTCAGCCATCCAGATCCCTCTGCAGACTTTCCACACCCTCCGCACAATTTGCTTTTCCACTTATCTTTGTGTCATCAGCAAATTTCGACACCCTACACTCAGCCCCCTCCTCCAGATCATCTATATAAATGGTAAATAGTTGAGGCCCCAGCACCGATCCCTGGGGCACTCCACTAGTCACCAACCGCCAATCAGAATAGCACCCATTGATACCAACTCTCTGCCTCCTATTAGACAACCAATCCTCTATCCACGCTAACACCTTACCCCCAACTCCATGCCCCCAACCTTCTGAAGCAACCTTTTGTGTGGCACCTTATCAAACGCCTTCTGAAAATCAAGAAACACCACGTCCACCGGTTCCCCTCTGTCTACCGCACTAGTCACATCCTCATAGAAATCCAATAGATTTGTCAGACACAACTTCCCCTTAACGAATCCGTGCTGCGTCTGTTCTATCAAGCAATTCTTCTCAAGGTGCCGCGCTATTTCTTCTTTGATGAAGGATTCAAGCATTTTTCCCACAACAGACGTTAAACTAACCAGCCTATAATTCCCTGCCTTTTGCCTGCTACCTTTTTTAAACAGCGGCGTAACATTAGCCGTTTTCCAATCTTCCGGCACTTCCCCGGAATCCAGCGTGGTTTGGAAAATAATCACTAAGGCATCTACTATCACCTCGGCCATTTCCTTCAGAACCCTGGGATACATTCCATCCGGTCCTGGGGACTTGTCCACCATCAGTCCCGCTAGTCGATCAAGCACTACCTCTCTAGTGACAGTGATCGCATTCAGGCCCTCAACTCCTACCATCCTTCTATCTTTAATACCCGGCAAACTATTCGCGTCCTCCTCCGTGAAGACCAAAGCAAAAAACTTATTTAAGGCCTCAGCCATTTCCTCATCCCCCACCACTAAATCCCCCCTCTCATCCTGTAAGGGTCCAACATTCACCCTAGCCAGCCTCCTCCTCTTTATATATTTATAAAAACTCTTATTATCCTTTTTTATATTTAGTGCTAGTTTAGCTTCATAGCCTATCCTTCCCTTCTTTATCATCTTCTTCGTCATTCTTTTGTTGATTTTTGAACCTCTCCCAATCCTCTACTTGCCCACTACTTTTAGCCACTCTAAACACATCAGCTTTTAATTTAATACTTTCCTTTAATTCCTTCGATAACCAAGGCTGATTATCCCTTCTCCTACGATCCTTCTTTACCATTGGAATATATTTCTGCTGAGCACCGAAAAAGCTCTCCTTAAAGATCCTCCACTGTTCCTCAGCAGCCCTACCGACCAATCTGCACCCCCAATCTACATTTGCCAATTCCTCTCTCGTCCTATCGTACTCCCCTCTGTTCAAACAGAGGACACAGGTCCGGGACCCTACTTTCTCATCCTCCATCTGCATCAAAAATTCAACCATACAATGATCGCTCTTCCCAAGAGGGTCCCTCACAACAAGGTCCCTAATTCTACCTGCCTCGTTACACAACACCAGATCTAAGATAGCTCGCTCCCTCGTTGGTTCCATCACACACTGTTCAAGGAAACTATCCCGGCAGCATTCCAAGAACTCTTCCTCAAGCCCACCATGTCCGACATGGGTCAACCAATCAATATGTAGATTGAAATCCCCCATAATTATCTCCGTTCCATTCCTGCATGCATTATTTATTTGCGTGTTTGTAGCCCGCCCCACCTCCAAGTTATTATTTGGGGGCCTATAGACCACACCCACCAGCGTCTTCCTCCCCTTACTGTTTCTTATCTCCACCCACAACGATTCCACATTCTGCTCTTTGGAGCCTACATCTTCCCTTACTACCGCCCTGATACTATCTCTAATCAACAGAGCTACCCCTCCCCCTTTTTCCTCCCATCTATCCTTCCCTTTTGTTTTGGACTTTTGTACCTGCATTGAGTCCTGGATCTTGTTCCTTCACTTTGTAAATTATAGGAAATCTATATTGTACATTAGGACATTGGAATTAATACACTGAACATTCACCAGAGCAGGTATACTTCCTTTATGTTTTTGACATTGTAAATTATTTCCTATTCTCTGGTGAGCAGTAACTGTTGTTCTCCTGCATTCTTCTCCTCTTTGCAATGATGCCGAATTTTGGTATATGAAGTTTTCTGTGTCTTGTGTCTAAATAATTTAAATGAATAAAGTTTGAAAAGTCCCAACACAGGTGACACCTGCCTGATCACTGTCTACATGGAGCAAGTGCTGAATGCCATTTTCTTTTGTCTTTTCTGCCTTCTTCAATAAAGGTGGATGAAATTGTGAAGCAGTCTGAATTTGGAGTGTATTTTGGAAATCCACAAGTGTAGGCACATCAACCAAGAACAAATGGGTAAGTGCCTTGCATTGGGAGTGTGCTACAAACTCCCTTTTGGAAGTCTTTTAAGGTCAGAAATTTTCTGTCTGATACTATATAGTGAAAGTGTATGTGAGAAGCAATTATGGGTTGATGTGGGGTTGCATTTGGATTAACATCAGTGTTTAACATTCAAGTGTGCTTAGCTACTGTACCCACTCTGGCATTGTTTAGACTCAAAAAGCCTCATGCCACTGTTTTAGACAGAGCATCCATTTTCCTATTTTGTTGGGCCTTTTACAATTTGTGCTGAATGTAACTGCTCCTTAAGAATGTGGGGTTGGGGGAGGGTGGGGGAATAACAGGTATGTAAAAATCAAATGCAAGATGTTTATAAACTTTACCTGGTTCTGGGTGCTGTGTGCCATTTATTCAGTTTTCTGGCTAGAATGTTTTTCACACGTTTGTTTTTCCAATTTTCTCTATTTTCCTGAAGGTTTGACTTATGCTGGATAGCGTGTCACTGATGGCGAAATTCTGTACTGCTTTACCCAAGTGGTCATTTATTTTGTACTTAATGCTGAATGACTGGCATGGGCAGGGGGCAGTGACGTTGAGTGAGGAAAAGGTCTTAATGGGCAGCAATGAGAATTAGAAATCTTTTATTCCCTCCAGCCCAGGGTATTGAGGTAAGTTGTAGTACTTCACCAAATCCATTATCTCCCAGGCCACTGTCTGAGACAGTTAGCAACCTTGGGATTCTGTTTGACAATATTTCACCCAATATTTGCTCCATCACTAAAGCTGCTTACTTCCACCTCTGTAGCACTGCAATCTCTGGCCCCATCTCAGGTCAATTGCTGCTGAAACTCCCACCTGTACCTTTGGTTTCCTCGAGATATGACTGCTCTAATGCACTCCAGGCCAACATCCCATCTTCCACTGACCATAAACATGATTTTGCTCAGAACATCCATTCTCCTATCACCCCTGTGGTCACAGGAAAAAAAAGGTTCCCAGTTTGGCAAAGCCACAATTTTAAATTTCACAGTTTAAAAAATTCTCATTCTTGTTTTCAAAACCATCCATGACCTCAGCTTTTTCGATCTCTGTGACCACCCTTTGGGACCTTGTGCTTCTTCAATTCTGCCCTCCTGCAAATTTCCAATTTGAATTGCTCTACTATTTGCTGGCTGTGTCTTTATCTGCCATGGCACAAAGATTTGGAATTTTCTCCCCAAATCTCTGCCTCTCTAAAACTCTCTCCTCATAGAAACCAGAAGCAGGTGTAGGCCATTTGGCCCTTCATGCCTACTCCACCATTCATCTTGATCATGGCTGATCATCGAATTCAAGATCCTAAACCCTCCTTCCTCCCATATCCCTTGATCCTTTTAGCCCCAAGAGCGAGATCTAATTTCTTCATGAAGTCAGGCAATGTTTTGGCCTCAGCGACATTTGACGATAGTGAATTCTGCACATTCACCATCCTCTGGATGAAGAAATTTCTCCTCACCTCAGTTCTAAAAGGTTTATCCCTTATTCTCAGACTATGACCCCTAGCTCTGGAGTCCCCACCATTGGGAACGTTCTTTCTGAATCTGTCTAACTGTGTTAGAATTTTATAACTTTCTATGAGATCCTCTCTCACTCTTCTATATTCCAGTGAATATAATCCTAGCCGACTTAGTCTGTCCTCAATTGACAGACCTGCCATCCCAGGAATCAGCCTGGTAAACCTTCGCTGTACTCCCTCTATAGCAAGTACATCTTTCCTTAGATAAGGACACCAAAACTGCACACTATATTCCTCACTGACGCCCTGTATGATTGCAGCAGAACATCCCTATCCCTATACTCAAATCCTCTTGCTATCCTCTATCATCTTGACCATTTGTCGCCTTTACTGCATGCTGTACCTGTATGTTTTCTTTCGGCAACTGATGCACAAAGACTTCAAGATCTCGATGAGTATCCACCTCTCTCAATTTACCCCTATTCAAGTAATAATCTGTCTTCCTATTATTGCTATCAAACTGGATAACCTCACATTTATCCACATTATACTGCATCAGCCATGCAGATGCCCACACACTCAGTCTGTCCGAATCACACTGAAGCATCTCTGCGTCCTCCTCACAGCTCACCTTCCTACCCAACTTTGTATCATCTGCAAATTTGGAGGTAGTACATTCAGTTCCCACTTCCAAATCGTTAATGTATAATGTGAACAGTTGGGGTCCTAGCACAGATCCTTGCGGAACCCAACTAACCACTGACTGCCAACCAGAAAAAGACTCATTTATGCTAAATCTTTGCTTTCTACCCATCTCAAGACATTACCTGCAATCCTGTGTGATTTAACTTTACATAGTAGTCTGTTATGTGAGACCTTGTCAAAAGCCTTCTGAAAGTTTAAATAAACCACATTTGCTGGTTCTCCTCAGTCAACACTACTAGTTACATCCTCAAAGATTTCCGATAGATTCACCAAAGATGATTCTCTCGTGTAAATCTGTGCTGACTTTATCTGATTATACCACTGCCTTCCAAATGCTGAGTTATGAAATAATTGTTAATGGACTTCTGCAACTTTCCCAGTATCAACGTTAAGCTCACTTGTTTATAGTTCCCTGTTTTTTTTCTCCTCCATTTTTGTACAGCGAACTTACATTACCTACTCTCCAATCTGTAAAAACCAGCCCAGAGTGCAAAGAATCTTGTAAGATAGCCAACAATGGATCTACTATTTCTAGGGCCACTTCCTCTGGGATGAAGATTATCAGGATCCAGAGATTTATCCACCTTCAATCCCATCAATTTTCCCAGTACCATTTCTCTACTAAAGCTGATTTCCTTCAGCTCCTTACTGAAAATTGTTTCTCTCAGACCTTCTAGAACGTTATGCATGTCTTCCTCTATAAAGACTGAAGCAAAGTACAAATTTAATTCCTCAGCCCTTCCATTACTTCTCATTATGAATTCTCCCAATTCTGACTGTAAGGAGCCTACATCGTTTTTGTCAATCATTTTCTTTTTACATATCTATAGAAACTTTTACAGCCAGTTTTTAAGTTCCCTGCTAGCTTACTTTCGTACTCTATTTTTCCCTTCTTAATCCCTTGGTCCTCCTTTGCTAATTTTAAACTGCTCCTAATGCTCAGGCTATTGCTTTTTCTTGCCAATTTGTTTGCTTCTTCCTTGAAAGTGAGTACATAAGAAATAGGAGCAGGAGTAGGCCATCTAGCCCTTAGAGCCTGCCCCGCCATTCAGTAAGATCATGGCTGATCTGAAATGGATCAGTTCCACTTTCCCGCCTGCTCCCCATAACCCTTGTCTATCAGAAATCTGTCTACCCGTGACTTAAATATATTCAACGAGGTAGCCTCCACCACTTCAATGGGCAGAGAATTCCCAGAAGAGATTCACCACCCTTTGAGTGAAGAAGTTCCTCCTCAACTCTGTTCTAAACTGCGCCCCCCCCCCCCCCCGCCGCTTATTTTGAGGCTGTGCCCTCTAGTTCTGGTTTCCTTTCTAAGCAGAAAGAATCTCTCTACCTCTACCCTATCTAGCCCCTTCATTATCTTGTAAGTCTCTACAAGATCCCCCGTCATCCTTCTAAACTCCAACGAGTACAGGCCCATTCTATTTAATCTCTCCTCATAAGCTAACCCCTCATCTCTGGTATCAGCCTGGTGAACCTTCCCTGTACTCCCTCCAAAGCCAATGTATCCTTTCACAAATACGGGGACCAAAACTGCACACAGTACTCCACTTGCAGCCTCACCAGTGCCTTGTACAGTTGCAGCAAGACCTCCCTGCTTTTATATTCTATCCCCCTCACGGAAAAGGCCAACATTCCATTTGCCTTCTTGATCACCTGCTGCATCTGCAGACTGAGTTTTTGTGATTCGTGCACAAGGACCCCCAGATCCCTCTGCACAGTCGCATGCTGCAAATTTTCCCCGTTTAAATAATATTCCTTCCTACTATTATTTCTACCAAAGTGGATAACCTCACATTTGCTAATGTTATACTCCATCTGCCAGGTCCTCGCCCGCTCACTCAGCCTATCCAGATCTCTCTGCAGACTTTCCACATCCTCCATGCAATTCGCTTTTCCACTCATCTTCATGTCGTCAGCAAATTTTGTTACCCTCTTTCTTTAACCTTTTGTCATTTGTACCAATATGTACTATGACCACTGGCTGTTTGCCTTCCCCCTTAAGAATGTCCTGTCGCTGCTCCAAGACATCCTGGACCCTACCACCAGGGAGACAACATACCATCCTGGAATCTCATTTGCGGCCACAGAAACACCTCCCTATCCCCCTTATAATTGAATCCTCTACAACTACTGCATTCCAGCACATTTCACTCCTCCCTACAGGAGAACCAACCATGATGCAACGGATTTCATAGTTGCTGTTTTCCTTTGACAGGCCATTCCCCTCAACAGTTTCCAAAACTTGGAGGGGAATAGCCATAGGAGATTCCTGTTCTTAGCTCTGTTGCTTTGCCTGGTGGTTACCCATTCCCTTCCTGGCAATGCTGTCTGAGCCTGCAGTGTGACCACCTCTCTATACATACTATCCATGATATTCTCTGCCTCATGGATGCCCACAGTGTCCCCAGCCAGCGCTCCAATTCCGAAATGCTCCAGTTCCAGGCCTGCAGCTGGAAACATTTCCTGCACATGTGCTGCCTGGGCACTGGAACGTTCCCGGCCTTCCACATGGAGCACAAAGAGCGAAACAGAGCTTGGAACTCTCCTGTCATATCTTACTTCTTTAAACTGAACTTTTGAAAGATGTTTTGTTTGAGAATATATCCAATTTTCTAGTGCCCTTCTTTCCTGCTCCTTGTTACACCGAAAATAACATTTACAAACTATAAACCACAGAAATGCTTGAAGATGCCCCTTAAAACCTACCTGACCTAATGTCTCCATCAGTGGCTTAGTGTCTGATTTTGTTTGATGAAACACCTTGAGATGTTTTATTATATTAAAGGAGATATTTAAAAGCATGTCACTGTTATTGTAGCTGGGCTGAGTTAAATCAGCGCAGACATAAAACGTTTGATCTTCCTAGTCTGTGGCTCAACATTGTTCCAGTCATTACACTCAACAATTAGTTGAGCCATGATGAGTATTAAATTCACTTTATCCATCTTTTAATTCAGGTAATGGGCATTGTGCTGAAATCTAAGTCATGTCCACTTTTAAAATGATAAAACTGAGATTTATATTTAATTTTATAACAAAACATAAAAGGGGAAATCTGAATAATTCTGAACTAGGGTTAAGATGGAAACTTTATTTCCCCATAAGGTTTGAGCTGAAAATAATGTTAGCCTATCTATAAGAAGGAAGAACAGATATTGCTTGGATCATCTGATGAGGCAGATGATCAAGCACACATCAGCATTTGTGGGAGAGCAAATTAATATTTCAAGTGAAAAATCTTTCTTCAAAATTGAAAAATGAAAACATGTATTTTTCTCAGCATTTTGCAGTTCTTGGGCATAAGGCCTGATGTTGTGCCTCTGTTCTCCAGTTGCTCATTGATTTGAGCCACTATATTGTATCGGGAAATGCATCTGGCTGAGTTAAATATGAAAATGTTTGCAGGTTTTGCAGATCATGGAGATCAACCATGTTATGGTGAGCACAAAAGGGTGTGCTTACACAAAAAGTTCATGGGAGGAAGACTTTTTTCAAAAAAAATTGTTGCATTGCAGTCAGGAATTTATTGCATAGGTGTCAAATGCCCAGGAGCGTGGGACCAGATCCGTGTGTTAGAACCTGAACAAGCTGTGCATGAAAATATATTTTAATTTCCTTGTATGACTCTCCAGTATTGAACAAAACATTCTGAAAGATCCCAAGTTGGAATCTTTAACACTCCCTGTGCTGTTCTTTGGATATTTTTGTCAAATTTATAGGTGTCAATGCCCCTGCTGCTTACTTGCTCATTTCTTCCTATTTAAGCTGGTTAGTGTTCCTGGTTCTCTAGACCTTATGTGAATTGCTACTCTATCTCTCTACTCTCTGCTGCTGCATTTTATGCCACCTTAAAATGCTGTGCCTTCTTCCTGTATAACCATTTAATCCATTGATGTAATTTATCTGGATGTCTATTCCTTATAAGTTAACCTGAAATATGTGGTCAGACAGCTCATTTTAGCCAGTGGTGCAATTGAAGTATTGTACACTGTGGGCTGACCATACTTAATCTGCATTTTTACCCATGGGTTAGAGTGTATCCCGGTCCAAGACATCTTTTCATCACACATGAACAGTAAGTTTTGAGTTATCAAAGTTCTGCTTACGAAAAGTTAAATTTTTAAGTGGCGGCTTGAATTATAAAAAGCTACTCCAAAGATGGCACTAATAATTTTGCTATTCAAAGGGGGAAGTATGGGAAATGGTTAGTTTTGACAGCAAAGCTGGTGGCTGCATGAAGCTTTCAGTGCTCATATGTAGTGTCATGGAACAACTGGAAACAAGGATGCAGTCTGCAAAAACTTAAATGGCTGGGTGAATAATAAATTGTCCAAGGTGGAGGGAATGGGTAGGTAAAAATAGTTTTTTAAAATGAATTCAACCATTTGATCTGTGGAATTAGTGGTGAGCACAGATTCATCAACATTGTTAACCACATTACAGACTTATAATGCAACAGACAGATTTTTGATTTATACATCCATCTGCACCAAAACTGCTTGATGTTGGGAAAGCCTAGCTGCAGGAAACTGACCTGTTCTTCCAGAAAATAACTGTCTGTATGACTGGAATGACGTTGCAATGAACATTTTGCTTCCAGCACATTATTAAGACTTGCAGTGAAACAGGAATGTAAAATTGTACAACTGTGGAAGTGCTTTTTAGTTTCCATTGTATTAAGAAGGAATATGGATTTTCTGACACTGAATCTTGCTGAGTTAGGTAATTTTATTTGTATTCAGCAGGTCGTTTTTGGCTTTGGCACTAGTAATGTTGATGAACTAAAACTATTCTTTTAGACTGGTTGAATATATAGATGGGTGATGGCCACTGCTACTGAACAACTAATTAAAAAGAGAGTAGTTTCCAAGATGACTTGCAATTTCTGGAATCTGGATTTGAATCCAGCTTAGCCTGATGGGATATAGATCTCTCTCATGTAATTGTTTAGAATACAGAATACAGAATCCTACAATGCAGAAACAGGCCCTTCGGCCCATCAAGTCTGCACCGACCACAATCCCACCCAGGCCCTATCCCCATATCCCTACGCATTTACCCGCTAATTCCTCTAACCTGCACATCCCAGTTTCTTTGCTTGGAGACAAGAACACTTACCAGCGACTGGAAGGAAAAAAAACAAAAAGCAAAACCTCTTACCGTCTGCACCAAATTCCCAATTTAGCACTCAGTTACCAGATCACTATGTGCTGATCGCTCTGTGCAGTAGGAAACACTACTTATATACAGCTTATGAAAACATCAAAATCAACACAAAAATGTTTACATTTGTATTTAAAAGCAAGTGATCAGAAATAATCTAGCCTTAGTCTAAAAAAAATTTTAAAGATCATTCTTTTGAGCTCCATGGGTGCCATGTTACTGAGGCAGAGTAAAGGGAGCTTTATCCTGCATCTGTGTATTCTGTATTTCAGATGATATATTGCTGACAAAGCATTCCCAAAAGTGGGAAAGCTTCCCGGTATTGCTGTTTACCAAGAGCGCTCAAGAACATCAAAATGGTGGGCTTAGTAAGCATTTAAGTGAGCTCTCTTGCATTGTGTTTCTGCATGATTTCATATTTTTAATAAACTTACAATTAAAAATAGTACTGCAAGCTCTAACAAAACTTTGCCTGAAAAGTTGCCATCTGCCACAAAAATGTCCTGTAACGTTCATAATTTACTATTTTTAAACTTAAATCCTGTCCTTTATGAATGCAGTTTTTTTTAAATAAGCAGTAGAAAGTTTTCACACTCTTTCATCCTGAAGGAGATTCACATACTTAGCAAACTTGCATCTGGAGATAGAAGAAATGGCTGAAAGGATTGATCAGCCAAACAGTATTGACAGAAGTGGTTTCAGTTTGGAATGGGACAGTTTCAAATTCATTACAAGCAGTGTAAACCACAGTCTTGGTTGATTTAGCCAGGTACAGAACAAAGTGCTCTACTGTGCTTGAGCAATGTGCCTTTTTTCCAGCTTAAAAGGATCCATTTTCATACCAGTCATTATTGCATCCTCAGAAAGTCTGCCTCAAACATGGAATTCAGTCAAGATTTTTTTCTTTTTACCTGTCATGAGAGCAGTGTAAAGCTTTGTTCATAGAATCCCTACAGTGGAGAAGGAGGCTGTTTGGCTCATTGACTCTGCATCGAACACAATCCCACCCAGGTACTATCTCTATAGCCTCACATATTTACCCTGCCAATCTCAATGAAACTAAGGGGCAATTTATGATAGTCAATTCATCTAACCCGCACAACTTCGGACTGTAGGAGGAAACTGGAGCACCCAGAGGAAACGCAGACACAGAATGTGCAGACTCCACACAGTCAGCAACCCAAACCAGGAATCGAACTTGGATCTCTGGCGCTGTGAGGCAGCAGTGCTAACCATTGTACTGCCCATGAGTACCAAACCTTTTTTAAAAGTCATGTAATAGTCCTGAAGGTTGAAAGCTGAGATTCCTCTAATATATCGGTAATATTTCCTTTACACTAAACTTGATTCCTGGTTTCTGGAGGTGTCAAGCTGTTCCATTGTCTTTTCCCACTAAAAGTTCTTCTAAATTCAGTAAAAGCTTTTGCGCTTGTAGGTTTATGACAAATTATGCATTGCTGTTGGTGTAACATTTGTCATTACCCATGACCTAGGTTTCAAACTCATGTAACCAATGATAACATGCTGTGAGCGTCAGCTAACCAGCTGACTGGTAGACAATGTAACCAATGGCAAAATGATGTGATGGTCAGCTGACAGTGTAAAAATAGAAAGCAGATGGGGATTATGGAGAGCATTTGTGGCCCAGGGTGTGGTCTAAGTGGTGATGTAGTGAAGTTTCTTTATTAAACCTTTTCTTTGATTTACCTCATGAAGTTAGTTTTTTTTCTTGCACATGGAGTATCCTTACTGCAGGATGAACAATCTGTGGTCTTTGTACTTTGGAGGGCCCATGATATCTAATATTCTTTCATTTCTGCCTGGAGTTTGAGAATTTGTTTGCTACATTAGTAGTGTGTTTGTGTTTATATTTTGTACTATTTTCCTTTGGGTAACTCACTATTTTTTAGCAGCTGCAAAGTTTCAGGCAGTCTTCTGCAGGCTGAAGTCACTGGTCTACAATGCAGGTATTGGAAGGTTAATAAGAAGTCTCACAGCACCAGGTTAAAGTCCAACAGGTTTATTTGGAATTCACCTGATGAACGAGCAGTGCTCTGAAAGCTTGTGATTCCAAATAAACCTGTTGGGTTTTAACCTGATGTTATGAGACTTCTTACTGTGTCCACCACAATCCAATGACAGCATTTCCACGATCCATCAAGTGAGTTTTTTCATTTGATAAAAGAAAGCTTGGGGCCTGCAAGGATGGTGACTTAGGGTTGCTGAGCAGCAGTTGAGGACTTGAGTCTAGCCAGTGGACAGTTATTTGGAATGTTGGGGGAAGGGGTTGCTAATACGGATCATGAAAGGTTGTCTCATTGCCAAGCTAGTTCTTGGTGCTCTCCCTTTTTGAAATTGGACAGAGAGCTGGGGGTAAGGCCTTTCTAAAGCTGCCCAATCTCCTTTTGTATTAATATGGGAAGACTTCCCATTCTGTATCATTTATAAAACAAAATAATTTATTTTTCAGTTTGTGCCAGGCTAGAAAATGCCATGATTTGATATAATCACTTCTGGCTATTATGGAATATTTGTTGGAGATGCAGCAGATCTTCCTCTTGGTGGAAATTCAGCCAACTCGTAATTCTATCCAGAGAAATGCTTAAATGTTATTGCTGGTAAAACAGTCACTATTGATAGAGATTGCTCTGATACCATGGGGGCGATCTTGAGCCCGCGCTCTCCTTCCACGGAAATGGGAGCAGGGGTTCAAGATCTGGTGTAACTCAGAAGTCACGAACCTCACTGGCGAGATCATGATCTCTAATTTTTGCTGCCGCTCACTATCAACATAATCAGGTTCACACCCACAATGGGCGTGAACCTGATTTTAATATCTTTAAATATTATCAAAGATTTTCATTGCCATGTATTTTCCCCCATAGGCTTATTTTCAAAGGAGATGCTGGCTCTGATCATGGGGGAAGGTTAATTTTTGCTTTGATTCGGGCTCCATTTAAAAAAAGGTGCCCTGATCTCAGTGCAGTCAGGCTTTGCTATCGTGCTTAGACCCCATCTCTCAACATACAGCATAAATCACATTTTTTTTAACAAAGTATCATAAATATATTATATAGATTTATATCTTACGCGCAGGTTTAAGGTGCTGGGGAGTGGGTACAGAGGAGATATCAGGGGTAAGCTTTTCACTGAGAGGGTAGGGGGTGAGTGGAATCGGCTGCCTTCGGTGGTGGTGAAGGCAAATTCGAGAGACTTCTGGAGGAGTACATGGGGCTTAATAGAATTGAGGATTATAGGTAAGCCGAGTAGGTAGGGATATCATCAGCGTAACTTGTAGGCCGAAGGGCCTGTTTGTGCTGTAGTTTTTCTATGTTCTATGTGGAAAGAGAACCTACCTCACATTAGTTTTCAGTCAGACCTTTAAACTGCCGTTTAATGGTAAGTTTTCATTCAGTCTCTTGATGCAGCATTTTTAAATTGCTATGTTGTATTGACCAATTAATATAATATTATTGACCAATTAGTATATTGACCAATTTACCCTTGTTCATGAAAATAATCTGGAGTTATTTGAAGAAAAATAGTAGAACCAAACTATTAGTATTTCTAGCTAGTAGTTTTCTCAACCTTATGACAAACGTTTCCACTTTTTTTTGATCTCTCGAACTGCATTTACTGACCATGCCTAGTTGCTCTAAGAAAATGGCAGAGACTTTTTTCTTAAACCATTCTATTCTGGCGCTTGTAGTGATGATGCCTTGCGGTGGTAAAGAATTCCACATTTTTGAGCCAGTAACTATGAAGGGGTAGTGGTCTGTATACAGCTGGGCAGTGATTGTGTTTTCTACACGTGCAGGGCTGTGAGGTACAGTCGAAGTAATTTTGGCAAGTTTCTTGCACATAGTGTAGATACAGTACAGTTGTAGTGGTTATCATCTAGTGTAGGGGAAGAGGTTAAATGGCCTGACTAGCTGCATAATTGGTGAGTCTTTTGAGGGAATCATGAGCAATTGCTCAGTAGATCCGTCATAGACTATTCTGTTTTACAGCCTCACTCGAGTGAGACTGGAAGTTGCCACCCAAAGTCAATGGGTATTTCCGATGTCCACCCTTTGCCCACTCCGATTCTGTGGCGGGTGGGGCAATAGAATTTTGGCATTAATTTGATTAATCCAGTTTCCAAGATGTTGATGGTGCATTGACATTGGTACTATTAGCTTATTAGTTTGTTTTTTGTAAACTTACAATAGTTATAATGAGGAAAAGATTTTAGTAACCTTTGGTGTTCCTGTTTGCAAATGTATTTATTCAATCAAAATCATCAAATTTGGGTAGTTTTACTTACTGTCCGTTCAATATTTCTTACTTTCCATGGAAACCTTTACTAATGAAGGCAAGAAAGCTTGTTGAGAGAATTGCTATTAAAATCCTAAGGCAAAGCATTCCAACAACTATTTTTAAAAATGGCCTTTGGTAAAATAATTAAATGTTGTGTTTGTAAAGTTTACATCATAGCATAAACTGTGCAAAAACTGTAGTAAGACATTGCTTGTGGAAGTTGTGATTGCTTGTGGGTCAGCAATCATAGAACCCTACAGTGCAGAAGGAAGCCATTCAGCCCATCTTGTCTGCACTGACTCTCCAACAGAGCTTCCACCCTGGCCTTATCCTGTAACCTCATTTTTATTGAGCAAGGGCGCTCTCTGAGTAGGCATGGACTGCAGAAGCTGTCACCGGTTTCAAAAATGGCAGTGATTACTTTTATTTTGTGTTGCTAAATGATGTGTTCCACAGCTATAATTTTGGTTAAATTGAAATACCTCTAAGAAAGCTGCCCACAAAGATCGACTGATCTGGGCTGCATGGATTTCTCCTTCTCCCAATGACAGTTTAAATCAGGCAGCAAGCGAAGGGGATGTTTTAGTGTGCAGCAGCAGCAGCAGAGGTCAGTGAGCAGATAAGCAGCTAGTCACGTTAATAAATTCATGCATAGCATAGCAAACCAAGAAATCAAAAGCACTTAATTCCAGTTAAAACCGAAGGATATTTTCAGGGAGTGAAATAAATGAGCATGATTGAGGTAAGGTATAAGCTAGAACAAAGATTAAAATAAAAACTAAGCTTATTTAAAAAATGGGGAACTTCTAATAATTTCTGGAGAAATTTGACATTCTGCAAATATAAAATTAGCTTTACAGGGCCAGTTAGGATATTTAGCAGTAATTATGAAGTGAGTATGCTGTTTTAAAATCTAGTTACTTTTACAGCAAATCTACCAGCATGAAAATGGAAGTTCTCATCGATTTAGTTAATTTCCGTTGATTGCAGTCTGGAGGGGCTGCAGCAGCAGACACTCTGGAGAAGAGTAGAATCACTGATAGCAATTCCAAGTTCCAGTTATTCCTGGATTTCCACATTATACTGAGCATTTGTGGACTCCAGAAATTGCTGCTTGTTTCACTGGAGTAATGGCAGTGAATGCTGGTGGTTTTGGTGTAACTAACATTTGCTTTTTTTATTGATGATAAATGATATGTTCCATCGCTTTAGTTTTGGTTGCGTTGAACACCTGCTGTTTAACCATCGAAGAGAAACAAAATGTAGAAAACATGGGTTTTGGATGTTTGCAGTTGAGTGTCCATGAAGACTCAAATATAGTTGTTGGAAGCCTTTTTATGTTTACTGAATACAGTGGATTTGAATAGCACCTGATCGGATGACGCTCCCCGTTTTCTTTTATAGGAAATCATATCTCTGTTTTGCTGAACTCACCAAATCAGATCTAATTTGTTACTTGCATGCAAGAACTTTGTCTGTGATCTCTATTTCTTTTTGAAATGTTATTAGCTGTTTCTGTAAAATGCAACAAGTAAAATAGAGGATAAGTCGTTGACTCCTGAAAGGATTGTCAGAAATAAACCAAATTTCTTTTTGATCATTTTAAAGCTAATCAGATGCAGCTCTTAAAAAGTTGTTGATAACTGGAACAATATCATTTTAAATTAAAATTTGACAGCATTTCTGGCAAAGGTAACAATTTTACATCGATTTAATTTGTTTGGAGAGATAGATATTTTTTGATAGGTATCCTACACGCTGACTTTCCATTTGTCCATCCGAGACTGTGGATCATAGATAAGTAGAATAAGTACCCTTGAGCAGATGTTCATCTTTATTCAAGCAGTTTATTTTTAGAAAGTTTGGTGTGATATATGTTTCTTCAGAAATGCTTCTGTATGAAGTTAGATTTAGACCATCATTTTCAAATGGTAGTCAGCACTGGCCAAAAATTACAAATTATTGCAGGTACTCATGTAAAAAAATGATCTTGCTTAAAAGTGGTCCCATAATTTTTGGTTTAATAATGTCATTTTCATATACCTAATGTGAAAGTCCACCCTAGTTTTTCAGGAATCAGGCTGTGTTTTGATTACCAATTACTTACCGCTAATTACGACAGTTCATTCATTTAAAGGCCCATGTAGACACCTTTTCTCTGCCAATTCTAACAACAGTTTCCCAGTAGACTAATGTGTACCATGTGATCTATCATAATGTCTTCAAGAAAGAATAAGAAGTACGTAGCTCAGTTTAAACTGGAGAAAAGAAGTGGCAGAATGGGTGAACAAGCAACGGCAAAATAGTCACATCACCCATGAAACTATCTGACTTCTTGTGTTCAGAGAAGTGAGAAAGATTGGATTTCAGAATTCAAGGCCAGTGCCAGGTGTTAAATAAGATTCATGAAAAGGTGGAGCTTAGTATTTTTTCTAGAAAACACAAATTTCATAGTGTCTGTCATTTGTACTTGAGAATAACAAAACAGTGGAATTTGATTGTTTTATTTGATATCAAGAGCAAAATCTGGATGAAGCACCACTTGACATTGACATTCCAGCAAGCAAGACAGTTACCAAGATTTGTGGAAAAACTATCCTTGTAAAGGTGAGGTGCGCTCCACAGTGGTTTTACCTTGTATGGCGGATGGCACAAAATTACAGCTGGTGGTGAAATGCAAGTGCAAAGCTCTCCCCAACGAGAAGTTTCAGAAAGGTGGTGGTCATCCGTAGACTGGAGGGATGAACGTGGTTGCAAGAAATGAATCAAATAAGCTAGGAATTTGAGACCAGGGGTACAATAACATAGTGTAATATAGTAATTACCCACAAAAAAATCAATGTTCAAACCATACCTTGTCAATGATGTAGTCAATAATATGGATCAGTCAGCACCCACGTGGAAGTTATTTTCTGTGGTCTTACAACTGTAGTTCAGTCCTGGATATGTGCAGAAGTAAAACTTTCCAGGACAGTATCTGAAAAACATGGACAGTTGGATGTTGTGGAATGATAATTCTGAAGTTATCGTTTCTACATGTGATGATGAGGAAGATCCATACGTTGATATGTGATTAGGGTGAATTGTCTAGTGATTCAAACAATAAGCAGTGATTTCAATCTGAAATATTGTAGTTCGTCATGGTGTATATTTATATTGTGTTGGATGAAATGTATATACAGTTTGCAATATTTAAAAAAAAATGTTAGGCACTTACTGTGAATTTTTTTGAGTTATTTCTTTTTTAGTTCATTCCATTGCCATGGCCTTTTTTTGGGTCTGGATCACAGGCACATGTCCATCTGTCGGAAATGTTATCCCTGTAAAGTTGGCCCCATGACTTTTGGACTCAAATTTCTGCTTAATATCTGTGACTCAGACGATGGGGCACTTTTCTAAGAACATAAGAACATAAGAAATAGGAGCAGGAGCAGGAGTAGGCCATCTAGCCCTTCGAGCCTGCCCCGCCATTCAATAAGATCATGGCTGATCTGTCGTGGCTCAGTTCCACATTCCCGCCCTCTCCCCATAACCCTTAATCCCATCTCTTATCAAAAACCCATCAACCCGCGTCTTAAAAATATTTAGCGAGGTAGCTTCCACCACTTCAACAGGCAGAGAATTCCAGAGATTCACCACCCTTTGAGTGAAGAAGTTCCTCCTCAACTCTGTTCTAAACTGCCCCCCCTTTATCTTGAGGCTGTGCCCCCTAGTCCTACTATCCTTTCTGAGCGGGAAGAGTGTCCTCCTCAATCTCTGCACAGTATTGTATTGTGGACTGCACCATATTCATTGATTGTCTTTTCTTTGCCTTACATTTTCCCATCTACCCTTGTGAGACCGCACTCTTGTACATTCAAATTCAAGACTTTGCATCTTCAGAAGTGTTTTCTGTCCTGTGAGTGTTACTTCAAGTTTCCTAAGGGTTTCTTGCTCTCTACCATCTCTGTTGCATCTTTGCACTGCCCCTCCACAACACGTGCAGGCACATGGTCAGCTTTTATATGTATTGTTGATGGCACACACATCTGCTTCTGCACCGTCCCTTAATCATATGCTGCCAGACTTTCTATCTGGCCCAGACCTTCTGGTCACTGGCAGAGTAGCTACACCATTCACTTACCATTTAATGTTGGAGCCTTTGCGCCTCTTGGTCCTGGCTTCAGTTCAAATCCAGCAATGAACAGAATAGGGAGGCCAAGTGACAAGCTTAATTCCAGCGAAGCAAAGCCCACTTTTTTGTCATAAACTGAAGGCATGGTTGTTTAAAGTCCATCCTTAGTTCATTGACTTACATTATCTTTAGATGAACCTGTCGACCTCAAACCACATAATATCACTACCGCCCCTCCATCCTGACAATGCTCATCCCCTCCTTAGTTCAGGTGGGGTATGACTGGCAATTGAAAGATTAAACTTCCCAGATACGTGTTGTCCATGTGCACGTGTTGGGGCTCCTCTCGTGTCCAAGGCACATTCACACCTTGTGATGAATGACCCAACTTATCGGAAGATTCAGGCTCTATCACATCATAATGCTGAACCAGTGCTTCCTCCAAATCAGCTTTGTGAAGACTGGCACTAATACTTTTGTCCTTCACTGTATAATTCAAATCCTTTTCCCCTTTGCTTGTTGTTGGAGCTACACTCCACTTGACTGGTGGAGAATATCACAACCATTATTTTGTAAATTGAGTTTGTGTCTTTATATGCCCTGTTTGTGAATAGAACTCCCACTTACCTGATGAATGAGCAGCGCTCCAAAAGCTAGTGGCTTGTGCTACCAAATAAATCTATTGGACTTTAACCTGGTGTTGTGAGACCTTTTACTGTGTTCACCCCAGTCCAACGCTGGCGTCTCCACAGGAGAGGTCTCAGAGGATTGGAGAATAACCAATGTTGTTCCTTTGTTTAAGAAGGGTAGCAAGGATAATCCAGGTAATTACAGGCCGGTGAGCCTTACATCAGTGGTAGGGAAATTATTGGAGAGGATTCTTCAAGACAGGATTTACTCCCACTCGGAAATAAGTGGATGTATTACTGAGAGGTAACATGGTTTTGTGAAAGGGAGGTCGTGTCTCACTAACTTGATCGAGTTTTTTGAGGAAATGACAAAAATGATTGAGGGTAGGGCAGTGGATGTTATCTACATGGACTTCAGTAAGGCCTTTGACAAGGTCCCTCATGGCAGACTGGTATGGAAGGTGAAGTCGTAGAGGATCAGACGTGAGCTGGCGAGATGGATACAGAACTGGCTCAATCATAAGTCTCACAACACCAGGTTCAAGTCCAACAGGTTTATTTGGTAGTATAAGCCACAAGCTTTCAGAGCGCTGCTCCTTCATCAGGTGGGTGTTCTGTTCACAAACAGGACATGTAAAGACACAAACTCCATTTACAAAATAATGGTCAGAATGCGCGTCTTTAAAGGCAATCAAGTCTTAAAGATACAGACATTGTGAATGGAGAGAGGGTAAGCACAGGTTAAAGAGATGCGTATTCTCTTCAGCCAGGATAGTTAGTGAGATTTTGCAAGCCCAGGCAAGTCGTGAGGGTTACAGATAATGTGACGTGAACCCAAGATCCCGGAGATCCAAGAACCCAAGATTAGTCATAAAAAACAAGGGTAGCAGTGGAAGGGTGCATTTCTGAATTGTAACAAGTGGTGCTTCTCAGGGATCAGTACTGGGACCTTTTGTAATATATATAAATGATTTTGGAAAAAAATGTAACTGATTTGACCAGTACGTTTGTGGACAACACAAAGGTTAGTGGAATTGTGGATAGAGATGAGGACCATCAGAGGATACCACAAGATATAGATCAGTTGGAGACTTGAGTAGAGAGATGGCAGATGGAGTTTAATCCAGACAAATGAAGTAATGCATTTTGGAAAGCCTAACACAGATGAAATATACAGTAAATGGCAGAATCCTTAAGAGGATTGATAGGCAGAGGGATCTGGGTGTACAGGTATGCAGGTCACTGAAAGTAGCAACGCAGGTGGAGAAGGTAGTCAAGAAGGGATATGACATGCTAACCTTCATCGGCGGGGGCATTGAGTTAAAAATAGGCAAGTCACGTTGCAGCTTTATAGAACCTTGGTTGGATCACACTTGAAACATAGCGTTCAATTCTGGTTGCCACACTGCCAGAAGGGTGTGGAAGCTTTGGTGAGGGTACAGAAAAGATTTATGGAAGGCATTCGCTATGAAGAGAGGTTGGAGAAACTTTGTTTGTCCTCACTGGAGTGGTGGAGGTTGAGGTTGCGACCTGATCGACATATACAGGATTATGAGAGGCATTGAAAGAATGGATAGACAGAAGCTTTTTCCCAGGGTGGAAGAGTCAGCTACTCGGAGCATAGTTTAAGGTGCAAAGGGCAAGGTTTAAAGGAGACATACAAAGCAAGTTTTTTACACAGAGGGCAGTGGATACTTGGAACTCACCGCCAGGGACGTAATAGAAGCAAATACGATAGTGACTTTTAAAGGGTGCCTTGACAAATACATGAATAGGATGGGAATAGAGGGATTTGGTTCCCGTAAGGGGAGAGGGTTTTAGTTCAGTTGGGCAGTATGGTCGGTGCATGCTGAAGAGCCTGTTCCTGTACTATAATTTTCTTTGTTCTTTGTTTAGCTACTCGTTCAGGTTCATAGGATCATCTAGCACAAGGAGATTCAAACTATTATGTCAATGCTGACTTTTTGCTGGAGCTATCCAATTAGTTTCTCCCCCCTGATTTTTTTTTTCCCTATTGCTCTAAATCTTTCTGCTTCAAAGTATGTAAATTATTTCCCTTTTGGTACACTAGGGAAACTGTTGATAGATGATGTTTTAGTACATTGAATTAATTTTATTACATCCATTTTTTTTTACTATCAATAAATACTTTGTTGATATAGTCATCAAGCAATTGCAGTGGAGCCCTTACCATAATGTTAAAAATATGATTCACCATTTGAAAATTATTGTACTAGATATATCATAGCAACTCAAACTATGCTTTTGGAGATTGTGCCAAATGAGTCATTCGCATATAGTTGTCCCAAGTATTTTATTAATCATTAGGAACAAATAACGTATTTTCTGCTTATGACTTGAACTATTATTTAAACAAACAACCTTATTGTGACAAGCTAATTTTTGTTAAATAATTTAGGAGATCTGCCTAGTTTGACTTAGTTTCTTCATCATCTTGCAGAAACCTTCCAGTTCAATTTTCCAGCAATAGCTTTTCAGTACCCAACAGCTATTGGATTAGAACTGAAGAATCTAGAAATGTTGGTATAAAGGGCAACAGGTTTGCGGAGTTTGGATGTTGAATGAATCAACTAATGCTGCGCAGAAATCCATGCATGCATACACTACACTTTCAATAAAAACTTTGTCCGGATGTTTAAAATTATTTCTATGCATACAATACAAAGATGACATCTGTTGCACTTCTAAATGGGACAAATTGCTATCAGTGTCACTGTAGTTGGGACTAGTGAGAAATTTGTCCATCTGGAAAGCTGGTTGCATCAAAGTAAATTTTATTGTATTAAAATAAATCTTCTGTACTTGTACGTATTAAATGTCTAATAGGTCTCTTTGCACAGTTTGATGAAAGATATTCATAGTATTCCTGATCTTGCCTGTGAGCATTTATGCTGAGTTACTCTTAAAGGCTTTGTGAATTTTGTTTCGGCTTGGTATTGTGGTGTTGATAGAATATCCATAATTTAGTAGGTTACGTTGCTATTGAAAGAGTTGGACTTTGTCCAATCTTCTGCAAACAATGTAGGATGGTTCTATTGATACTTTTACCTAATGCTTTGCTGTGGGAGTTTTTTTGTTCATTAATGGGATGTGGGCATCACTGGCTGAGCCAGCATTTATTGTCCATCCCTAATGCCCTCTGTTACAGCGGGCATTTGGGAGTCAACCACATTCTTTGTTATACTTTAACCAATCCTTTTCATGTTTTGGTTATTGGATTGTTTATCTGCTTCTCTGCTTTTTCGTTAATTTGCTTTAGGGGAAGAATGAATGGGAGCAGTCATTTGCACTTGTGTATAGCTCTACAGGTAGTAGTAGTAGCCATAGTCTTATACCCCTATCAAGTCCATGACAGCTCTCTAGTTGGCTGTATCCCTATAAGACCTACACGTTTATTTATCTTCAGAACCCATCTTTTGAAATCATTCATCGTTTCTGCTTCCACCACACTCAAGGTACACTGTCTGCATTAAAAATATATTTTTCCTCACATGACCCCCTCTATCTCTTGCCCAAAACCTTAAATTTATAACATAAACTAAATACGAACAGCTTTTCTTTTTCTACTTTATCCAAACCCCGCATGGATTTGTGCAGTTCCACAAAATCTTCTCACACCCTCCTGTGCTTCAAGGTGATACCCCAGTTTTTCCAACCTAATGTTGTAGGTGATTCCTTTATCCCTGAAACAATTCTGGGAAATCTCTGCACCTCTTGAGGACCTTCACATCTTTCTTAAAATGTGGTAATCAGAAATGGATGCAATACTCTACTTGGTCTAATTAGAGTTTTATAAATGTTCAGCTTGACTTTCTTGATTTTGATCTCGTGACTTCAATGAAGCCCAAGATCCCACACACTTTGCTAACTGCTCTCTCAATATGTTCTACTACGTTCAGAGATCTATACATGTGAACCCACAGGTTCCTCTGCGCCGGCACACCTTTTAAAACTGTGCCAATACGTTAAAATAACCTCTCCCTATCCCTTCTGCCAAATGCATCACCTCACTCTTCTTCTGTGTTAACTTCTGTCTGCTTTTAGTCCAGTTGCACTTGAATTTTGTCATGCTTACTTCAGCTACATCTCCAAATTTGGGAACATTGGTAAACTTTATTCTATTTCAATATCCAAGTTATTTTTATATATATCTATATAATACGTATTACATCAAAAAAGCACTGACCCTTGAGAGAACTCCACTGCCTACCATCCTCCAATCTGTTTTCTGTCTGTAAGATAAATTCTTTTTTACAAGTTGTCATTGATTATTCTGTTCCAAGTTTGTTGACTAGCCTTTGTCAAATGTCATCTTAAAAATTTGTACAGATAAAATTCACATTGATAACATTATCTTCCTTGACTGTTACTATTATTGAAAAATGCAATTAGATTTGTGTCATATAGCAGAGGTGGATCCTCCCTCCAAAAACTAACATCGAACCACTTAGAGGAGTACCTCACCCTATAATCTGTAAAAATGAGTGTGAAGTGATATGATCTGCTCTTCAACAACTTTGTGATTAAATCAAAATAAATCCCTGACGCACAGTCTCTAAAATCAACAATTAACAATTTACTTATCTAATTAACAGTGAACAAGTTAACTAAACTATTAACAAACCGAATAAAACATGATTCTAATGGAATGCTGTTCAGATAAATACAATTCCCACTTAACAAAAAAAGTAGAATTTTAATGACTCCCTAACTTACAACCAGATATTGTCATCTGGAATATTTTGGGCCTTCTCTGTTGATTCTTCTTTCTTTGGCACCTTCGCTATAGAGATGGTGCTTTCTCTTAAGACATGAATGAAGCTAAGAGCTGTTACTTTGGCAGTTGCTCTCTGCTTTTGTCTCACTGCCCTCTTTCTATACCTGTGATGACATATCAATATCCCCCACAATAGGCTTGATCCTAAGTTTTCAAATTTAATAGATTCTTGGTATCTAAGTGCGTAATTCAAATTGACTGAATTCAGAAAAATTCAAAAGCATGTTGCCTTGGTAACATGGTTGCTTGGCCCTTTGACTCAAATATTTCATTTTGAGCATTCTATATGCACTTGCGTTTTTTAAACTTCCCAAGCACAGAAAAAGCACCACCTTTTTAAAGGGACCGTGCAATGCTTTTTCCATAGCATTTTACAATTTTACAAATACCAATCTACAATTAATCTACTCACCTTTGCAACAATTAGTAAAGCATGATCTGCCCTTTACAAATCTGTGTAGGTTCTCCTTAATTAACTTGCAAATACCCATTGAATTTTTTTTTAATACCTTGATTATTGTTTCTAAAGCCTTACCCATCACTTATGTTGAATTAACTGACCTGTGGTTACCGGGATTGTCCTTGCATTTTTTTCTTGAGTAAGGCTGTCCACTTACTGCTTTCCAATTCTTTGGCACCTTTCAGGATCTAGGGAAGATTGTAAAATGATGGCAACCCCTTTCATGACCTTCACTCCCACTCTCACCAGCAACTTGTAATGCAGGCTATAAAGTAATTAATTAACAAGTTTGCCATTTCTGTTTCTGCATTTGCAACATTAGCCTCTTTTTTTTCTCCCTGATTTTAAAGGGCTTCCATTGCCCTTAGTTCCTTGGCAGACTCCAGCAGGGAGTGGCACCCACAGGGTCAAGACACCTCCTTGGTCAACTCCATCATCATTTTCCTGTGATATCCATCACCCTGCAGTAGATGGGGATTGGTGCTATCCTAGCCTGCAACATCCACATTCTGTGAAAGAATAAGAAAAGAACTTTAGCCTGGAGGCTGGTCAGCTGCAACTTGCTGAGATGGGGTTTGGATTTAAACTCTGGGCTTGGACTCGCCACTCTGTCGTCCTACTTCAGCTTTTGATCCAAAAGTAAGGTGCATCCATTTGGAACAAGCCTTGTTTTGTTCTTGTACACCTTAGCCAGCCCTGATATCAACTGTGTAGCCGGTTTTTGTGTGGGGGGCTTGTGAACAGTTGGAGCATCGGAGATAAATTGAGACAATTCCACCCAGGGTCTATCCCCATAGCCCCACATATTTGCCCTGCTCATCCCCCTAAAGCTAAGGCAATTTAGCATTACCAGTCAACCTAACATGCAAATCTTTGGACTGTGACGGGAACCTGAGTACCTGAAGGAAACCCATGCAAACATGGGGAGAATGTGCAAACGCCACATAGACAGCGACCTGAGGTTAGAATTGAAACCAGGTCCCTGGCACTGACACAACAGTGCAAACCCCTGTGCCACCATGCTGCCCTGTTCTATTCTGTTTTTTTTGCAGGTATTTGGAATAGATTAATGAGTTAAGCTACTTCATTCAAATGCAATCATCCTGTGAAACAGTTGACAGTAATTGCTTGTTTTTCACGTCTGTTTGTGCCAGTAAGTTGCTTTGAATCATATGAATGCTTAGTGTCACAAAAATTTGGAGATGTATCTTGGCTGGTTCTGCACTTGGCTGGTTTTGCATCAAGACAGTGGCGAGCCTGAAGCCATTTGAGTGAGAGGATAGGCCAGTGATTGCAGGGTGGATTATAGCCAAAATGGTGTATAAGAACCAGATTTTAAAGGCCATTTTACTATGGGGTGGTGCTGAAGGATTTGTTTTTGACAATGAGATATTTCAGAATAATCGTTCCTGCTGTAAAGAAAAAAATCTAAAAGGAAAAGCAACTACCCTGGTTAACAAAATAGATTAAGGAAAGCATCAAACTAAAGGAAAAAGCATACAAGTGTATAGTTGAGGGGCAGGTCAGATTATTGGTTAGAATATAAAGAACAGCAGAGAATAGGTAAAAGGTTAATCAGGAGAAAGAAATTAGAGGATGAGAGGAAGTTAGCTCAGAATGTAACAACAGATAACAAAAATTTCTACACTTATTTAAACAGAAAAGGGGAAGTAAAGTGAGTGTTGGTCCTCTAAAGAATGAGGATAAGGTGTTGATAGTAAAAAAAATAAGGAAATGATGGATGAAATGAGCAAATACTTGGCTTCTGTCGACTGTAGAGGATACGAGAAACATTTCAATAATAGTCGTGAATCGGGAGGTGGAGGGTAGAGAGGAACTTGGTGAAATTACAATCACTAGGAAAGTGGTATTGAGTAAGATGATGGAACTCCGGATGACAACTCTCTGGGTTCTGATGGACTTTATCCTAGGGTCTTAAGAGATAACTAATGAGACAGTAGATGCATTGGGGTTAATTAACCAAAATTCGCTAAATTCCGTAAAGGTTCCATCAGATTGGCAAATAGCAACTGTAACCCTTTAATTCAAGAAGGGAGGGAGGCAGGAAACTATAGGCCAGTTAGCATGATATTTGTCATGGGGAAGGTGCTAGAATTGATCATTAAAGCAGTATTAGATGGGCACCTCAACACATTCAAGGTAATTGGGAAAACTCAGCATGGTTTCATGAAAGGAAAATAGTGTTTAATAAATTTATTAGAGTTCTTTTAAGGAGCAGCATGTGCTATGGATAGAGAGGAGTGTCTAGATGGACAGTACTTGGATCTCCAAAAGGCATTTCAAAGGTTGTGTAAAATAAAAGCTCTTAATGTAGGAGTGGGGTGGGGTAACATATTAGCATGGTTAGAAGATTGGTTAATGGACCTTTGCCTAATTGTTAGGATATGACAAATGGTGTCCTGCAGGGTCTCAACATTTTACAACTTCTATCAAAGAGTTAGATGAGGGAAGTGTAGGCATAGTAACTAAATATGCAGATGACACAAAGTTAGACAAGAAAACATGTTGTGATTTGACTTATTATTGTTGTCACATGTATACAATGAAAAGTATTGTTTCATGTGCACTTTACAGACAAAGCATAACACTCCTGGAGAAGGAAAGGAAAGGGTGCAGAATGTAGCTAGAGTGTAGAGAAAGATCAATTTAATGTGAAGTAGGTCCCTTCAAAAAGTCTGATGGCAGCAGGGAAGAAGCTGTTCTTGAGTAGAATGGTACGTGACCTCAGATTTTTGTATCTTTTTCCCTACAGAAAATGGTGTTAGCGAGTACATCCAGGATGTGTGGGATCTTTGATTATTATGGCTGCTTTTCGAAGGCAGCAGATGTGTAGACAGAGTTAATGAATGGGAAACTGGTTTGCATGATGGACTGGGTTTTGTTCACGACCCTTTGTAATTTCCTGCGGTCTTGTACAGAGCAGGAGACAAAGCAAGCTGTGATACAATTGGAAAGAATGCTTTCTCTTGTGCATCTGTAAAAGTTGGTGAGAGTTGTAACGGGCATGCCAAATTTCCTTAGCCTTTTGAGAAAGTAGAGGTGTTGGTAGGTGTTGTGTGGAGGGGCCATCACAGGTTGTTGGTAATCTGGAGACCTGGAAACCACCAGAGCTCTGGCAAACGGTCATCTAAACTTAATGTTGGCTCTATTCTCTCCCCACAAATGCTGTCAGACCTGCTGAGATTTTCCAACAGTTTTGTTTCAGATTCCAGCATCCACAGTATTTTGCTCTTAGTTTGAAAAGGAACCCCTGATCCCCACTCGCTGTTCCCTGCCCATTAGTCAATTCTGTATCCATGCCAATGTTGTTCGTCCATCATCATTGATGAGGACTTCGACACCATTAGTCATTTTGAGGCTGGTTGCGATGTGTCCGAAGATGACTGATCAGGCCAATTCGGGCACGGCATGTCCTGGCACATATTGAACAGACCTGTGTAGTCACTGTAGTTGTTGCGCTGGTGGCTCTGGACTTGAGCAGCTCACGCTTAAGTTGTGCTTCAGCAATACACCTTGCTTCATGAGCTTGACAGCCTTTGTGGATGAGGCAGCGCCAGGTAGAGCGGTTTTGTGCCAGCATTTCCCAGGTAGTCGTGTCAATGTCAAGCGACTTCAAGGAGGCTTTGAGTGTGCCTTTGAAATGTTTCTCCTGCCCTCCATGCGAGCATTTTCCAGCAGAGAGTTCCCCAAAAAGGAGCTGCTTGGGTATGTGCTAGTCTGACATACAGATGACATGACCTGCTCACTGGGTCTGCGCTCTCATCAGCAACGTGTGGACTGATGGTAAACTTGCTCTAGAGAGAACTTCAGTGTCTGGTACTTTGTCTTGCCTTCAGATGCATAATATTCTGCGAAGACAAGTCATGTGGAAATGATTGAGCTGTCTTGCATGCCTTTGATACACAGTCCGCGTTTCACAGGCATACAGGAGGGTAGTGAGTACCACGGTGCTGTAGACCTTTGGTTTTGTTGCTGGACTGATTCCTCGGCGTTCCCATACAGTGGAGCACAGTCTACCAAAAGCAGACATTGCCTTTGCTATTCTGCAGTTAACTTCTGCATCAATAGTCACTGCTTGGGAGATGGTGAGTCCAAAGTTGTCACAAGCCATGGAAAATTTGTCCATACTGACTTGCATCTCTGGCTCTGAGCCAGCATACAGGGCGCAGTCATCGACAAAGAGGAAATCTCTCAGAACAGTCTCTTTCACTTTGGTAATTGCTTGAAGTCTCGTCAGGCTGAAAAGCTTCCCATTCACTCTGTACTTGAGGCTGATTCCAGCAACACTGTCCTGGAAGGCATCATTCAGCATGGCAGTAAACATCATGCTAAACAGTGTGGGCGCGAGCACACAGCCCTGTTTGATGCCGTTGGTGACTGGGAATGCCTCAGAGGATTCTCCACCATCCAGTACTCTGGTCATCAAGGAACTGGCGTGCCATTTGAATGAATTTGGGGGGCAGCCGAACTTTGACATGATCCTCCACAGGTCTTGTCGGCTTACAGTATTGAAGGCTTTCGCGAGGTCAATTCTCTATCCATGCCAATACATTACTTCCAACGCCGTGGACTGTTATTTTATGACTTAACCTTTTGTGAGGTACCTTGTCAAATACCACCTGGAAGTTCAAATACAACGCATCTACTGGTTCCCCTCAATCCCCACTGGTTGAGACTTCCTCAAAAAAGTATTCAGATATGATTTTCCTTTCATGAAATCATGCTGACTCAGCTTGATTAGATTATGATTTTCCAAATGTGCTATCATTACTTCCTTAATAATTGATTCCCACGTTTCCAACAATAGATGTTAGGTTAAACAGCCTATAGTTACCTGCATTTTCCCTCCCTCCCTTTTCTCAAATAGTTATGTGACTTTGGAACTCTGTGTTAGGACGTGGTGGAAGTGTGGTCACTGAATATTTTTAAGGCGGAGGTCTATCAGTTCTAGTTGGGCAAGGGAATCTTATTAGGGGGTAGATGAGAATGTGGAACTCAACACAAATAGATCAGCCATTATTATATTGAATGGTGGAGCAGGCTCAAGAGGCTGAATGGCCTACCTCTCCTATTTCGTACCTACATTGAGCAGCATTTTATCTGCTAGATACCAGGCAATTGTGGTCAATTTTCAAGAGCAATTCTACATCCATGGAGAAATTTAGTGTAAAAATCCACAAAAAACAGATAGTATCCTGATGCATGTGGCTTTTTAACAACAGCACCCATGTCATTATAGAATATTTTGATTTTTAAAAAAAATGTTTTTGGCTTGAATTTCAAATTTATATCCAGTCGCCACTTTGTAGAAAACTATCTGTGATGAATTAGTGCCGTAAATGATTTTCATCTTTTAAACTTGAGGCGTCTCAATCCAATCACCAGAAAAGTCATATAGTCATTGTTTGTGGGAACCTGTTGTGTTTACCTGCAAAGCAAGTGACTATCTTGGAAAACAAACGTATTGGTGTAAGGTGCTTGGGGATGTCTTAAAGAGGTGAATGACAGTATATAAATACACTTTTAATGGAAAAACCTGGCGCTGCTATCATAATTAAAACAACAAATGCTGGATAAACTCAGCAAGTCTGGCAGCATCTGTGGAGAGAGAAACAGATTTAATGTTTCAAGTCCGTATAACTTCTTCAGAGCTGAAAGGTGGAAATATGACAGATTATCGCGTTCGATTCCTGGCTCGGGTCACTACCTGTGCAGAGTCTGCATATACTCCCCATGTCTACATGGGCTTCCTCTGAATGTTCTGGTTTCCTCCCACAGTCCAGAAATGTGTGGGTTAGGTGGATTGGCCATGCTAAATTGCCTCTTATTGTCAGGGGGATTAGTAGGCTAAATAGGTGGGGTTATGGGAATAGGGCCTGTTGATGCAGGCTCAATGGACTGAATGGCTTTCTTCTGCACTGTAGAGATTCCATGATTCTGTGACAGATGGCCCTGTGGGAGAGAAGGAAGATAGATAGGTTTTTGATTAATAAGTAGATCAGGGATTATGATGAAAAGGCAAGAGAATGGGGATGAGAAAAATATCAGCCATGGTTGAATGGCGGAGCAGACTTGATGGTCTGAGTGGCCTAATTCTGCTCCTATGTCTTATAGTCTAATTTGCATTGGGGTAAACAAAGAAAACAAAAAGGGGTCAAGATTGAGGGGCAAGTTCATCGTCTTAAAGTTGTTGAACTCAGTGCTGAGTCTAGTGCTTAATTGGAAGAAGTAGTGATGCTCCCTCTGCTTGCTTAAGACTTTCACTGGAGCTTTCTACCAGGCTAAGGACAGATGTAGGTTTGAGAGCAAAATGGTGAGTTGAAATGGCAGCAGACAGGAAGTTTACGGTTATTCTTTTGGACTGAGCAAAGGTGTTCTGCAACAGGTGTCCAGCTGTACCTGTACTGTGATTCATCTTATTAATATTTTGTTTCCTTTTGCAACACAAACAACATGTAATTAAGACATTGGGCATGATTGTGCCAATCTGTTTCCAAACTTGGATTTATCTGCAGGCTGTAAACCATGACCTTTTGTCATGTATTTGAAAACTATTTTTTCAGTATAATTTAATTGTTAGCTATAAGATCAAAGATGTTAATTTTGTTTTTGCTCTGTTCTGTAGCAGGTTTTTTTAAAATTCCTGAACCAATGAAAGCAATGTATCACAAAATGCCCAATCTCTTCAGACCAAGTTATAAATTTGGCCCATACTAATCTAATTCTTTTTGCTATTAAGGAAACTCCTAGGAATCATTAATTCATCTTGTTATGGCATATCAAAGGTCCACTGCAAGACGTTTATAGAGTCAAGAGAATATAGGCTATGGTTTATTATGTTCGGTTCTTTAACTTAATAGATGTGATATTAAAAGCCACATTCTCTATTGCACAAGCTGGATTTCAAACAATAACCAAATAACTTTTCTATTTAAAATCTTTTTGAGCTCTATAACTTACTGAGGTTGCAGAAGCATTGTTGTAAGCCTTCACAAACTGAAAATCTTTTCAGAAGCTTCCAATAGGATTAATTTTTAAAAACGCCTGTGGACAATTTCAGTTCACCCTATGGGTATGTTCTGGAAGTGAAAACAATTGGTTGGCATTATTTTATGAATGAATAGATTACTCAAACATATGCCACAGCAGAATATTTTGCAGGACCAAAGAATATTTACTTATCAGCATTTTATCCAGTTGGAGCTGAATTATCACCAAAAATGTAAAACAAAACCATTCTGGGAGGGAAGATGCTAAATTTGCTATGCAAAGATAAGTAAATAAATTTTGAAGGCATCATGAGGAGAAACATGGGAACCTAGTAAGTGAGCAAAGATCTGGAAAATGGGACAATGTAAGAAAATACTAAATTGTCCATTTTGACAGGAACCATAAAGAATCATATACAATGTGAATTAAACTATTTATAAGAACTTGAAACCTGTAACTGAGGACAAGTAACCTGGCTCTTCAAAGTGGTTGTCATCGTTGTATTCATTAATGTTAAATGTTTAATACTCTTCAACATAGTTGTGTGATGAGCAAAACGATTTGGAAAGGTACCAGAACAGGTCACCTGAGTGTTTGGTAAATAATTGAATGGCGCAGCTTCTCCTGCCTGCCCATTTGTGGGATGTTTTCAAGATGCACACTGTCCATGGTTTTTCAGATTTGGAACCATTTCAGCTGACCTTTTTGTTTTGAAAAAAATTGATACTATAAAAATATTGAGTGATAACCTGAAGTGGTGTTTCTTTGTTTTGCCATCAGGTTAATTTGCATTTGTTATATTAATAGGTAAGCTGTTAGATATAAACTGTTTTATCAAAAATGAGAAGGAGAAAACATTATTTAGTCTTTTTGTTGCTAATGCTGAAGTTCAAGTTTGCTGCTTCATCTCTTGGCTACATACACTGAGCAGTGGTTTTCTCTAACTTGTGTGGAGGTGTGAGTGACCCAAATAACTTCATTTTTAAATTACTTTCCTGTGGGTGAAATTCAGGCCTCTGTTTGGTACCTTTCCCTGATATCTCTAACAAGGGACAGAAATTTTCCATTAGAGGTGAGAAGCTGGAGTGGGGATTAATCCCAGTGTTGCAATCCTGCCTCCGAGCAGTGCTGGCAGGAGGATTTTTCATTTCTTGGAGGCGCTGGGCTGAGGCATGCTGATGTATAAGTACCAGGTCAAAAGGCTTACTACTGTTCCCAAAACATTGGCCTAATTATTTAGAGTAGTGTAAAACCACTGTCACCCCTCCAAACCCTCTTTCGCCATCCTATCGGTATTCACTCCCCAACTCACTCAATAAGTATCTACTGTCACAGAATGTAAGCCCTAGAATAACATTTGGAAGTTATTAAAAAGCTCAAACTTGTCAAAATAGAGGCCAATTAGAAAGACATTTAGAAAACCATTATTTTCTTCAAAATTTCACAAATCTTCAAAGCCATGAAATGTACATTCTGAGTGACTTCTTAGAGTCATACAATCTCCACAGTGCTGAAAGAGGCTATTTGGCCCTTCAAACCTGCATTGCCAACATTCCTACTGAGGCTCTATCCCCGTGCCCCATATACTTACCCTGCTAATCCTCCTGCTACTAAGGGGCAATTTAGAATGGACAATCCACTTAACTTGCACATCTTTGGAGTGTGGGAAGAAACCCATGCAGATACGGGGCAAATGTGCAAACTCCACACAGCCAGTCACCCAAGGCTGGAATTGAACCCAGGACCCTGGTGCTGTGAATCAGCAGTGCTAACCACTGTGCCACTGACATCTGAATGAACACAATTTGCACTTCCGGATCCATCAGTGCTTTTGAAGGCAACCGTGCCATCAATCACATATTCCCCAGGGGCAGTTGTAAAAACAAACTGTCACTTAAGTATCCATGTGAGTTTGTACATCTGTCAAAGCATGCAAACAGCCAAACAGATGGTTAAGCTGATCAGCATAGAATGAATGAAAGTTAATACAACTGAAATGATTTCCAAACCATTAAACAAATAACTGTGCTGATTACAAAGAGTGAAAAAACCATGGGGAGAGTTTATACATTAGTTCTCGATCTTATATTGGGCTTCCCTTTCAATAGCGTACAATGGAGATTAGCACTTTATTCAATGTCACATCTGCTGACATATCTCCCTCAACCTCTTGTCCTTGCAGGATAAATGAATGCACAACAGTTGTGATATAGAGCAGACTAGGGTGGGAGACACTTCTGAGGGCTGGCAAGCCTGAGGAAGACAGTGTCATGGAAATGGCAAGGGTCCCATTGCAAGAGTGTGTTGTTAAAGACAAGGACCCCAGTTCACATGCACATATCTATGAAAGAGGCTTGTGTGAGAATGGAGTGTAGATGAGGTCTTTAGTAGTTGCGAAATGTTGGTAGTGTGGTGAAGGGTGTGGGATGGTTTTGTGCTGCACCATGTCCAACAGCATGCCAAGAACTGACTGACATGGTAGGCCTCACCCTTATGTCTTCAGGTTCTCTTAAGCTAACTCTCATGAATTATTTGTGTCTGAGTTCCCAGTAGTGTGAGGGCTCTCCTACAAGCTGAATAATTCCTCAGACATCAGTAGGAGGAAGTGTTATCCGAGGGTGCAGTGTCACTTCATGCTCATGTATTATCCAGCCCTGTAGATGCTCGACCACAGTCCATGCAGTTTAGTGGCACTGGGTGAGGAGCACAGTATTGGCGTGCAGGAGGAGATAAATCTTGAGGCCATGAGATCTATTGACATTTCCCCTTGGAGAAACGAGGGCTGTCGCAGCGATGCTTGATTGGGAATGAGAAAGGATCTCGGGGATTGCATGAGAGGTGATCCCATTGAAACATGTAGGATTCTTAAGGGGCTTGAGAGGCACTGTCCTCCACAGAAGGGCCTCCCACCCAAGTTTGCTCCATACTGTGGCTGGTGTACACCCATTTATCCAGCAAGGTTGAGGGAGACATTGCAGTCGATGTGGCAGAATGTGTGACACCAGATAAAGTACTAAAGTGAAAGGATATTTCCTCATGGGAGAGGGTAGGACCAGAGGGCATAGCCTCAGAATAAAGGGATGCTAATGTAAGATTGAGAAGAGGAGGAATATCCAATGAAGTTTGAGAGTCTTTGCCATTCCCCACCACAGAACTGTTGAGTTAAGGTCCTTATGTATATTTAAGACTGAGAAAGATTCTTGGTCAATAAGGGAATTGAGGGTTATAGGGAACGGACAGGAAAGTGGATGTGAGGAATGTCAGATCCTATTAAATGGCAGAGCAGGCTCAAGGGATCGAATGGCCTACGCCTATTCCTATTTCTTATGGCCTTATACTGGGTTTCGGTATTTAGAACTACAAATATGCAGCCACATGTCGGAGTTTCCTGAGGCTGTGTAAGCTCACACCCTGTGATGGAGTCCATTGGGCAATGACTGGAAGTGTGCCTAGGGACTTGGAGTTCATGAGCTCATGGAAAGCACATGCAGCAGTTCCTGGAGAGTATACTAAAGTAACGTCATGTCCTGTGATGCACAGTGCTCTCAGTCAGGTCTGGCTCTGGGGCAGATGACCATGGAGTACATGAGCTAAGAACATTGAAGGATATGTGCTGTGGCCCAGCAGTGGCTGGAGGGGAGACCAGCTACATCCCAGCAGAAGACTTCATCAAGCCAGCAAGAAAAACCACAAAGGGCTAAGGGTTTCCAAGAGAAGGATGCAGGTTCCATGCAGCTTGTGGTACCCACATTTTGCTTGGTTTCCCTGCTCCTCTGGCAAAAGGGACATCTGAGATGTAGTTCCCTGAAAAGTATAGAAAGCGCAGACAGGGGAGAGGCCGTAATGGGTCCCTGCATGATGAGACTGATGTGGTGGTCCTCATAGCTGCAGAGTCAAAATGTGAGCAGGCTTCTTCCGCTCCATCCCAGGCAACGTTGGAGCACTGAGTGTCAAAATCGTGTAGAGCAACAACTGGGTCACTGTGGTGTCTTCTGTATGTTGAATGTAAGTAATTTCAATGACAATGTAAATAAGCCGCTTTTTTATAATGGTTAACACACTCTTTATAGCTCAATATCAAACACTATTTTTAATGTGCGTAGACATCAACAGATTCTCACTGGTGCTAATGGAAACTGCAACCATCTGTCTGACGGAAAGATTGTAAGGGCAACGCATGGTTGAGCTCCTAATGCAAGCTCGGGTTTAGTGTGTTGCCTGGCATATGTTCTGTTTGGTTAGCAGGATCCCTCAGCTAAATCTTCACTGAATCAGTAGAATCCTTCTAACAGTGGCACCAGAAAGAGATGCTGGCCAATACCTTGCCTCTCCAGTCCACCCTACTCATCTGAAGACTCTCCCTCTGATTCCGAGGCCTTTCAATTTTTTGTCCTCTCTTCTCAACCTCAAATGATATGGGGCCCTCCTGGCTCTCTGCCTCTTCACTTCCCTTTGCCATGCCGTGTTGTGCAGCATGTGACAATCATGTCAGAATCCAACTATGTACTTCGGAGATTGTATCAAAGAGCTGTGGAAGGTTTAACTGATGTAATATGAATGAGTTGTGGCAACTGCCAGGAAAATGTGTACAGATATGGAGCAAGTTATCCCTGTGGTCATATCCCAGCTGTACATTGAGTGAACGGTATGTCTTCCTGTTTATGAATCTGTCAGGACTATTAATTGGTGTCCTGATGGACAGATGAATGCAGTCAATAATACCCTTCGCTTGAGGGAATCCACTAATGGCAACAAATCCTATGATCCTCTGAGATTGGAAGGCTATATCGGTGCTGAACTTGATGTGGTTGCCTGACTTCACAAAGAGGGCATCTATAACTGGGAGGATATGTTGATGTGCAGCCTACTGTGAGATCCCTCAGAGGTCAGCAGCTGAGCCCTAGAAGGAAGAAATTCAGTGTTACTGGCAGAGCTTATCTCTGAGTGGTGGCAGGTAACAGCCTATCATTGAAGGCATGGATGTCCATCACCAACTATCTGGAGAATCACAATCTCCCTCTGCATTGATTGACACTTGATCAGGTCCCGGTAACTGCACCTGTTGCAGTCTATCTTGTACGCTATGGTCCTCCTCTTTGGCTCTTGTGGCATGCCCTCTGCCCAGGTAACCAATTATGTGTCACCTGTGGTTGCTGTGCTACCTTGAAACTCGAATGTATGAGGGAGCTGAGCCCATTTCCAACAGCAGTCTTTTTGTTGGCTGTTTTATTGGCAGGGAGGCTGGATGAGTGCCATAATGCCTTTTGGAGGCATTATGTACACAGCCTTTGAGGTGATAAGGACTTTACCCCTACCTGTTTTCCCTCACCTCCTCCCCATCTTCCATGTCAAACTCCTGCATTCATGCAATATTCTGAAGATTTAAAGACGTTACAGTGATTGATGTTAAAATTGCGCAAATTTTGTCCTTCTGACCTGCCACTTGTAATGTCCACAACTCAGCTGTGATTGAAAAGTAAAGTTTATTTATTAGTCATAAGTAGGCTTATATTAACACTGCAATGAAGTATTATGAAAATCCCCTAGTCGTCACATTCCCATGCCTGTTCGGGTACACAGGAGGAATTTAGCATGGACAACCCACCTAACCAGTACATCTTTGCACTGCTCTGGAAACCAGAGCATCCGGAGGAAACCCACATAGACACGTGGAGAATGTGCAGACTCCACACATTCCCAAGCCGGGAATCGAATCTGGGCCCCTGGCACTATGACGAAGCAGTACTAGCACTGTGCCACCCGAGATTTTGCAGGGTTTTGACGACAATGGCAAAATTTCTGAACTTTAACATGGTGCTTTTGACTTATAAAGCAGAGCATGTCGTGTGTCCACCTACTCCCTTTCCACTCAGCTGAAGATGGCCGGATATGGAAACGGGTAGGATTTTAGATGCCATGTTTTCTAAGCCCTCACTCCACACAGTCCTGTTTTTAGGACTGAAAAATTACAACCCCAAAATGTTTTATCCTAATGTTGCACAATGTCCAACAGAACAGATCTTATAGTTTCATTTAAATTTTGTTACATTTACTTTTTTCCTAATCATGCCTGATTGGTAGCAGAAAGTCTAAAACTTTTGAGGACTATGTCTAGAATGGTTGATGGATTTCAGGCCAGCTCTGTACCTGCTGGTTGGAGCTGAGAAGATGTCTTGTGTTTGACTAGCATTTTAATGGAGAACTTTTTTTCTTTTATTTCTATACTTATTCCGACTCATCATCAAATGGCAACACTAAACCAATTGACTGCTCATTTTCTTTCACTGTGGCTATGGGAATCTTGTAGCATATAAGCATATGTATTTACATATATTGCAACTGTTTGTTGGCTGTACCTCACTTTGGATCCTAAGGATGTAAAAACATTGCTATGTAAATGCATGTTCATTTCTTCCTTCCCAGTTTTGAAGCAGACATTTGGAGATGCAAATATTTCAAACAGAAAACAAAATACTGGTATTGGAACTCTGAAACAAAAACATAAAATTTGTAAACACATTTGTGGAAAGGCCAAATGATTAGAGTGTGTGTAAAGAGCAGCTCGTCATGCTTCATTCATGGAAGAACTGTAGAAAGGTTGGCTAATTTGCATTTTGATTTACTTCACGGATGTTGTTTTACCCAAATGAGTTTTCTAGAATTTTTTTGAAATAAATAGTTTGATCTTTGACCTGTTTATATTCTGTTTTCCCTTCTCTCCACCACTATCACCCCAGAGGGTTGCCAGTTCTTTTGAAATTTTATTCATGGAAGTTTTATCACATAACATCCTTGGTTTAATTATCGTGATGTGGGTATGCCGGCGTTGGACTGGCGTAAACGCAGTAAAAAGTCTGACAACACCAGGTTTTAGTCCAACCTATTTATTTGATAATATACTCACTAGCTTTCGGGGTTACCCCCTTCGTCAGGTGAATGGAGAGTTCTGGCCTCAGACAGAGCATATAAAGCACAGACAGTAATCTCTAAACTGTCTGTGCTTTATATGCTCTGTCTGAGGCCAGAACTCTCCATTCACCTGACGAAGGGGGTAACCCCGAAAGCTAGTGAGTATATTATCAAATAAATAGGTTGGACTAAAACCTGGTGTTGTCAGACTTTTTACTTAATTATCGTGCCCAGTGGAACAGCCTCCCCTCACTCACCCTCCACATCTCAACATTGTTAGTAAGTTTCCGGGATTCAGAGAAAATGTTAATTTTTTTAATGCCCTGATTTTCTTTTCATTCTGGTTGCCCATAGCTGTATCCAGGATCTTAATGTTTAATTGCTAGAGACCCCAGGGCAATCCTGGAGAGTTGGCAATTCTATTGTATGCTGCATCCCACTCTGCTCCCTACAGTATTTCTCTTCTATCCATAGTCATCTATTTCCCAGTTACTATCTCTTGTCTGGCACAGTATTTGTCTCATTCTAATGAACATATGGGTATTTTCTGCACTATCTACTTGAGTTGCATCAAAGGTTCGAATTTGATGCTCTGAGTAGTAAATAACAGCATGATCTGAAATGAATGATCACAACTTTACTTCACATTGTTACATTGTTGTGATAAACAGGAAGCTAAACTTTAAGAATACTTGGCAGCAGTGAAAATTCACTGGGTCTTTCTGCATGGGAATCCTCTGAACTGCTGGTCGGTTGTATTGTAATAGTTACTGGGTAGTGCTTTGGTCATGACTGAGCTGCTGTGAAGATTGTCTAAAGTACAGGTTGGAGATTTCCTTCCCAGAGATTCCCAGTGGATTTTCATTACAGCTCTGTCAGCATTGATGACAGGTGCCTATTACTATTTGAGCTGCTAAATTCCTCCTTGGCCTGATTGCACCAGAATAGTGAAGCCATTCAGATTTTCTACCCAGACAGGCCTCCCAGAGGATTGTCAATGTTGTTTTAAATCCTATTTCATTCGTGCTGAAATTGCTAAAATCTTGGTGAATTAATGAGATTAAACAATTATGCTTCTTTATTACCAGATTATAGGTGGCTTTCCATATGTAATTTAACTTTCATCTTGTGTGTAATCATTCAAGCAAACCAATGAACCTAGATATCAATTTATGCTTGCCCTTGAAAGTGGAAGTTACTTTAAAAGCTTCCTGAGCTGTTGCAACTCTTGAACTGTTCTCGTTGCATATTAAGATGCATGCTTAATGCCAAGTACCATGACATGCACAGCTCTTAATTTCTTTAAGCAACCCCAATTCACCATATCTCCAAGGTGGCCTGGCCTACAGTTCCACTTTATACTCAGATGACAGAACTTTTTAATCATCTTTTTCAGATGTGAAAGATTGCAGGCTTTACTAACTTGAGGGTACCAACAACCACCTGGATTCTTCCTCCCCTCCTATCCCATCACTTGAATTTCACTCCTTGTTGGATATTCATGATACCTTCTGATCATGTGCTTCTGACTATGAATGTGCTATTAACAAAGGCTTTAGCTTCATCCCATTGCATCCCCAATGGAATGAATTTTGAGTTCAGCATGATGCTGAATTTTTTTTCCACCATTCTTGTTTCTGTGCCCACTTTTTTGACCATGAGTCTTTAACCCACTTAACAGATCCTTGCACCTATTTCCAATATTCTCCCTCCACCTGGATTCCTCCACCTAGTGTCTTGCCCTCTCTTGATTTTTTTCATTTAGAACTATTGACATGACATTGGCCATCTTAATTTCGCTCTTCCCTTCACTTACTCTAACCTAACTCCCTCTGAACTTGCTGTCATTCTGTTCTCTCTGGTCCAACCCTGACTTAATCATTAAACCTGCTGATAGGCAGGAGGTGATGTTGGTGTCTGGTATTCAGACCTTTGCCTAACAGAGGCCAGATGCCAACTCTCTGTCATTCCTCTTATCTCCCCCTCGACCAACACCCCACTACTGAATATCAAGCCGTTGTGCCTAGCAAGGTCACTGACCTAATCTCCTCTTGAGATTTTCCAGCTGCTTCCTCCAACCTCTAGTTCCCCAATCCTGAACAGTTCACTTCTATTCGCCTTGGTTGACCAATTGGGCAGGATTTTACAGCCTCACTCGTCCCAAAACTGTAAAGTTCCACCCAAGGTCAAACAGACCTTTCCCATGGTGGGCTGTAAAATTCCAGCTATTGTTTCCGCCCTGATGAACTTTTCTTCCTTTCTAAACTCCTCATTTCCTCCCCTTATAAAGTCTCTTCCTACCAACATCTGTGACTCTTTTGATTCCCCACATCACTCCAGTTTCCAGTTATCTGCCCTGAACCACTACCTCATCATTGTGGGTGTCCAATTCCTCTACACCTTCATCTCCCACAAGAAAGGTCTTGAAGCTCTCGCTCCTTCATGAAACAGGCCCAGCTAGTTCCTGTCCATCACCACCCTTCCCTGCCAGGCTGAACTTATTCTTACTCTGAATAACTCCCTTCAACTTCACTTACTCCTTTCAAATAGAAGGTGCTGCTATGGATACTCAGAAATTCCAGTTTATAGCTGCCTTTTTGTGGGATATATGCAATGTTCATTATTCAAGCCCTACTTGGCACCCCACCTACCAGTGCTTCCAATTTAACTTGTACTCCAATGTGTCCAATCCATTTCAAGCCCACTGGGGAGCCCTTTTCTTCCCTCCCAGAACCAAGCTGTGTTCCCCTGATCATCTTTGACCCCATTGGTCTGCATTCAATAAATCATCCTCTGCTAGGTTTGCTATGTCCTGTGTAACACTACCACCAAACACATCTTTCTCTGTCCACCAGTCTGTTCCTCTGTGACACCCTGGTCCAGTGATTGAATTTTACATCAGTTTGAGGGAGAGCTGTATCAGCTCAAGACTATGATTTTAAACTCAAAGGACATTACGTGGGCTTGAAAGCAGTCTAGCTAAAGTGAACTGGCAAATGAAGTTAATAAGTGATGCAGTGGCAGACTTTTAAAAGGCTATTTCAGAATATACACAATAGACAAATTCCAATGAGAAAGGAAAAATTCCAAGGGGGAGGACCCACCATCCGTGGTTAACTAAGACTGTAATATGTCAGAAAATAAGACAATATAAAGAAAAGTAAGGAATGACAAAAGGGATTAATATGAAGGAAAAATTTAGAATAAAAGAGAAAGCTGGCTTGAAGTATAAAGACAGATAGTAGGAGTTTCTATAGATACTGAAATTAAATATTTAATAAAGTGAGTCTGAAGAATTAGTGGCAAATAAAGAGATGGCAAATAAATTGAACATGTATCTTGCATTAATCTTCATTCTAGAGGTTAAAAGTAACATCACATAAAAAGCTGTAAATCAGGAATTTGAAGGGCAGGAGAGACTTGGGAAAATTACTGTCACCAGGGAAGTGGTACCAAGCAAATTGTTGGAGCTGTGGGCTGACCCAAGTCCAGATAGGCTTCAACCTAGGAATGTGGCGACGAGGGGTTTTAACAATAGCTTCATTGCAGTATTAATGTAAGCCTACTTGTGACACTAATAAATAAAATAAATAAACTTTAATGTTTAAAGTAAGTGCCTAGTGAGATTGTTGATGCATTGGTTTAAATTTTCCAAAAATTCCCTTAATTCGGGGGTGGTGCCTTACATTGGAAAATAGCAAATTTAACTCTTTTATTCAAAAAGGGAGGGAGACAGAAAGCAGGAAACTAGACCGGGTAACTTTAACATTTTCCCTATGATAGATGTTTAATGTTGAAGAGGCTATAGCACAGCAAGGAAACTGGACAGCGTCCACGTGGCTTCGTTCAAGGGAAATAGTGTTTATTCATTGGAGTCCTTTTGAAGGAGTCACATCGAGTCATAGAGGTTTACAGCATGGAAACAAGCCCTTCGGCCCAACTTGTCCATGCCATCCTTTTTTTAAAACCCCTAAGCTAGTCTTTATCCACATGCTGTGGATAAAGAAGAACTGGTGGATGTACTATACTTGGATTTTCAGGACAGATTTGATAAGGTGCCGCATCAAAGGTTATTGCAGAAAATAAAAGTTTACAGGGAAGGGGGTAAAGTGTTGGCATGGATCGAAGATGGGCTGATAACAGGAAACGGAGTTAACATAAATGGATCTTTTGCTGGTTGGCAAGATGTGATGAACACTGTGCCACAGGGGTTAGTACTGAGGCATCAACTTTCACAATTTGTCTAAATGATTTGGATGAAAGGACCGAATGTATGATTGCTAAATTTCTTGTTGACAGAGATGTGTAGAAAAGTAAGTAAATTATGAAGAGGACATAAGGCAGCTACAAAAGGGGCATTGGCTAAGTGAATGGGCAAAGATCTGGCAATTGGAGTATAACGTGGGCAAATATGAAATTGTCCTCTCCCTCCTCACTATCCAAGTCCCCAAACACACTTTCTAGGTGAAGCTGTGATTTACTTGTGCAACTTTCAATTTTCTATACTATATTTGCTGTTCACAATGTAGCCTCCTGTGCAGTGAGACCAAATGCAGACTGGGGCACATTTGTGGGATACCTTTGTTCAGTCTGCAAGCATGATCCTGAACTTCTGTCAATTGTTATTTTAATTCTCCACCTTGCTCTCACTCTGACCTTTCTGTCCATGACTTGTTACATTGTTCCAATGAAGATCAATGCAAGCTCAAAGAACAGCACCTTTATCTTTCGACTCGTCAATCTGCAGCCTTCTGGATTCAACGTTAAAGTTTATTTATTTTATTTATTAATGTCACAAGTAGGCTTACGTTAATACTGCAATGAAGCTATTGTTAAAACCCCTAGTCACCACACTCTGGCACCTGCTCAGGTACATTGAGGGAGAATTTAGCATGATCAATCCACCTAACCAGCATTCTTGAATGTTCAACAACTTTACATCATAACCTCTGCTTCCATCTTGTACTGTTGTTTCTTTTGTTTTGCTGGGTTGATCTTGTCTGGTTTCTTTTATTATTCCTTAAAATTTCATTCGGATATTTTTTAGGTAATACCTTGTGCCTCATTTGGATGCAACATTTGCTTCTTTACTGTATCTAATACTACTTTCTTTGGCTGTTGTTATTTAATGTCCCCTGATCTCCACCCTGTCACAGGCCCTCTCCTTTGTTATTCCTACCCCTGCCTACCTGCCCGAACTCTTAAATTTCTATCTTCCGTTCTGATGGAAGGTCATTGACCCGAACAACACTGTTTCTCTCCATAATTGCTGCCAGACCTGCTGAGTTTTTCCAGCAGTTTTTGATCTTGGCATAAGGTTTGCCCTCTGTAAAGAATAGGGCTTTTAAGTATTTGGTTTATTTAGATTAAAAGAAAACCTTTTTTTCCCCCCAGTCTTCAACTGAAATACATGGTGCAAATGTCTAAAATGAAACCTTCAAACCAAATTTTTATGGTAGAAATCTAATTAGTAGGGCAGAGGATCCAGGAAAGATTTTCTTAGTGGCACAGTGGTTAGCGCTGCTGCCTGTCAGCACCAAGGACCCCGGCTTGGGTCACTGACTGTGAGAATCATAGAACCCTACAGTGCAGAAAGAGGCCCTTCGGCCCATTGAGTCTGCACCGACCACAATCCTGCCCAGGCCCTATCCCCCTACATCCCAACATATTTTACCTACTAATCCCTCTAACCTAGACATCCTAGTACACTAAGGGGCAATTTTAGCATGGCCAATCAACCTAACCTGCACGTCTTTGGACTGTGGGAGGAAACCGGAGGAAACCCACGCAGACACGAGGAGAATGTGCAAACCCCACACTGACCCAAGCCGGGAATTGAACCCAGGTCCCTGGACCTGTGAAGCAGCAGTGCTAACCACTGTGCTACCCTGCTGCCCATGTGAGAGTCTGCACGCTCTCCCTGTGTCTACGTGGGTTTTCTCTGGATGCTCCGGTTTCCTCCCACAGTCCAAAAGATATGCTAGTTAGGTGCATTGGCCATGCTAAATTCACCGTCAGTGTACAGGAACAGTGGAGTGTGGCGACTAGGGAATTTTCAGTTACTTCATTGCAGTATTAATGTATGCCTACTTGTGGCACTAATAAACAAGCAAAAAGAAATCTTCATACATTGTGTAACAAACGTCCTAAACCTGTTCTTTACACAGTGCTTCTAACTTTATCATGAACATTGCTTCCAAGAGCTAATCCTCTGGTCCAATTACATTTGTTTTCAAAGATTTGATGTTCAAATTGTTTTTTTGAAAAAAATGAAATGTGTACCCTGATTACTTCCTATAAAAACTCATGTCTTGGATTGAGAAGAACTCTCAGCTTACCTGATAGCACAATATAAAATTACAAATCTGAAACTTGAACGCTGTTGTTTAAAGTCGGATTGAAGACATTTCAGTCATTCATGTTAGAGCCATAGTCAGGGCATGGTATAGTTGGAGTAGTTTAAGGACAAGTTGAGACAGTCGACCATTCAGAAGCTGATAGGAGCATAGTAGTTAGTCCTTTGGCCTTTGAGCCAGTTCTACCATTTAGTGAGATTGTGACTCATCTGTACATAAGAAGATAAGAAATAGGAGCAGGAGTAGGCCATCTAGCCCTTCAAGCCCACCCTGCCACTCAACAAGATCATGGCTGATCTGAAGTGGATCAGTTCCACTTTCCCGCTTTCTCCTCATAACCCTTAATTCCCTTGTCTATCAGAAACCTATCTACCCGTAAGTTAAATATATTCAGCAAGGTAGCCTCCACCACTTCAATGGGCAGAGAATTCCAGAGACTCACCACCCTTTGAGCGAAGAAGTTCCTCCTCAACTCTGATCTAAACTGCCCCCACCACCACCACCAATTTTGAGGCTGTGCCCTCTAGTTCTGCTTTCCTTTCTAGGCGGGAAGAATCTCTCTACCTCTACCCTATCTAGCTCCTTCATTATCTAATGTCTCTATTAGATCCCCCCTCAGCCTTCTAAACTCCAACGAGTTACAGACCCAGTCTATTCAATCTCTGCTCATAGGCTAGCCCCCTCATCTCTGGTATCAGCCTGGTGAACCTTCTCTGCACCCCCTCCAAGGCCAGTATATCCTTACGCAAATGCGGTGACCAAAACTGCACAGTACTCCAGCTGCGGCCTCATCAGTGCCCTGTGTTGTTGCAGCAAGACCTCCTTGCTTTTATATTCTATCCCCTTCGCTATGAAGACCAACGTTCCATTCGCCTTCTTGATCACCTGCTGCACCTGCAGACTGGGTTTTAGCAATTTGTGCACCAGGACCCCTAGGTCTCTTTGCACCGTAGCATGTTGCAGGTTTTCGCCCTTTAAATAATAATCCCTCCTACTATTATTTCTACCAAAGTGGATAACCTCACATTTGCTAACATTATACTCCATCTGCCAGGTCATTGCCCACTCACTCAGCCTATCCAGATCTCTCTGCAGATTTTCTGCGCCTTCCACGCAATTCGCTTTTCCACTCATCTTTGTGTCATCAGCAAATTTTGTTACCCTACACTCAGCCCCCTCCTCCAGATCGTCAATGTAAATAGTAGACAGTTGAGGCCCCGGCACTCCACGAGTCACCAACTGCCAACCAGAATAGCACCCATTGATTCCAACTCTCTGCTTCCTATTAGACAACCAATCCTCTATCCACGCTAACACCTTACCCCCAACTCCATGCACCCTAACCTTTTGCAGCAGCCTTTTGTGAGGCACCTTATCAAACGCCTTCTGGAAACCTAAAAACACCACATCCACTGGTTCCCTTCTGTCTACCGCACTAGTCACATCCTCGTAGAAATCCAATAAATTCATTAAACACGACTTCCCCTTCATGAATCCGTGCTGCGTCTGCTTGATCAAACCGTTCTTTTCTAGGTGCCTCGCTATTTGTTCTTTGACGGATTCTAGCATTTTTCCAACTATGGACGTTCAACTAACCGGCCTATAATTCCCTGCCTTTTGTCTACTACCTTTTTTAAACAGCGGCATTACATTAGCCGTTTTCCAATCTTCCAGCACTTCCCCAGAGTCCAGCGAATTTTGATAAATAATTACTAAGGCATCCGCTATCACCTCTGCCATTTCTTTCAGAACCCTGGGATGCATTCCATCTGGTCCCGGGGACTTATCTACCTTCAGTCCCGTTAGCCTATCAAGCACTACCTCTCTAGTGACAGTAATTGCATTAAGGACCTCATCTCCTACCATCCTTCTATCTTTAACATTCAGCCAGCTATTTGTGTCCTCCTCCATGAAGACCGACACAAAAAACTTATTTAAAGCCTCTGCCATTTCCTCGTCACCCACTGCTAAATCCCCCCTCTCATCCTCCAAGGGTCCAACATTCACTCTGGTACCTGTCACATCTAGTCACATCTGTACCTTAACTCCATCCACCTGCCCTTTGTTCCATAAGCCTTTCATATCCTAGTTTAATGAAATTCTATCTATCTTGGATTTACAATTATTAATTAAGTTAGTGTCAATGCCTTTTGTGGGAGTGTGTTCCATACTTAAGACTTCTTTCCTGAAATAGCCTTGATCTGAACAGAGATTGTGCCCCCTTGTCCTAGACTCTCCCACCAGTGGGGGAAAAAGAATACTATATCTTCCTGATTTATTTCTTTCAAATCCTAAAAACTTAAATCAAATTATCCATTAATCTTTATCTAACTTTGACATGTACACTGTTACTTTGTCTCAGGAATTCTAAAACATCTCATATTGATGTAATACCCTTTGCACCTATTATATTGGGACAATTTTTGTTCTGTTCCTTGGCTGTAAACTGAGATATATGTGTGTATATATTGGAATGCAGGATGACAGAGCAACATTTTGAAACAGGATACACGGTGAAACTTTAAATGAGAAAGCTACACTGGCAAGAGACCAAAGTCAGAAATATTGAAGGAGCAGTGTGAAGTGTGACATGTTCTTAATTCTTGTATTTCACACTGTCTGTTGAAATCTGATCGTAAATGTTGTGTTGTACTTTTAGTCTGTCTCACAAAGTAGTTTCCAGTAAGATTGAAAAAAAATACATGTAAAAGACACATTAAAGTGGCCCAAAGATGTGCTGCACAATTCTGCAGCAATCAGGAAATACACCACACAGTGTCACATCCTTGTTCAAAGATTTTGAATGGGAATCACTAAAACAAAGGAAGGAAAAATGAACTGACCATGTTCTATGTAATGGACTGGTGTGAATTGACTGAAACAAGCCAATTGTTTCAGTGTCCTCCAGCAATAGCAAATACAAGGTAGTCAACCACACAAACTGCAAAGACCATTTGGTTTCAAGACATTGCATCAACACTTCTTCCACAATGAAATAAGTTGGCATAGGAAATATTCACAGCCCCATTACTTGAAATCTTCAAGACCTTTATTTATATTATTTACATTTGAAAGTTTTCATTAGCATGATTACCATCTCAGCAGGTCATTCCTGGCTAGCGATACCCATATATATGTTGGCAGAATACTGTAATTAGTTTGTGATGCTGACACAACTACAGCAGAAGCAGCAGGCAATTAAGGGCTATTTTTGGCTATTTAATTTTCTTAGCCTTGCCAGAATTTGCCATATTAATGTATGATGTGTGTATACGGTATTTACATACAGTCTCAGATTCAGATTTTTAACTATCAGATATTGAGGATAGAAAATTGGCTCTTGAGGTTGAATCATTTTCAGTTCTAGCCAAATCCCTTTTTGTATTTCTATGGCAGCAGGCTACATTTTGTTCTTAAGCCCTTCTTCATATAGAAGAAAATGGGAGCTGGTGTAGGCAATTTAACCCTTTGAACCTGCTCCACCATTCCAGTATGATCATGGCTGATCTTCTGTCTCAATGCCAAACCACTGCTGTCTTCCCTTGCCCCTTGACACCTTTTTAATGTCTGGAAATCTTACTTTTTCCTTAAATTTATTCAATGACTTAGCCTCCACAGCCTTTTGTGGAATAGAATTCCACAGCCTCACTGCCCTCAGTGAATCAATTTTTTCTCATCTCAGTCCTCAATGGCCAACCCTATATTCTGAGACTGAGGCCTTGTTGTAGACCCCAGCTCCAGCCATGGGGAAGTCATTCCTCCATTCGGTCCATCCAGCCTTGTCATAATTTTATATGTTCAATGAGGTTCCTTCTCATTTATCTAAGTTCCAGTATCTTTGAAGTGGCCTCTCCAGACTCATCTGCCTTGTCGCCTCTGTATCTTTCCTGAACGAGCCTCCTTATGATACCTGTGTGTTTTCGGGAACCAGATTAGCATATGGAAATATGCTTTATCGTTTGTAATGGGCAGATGCTTCAATTCAAAATGATGCATTAAATTAATTGTTGCCTATGGCGTGGATTGGGAAGGTGGTCACCTCAGCTCATGGCACTTTTAGGATCAGCTGTTATCCCCTTTGATAGTTTAATATAACTGAGCCTTGTAATGATAGCTGAAAAACATATTTTGCTAATGTGTGAATATAGAATTTCTGATCTGGTAGCTACTGGGGAGAAAGATCATGTTGAACTTGTAAATCTAGGGTCAGGATATGTCTGATCTATTCTGTTGCAGTATGTTTGTGTCCTGTATGTTATTACAATGTCTAAACAGTCACTTGTAGATTGTGACAAAGATCATTTTATGTTATGCATATTGTGTAAACTCTGTAATCTTTTGGAATGTTATGTCCAATTTAAAACTTTTTTTAGACTAAGCTGAGGCCGGGCAGTTTCAAAGTTCTTCTATTTTATTCTCACCAGAAAGCTTGGCACAGGATGCCTGTCTTTGCTCATAGGATGAGCAATTGGACTTTGTTCTGTGCAGTACTTTAAATGCTAAATTCTACTCCTAACCTTCAAAAGGATTTGTACTTGAAGAAATTTGTAATATGTTTTATATTATAGTCCCGCTTTATAGAGAACATGTTGATTTGTCACAGATATGATGTAGCTGACCTTGTTGAGAGAATTAAACAGATGACAAATTGCAGCTAAAGCAGAAGCTAATGACAATCTTCTCAGGAAAAATACTCGAGTTAATCAGCTTCCAGATGAAATGGAATTGTGATGTCTCAGCATTATATCGGCTCCCCACAGTAATAACACATGTCACTATCTGGCTGATTGTAACAGCGATTTGCCCAAGTAGTTACGCAGGTGGTTGAAGTAGGACTTCTCATCATTGAAAATAGTTGGTTCATTTTACACATTGTGTTTCAGGCCCTGCGGTGCAATCTGGCAGGAATTAATATTCAAAACTTGATGTTGCAAGAATTACTGTTCATAAACTTGTTTTGTTAAGTTTAAGATTGTTCTTTCTTTGCTACTTTCTGAATTCAGGAGTGCAATTTAAATCACATGCAGTCAATTTATTTTGCCACTATTGTCTAACTTGCCCTCTTCTTCTTGTGGGTGGCCATCTTTTCTTCTGATTGGGGTATTTCTGTCTTTTGGTCAGAGTGTCTTAACTTTTTGTATCTCAGAATTTATCTTTTGTGCAGTCTTTCCTATGTGTTTCTGTTAACCACTCATTCCTTGAATGTATTGTGCATTTGAAAAGACTTGAAAAAGATTCCCAATTCAATTTAGAAAACACTGAGAGGTTTCTGATGTGTGGTTGTGACAAATCAAGACCTACAGCCTTTGTGTATTTTTTTTCACCAACTTTCAACCCACCACGTTTCTGACATCATCAACAGTGCCATCTCCCTATTCTTTCTGACTGTCTTGACTATTGTTCCAAATTCTTTAACCCTTCGCTACTCTTCTGTAGTTATGATGATGATGATCATCATCAGTGTCCAGTTTAACCCTTGAAGTCCTGTGGTGATGGGGAGCCATGAAGCAGCAGGTGTGGATGCATTGGGAGCTGTAGTCACGGACCTACACACAGATGGCTCAGGTCTAATGGTCGTTTTCTGCTGACCGAAGCAGCAGTGAAACTCGGCGTCTACCTGGATGACTGAGCAGTCCTCTTCAGGAACGCACTGCTCTCCTCTGTAGAATGAGGAAGGGGCTAGAAAAGGTGCCCTAAACATTGCCTGCTTCACTACACCCTGGCCAGCTTACCGCAGCTGGCAGGGATCCCATCTTGTGGTTGAACAAACAAAATAAAACACGAGGTGACACCGCTCACCATTGGCACTTGGAACGTGCCCATGCTTTTGGACAACCCTATAGCAGACAGACCAGAGAGAAGAACAGCCTTAGTTGCCAGAGAGCTTGCAAGATACAACATTGACATTTCAGCCCTGAGTGAAGCTCGTCTTGCCAATGTAAGTCAGTGGATACATTTTTTTCTGGAGTGGTTGCGGCAGCAATGAGCGTTATGACGCTGGAGTTGGATTCACCGTCAGGAGTCACCTTGTTTGGAAACTTGATAGTCTACCCAAAGGTGCGAATGACTGGCTTCTGACATTACAGCTTCCGCTACAGAATAGAAGTCAAGCCACGCTGATCAGCGCCTATGCCCTCACAATGAACAACCCGGACGGGATGAAAGACAAGTTCTACGAAAAACTAGACGCCCTACTATCAGCAGCGAGCAGTACTGACAAGCTGATCTTGCTTGGTGATTTCAATGCAAGAGTAGGGTGTGATTCTGCAATCTGGCAGGAAGTCATTGGGAGGCATGGAGTGGGCAAGTGTAACAGTAACAGCCTACTCTTACTGAAGACCTGTGTAGCATATGACCTCCTTATCACCAACACAATTTTCCGTCTGCTTACCTGTATCAAGACCTCTTGGATGCACCCCCGCTCTAAGCATTGGCATCTTATCGACTATATCGTTGTCAGGAGAAAAGACAGGCAGGATGTCAGAGTAACCAAGGCCATGTGTGGTGCTGACTGCTGGACAGATCACATGCTCATTGCCTCAAAAATGAGGCTCTGCATCAGACCCAAGAGGCAACCACAAGGAAGCAAGGTTATGAAAAGAATCAATGCAGCCAAGCTAAAGAACCCCAGCATAGGTTCAGCACTGGTTGAAGACTTAGAAATCAAGCTTGCTGACCTGCACTTTGCAGGCAGCGCTGAGGACCACTGGGAACGCTTCAGGGATGCTGTCCATACATCTGCACTGAAGATGCTCGGGCCCTCTACCCGCAAGCAGCATGACTGGTTTGATGAGAATGATGAGGAGATACAGGCTTTACTTGTTGAAAAGCACTGTCTTCATCGGGCCTGTCAGAGCAACCCATCATCAGCTGCCAAGAAAAATACTTTTACCAACGCCTGCAGGACAGTCCAGAATAAACTGCATAAAATACAGGGTGCCTGGCTGAGCGCCAAGGCAGATGAAATACAGGGATATGCTGACAGAAATGACTTGAAACGGTTCTATGAAGCCCTCAACACTCTCTACGGACCTCAATTTCTCGGAAGCTCCCCCCTCCTGAGTACAAATGGTACAACTCTCATTACAGAAACAACTCAGATCCTGCAGAGATGGGCTGAACACTTTGAAGCCACCCTCAACCGACCATCATCTATTAACGATGAGGCAATAGACAGGATTCCCCAGGTTGATATCAACAGTGCCATGGATGACCCACCGGTAGTAGCTGAAGTTACGAAAGCTGTCAGCCAGCTATCCAGTGGCAAAGCCCCGGGGCAGATGCCATACCCACAGAGATCTACAAAGCTGCTGGTCCTTATTGAGAAGATCACCGAGTTGTTCCAGTCCTTTTGAAAGCAAGGATCCATTCCTCAGGAACTTAAAGATGCTTCCATTGTACACGTCTACAAGAGGAAGGGTAAATCGGCAAGTATGCGACGACCACCAAGGAATCTCACTGTTCTCCATCACAGGAAAAACCCTTGAAAGAGTCCTGCTAAATTGTCTGGTCACCCATCTGAAGCTGGGCCTGCTTCCAGTCACAGTATGGCTTCCACAAAGGTCGCGGGACTATTGACATGATTTTTGCTGTGTGCCAACTTCAGGAGAAGTGTCAGGAGCAGAATCACGAGCTTTACACAACATTTGTTGACCTCACGAAAGCCTTCGATACTGTAAGCCGACAAGGCCTGTGGAGGATCATGTCAAAGTTTGGCTGCCTCTCAAATTTATTCATGATGGCCAGAGTACTGGATGGCGGAGAATCCTCTGAGGAATTCCCAGTCACCAGTGGCATCAAGCAGGGCTGTGTGCTCGCACCCACGCTGTTCAGCATGATGTTTACTGCCATGCTGAATGATGCCTTCCAGGACAGTGTTGCTGGAATCCGCCTCAAGTACAGAGTGGATGGGAAGCTCTTCAACCTGAGGAGACTTCAAGCTATTACCAAAGTGAAGGAGACTGTTCTGAGAGACTTCCTCTTTGCCGATGACTGCGCTCTGTATACTGGCTGAGAGCTGGACATGCAAGTCAGTATGGACAAATTTTCCACGGCTTGTGACAACTTTGGACTCACCATCAACATTAAAAAGACCAAAGTCGTGCACCAGCCTGGTCCTCATGCACTGTACACAGAAACCATAATCACAGTCAAAGGGCAGAAACTACAGGCAGTGGACCAGTTCACTTATCTTGGCACCCTCTCCCAAGCAGTGACAATTGATGCAGAAGTTAACTACAGAATAGCAAAGGCAATGTCTGCGTTTGGTAGACTGCGCTCCACTGTATGGGAACGCCGAGGAATCAGCCCAGCAACAAAACTGAAGGTCTGCAGCGCCACGGTACTCACTACCCTCCTGTATGCCTGTGAAACATGGACTGTGTATCGAAGGCATGCAAGGCAGCTCAATCATTTCCACATGACTTGTCTTCACAGAATATTACGCATCAGATGGCAAGACAAAGTACCAGACACTGAAGTTCTCTCTAGCACGCCTACCATCAGTCCACACATTGCTGATGAGAGCACAGACCCGGTGGGCAGGTCATGTCATCCATATGTCAGACTAGTGCGTACCCAAGCAGCTCCTTTTTGGGGAACTCTCTGCTGGAAGACACTCGCATGGAGGGCAGAAGAAACATTTCAAAGACACACTCGAGGCCTCCCTGAAGCTGCTTGACATTGACACGACCACCTGGGAAACGCTGACACCAAACCACCCGACCTGGCACTGCCTCATCCACAAAGGCTGTCAAGCTTACGAAGCAAGATGTATTGCTGAAGCACAACTTAAGCGCGAGCTCCGTAAGTCCAGAGCTACCAGCGCAACAACTACAGTGCCTACACAAGTCTATCCAATATGTGCTAAGACATTCCATGCCCGAATTGGCCTGATCAGTCATCTTAGGACACACCGCAACCAGCCTCAAAATGGCAAATAGTGTTGAGGTCCTCATCGATGACGATGGACGAACAACTCAACTCATAGTTATGACCCCGCCATCACTGGCTCCAGGCTTCAGCCTGGCATCCGTTTTTACTCTTCCTAAACTCTGCTGCCCACCTCCCGTAGCGCTCAGATTCTCCAACACGCTACTCATTTCCACCAAACCCCACAAACTTCTTCCTACAGTTGCTGTCACTAAAAACCTTCTTCTAATACTCGCACCAAATAGCTTTCTCTCCTTGAGCCCTCATTTGTTTTTACATCCCAAGAATCTTCTCATGACTGCTATATTCTAGGACCTCATGCCCCCCACACCTGCAACTCCACAACTCCCTCTCATTACAGCCAAGAGTTTCTCTCTTATTCCAGCTTCTCAAATCTTTCTTTTCTCAAGCATGGACTAACCATCCAACATTACCAAGACACATTATTCTTTCTACCTCGCCCCAGTACTTAAATATGCTTACTTGTTTGTAACCAAGAACATTTTCCCACTATTTCTTTGTGGGTGTTAGACCAGTTTTTTTTAAAGTTGACAAGTAAAATTGAATACAAGAAAAGACATTTATTTTTAATTTTCACAAGTAGAAGAGAGATATATTGAACATAAAAGTAATACAATATGCTTTTACTTAAAATTATTTAGATCAAATGTGATGATTCATATGCTTTTGGGGAAAAAAACCCTATGTTTTGTGTTGAGATGATGGTCCCTTTAAGAACTAGGTTTCTCTGGAAGTTTCTTGTATAAGTTAACTAGTAGGTCAGTATGTGATAAACCATTGGGAGATTAATCTTAAAAATGAGTAAACAAGAATTCTGGGTGTGGTTCTGTTTTCAAGCAGAGTTCTGTTTCAAACAAGCTGACTGCAGGGAACATTTCTTACTAGCAGAATTCAGTTGAAATTCTGTGTGCTCGTTTAAACTTTTGGTAACTGAAGGGTTGTCCAATAGTCAGTTGAACTTTGGCTATGATCCAAGCCCAAGATCAGGTGCAATGCCTTTTCTTGTGAGCTTTGATCTTGTAAGTCTCTTGTGGGGAACATGAACTGGATTCAATTCGAATTTGAATTGGTTTTTGGAGCAGGGAAGAAGGTGGATCAAGGGCTTGCCCCCTCCCGTTTGCAATTTCGCTTTGTTTTTATATCTTTTTTTAAAGTTACAATCTGGGATAGCTAAGCTGAGAAGACTCTGTGGGAGAGTGTTTCTAGAGTGAAGGCTCCAGGGCTAAAGAACATTAGAACCAGGAGAACTTTGATCTGCGGTGCCTACATTGTGATGGAATCTAGACAAAGCTTCTATTTTTTGAGACAGATCCTAATTGAAAAGGGAAACTGAGAAAGAGAAACTGACCCTCTGAGATTTGGAAGAAATGAAGACTGGAACTGAGAATTCAAAACCAATAACTTAAGTTAAAAATATATTCATGAGGCAGAGGAATCAGATGATGTGTCCAGTAGATAGCAAGTTCGGTGGTGCAATATTGTCAGGCTAAAGAGGACTACTAGATTAGAAGCTGAGAGTAAGCAAAGATTATAGTTGCTACAGCTGTTTCTTTACTTGAAGGTAATGTTGGTAGATCGATGCCATTCAGACCATTATGAGCAGAGTTGAGGAAGTTTTACAGATGTGTGGTAAAGGCCATGCCTGTGGAATTCTGGCTGTGCGCTGCAATCAGCTTAGGATCAAGTTAAATCATAGAGGAGGTGAATGAGATGGATAATTTATATGATGACTGAACTGCTGAACCAATTCACAAGGTCTGGCTCAGCTGTATCTACCATTTTAGTTTGCAATTTATAGTTTAGAATTGACAACATTTTGCCTGTTAATACATCTTTAAATTAAGTTGATTCACGGTTTTTGAATATAATAGGCTACCTAAAACAATATTTTATGTATGGTTTAAAATGAAACTTTTGTTTTAAACTGTGAAATCTTCTGGCTTCATTCTTTCAGTAAATGACTGGATTTTCAGATCTCTTCTACTTAAAATAAAAGCTACTGGTCTTATCTGGGATTGTAACACTCTTTGAGATACTGGCGGTACCTGTGTTGACCTGGGCATCTATGACCATGGGATGGTTGGAGGAAATTTGAAGGGAAGTCTTTACTGGATATAAATGGAAGGCCTAAGAAATCTCAACCCTAATATAAATCCTTGAAACAATATCCTGTACAAGTGGTTACTCTTCCAATTTCTGATGATCAGAGATTTTTGGAGGTTAAGGCAAATGACTGTAGAAGAAAACTTGAGACTCTAAATAATTGTAATCATTGTACTTTTAACATCTTTTAACATAGCTGACAAAATATAGTTATTAGTGTTCTTGTTCTTTGATTTTATGCAGCAAAATTTTTTTGATTTAGAGACTAAACCTAGTGGAGCATGGAGGTACAGCAAGTAAGTAGGAAAGATAAGGGAATTAAGGGTTATGGGGAGCAGGCGGGTAAGTGGCACTGATCCACTTCAGATCAGCCATGATCTTATTGAATGGCAGGGCAGGCTCGAGGGGCTAGATGGCCTACTCCTGCTCCTATTTCTTGTGTTCTTATAATAGAATGTTATCATTTATTGTGAGGGGAATTGAATACAGAAGTACGGAGATTATGCTTCAGTTGTACAGGGCACTAGTGAAACCATATTCTGAATACTGGGTGTTGGAATGGACACTTTGTTTAAGGAAGGAGGTAAATGTCTTAGAAGCAGTTTAGAGAAGGTTTACCAGATTAATCCCTGGATTGGGTGGGTTGTGTTATGACGAAACATTGGACTAGCTAGGCTTGTATTAGCTGGAGTTTAGAAAAGCTGAATTGATTGAAACATATAAGATCTTGAAGGATCTTGACAGGGTGGGTGTTGAATGTTTTCGCTTGTGGGGGAATCTAGTTCTAGGGGTCACTGTTTAATTTTCTCTGGTTGTGAGCCTTTGGATCTCTCTTCCTGAAACGATGGTTGGAAGCAGAGTCTTTGAATACTTTTAAATCTGAAGTGTATGGATTCTTGATAAGCAGGTAGTTGATAGGTTATCAGGGATTAGCGGGTTGCAGATTTGTTACTAGCAAATCAGGCTTGAGGTTCTGAAGGACCTACTCCTGCTCCTTGTTCGTATGTTCATTCTTCTAGTAAAAACCTGGGTTTTTGGATTTCCAAAAATATTAAAACATTACTGGTCTCTCTACCAAGATCATAATACCAAATCTTTATAGGAATATTTTTAGGGCCAACAGTTATTGATGTTGGTGCATTCACAAAAAAACTGAGGAAATGTTATTATAATCAAGTACTTATTCAATACCCTTTGCTATTCTGTTTTCTGCTAAAACAAGAGTATTTCCAATAAATATTTCAAGCTGCCTTGTTGCTGCACAAAAGTCAATGTCCTTGAAATTATGATTGTTAAAAACCTGTTTTTGATACTGAGATTAAAGGGTATTCTCACTTAGTTATTTTCCGATACTTTTGCGACAGCATTTTGATATTCATTGTTTGTGTCTATAGCTTTGGGTCGGCTCTTAACTCGAATAGTCACACACTCCAATCTCTCAGCAGACGATAATAAGGCAACGTATTTTATCGTCTTAAGGAAATTAAGTTGATGCAATTTGTCTTCCTACATCCCAGTTTTTAACTTTAATGGAGATGAGAGCTGTGTATTCATTGGCAAGCATGTATATTCGTTGGATAAAAGCAAATTACTGTGGATGCTGGAATCTGATACCAAAAAAGAAAATGTTGGAAAATGTCAGCAGGTCTGGCAGCATCTGTAAGGAGAGAAAAGAGCTGACGTTTTGAGTCCAGGTGACCCATTATCAAAGCTGAAAATTTAACTCAAATTATTTTTCAGTAAATTCTGTTTTAATCAGATTTTCAACCTAAATATTCTTCTGATTTCATTTTTAATTTTTCTTCACTACAGCTTTTTGTTGTTTCTCTACTTTCCCCAAATACCTTTGCTTGCTTTTGGGTATAGGAATTAATTATAACTATAAACCATACAAAGTTAGTGTAAAATCAGTAATTCTTTTGCATTGTTTCTGCAACATCAGCTCAATGTTAAATAGTTATTTAAGGTAGAGAAACATCTTAAAGCACTTTAGAAACAAAATCAGATAAAAATGGGTGCCAAAGCAAAGGAGACAGGAGAATAGAGATGTTTGACGGAGGTTCTAGGAGGAGCGCAACGTGGAGGAGCTTAGATAAATAATTCCTAAATATATGATAACTGAAGGCTTGGCTCCCAAGGACATGGTGAAGAAATTGGCTTGTACAAAAGGTCAGAATTGGATGATCAGAGTTTGAGAGAGGGACTGTAGCTAAAGAGCTGGTGAAGGATGAGAATTGTAAACTAAAGACTGGTAGAATGGAAGTTAAAGTAAGGCTGTAGTGACTGGTAATAGGGTTTGATGCAGGATAGGATACAGATTTTGGAGACCAGCTGGGACATAAGAACATATAGCTTCTTTCATGACCTTGGGATGTTGCAAAGCACCCTGCACTTCACAATTGCTTTGTTTGTAATCACATTATAATGTAGAGAAAGTGCCTTACAATTTATACATGATGAAGTTCCACAAACAGCAATAAAATAATTAATAGATCATCTATGTTAGATGTTGGTTTAAGGATGAATTTTGGCCAAAACACAGGGAATGACCTCCACCCACCCCTCCACTGCTCTTTAAATAATGCCATTGAAATGTTTTACATCTATGTGGAGGTCAAATGGGGCTTTGATTTAGAATGTCATCGGAAAGACAGCACCTTCGACAAAGTACTGTTCACTTGGTAATGCACAATGCAAGTCTAGATTTAATCTTCAAGTTGCTAGAGTGGAGTTTGAATCTAGTCTTCTGATTTGAAGTTGCAAGAGTGCTACCATATAGTTATAGCTGACAGTATGCTAGTCTGAAGATAAACACACATTAGGGTTTTAATGACAGAAAAATTGAAATAAAGGTGGAGGAGAGTTCATAAATGAAAGTAGATGGATTTTGTCATGTATGCAATATGGGGTTGAAAGTTTAGTTCTGGGTTGAATTAGTCAGCTAGATTGTGAAGATTCATGCTTCAGGTTGAGTTGTGGTTAGGGAAGAGAATGGGCTAGGTTTTGGACAAACAATCTGATAAGTGAGGCAATGTAAGGGTTGCGGTAAAGAGATTAGTTAGGTGTATTTGTGGGAGATGTAATGATGTTGCCCAGTGACAGTTTGTAAATGAGTGGAAGGAAGGGACCAAGACTAGATCCTTGATTAACTCTGGAGATAACAGCAGTAAAAAGCTTTTGTAGTGTTCAAGTAAACAAGCAAGGGAAATCCCATGAAACTGGAAATGGTGGCAAAATGTTGAAAAAGAATGGTATGGTCAGCATCATCAAAAGTTGCAGTGAAATCGAGGAGAGCAAGTAGGGAAGAAGCATCTTAATTATAATGGTGGAAGATATTGTATGTGCCACTTACTGATATTAGTGCTGTTTTGATGCTGTAACAGGAGCAGAATCTTGATTGAGTAATTCATATTTGGAGTAGCAGGAAAGATGGGAACAGATTGTGGGGGATGGCATGTTCAAGAGCTTGGAATGGAAATGGAGGTTGGAGATGTGGATGTAAGAACAGTGGAGCTTCTGAGAATGGGGGGGCGGTGATATTAGTGGCACAGGTATAATTGAGGAGAGGCCATTATTTGGAATATCCAACTAGCATTGATTTTCTTTTATTGAAAATAACTTAAAATTAACATGACAGAAGCAAAAGAAAGTGAACTTGGTGACTGGCTTCTAAGCCAGTCCCTCTAGTCTGAGAACTGAACGGAACGCCCTAAAATCAAAATATATTTTCACCTTTATCTCATTATTGGAAGTACTTTACGCATGCTGTCTCCATCTAGAAAAACAATCCTTGCAGCTACTATTATGGGAAATTATTGTTTGACTGAATTGTGTACCCTTATGGAATGCAATCAATTTTTAGCTAACCCATCATGTCTTCTGATTCTACATAAGATCACAAGAAATAGGAGCACGAGTAGGCTAGCCCTTCGAGTCTGCCCCGCCATTCAATAAGATCATGGCTGATCTGAAGTGAATCAGTTCCACTTTCCTGCTTTCTCCCCATAACCCTTAATTCCCTTGTCTATCAGAAATCTATCTACGCGTGACTTAAATATATTGAACGAGGTAGCCTCGACCACTTCAATGGGCAGAGAATTCCAGAGATTCACCACCCTTTGAGTGAAGAAGTTCCTCCTCACTCCGTACTAAACTGCCTTCCCCTTATTTTGAGGCAGTGCCCTCTAGTTCTGCTATCCTTTCTAAGCGGGAAGAATCTATCTACGTCCACCCTACCTAGCCCCTTCATTATCTTGTACGTCTCTATAAGATCCCCCCTCAACCTTCTAAACTCTAACGAGTACAGACCCAGGCTATTCAATCTCTCTTCATAAGCTATCCCCTCATCTCTGGTAGCAGCCTGGTGAACCTTCTCTGTACTCCCTCCAAGGCCAATATATCCTTTCACAAATACAGGAACCAAAACTGCACACAGTACTCCAGCTGCGGCCTCACCAGTGCCCTGTACAGTTACAGCAAGACCTCCTTGCTTTTATATTCTGTCCCCCTCGCTGTAAAGGCCAACATTCCATTCGCCTTCTTGATCACCTGCTGCACCTGCATACTGGGTTTATGTGATTCATGCACAAGGACCTCCAGGTCCCTCTGTAGCATGCTGCAGCTTTTCATCCTTTTAAATAATAATCCCTCCTACTATTATTTCTACCAAAGTGGATAACCTCACATTTGCTAACATTATACTCCATTTGCCAGGTCCTCGCCCACTCACTCAGCCTATCCAGATCTCTCTGCAGACTTTCCGCGCCCTCCATGCAATTTGCTTTTCCACTCGTCGTGTCATCAGCAAATTTTATTACTCTGCACTGAGCTCCCCCCTCCAGATCGTCTGTGTAAATGGTAAACAGTTGAGGTCCCTGCGGCACTCCGCTAGTCACCAACTGCCAACCAGAAAAGCACCCATTGATTCCAACTGTCTGCTTCCTGTTAACCAATCCTCAATCCACGCTAACATGTTACCCCCAACTCTGTACACCCTAACCTTCTGCAGCAACCTTTTGTGAGGCACTTTATCAAACGCCTTCTGGAAATCTGAAAACACCACATCCACCGGTTCCCCTCGGTCTACCGCAGTAGTCACATCCTCATAGAAATCCAATAAATTCGTTAAACACGACTTCCCCTTCACAAATCCATGCTGCGTCTGCTTGATCAAACCGTTCTCTTCTAGGTGTCTTGCTATTTCCTCTTTGATGATGGATTCTAGCATTTTTCCAACTACAGATGTTAAGCTAACCGGCCTATAATTCCCTGCCTTTTGTCTGCTACCTTTTTTAAACAGCGGCGTAACGTTAGCCATTTTCCAATCTTCCGGCACTCCCCCAGAGTCCAGCGAATTTTGATAAATAATTACTAAGGCATCTCTGCCATTTCTTTCAGATCCCTGGGATGCATTCCATCCGGTCTCGGGGACTTGTCTACCTTCAGTCCTGTTAGTTTACCAAGCAGTAACTCTCTAGTGACAGTAATTGCATTAAGGACCTCATCTCCTACCATCCTTCTATCTTTAATATTTGGCAAGCTACTTGTGTCCTCCTCCGTGAAGACCGACACAAAAACTTATTTAAAGCCTCAGCCATTTCCTCGTTACCCACTGCTAAATCTCCCCTCTCATCCTCCAAGGGTCCAACATTCACTCTAGCCAGTCTCCTCCTCTTTATACATTTGCAAAAACTTTTACTATCATTTTTTATATTTAGAGCTAGTTTAGCTTCATACTCTATCTTTTCTTTCTTTATCGCTTTCTTAGTCATTCTTTGTTGTTTTTTAAATCCTTCCCAGTCTTCTAATTGCCCACTAGTTTTAGCCGCTCTGAACGCATCAGCTTTTAACTTAATACTCTCCTTTATTTCCTTCGATAACCACGGCTGGTTATCTCTTTTCGTACGGTCCTTCTTTACCATCAGAATATATTTCTGCTGAGTACTGGACAAGATCTCCTTAAAAATCCTCCACTGTTCCTCAGCCATCCTACCAACCAATCTACGCCCCCAATCTACATTCGCCAATTCTGCCCTCTTATCAAACTCCCCTCAGAGGACACAGGTTGGGGACCCTACTTTCTCATCCTCCACCTGCATCAGAAATTCAACCATACTATGATCACTCTTCCCAAGAGGATCCCTAATTCTACCTGCCTCGTTACACAGTGCTAGATCTAAGATAACTCGCTCCCTTGTAGGTTCCATTACATATTGTTCAAGGAAACTATCCCGACAACATTCCAAGCCCACCGCGTCCGACTTGAGTCAACCAATCAATATGCAGATTAAAATCCCCCATAATTATCGCCGTTCCGTTTCTGCACGCATCAATTATTTGCATGTTTATAGCCCGCCCCACCTCAAACTTATTATTTGGGGGCCTATAGACCACACCCACCAGCAACTTTCTCCCCTTACTATTCCTTATCTCCATCCACAACGATTCCATGTTTTGCTGTTTGGACCCTATATCTTCTCTTACTACCACCTTGATACTATCCTTTGTTATCAGAGCTACCCCACGTCCTTTTCCCTCCTGTCTTTCCTTCCTAAATATCTGATACTACTGGATATTCAGTTCCCAGTCCTGGTCACCCTGCAACCATGTTTCCATAATGGCCACTAGATCATACCCATTTGTGTTGATTTGCGCCATCAGCTCATTCACTTTGTTCCGAATGCTTCGTGCATTCAGCAAAGTGTCTTTATACCAGCCTTTATCTGGACCTTATTTGTAGAAACGCTACTAACCTCTCTCTCGTGCCCCCTACTCCTTTAATTAGTGGAACATTCTCAACATTAACCTGCACTCGTATCCTCTCCTTTACTTTAGATTTTGTAATTTCCCCCACCCCCCACAAATTATTTGGATTCTGCATGTAGTTAAGTTAGCTACAGTTGTTTAGCTTAGTAGAGTTAGTTAACTCCTACAGTCTAGCATTTAAATGTAATTATGCATAGGCAGAAATATTTTAAAATGAAGTTTTTTTCATTGAATGAAGCAAACAGGACTACGTATGCACAGAATCCCTCAGTCATTTCCCTTGTTGTCTGCTTTGCTGATCGGCCAAAGAGACTCATGTCGTGGGGCAAGCTCCTTAAAGCTACTGAGAGCTCCTTGTTTTCTTCAGGACTACTTTATCCCTTGCTGTCTATTTGGAAACACTTTGGTTATTCCTTTTACATTTGGAGGAGGATCAGGTGAAGATCTGATGCATTGACATCTTCTGCACTTATTCATGTTCTTGCATCATAAAATATTAACAGTTCAGAAGGAGACTATTTGGCATTTGCCCGTACATGCTCTTTGATTCATTTTTTTTGTATGATCAGACATACCCGTGCTTTACATGCAGGAAGAAACTTGAGGAAGAAATAGGCAATCTTGCACTTAGCGATGCATCACACATTGGACAGCCTTAACATTGATGGTTGTTAGTGCCTAATTGATCAAATCTGCTTCTGCTGAACTCTTTGAAGGGACACTAGATGTATAGCAAAGTTCTCCCCATTGCAGGGCTGCATCAGCCCAGCCGAAAATAGCTTGTTTGACCAGGCTATCAATTTTATACAATTTTCACAATTTAACCACAATCTTATATCCAACATTTTGAACTCTGTTAAACATCAGATAAGAAATTTGATTGCTGATCTTGATTTGAAATATAAATGAACTACCCAAAAACTGACCTGTTGTGTAACTGATTTGTTTTCTCTCCACATTCGGGATAATGGGGAAACATATCTTACGCAATTGGTAAAGATGGTTTGCAGTCAGTGTTGATAGGTAACTGTTCTAACTTAACTGACCAATGAAAAACAGTTTTTCAAGGGTAAGTTTAACTGTAACCCTCAATGATAAACAACACAAAGTACACCAAATTCCGTTAATGCAGTTGTCAGAGCTTTCCCCATTTTTGCGTCCCTCCCAATCATTCTGGAAAGAGTTCTGATGAAAAGTCACCAACCTGAGCAGTTTCAGCATTTTAAGTTTCTAATTTAGCTTTTTTTTTGCATCAGCAGTATTTTGCTTTAAAAAAAAACGTTGGAATCGGAGCAGATTTAGCAAAAATGAATGGACCCTTTAACTTCGATAAATATAGCTTGAATGTGGGCTTTGGTACGGATGGACAATCGGGTTATGTCTTTATTGCTTTTCATAGAATGTGGGATGATAGAAAATTGTGTGGTGAGTTCAGTTCTGTAGGACTAGCATGCAGAACTGTGGTACACTAGTGCCATTGTTTATTCTGGCTGCATCCCTTCTTGGTGATGAGTTGTGTGATCTTATCACTGGTGTTTAAATGTTCTCTGGCAACATGTTTATCTATTCAACACTCTGAATGTGGTGCAGTATGCTTCCCTCCATTCCTTATTAAAATCCCAGCAGAGAAATTAAATGAAATTGCCAAGCTCCCAGAAAACCATAGGCTGCTCTTCCCTTTTTAAGACTGGTAATGATTTTACCTGAATATCACCACAGCTTAGGCAAGAAGCAAGGGTGAGGAGGCGGACCTTCATGAATAACCTTAGCTGGTGGAAGACTTGAACTGTGCTGTTGGTGTCACTCCATATCACAAACCAGACATCCAGCCAACGGAGCAAACTGACCCATTGATACACAATTCTGAGCCGGCTCTCATTAGTTTATAACTTCTCCTTAAAGACCCCTCCCCAGGTTTGTTCCAATGAATTTCAGATTTATTCAAATAGCATATAATTGGTTTCCATTTTACAATGCATGCTTTGTTTAAATAATTCATATTTAGTTCTAGTGTCAATTATTTTCCTTGCTGTCGCAGATTCTACTCACATAATCTTGCTCCGTTTTGGGTTAAATTCTCATTCTATCAAATGTGCTCATTACCATTGCTAACCCTCCCACAGTAGTCATAAATGTTTATTATTCCTTTTTGATACGAATCACATTCCTCCACTTTCCTGAAGTTGCTGACCTTACTTGGTGTGGTTTTATGGGGACAAGCTGCCCTCCAGTAAACAAGCATGTGTTTATATAATGCTCCAAATGACGTCTGATGCCCTAAAGCTCTTTAGTCAATGAAGCAACTTGACCAGAGACTGACTTGGACCAGCTATATGAATGTTCTTGAGCAGGGGGCCGATCGGAATTCTGCAGTGAGTAACTCACCTCCTGACTCCCCACAGTCTGCTCATCCACAAGGTACAAGTCAGGAGTGTAACAGAATATGCTACACTTGCCTGGATGAGTGCAGCTTCAACATCATTCAAGGCTCAACACTGTTAGGACGCTTGACTGGCACATCAGCCATGTGAAACATTCACTCCCTTCACACTGCTATACAAACCCTTGACCTCTGACATCTAGAAGGACAAGAGCAAGAGATGCATGGGGCACCATCACCAGCAGATTCCTTTTAAAAATCATACACCGTCCTGACTGAACTGCATCACTGTTCCATCACTGTCACTGCGTCAACCCTTGAAAGTACTGGGTGTATGTACATCAGGTGAGCTGCAGTAGTTTAAGAAGTAGAGATGCCAGTGTTGAACTGGGGTAAACACAGTAAGAAGTCTCTCAACACCAGGTTAAAGTCCAACAGGTTTATTGCTGCAAAATAAATCTATTGGACTTTAACCTGGTGTTGTGAGATTTCTTATTATAGTTTAAGAAGGCAGCTCACCACTACCTTTTCTAGGGCAACCTGCATTCTATAAATGTATTTTTTAAAAGTCTTGCACTTTCACTGCCTTCCTGTTCATATCTAGGGCCCTAAACACCCATTCAATATGAATGCAGTACTTGTCTTATTTTCAATTTTCTTCTGACATTGTAAACAACCAATGTAATATTGTGGCAATTGGGTGATTGCTTTGCTGAACACCTCTATCCAGTCTGAAAATGTGATCATGAACCTCTCTTAATTCTAGTTGACCACTCTTTTTTTTCAAAAAAAATGCATTCCTTTCTCAGAATTACAAATCCAGTGCAGACTCGACAGGGCACACCCTTAATCTTCCTCCATTCTTACTCCATAAACCAATTCAAATTCAAATCCAATCCGTTTCATGGTCCTCTCAAAAGAGACAACTAGATCCAAGCAGAGGAGCATAAACATTGCACCTGATTTCATGCTTGATCTTAGCCAAACGGACCAGTCTGTCCTTGACCTCCAAATACATAAGCTCAAGGAATAGTATCTCTTCCAATTCTGCATGTGACAACCTTTGTCATTCAACATTTGAGTTTAACATACACCCTGCTTTCATTTTTCACACAACAGGCGCTTGTCATTTATACCTCCTCCTGGTTCACCTTTTTTGCTTCTTTACTTCTATTACCATCCTCTTTTGTCTATCATGATTATCCTATTTGTCATTCAATCATTTCAGTTTTCCGCCTTCTCTTGTGTTCTCTGTGCCCTCTCCTCCCCCTACTTGCGCACTTTCTCTGCCTCTGTACTGGTTTAAAAAGGGGTACAAAGACAGTGGTCCCTACTTTACCATTTTGATTTTAAGTGCTGGGTGAACATGAGACTGGGAATGTTTCACATCCAACTTTTAGACCTGTTCTCAGGTGCCCCCATACGCACTCTGCCTGAAAAATATCAGGAATTCTGAATCGTGCTACAGAAGCTTGTGGGTGGGGCTTAACGTGCCCAAAATCCTGCAACTCCGATTGGCACCCCCAACCACACATGCACAGAAAAATGAGGCTTCCCTGCCTCATCACTCCCAGGCAAGATAATGCCTTCCCTTGGCCTCCACAGACATTGCCCTATCCTCACAACATTACTGACCTCTTTATTCCCTGCACCCTATCCCGCCACCCAGACTAGTTGCGGGCATTTAAATGGCATTCGTGCCCATTTGGGGCACAATCCAGATCGCAGCATTTTCGGTCCTTGGTAAAGGGGGGACCGGCACAGAAGTGGGCGTAGACCGTGCTACTTGCCTCCACCTGACTTTACCAAGTTTTTGTGCAACTTGATGGTAAAATCAGGCCCATTGAATTGAAATGTTTACTCTCTGCAGATGATGCTAGGCCTGCTGAATAAATGCAGCATTTTCTGTTGTCATGACAGTGTTTTGGTTTTGTAATTTTGGATCTTTGTTGCTTTCCTCCTTTCCTTGCTTGCTGAAGTTTGAGCTGTGAGAGGGTGAAAGGTTGTGAGTGGGTGGGAGCGGAACACTTTGATTTATACAGCTCACTGTGCAACTAATATTTGCTGTAGTGTTGGGTGCATTTATTGTGTACACATTACATGCTCAGTCCCAAATCCATCAAAGTATATGAAATGAAAGGCGGTTTTGTGCTAATAGCATTTGAAAAAATTCAGACTATTGTCTAAGTAAGAAGTACAATCCACTGGTTACATTTCCTTCGATATTGAAGCTTTGTTTTCTATTGCAGTATTAGTCACCAGCCATACAATTCAGTTCAGGAAAGTTTGGTTCCTGTTTCAGATGCAGAACTGATGCCAGTTATTTTAGCTGTGACTTTTTAAGATTTGGGAAACCAGTGTAGATATGGACTCTGAGCCATCTTATTTGTTTTCCACTGTCTTGTTCTTGATAACAGTATAATTACGTTTGAAAAGTAGCACATGTTGTGCAGTTTATTAGATATTACATTGCACATAGAGACAATAAAGGTTCTGAGTCAATTTAATTGCATATTGTGGAGCATGAGTAATAGCACATGCACATAAGAAAATAAGAACATAAGAAATAGGAGCAGGAGTAGGCCATCTAGCCCTTCGAGCCTGCCCCGCCATTCAATAAGATCATGCCTGATCTGTCGTGTCTCAGTTCCACATTCCCGCCCTCTCCCCATAACCCTTAATCCCCTTGCCTGTCAAAAACCTGTCAACCCGCGTCTTAAATATATTTAGCAAGGCAGCCTCCACTACTTCAACGGGCAGAGAAGTCCAGAGATTCACCACCCTTTTAGTGAAGAAGTTCCTCCTCAACTCCGTTCTAAACCACCCCCCCTTTATCTTGAGGCTGTGCCCTCTAGTCCTACTGTCCTTTCTGAGCGGGAAGAGCCTATCCATCCCATTCGTCATCTTATATGTCTCAATGAGATCTCCCCTCATTCTTCTAAACTCTAACGAGTACAAGCCTAGTTTATTCAGCCTCTCCTCATAGTTCAACCCCCTCAACTCCGGTATCAGCCTAGTAAACCTCCTCTGCACTCCCTCCAAGGCCATAATATCCTTGCGTAAGTGCGGCGACCAAAACTGCACACAGTACTCCAGCTGCGGCCTCACCAGTGCCCTGTACAGTTGTAGCAAGACCTCCTACTTTTATATTCAATCCCCCTCGCTATGAAGGCCAGCATCCCATTCGCCTTCCTGACCACCTGCTGCACCTGCAAGCTGGATTTTTGCGACTCATGCACAGGGACCCCGAGGTCCCACTGCACCGTCGCATGCTGCAGTTTTTCGCCACGTAAGTAATAGTCCTTCCTACCATTATTCCTACCAAAGTGGACAACTTCACACTTGCCAACATTAAATTCCATTTGCCAGTTCCTGGCCCATTCGCCCAGCCTATCTAGATCCTTCTGCAGACTTTCCACACCCTCCGCACAATTTGCCGTTCCACCAATCTTGGTGTCATCAGCAAATTTCGACACCATACACTCGGTTCCCTCCTCCAGATCATCTATATAAATGGTAAATAGCTGAGGCCCCAGCACCGACCCCTGGGGCACTCCGCTAGTCACCAACCGCCAATCCGAATAGCACCCATTGACCCCCACTCTCTGCCTCCTATTTGACAGCCAATCCCCTATCCACGCTAACACCCTACCCCCAACTCCATGCCCCCTGACCTTCTGTAATAACTTCTTGTGCGGCACCTTATCAAACGCCTTCTGAAAATCAAGAAGGACCACATCCACCGGCTCTCCTCTATCCACCGCCCTAGACACATCCTCATAGAACTCCAATAAATTCGTCAGACACGACTTCCCCTTAACAAAACCGTGCTGCGTCTGTTCTATCAAACAATTCTCCTCAAGATGCCTTGCTATTTTCTCCTTGATAACGGATTCTAGCATTTTACCTACAACAGACATTAAACTAACCGGCCTATAATTCCCTGCCTTTTGCCTGCCACCCTTCTTAAACAACGGCGTAACATTAGCCGTTTTCCAATCTTCCAGCACTTCCCTGGAATCCAGCGACGTTTGGAAAATAATCACGAAGGCATCTACTATCACCTCCGCCATTTCTTTCAGAACCCATGGATGCATTCCATCTGGTCCTGGGGACTTGCCCACAGTCAGTCCCTCCAGTCTTTCGAGCACTGCCTCTCTAGTAACAATAATGTCATTCAGGCCCTCCGCTCCTAACATCTTTCCATCGCTAACACCCGGCAAATTATTCACGTCCTCCTCCGTGAAGACCGAAACAAAAAAGTTATTCAAGGCCTCAGCCATTTCCCCATCCCCTACCACTAAGTCCCCCCTCTCATCCTCTCAGGGTCCAACGTTCACCCTAGTCAGCCTCTTCCTTTTTATATATTTATAAAAACTCTTACTATCCTTTTTTATATTAAGCGCTAGCCCAGCTTCATAGTTTATCCTACCCTTCTTTATTAACTTTGTCATTCTTTGTTGATATTTAAACCTCTCCCAATCCTCTTCTCGCCCACTACTCTTAGCTACTCTAAACGCATCCGCTTTTAATTTAACATTTTCCTTTACCTCCTTCGTTATCCACGGCTGATTATCTCTCCTCCTACGATCCTTTTTAACCATCGGAATAAATTTCTGCTGAGCACCAAGAAAGATCTCCTTAAAGATCCTCCACTGTTCCTCAGCAGACCTACCTTCCAATGCGCTCCCCCAGTCAACATTTGCCAATTCCTCTCTCATCCTATCGTACTCCCCTCTGTTCAAACAAAGGACACATGTCCAGGAACCCACTTTCTCCTCCTCTGTCTGCATCAGAAACTCCACCATACAATGATCACTCTTCCCAAGAGGATCCTTCACCACAAGGTCCCTAATTCTACCCGCCTCATTACATAGCACCAGATCCAAGATAGCTCGCTCCCTCGTCGGCTCCAACACACACTGTTCAAGGAAACTATCCCGGCAACAGGATACACAGGAATAACTTAAGCTTGTCCTTGGATCTGGGGAGGGAGTATGAAAAGCTGGGAATGGAATTAAAAAGTAGAACCGTTAAGGTGGTTATCTCTGGGTTTACTGCCTGAACCGAGTGCAGACGGGCGTAGGGTTGATAGGATTAAGGAAGTGAATGGGTGGCTCAGGGATTGGTGTGGGAGGAATGGGTTTGAATTTATGGGGCATTGGCATCAGTATTGGGGTAGGTGTTTGCTGGAGCAGACGAGTGAAGGAGCAGAGAGAGAGAGCTAAGATTTTACCTGTTGAAAACCTGTTTAAAATAAGTTTAAAGCACTTTGTTCTTTGTAGAACTGTTTAAAGCATTTATTTATTGTATTTACTGCTATAAGAATTCTGAGGGAGTGGTTAGCAGGCAGTTGTGGGCCATCAGCTTTAAATCAGCGCCAGGTTTAAAAGGAGGCCTGGTGTAGACAGCGGGCAGCGTCTGAGCGGGCAGCGGAGTGAGTGGGAAGCAGAGTGAGCTACTAGGGCTTAATATCAAAAAGGGCTGGAAGGAAAAAAGGCCAGGTGAGTTCGTTTGAAAAACAAAACAAAAACATAAAAATTTTTTTCAAAACTACTACAGTGAATAATGGAGGGGCATGTGATGTGTGGTTTCTGTATGATGTGGGAACTGGTGGACCCCAGGGTTCATCCCAGTGACCATGTCTGCAGTAAGTGCAGGTTGCTGGAGGAGCTCCAGCTCAGGGTAAATGAGCTGGCCTCTGAGCTACAGACACTGAGGCTCAGCAGGGGGAGAGAGGGTGCCATTGTCAATGGGGTGCAAGTGACATCCACCCCCCCTAGACTGGCTAACTCTAAGGGTCAGGGACAAGAGGGGGCTGCTGGGAGGAGGAAGGGGGGTGAGGAGCGGAGGTCTCAGCCTCTTAATCTGCATAACAGGTTTGAGGTTCTTGCTTCCAGGCTGGACGAGAATGAGGCAGGTGAGGTTGGTGAGCAAACTGCACACGGTACAGTGCTGCAGCAGGACATAGGCAAAGAGAAAGGGAAAAGGAACGTAGTAGTGATTGGGGATAGTGGGGTGAAGGGTATTGACACTGTCCTTTGTCACAATGACAAAGTGCACAGAAGGGTGTGTTGTCTGCCTGGTGCTCGGGTCCGGGATGTCGCAGCTGGGCTGCAGAGGAATCTGGAGTGGGAGGGTGAGAATCCGGTCGTTGTGGTACATGTGGGTGCCGGCGACGTAAACAAAATGCAGACTGAGGATCTGGGGAGGGAGTATGAAAAGCTGGGAATGGAATTAAAAAGTAGAACCGACAAGGTGATTATCTCTGGGCTACTGCCTGAACAGTGTGCAGATGGGCATAGGGTTGACAGGATTAAGGAAGTGAATGGGTGGCTCAGGGATTGGTGTGGGAGGAATGGGTTTGAATTTATGGGGCATTGGCACCAGTAATGGGGTAGGTGGGACCTGTTCGGGCGGGATGGGGTTGGTCTGAACCGTGCTGGGACCAGAGTGCTGCCGAATCGAGTAAAGAGGACTGTAGACAGGGCTTTAAACTAATTGGGGGGGGGAGGGTGCGAGGGTAGGTGACCTTACGAGGTCTAAAGTTAAGGAGAGGGTACAGGTAAGGGAAGAGGCCGAGGATGTCCCAATAATAGAGGGCGTAGGGGGCGTGAGTATAGTTAGTGGCGTTTCGGCAAATAGGGTCCAGGTGAAGGCTGGGATGAAAGCACTTTATCTGAATGCACGAAGCATTCGGAATAAAGTGGATGAGCTGATGGCGCAGATCGACACAAATGGATACGATCTGGTGGCCATTACAGAGACGTGGCTGCAGGGTGACAGGGACTGGGAGCTGAATGTCCAGGGGTATCAAGTGTTTAGGAAGGATAGGCAGGAGGGAAAAGGGGGGTGCGTAGCTCTGCTGATTAAGGATAGCATCACGGTGGTAGCAAGGGATGATATTGGAGCCAAGGAGCAGAGGGTGGAATCGTTGTGGGTGGAGATTAGGAACAGCAAAGGGAGGAAGACGCTGGTGGGTGTCGTCTATAGGCCCCCGAATAATGATCTGGAGATGGGGCGGGCTGTTAACGCGCAAATAAGTGCGGCGTGCAGGAATGGGACGGCCGTAGTTATGGGGGATTTCAATCTGCATATTGATTGGTCGACCCATGTTGGACGTGGGGGGCTCGAGGAAGAGTTCTTGGAATGCTGCCGGGATAGTTTCCTCGAACAGTGTGTGTTGGAGCCGACGAGGGAGCGAGCTATCTTGGATCTGGTGCTATGTAATGAAGCGGGTAGAATTAGGGACCTTGTGGTGAAGGATCCTCTTGGGGTGAGTGATCATTGTATGGTGGAGTTTCTGGTGCAGATGGAGGAGGAGAAAGTGGGTTCCCGGACACGCGTCCTTTGTTTGAATAGAAGGGAGTACGGTAAGATGAGAGAAGAATTGGCGAATGTGGACTGGGAGAGCGTGTTGGAGGGAGGGTCTGTTGAGGAGCAGTGGAGGACCTTTAAGGAGATCTTTCTTGGTGCTCAACGGAAATTTATTCCGATGGTCAAAAAGGATAGTAAGAGGAGAGGTAATAAGCCGTGGATAACGAAGGAGGTGAAGGAAAGTGTTAAACTAAAAGCGAAGGAATTTAGAGTAGCTAAGAGTAGTGGGCGAGAAGAGGATTGGGAGAGGTTTAAATGTCAACAAAGATTGACAAAGAAGTTGATAAGGAAGGGTAGGAGAAACTATGAAGCTGGGCTAGCGCTTAATATAAAAAAGGATAGCAAGAGTTTTTATAAATATATAAAAAGGAAGAGGCTGGCTAGGGTGAATGTTGGTCCTTTAGAGGATGAGAAAGGGGACCTAGTGGTAAGGGATGGGGATATGGCTAAGGTATTGAATAACTTTTTTGTTTCTGTCTTCACGGAGGAGGACGTGAATAATTTGCCGGGTGTTAGCGATGGAAAGGTGGTAGGACTGGAGGGTCTTAATGACATTACTATTACTAGAAAGGCGGTGTTCGACAGACCGGAGGGGCTGATTGTGGACAAGTCCCCAGGACCGGATGGAATGCATCCGAGGGTTCTGAAAGAAATGGCGGAGGTGATAGTGGATGCCTTGGTGGTTATTTTCTAAATGTCGCTGGATTCCGGGGAAGTGCCGGATGATTGGAAAACGGCTAATGTTACGCCGTTGTTTAAGAAGGGTGCCAGGCAAAAGGCGGGGAATTATAGGCCGGTTAGTTTAACGTCTGTAGTAGGTAAAATGTTAGAATCTGTCATTAAGGAGGAAATTGCGAGGCATCTTGAAGGGAATTGCTTGATAGAGCAGACGCAGCACGGTTTCATTAAAGGGAAGTCGTGTCTGACAAATTTACTGGAGTTCTATGAGGATGTGTCTAGGGCGGTGGATAGAGGAGAGCCGGTGGATGTGGTCTTTCTAGATTTTCAGAAGGCGTTTGACAAAGTGCCTCACAAGAGGTTATTGCAGAAGGTCGAGGGACATGGAGTTGGGGGTAGGGTGTTAGCGTGGATAGAGGATTGGTTGTCAAATAGGAGGCAGAGAGTGGGGGTCAACGGGTGCTATTCGGATTGGCGGATGGTGACTAGTGGAGTGCCCCAGGGGTCGGTGCTGGGGCCTCAGCTTTTTACCATTTATATAGATGATCTGGAGGAGGGAACCGAGTGTAGAGTGTCGAAATTTGCTGATGACACCAAGATTGGGGGAACGGCAAATTGTGCGGAGGGTGTGGAGAGTCTGCAGAAGGATCTAGATAGGCTGGGCGAATGGGCCAGGAAATGGCAAATGGAATTTAATGTTGGCAAGTGTGAGGTGGTCCACTTTGGTAGGAAGAATGGTAGGAAGGACTATTACTTACGGGGCGAAAAACTGCAGCAGGCGACGGTGCAGAGGGACCTCGGGGTCCTTTTGCATGAGTCGCAAAAACCCAGCTTGCAGGTGCAGCAGGTGGTCAGGAAGGCGAATGGGATGCTGGCCTTCATAGCGAGGGGGATTGAATATAAAAGTAGGGAGGTCTTGCTGCAGCTGTATAGGGCATTGGTGAGGCCGCAACTGGAGTACTGTGTGCATTTTTGGGCGCCGCACCTGCGCAAAGATATTTTGGCCTTGGAGGGAGTGCAGAGGAGGTTTACTAGGCTGATACCGTAGTTGAGGGGGTTGAGCTATGAGGAGAGGCTGAATAAACTGGGCTTGTACTCGTTAGAGTTTAGAAGAATGAGGGGAGATCTCATTGAGACGTATAAGATGATGAATGGGATGGATAGGGTAGAGGTGGAAAGACTCTTCCCGCTCAAAAAAGACAGTAGGACTAGGGGGCACAGCCTCAAGATAAAAGGGGGGCGGTTTAGAACGGAGTTGAGGAAGAACTTCTTCACTCAAAGGGTGGTGAATCTCTGGAATTCTCTGCCCGTTGAAGTGGTGGAGGCTGCCTCGCTAAATATTTTTAAGACGCGGGTTGATGGGTTTTTGATAGGAGAGGGGATTAAGGGTGATGGGGAGAGGGCGGGAAAATGGAACTGAGACACGACAGATCAGCCATGATCTTATTGAATGGCGGGGCAGGCTCGAAGGGCTGGATGGCCTACTCCTGCTCCTATTTCTTATGTTCTTATGTTCTAGGTGGGACCTGTTCGGGCGGGATGGGGTTGGTCTGAATCGTGCTGGGACCAGACTCCTGGCGAATCGTGTAAAGAGGACTGTAGACAGGGCTTTAAACTAATTGGGGCAGGGGGAGGGTGCGAGTGTAGGTGACATTATGAGGCCTAAAGTTAAGGAGAGGGTACAGGTAAGGGTAGAGGCCGAGGATGTCCCAATAATAAAGGGAGTAGGGGGCGTGAGTATGGTTGGTGGCGTTCCGGCAAATAGGGTCCAGGTGAAGGCTGGGATGAAGGCACTGTATCTGAATGCACGAAGCATTCGGAATAAAGTGGATGAGCTGGTGGCACAGATCAGCACAAATGGATATGATCTGGTGGCCGTTACAGAGACGTGGCTGCAAGGTGACAGGGACTGGGAGCTGAATGTCCAGGGGTATCAAGCGTTTAGGAAAGATAGGCGGGAGGAAAAAGGAGGAGGGGGGCGTAGCTCTGCTGATTAAGGATAGCATCAGGGTGGTAGCAAGGGATGATATTGGAGCCAAGGTGCAGAAAGTAGAATTGTTGTGGGTGGAGATTAGGAACAGCAAAGGGAGGAAGACGCTGGTGGGTGTCGTCTATAGGCCCCCGAATAATGATCTGGAGGTGGGGTGGGCTGTTAACACGCAAATAAGTGTGGCGTGCAGGAATGGGACGGCCGTAATTATGGGGGATTTCAATCTACATATTGATAGGTCGACCCATGTTGGACGCGGTGGGCTCGAGGAGGAGTTCTTGGAATGCTGCCGGGATAGTTTCCTTGAACAGTGTGTGTTGGAGCCGACGAGGGAGCACGGAGGGTGTGGAGAGTCTACAGAAGGATCTAGAAAGGCTGGGCGAATGGGCCAGGAACTGGCAAATGGAAGTTAATGTTGGCAAGTGCGAGGTGGTCCACTTTGGTAGGAAGGATTATTACTTAAGTGGCGAAAAACTGCAGCAGGCAACGGTGCAGAGGGACCTCGGGGTCCTTGTGCATGAGTCGCAAAAACCCAGCTAGCAGGTGGTCAGGAAGGCGAATGGGATGCTGGCCTTCATAGCGAGGGGGATTGAATATAAAAGTAGGGAGGTCTTGCTGCGGCTGTATAGGGCACTGGTGAGGCCGCAGCTGGAGTACTGTGTGCAGTTTTGGGCGCCGTACTTACGCAAGGATATTTTGGCCTTGGAGGGAGTGCAGAGGATGTTTACTAGGCTGATGCCGGAGTTGAGGGGGTTGAGCTATGAGGAGAGGCTGAATAAACTAGGCTTGTACTCGTTAGAGTTTAGAAGAATGAGGGGAGATCTCATTGAGACGTATAAGATGATGAATGGGATGGATAGGATAGAGGTGGAGAGACTCTTCCCGCTCAGAAAGGACAGTAGGACTAGGGGGCACAGCTTCAAGATAAAGGGGGGGAGCAGTTTAGAACGGAGTTGAGGAAGAACTTCTTCACTAAAAGGGTGGTGAATCTCTGGAATTCTCCACCCGTTTAAGTGGTGGAGGCTACCTCGCTAAATATATTTAAGACGCGGGTTGATGGGTTTTTGATAAGAGAGGGGATTAAGGGTTATGGGGAGAGGGCGGGAATGTGGAACTGAGCCACAACAGATCAGCCATGATCTTATTGAATGGCGGGGCAGGCTCGAAGGGCTAGATGGCCTACTCCTGCTCCTATTTCTTATGTTCTTAACGATGCAAGAGATTTAACTGTGTGCAACCATTAATGAGAGATTTTGCAGTCTTAAATCAAGTCATTAGATTACATTTTAGCTTCATTTGAAGCAATTTTTAAAAGTTGCATCTCGGCCCTTTGGCTAAGACGCAGATGAGATCAAGCCTTGGAGGAGGAGCTATGCCGACTCCAATCAACTTGGATCATGTAGATCAAGCCCAGGACAGGAGGTGAGAGCCCTGTTTTGTCAGCTTGGATCGGGAATGTCTCAACTTGTTGAGACTCTGAATTGGACTTGATTGAATTGAAATAGAAACAAAAAATAATCAAGATGTGGAAGTTTAGCTGTATATGCTTGTTATTTTTGGAATTATTTCCAGGATCACTGGATCTAACATAATTAATTCTGAAACTCTAATGCTTCCCTGAATGGAATTCTACATTAATCAGAAATTTGGGGAAAATAGGGTTATAGCAATTTATGTAGCCACTGGATTGGTTTGTCAGCCTTTCCAGAATGGCTGAGAGTCTCCTGGAATTAGCATAATCTCCTGGAAGTCAGAAGGCCAGGAGATTTTTAAGTCGCAACTAGCAGTGGTGAAGGGAGCAGATGGGCATACCAGATTTGTCATCTGTGTTTGTTGGGTCTATGCCATCTTTAATGTAGCTATCTGACACTTGGATGCATGCGTGGGGCCTGCGGCTGAGCCCTCTGTGCTTGTTGAACGTCTAAACACTCCAGCTGATTAGATGCGGCCACTTTGCTTCTGAAAGTGCAACATTGAAGTGCTGTGTTCTGGTTACAACAGCGATCCAACTAAGAACCTAGTCAGCTGAAGCTGGAAGTTTAAAGGTTGGATATTCTTTTGCCCAGGACATCTCAAAACAAGGGGAAGGGAGCTTACCTGAATAATGTGCATTTAGGATATTAACTTCTTTAGGCAGTGAGATATTTTAGACAAAGATGATTTTAGGAATGAGTAGTTATCTTCAAGTGTTCGAAGACCTGTGCCCAACATGCCACTGGCTTTCCATAATATCACTTCCACCAATGTCTCCCAGAATATGCCCACCTTTGGACTGAAACTTAAAAGACTATCTTGGTGTAGGGTCAGTAGGATCTTGTTAACCTGGATAAGCAAATGTTTCCACCGATTAGTTTTTTCCCCCATTTGAGAGGGCATACAGTACAATATGTTGAGTTCATTTGGATCACATATTTCTCCTGAGATGATGGAGATAGGACTTTTGGGCTTCTGTCAAAACCACTCTTAGATCCATTGTTGTGAGGTGTAAACCGTAGAATTTGTTGGGTAGTCATTTGCACATTAGAATGGTGGCGACATTATGGGAGTTTTCCCTCCGCATAGGCAGATACGCACCATGTAAGAGCTGCTAAGATCGTTGAGTAAATCTTTCTGCTTGTCATCTTTTGTCATCAGTCTATGTAACCCAGCAACTCCTACATGGTGTTAGAAGCTGGCCAAGAGGGCACAGGTACTTGGCTGGATTGATCCGTTCATCTTCAGTGAAAACGTTGTGGATAACGGGAGCAACTTCAAAAACGAACAGCGCACCTACTGTGTGGCCAGCCTCTCTGATAGACCAAAAAAGGAACAAGCGTATGCACTGTTAAACTTAGTGGGCCACAAGGTATTTGAAAAATATGAATCCTTTTTCTTCCAAAGGTGGAAGAGAAAGAGGACCTGGAAGTATTGTTAAAGACATTTGAACAGATATGCATGCTAGTGAATATTGTATTGGTTAGATATGCGTTTAAGCGACTAAAAACTCGAATCTTCAAGATGTCAGTATCGTCCTCGAGTACTGTCATGCCGTGGAATTGACAAACTCGTAGCTGCCCTTTTCTCATATGTAGGCAGCTCCATGATGTCACTTTGAAAGGCTGGCCCAAGTTAGCACAGGAGCTTCCCATGAGCCACACACCTTTGTCGCTATGAAAGGGAGAGTTACCTGTGCAAGGCTGATTCTGTAAGAAGTTTGACAACACAGGTTTAAGTCCAACTGATTTATTTGATAGTAAACTCGCAAGCTTTCGGGGTTTGCCCCTTCGTCAGGTGAATGGAGAGTTCTGGCCTCAGACAGAGCATATAACAGCACATTCAGATTACTGATTAGAATGCGAGTCTTTACAACTAACTTGCTATTCAAGTCTAAAACAGGCCAACAATGTGAGTGGAAGGAGCATTAAGCACAGGTTAAAGAGATGTGTATTGTCTCCAGACAGTACAGTAAGTGAGGTTTTGCAAACCCAGGCAAGTCATGGGAGTTACAGATAGTGCGACATGAACCCAAGATCCCTGTTGAGACCGTCCTCACGTGTGTGGAACTTGGCTATCAGTCTCTGCTCAGCGACCCTGTTCCGTTGTGTGTTGTGAAGGCTGCCTTGGAGAATGCTTACCCGAAGGTCAGAGGCGGAATGCCCGTGACCGCTGAAGTGTTCGCCAACAGGAAGGGAACAGTCTTGCCTGGTGGTTGTCGATTGATTGGTTGACCCAAGTCGGATGTGGTGGGCTTGAGGAAGAGTTCTTGGAATGCTGTCAGGATAGTTTCCTTGAACAGTGTGTGACGGAACCTACGAGGGAGCGAGCTATCTTAGATCTGGTGTTGTGTAACGAGGCAGGAAGAATTAGGGATCTTATTGTGAGGGATCCTCTTGGGACGAGCGATCATTGTATGGTTGAGTTTTTGATGCAGATGGAGGATGAGAAAGTAGGGTCCCGAACCTATGTCCTCTGCTTGAACAGAGGGGAGTACGATAGGATGAGAGGAATTGGCAAATGTAGACTGGGGGCGCAGATTGGTTGGTAGGACGACTGAGGAACAGTGGAGGATTTTTAAGGAGATCTTTTTCGGTACTCAGCAGAAATATATTCCGATGGTAAAGAAGGAATGTAGGAGAAGGGATAACCAGCTGTGGTTATTGAAGGAAATAAAGGAGAGTATTAAATTAAAAGCTGATGCGTTCAGAGTGGCTAAAAGTAGTGGGCGATTAGAAGATTGGGAAAGGTTTAAAAATCAACAAAGAATGACTAAGAAGTTGATAAAGAAAGGAAGGATAGACTGTGAAGCTAAACTAGCACTAAATATAAAAAAGGACAGTGAGAGATTTTACAAATATATATAAAGAAGAGGAGGCTGGCTAGAGTGAATGTTGGACCCTTAGAGGATGAGAGAGGGGATTTAGTGGTGGGAGATGAGGAAATAGCTGAGGCCTTAAATAAGTTTTTTGTTTCGGTTTTCACAGAGGAGGACACGAATAGTTTGCCGGATATTGAAGATAGAAGGATGGTAGGAGTTGAGGCCCTGAATGCGATTACTGTCACTAGAGAGGTAGTGCTTGATAGGCTAATGGTACTGATGGTGGACAAGTCCCCAGGACCAGATGGAATGCATCCCAGGGTTCTGAAGGAAATGGCAGAGGTGATAGTGGATGCCTTATTGATTATTTACCAAAATTCACTGGATTCCGGGGAAGTGTTGGAAGATTGGAAAACAGCTAATGTTACGCCGCTGTTTAAAAAAGGTAGCAGACAAAAGGCAGGGAATTATAGGCCGATTAGTTTAACGTCTGTAGTTGGAAAAATGCTTGAATCCATCATCAAAGAAGAAATAGCGAGGCACCTAGAAAGGAATGGTTTGATAGAGCCGACGCAGCACGGATTCGTTAAGGGGAAGTCATGTTTGACAAATTTATTGGATCTCTGTGAGGATGTGACTAGTGCGGTAGACAGAGGGGAACCGGTGGATGTGGTGTTTTTAGATTTCCAGAAGGCGTTTGATAAGGTGCCTCATAAAAGGTTGCTACAGAAGGTTAGGGTGCATGGAGTTGGGGGTAAGGTGTTAACGTGGATAGAGGATTGGTTGTCTAATAGGAAGCAGAGAGTTGGTATCAATGGGTGCTATTCTAATTGGCGGTTGGTGACTAGTGGAGTGCTGCAGGGATCAGTGCTAGGGCCTCAGCTATTTACAATTTATGTAGGTGATCTGGAGGAGGGGGCTGAGTGTAGGGTGACGAAATTTGCTGATGACATGAAGATGAATGGTAAAGCAAATTGCGTGGAGGGTGTGGAAAGTCTGCAGAGGGATCTGGATAGGCTGAGCGAGTGGGTGAGGACCTGGCAGATGGAGTATAATGTTAGCAAGTGTGAGGTTATCCACTTTGGCAGAAATAATAGTAGGAGGGATTACTATTTAAAGGGTGAAAAGCTGCAGCATGCTACGGTGCAGAGGGACCTGGGGGTCCTTGTGCATGAGTCGCAAAAACCCAGTCTGCAGGTGCAGCAGGCGATCAAGAAGGCGAATGGAATGCTGGCCTTTATAGCGAGGGGGATAGAATATAAAAAAGCAGAGAGGTCTTGCTGCAACTGTACAGGGTACTGGTGAGGCCACATCTAGAGTACTGTGTGCCGTTTTGGCTGCCGCACTTACACAAGGATATTTTGGCCTTGGAGGGAGTGCAGAAGAGGTTCACTAGGCTGATACCGGAGATGAGGGGGTTGGCCTATGAAGAGAGACTAAATAGACTGGGTCTGTAACTCGTTGGAGTTTAGAAGGATGAGGGGCGATCTTATTGAGACGTATAAGATAATGAAGGGGATGGATAGGGTACAGGTAGAGAGATTCTTCCCGCTTAGAAAGGATAGCAGGACTACAGGACACAGCCTCAAGATAAGGGGTGGGGGCAGTTTAGATCAGAGTTGAGGAGGAACTTCTTTACTCAAAGGGTGGTGAATCTCTGGAATTCTTTGCCCGTTGAAGTGGTGGAGGCTACCTTGCTAAATATATTTAAGTCACGGGTAGATAGGTTTTTGGTAGACAAGGGAATTAAGGGTTATGGGGAGAAAGCGGGAAAGTGGAACTGATCCACTTCAGATGAGCCATGATCTTATTGAATGGCGGGGCAGGCTTGAAGGGCTAGATGGCCTACTCTTGCTCCTATTTCTTATGTTCTTATGAGTGATGTTCATTCATCCGTTTTCATAGCATCTGCATGGTCTCCCCAACGTACCATGCTTCGGGACACCCTTTCCTGCAGCGTATTAGGTAGACAACGTTGACCGAGTTGCAAGAATATGTACCATGCACCTGGTGGATGGTATTCTCACGTGTGATGATGTCATCCATGTCAATGATCCAGCGTGTCTTGCAGAGGTTGCTGTGGCAGGGTTGTGTGGTGTTGTGGTCACTGTTCTCCTGAAGGCTGTGTATCTCAACAGGGATCTTGGGTTCATGTCGCACTATCTGTAACCCCCATGACTTGCCTGGGTTTGCAAAACTTCACTTTCTGTACTGTCTGGAGACAATACACATCTCTTTAACCTGCGCTTAATGCTCATTCCACTCACATTGTTGGCCTGTTTTAGACTTGAATAGCAGGTTAGTTGTAAAGACTCGCATTCTAATCAGTAATCTGTAAACTGTCTGTGCTGTTATATGCTCTGTCTGAGGCCAGAACTCTCCATTCACCTGACGAAGGGGCAAACCCCAAAAGCTTGCGAGTTTACTGTCAAATAAACCAGTTGGACTTAAACCTGGTGTTGTCAGACTTCTTACTGTGTTTACTCCAGTCCAACGCTGGCATCTCCACATCAAGACTGATTCTGCCAGTGATTTGTCATTTCTATCTCTGTGCAGAAGTACTATACCCAGCAACTCCACCAAGGGCACCCAGAATTAGAAGCAATGTGATATAGGGAAAAGGAACCCTTGTACTAGCTCTATGTATGCAGACATAGAGAAGGATGTGTTCAGATGTGCACTGTGCAATGTGCTCGAGCCTCATGAAACCAAAGAACCATTATCTGCAAGAGGTCCTAGACCTCCCATGGTTGCCCGTGACAGCAGACATGTTTGAATGGAATGAAAAACAGCTCTTGGTCCTGGTTGACTCGTACTCCGGTTGGTGTGAAGTTCACCGATATGAGAAGTAACACAGTCATCGGTGAGCTGAAAAGACACTTTGCCACATGGCAGCCCCCAGAGAATAATGACTGCCTACATGCATCAGTTTGTCTTCAGGCAGTTCATAGACTTTGTGCAAACATGGGACTTTGAACACATCACAAGTAGCCCTCTCTATTGACAATCTCTTAGACTAGCAAAATGGACAGTATAGTATGGTCAGCAAAGCATCCCTGTGAGGTATGTGCCCGAGATAACACAGACTTTAATGTTGAACTACTGAACCTGCAAAACATGCCAAGACAGGATTGCCCTTGTCAGCACATAGAATGTTTACCAGGTATACCAGAACCATGAATCCTATCACCAAGGCCCTTCCAAGTGGGAGAAAATGTTGGTGCCAGTCTCATGAAGTGGCAACAGAGATTAAAAAAAACTATGATCACAATGCCCACAGACCCTGTGCTCTCGAACCAGGCTAAGTGGTCTGTAATCTACAGAAAAAATATTATTGATTCCTAGCATAATGAATGGACTTACTTCTGGATGATTAAAAGAACTTTAACAAAGCAAATGAATAGAGCCAGAAAGAACTTACTGATAATATAATTAGAATTCCTCTGACCAATTAATGATGCATGTTGGTGTTGTCTCTTTCTCTTTCCCTCTGACACTTACTAATAAATTAATGTCTTAATTCTGAACTAATGGACTGTAGCTATAAACCCATAGGATAACCCATATCCAAATGTGTAAAAGTTAGATACCAAATGTTAATTAGTTTATGATGGTCTCTGCCCATATGAAATACAATATGCAAAACTTGTCAGCATTTAAACCTTCTCTAAAAGTGGCTGCTGTAATATTCCTCTTGTTGCTTTGGTAACATGCAATGTTTACATTGTGAAAGCTGAATAAGATGCTGATAAGTATGCAGTAAGTTAATAAAAGGATTAAACTGAAACATGCAAGGGAAAAAGGCATTTTTAAAATAATTTATATATTTCTCATTTTTATTCAGTAGAAACTAAATGGCTCAATCTGATTGAAATGAACTGTATATTAATGACAAATTAGTTTGAATTTGATATTCTAAAACAATGATAACTGAAAAAAGTCACTGCATGGTTCACATTTAATAAAATTGCACCGACCAGCTATTTTCAAGATATTCTGAGAAATATTTAAACCAAAATGCAAATAGAACTGGATGGTATAGTGGGTTAGTTGAGGTCTTTCAGCTTCAGGGGAATAACTTTTAAAAATTGGCTACAATTCCAAAGGAGGGGGGATAATTGCAGAGCTATGGGGTTAGAAAAGGACAGTGAGACTAATTACATAGCTGTTTCAAAGAGCTGGCACAGGTACAATAGGTCAAATGGCCACCTCCTGTGATGTGTGATTCTGTGATACAAAGGAGATCTGGAAGCTGCAGGGGAAAGTCACATTAGTGCAGTAAAGGTACTTTTTTGAAGGGGCTTCGTTGGGGTATGTAAAGCATAGAGAAAGGAGCTTGACATTGCATTTGGATATGCTGTACCTGATTTGAATGTGCTTGCTGGTGACAATGGGTATCTGCAATGTGAACAGTTAATTTCTTAGCTTCATCTGATGAAAGGAATTTTTTTAAAAAGCCATGGATATTTAACCATACCCCGCATTGTAAAAATGATATAACTAGTGATGATAATTATCCATTTTTTAATCAGATGATGGATTTCATCACATTAGAGGTGATACTTAATGCTCAGCCAGTTCACACAGTGTAGAGTTGAAATTACCCCTAACATAGAGATGAAATCACATTGGAGCATTTCTAACCCTGTTCCAATGTACATCATCTTAAATGCACAAGTTTTATTTTGGATATCTGAAGCAGTATGTGCAACAGGTAGGAACCTTGTTGCCACATGTGTAATGTAAATTGTAACATTATGATCCTGTTACAGTATAGCTGGGTCCACTCAGTGAAATCTAATGAAATTAGATGCTAATTTACCCTCTACTGATTGTGCTTGTCTTGCTTGCACAGTGGCCATTTTACACTTTAGAAAGAGGGAGAGTTGGTGAGCAACTTTTAAAAAGGGATGTGCATATATGTGGGGCTTCCATGCATTGAGAATATAAAGTGGAAATTTGCCAGCAGGAAGTGAAGGTGCTCAGTGGAAACAAAGAAGCCAAATTGTGAAATGAGGGCATTTATCAGGGGAATGTAGTGTTCAGCATTTACACTCAAGTGACGACAGAATGCTGCTTGAGCCTGTTTTGAAGATGGCAAGCAATAGGTGTGTGTCATCTTGTGAATGGTGGAGTGGATTTGGTGCAGGGCGGTGTTCTCAACGGCAGATGAGAGAGTTTGCTTGGATTTGGTCACCCTTCTTAGTTTTTTACTTTATTTTTCCAGTTCTCTTGCTGTACATTTTTCTTTACTCACAGATTTAGTTGCAGTACATCTTTATATGTAAATAGGATGGGAATAGGAGGATATAGTTTCCGGAAGGGTAGGGGTTTCAGTTCAGTCAAGCAACATGGTCAGTGCAGGCTTAGAGGGCTGAAGGGCCTGTTCCTGTGCTGTAATTTTCTTTGTTCTTTGTACAGCTTATTTGCAAAATATTAACACCTCCAGCTAAACTGTTCAAGTAAGTTTAATTTATGTTGGAATTTTTTTGTAGATGACATTTGAGTATAGCTAATTAAGGCAATTTCTGAATTCTAATATCATTAAAGACTGCATGATTTGAAATTTGCACTGAAGCTTAATTTCATATGTAGTGTGGTAGATTGACATTTACTTGTTTCCAACATCTTGCATGTATTGCGGGTGGTTAATGTAGAAAATTCCAGTCTTGTGCCTGCCTCTACGTGACCCCTTTTCTTCAATTATATTGACGCACTGCCCAGGGAAGATGGGAGATATAACTGGCCGTCAGACACTTTTCTTAAAAAAAGGATGTTTTCCTATGCTCCAAAGCATCAAATGACTAAGTATTTGATACTGCAACTGCATGTTCTCAAGATACAGGTTAGGACTCCCATTGGTGAACATGTGCATTAGGGTAATCTCCATGGCTACAAAACATAGAATATAGGGAGAATTGATCCTTGCCACACTTGATGAATCCAGAGCAACAGGTTCTGTTAGGTGCATAGGTGTGTGACTTTGCCGAGGATTATTGCCAATAAGGCAAGCACCCATTATTTTTCTCTGCAAAACAGGCTCACTGTCAACTTTACAATCCAGCTGGTACTCATTTTGTCCATGAAGGTGATTGCAGTAGATTCCATGGTACCATAAAGAGCAGGGTATTCTGCATCTTAACCAATATTTCTTTCTCAGCCCTTGCCTGAAACAGATTAACTGCCTTTTCACCTTTATTGCTTTTATGTGAGATCTTCCTGTGTGTCAGTTGGCTATAATCAATTTTAGAATAATTTGCCATGAAGAGATTTGCAATATCCTGACAAGAAAGACCCAACAGAAATGCAAATTTTCTTGTTAAATTTTGGGAATTGTATATTTACTGTAGGATAGAAACAAATGAGGATTTGATGGTAGAGTGGCATTGGGTTGGGAAAGAGGGAGAAATTTCCCCAGAGATAAATGTTTTTACGTTATGTCAGTGATGATTAATTAAGAAACACTAAGCATGCAGTTTAATACATCCAATAAATGTGCCTTTGTCTTGGGTAAAAGTAATGTGATTGATATCTTAACAGCAAGATTTAGGGCGGTGGGTGAAGAATTGTGAAGGAGTCGGTTATGTTCTCATTTTGGACTCGCAACATATGCTGCCATTAGACTCTCCTCATGTTCCCTTTCCTCTTCCACTTGGAATAATTAATGCAAATTTGATGCTTTTGCACTAAAAATACATATAATCCAATAATTCACGTTAAACCATTGAAATAAAATGGCATTGGAAGCATTCAACTTATAGACTATATCCTGCTTTTATAATCTTTGACTTTTCTCTTCTCTGGACTGCTCAGTCTAGTTTGTCTCCAATTCAGTTATATTTTCTCCTCTCTGTCAGTGCCATGATTAATCAGAGTCAACTTGCCAACCAGTCAGTACCCTTTTTCCCTGCGGTATAAATTGGGTTAGTCTGAAATTTGGCATTCTTGAATTTGTTCTGATGAAAAACTTTGGCGACATGTCTCCATTTTCAGCAGAATTCAGTTTCTCCTCTGGTTACTTTTACCATGTTTTCCCCCTGCTTTTCTGTCCAATGCAGGATGCTGAATATGTAGTAACTTTATGTCTCTTGCCCATGGGTTTCCATTCGTAGGCTGAATATGCGTGACACTCTTCACTTGTATTGAACCTGTGAAGCAGTGCTATTATAATTAATCAGAAAAGAATGTGTTTTGGGAATCTCCTTGTGGTCGTGAATAATTAGAATCAATTTTGAATTTTTTAAAAGTCTGCCATCCAATGAAGCCTGATCTGTATACAAAACAATGTGAATAAATACAAGGTTTAAAATTGTAAGCCGTAATTGTATTTGCTTATGGCAGCTTCATAAATTGGTGCTGATTATTTTCATGTTTCCTCAGCAGCAATGCAGCAAGTATTGGACAACCTCAATGAGTTGCCCATCTCTACAGGAGCTAAGGAGATAGACCTCATCTTCCTCAAAGGAATAATGGAAAGTCCTATAGTCAGATCTCTTGCCAAGGTACTGTGCTTGCGGTTCTTTTAACTGCTTTATTTTCATGGTTTTGTAATTCATTAGGATGTATTCGCTGCAGTGACATTAATTTATGTAATCAACATAAAAATATCCATTAGTTTACATAATCATAAAATATATCCTCAGGTACTTCACAGCCATTGTAGGAAAAACTGACAGGAAAGGCGATAGCAGAGGTGATGAAAGGCTCTCTTGAAGAGATGGATTGCGTTAATTTTTTAGAGGAGAAATTCGGGGGACGGATATGAGAATTTGCAAGCAATGAGTGGAGAAAAGGATACCAAAGTGGTCAGTGTTAATGAATGGATTTAGGAGTTTAGGGTGGGGCAAAGCCATGGTGGAGTTTAAATCTGAAGACGGAGGATTCTACATGTATAATTTTTAAAGATTTATTAATTCCTGGGATGTAGACATTGCTAATAAGGCCAGCCTCAAGATAAAGGGGGGGCGGTTTAGAACGGAGTTGAGGAAGAATTTCTTCACTCAAAGGGTGGTGAATCTCTGGAATTCTCTGCCCGTTGAAGTGGTGGAGGCTACCTCGCTAAATATTTTTAAGAACTGGGTTGATGGGTTTTTGATAAGAGAGGGGATTAAGGGTTATGGGGAGAGGGCGGGAATGTGGAACTGAGCCATGACAGATCAGCCATGATCTTATTGAATGGCGGGGCAGGCTCGAAGGGCTAGATGGCCTACTCCTGCTTCTATTTCTTATGTTCTTATTTATTTCCCATCAGAGAGATGTTGCTGAGCTACTTCTTGGTTACAACTAAGTGGCTTGCTCTCCAAGGAGAGGTGAAATAACTCCTTGGAGGCCAGTGCCCCTTCATCAAATTCCCTTTATTTACAAACTTATCTCCATTCCTAAGAGTGCTTCAGGCACCAGGCTAAAATCTGGAGTGGCAATAGACATGATACTCGTCATTATGTATGCAGGTGAGACTCCCTGATTGAGCAGCCAATCATTACCTCAATTAGGGAGCTCATACTTCATGGGCCTCGTTGAGGTCATTATACCCTTCCCCCTTTAAATCAAGGAACCTCGGCAGCTCATGCCAATCACTGGTCTGTTGTGATATTTTGGTGCCAGTTTCTCCAATGCTGCGTCCAACATGGACAGGATTTGTCAAAGAGGCACTCGTCTTTTCTGATGTGAACAGAGTACTGGTTCACGCCATTCCTCGAGAGACAAAGGAGTAGCCGCAGCTTTGACCACAGTGTCCATTTCAGGTTCTAGGGTCCTCACTACGAGTGACAGAGAGCTGGGAGAGGCTGGCCTGGTGAACTCCTAACTGGCAAAAGACATCCCATTGTCAGAGACCTGCACCTTTGGGATCTTGTGTGTCAAAAAGTTGGTGCAAAGCTTCTCTACCATTATTGTTGTGGTTGCCGAATGCACCCTATGGACATGCATCCACTATGACTAGAAACATTGAGCCCATGAATGGGCTTGCGTAATCCATGTGCAGCCAAGTCCGTTCCCACGGGTATGAGAGCTGCTGGTGACAGCCTGTTCAAGGCATCTACGTTTGCCATGTGGCCTCCTGGCTGGCGTTCTAACTGATAGTTGTAGGCAACCAGCCAGTCCACCATAGGATGTAGAAGTGACTTGTCCACTTTGTAGGCCAGATAGTTCACATGAGGCACCAGGAAGATGCAGTTCTCTCTTCTTAGGCGCACTCTGACCCTTGAAAAATGACAACTTCCTCCAGGTACTGTAGGTATTCTGCCTTTTTTTACCTGTAATGAGAATGTTATCCACATAACTGGCCACCTAGGATAAATCTTATATTTTCGTTATTCTCTGGAAGATCGAGCAGAATGACAATACCCCAAAGGGTATTATTAGAGGCCCTCCAGAGTATTGATAGCGGAATATTTCTGTGAATCCTCTTCCAGTTGCAACTACAAGTAAGCATGACTCGTATCTAATTTCAAGAATAAGAGCCCCCTGCCAACTTTGCATATAAATACTCAATCTGAGGAATTGGGTACTTGTCCAGCTGTGAATAACAGTTTATTGTTTGCAAAGATGGACTGAACCACCCGGCTTCAAAATAGGCGTAACCAGTGCTGTCCATTCTTGCAAATTGGACAAGTTTTATAATACCTTCTCTTCACAGTCTTCTAATTTTTGTTTCCATTTCTTCCCGGAACGGGCAGGCCTTGCAAAATTGTGTGACTGCTTTCTAATCAACATGTAGTCTTGTCGAAGTCTTGATTAAATTTAAGGATTGGGGTCCAGTGCGTATTTTATTGTACACTAATTCTCTGACCATTGATACGACAGCACCTGTATCGATGCCATTAATACTGGATATCCATTTAATCTTACGGTTACCTTATTTGGGTCCGATTTGGACATTGTTATACAATTTAATTGTTCCACGTTGGATGTAAGTGGAACTTCCAAGGAGTGCACTCTCCTGGACTCTGGTCATTTTCCTAAATCTAGGCCTTGAAGGCTTGGTTTGCTGTTCCGACTCCACATACCGTCAACAATTACGATATCTTGCCAGGCTCAGTTCTGAAGGGACAATTGACTGGTCAAAGCCTGGTTTTGCTTTGGGGCTGCACTGCAGGCAACCTGGGTTTACTTGTATCTAGATACCACCTGAGAGAGCCTATATAATCATCTGCACTTAAGTGGTTGGCCTAAGCTCAGTTGAACTGGCATGGATATCCAGTTCCATTGGAATACATTGCAACTTGTATGCTTTATTTGCAGCATTTTCCAATGATAAGGCCAACTGTAGCATCTGTTTGAAGTTTAATTGGGCTTCAGCAAAAGGGCATTTTTGGCTAGTTACATTATTTATCCTGCAAACCAAATGGTCTCTAAGCACCTCATTACGCATCGACATGAATTCACATGCTTCCGTTTGTTGTCTCAACCTTGTTAGGAAACCCATAACAAACTCCCCCATCTCCCGGAGTGCTGAGTTAAACCAGTACCTTCTCAGGATCAGAGGTGGCTTCGGGTCATATGTTCCCTCATTAGGTCTGCCAATTCCTGGAAGGATTTGATATCCAGGAAAGTTGAGCAAATACTGATGGTTCACAAGCACTCAGAAGAATGACCATTGCTTTCCGCCTGCCACAGTTCGTTAGCCCTAAAAAAAAGTAACTGACGATATTGGGCCCAGTCCTCAACAGCAGGGCCAAAAGAGTCCAGTTTCCCAAACAGAGGCATGATACTTGAAAATAACTTGCCCCAAGTGAAAGCAGCTGTTAGCGAGCAAGTTCCTTAGGGTCGTTCTTCTTCCTTGTCACCACTGAAATAACTTCTCAGAGGCTAGTGTCCCTTCACCAGATTCCCTTTATTTACAAAGTTATCTCCACTCCCAAGAGTGCTTCGGGTACAAAATCAAAATCTGGGTCACTCCCGGTTATGTACATAGGTGAGACTTCCAGATTGGGCAGGCAATTATTACCCCAATCAGGGAGCTCATACTCCAAGAGGCCCACCTTATGGCCTCATTGTGGTCATTACAAGCATCATTTAAGAATCTTGACATTGCTGTGGATCTGGAATCACATATATCCTCGCATGAGTCAAGAGGGCACATTTCTTGTCCCAAAGGGACAAGAGTAAATCAGATAGTGTTTTTTTTAACTGCAATTTGGTAGTTCCATAATTACTGTTTACTGATGCTTTCTTTTTCCCTCTAAACATTGGAAAGGGCGTTGTACATGAGAGAGAAGGAAGTAGGATATGCTGATGAGGTTAGGTGAAGAGAGGTAAGAGGAAATGCATAAGGACATAAACAACAGTGTAGACCAATTAAAATAGCTTGATAGATTTTATGATTAATACTGTGACTTGGGGTTCATTTAAATATTTTGAGTTATTGCTTATGTAAAAGTTGTTTCCAGAATAATTCTGAGTTTGTTCTTGTGATCAAGTGAGATCCTTTATCTGCTTGTACTTTGTGTATGATTACCCTGTAGGGTATAGGTATAGTGCCAGTAGTGTGCCAAGACAAATTGCATGTATTACTTTGTCTGCTAATGCAGGCTCATGAGCGACTTGAAGAAACCAAGCTGGAAGCTGTGAGAGAGAATAATGTCGACCTTGTGAAGCAAATTCTTGAAGACATCAGCTCCATAGTTCATCACAATGAGACTGCTACAGAGTTGGCCAAAATCCTGAAGGAGCCACACTTTCAGGTAAAGGCTACATTTGTACATTTTTTCCTTTGTTTTTGATATAAACAAAATCAAACAATAATAAGCCTGCCAGTAGATGTTAACAATTGTTGCAATGAAGAGAAACTAAACTGAGATTGGTAGCTAAAGAAAAACATGGAAAGATGCTGGTAAGAACAGCTTATTCTGATAGAATAATTAATAGCTAAAGGAAAGTCTTTTGCAAGAAAACACTATTAGCCATAAATTCTCATGAAGGCCCCAACATATTTAGTTAAAATTTTCAACTTGAACAAAAATTAGGCCAAGATGTTCTTTGCATTTTTCTTTTCGAATTTGCCTTCTGCTATTAAATGAAGGGGATGTTTCATATTAATTTGCTTTTTTCTCTCCCAATCCTTTTTAATTCCTTTGCTTTGGTTTCCGTCATGTGACTTTTTATAATGATTATTATATCCTGCACAGAATCTATTTAAAAAGAATCATTAGCTTCCTTCCCTGCAACATCATTCATGTATCTTTTGGGTGGATTCTAACTTCATCAATACTTGCAGCACCTAGACTTTGAGGCTTTAGAGTATTCAATGACAGATGAAGCAAACAAAGCACGTGCCAGTACTTGTTTCCATGGCTTGTTTTGCCTAGAACACGTTTCTAGCTTGCCAACAGAGGCTTTAGCTTGAGGGGCACCACTCCACATCAACCGCTCTTATTGCCTGCCTGGCGTAGATGTATTGAAAAGGTTTACTGAAATTTGGCTATGCTATGAATGAATGAATAAGGAGCAACCTGGCTCAGAGGCAGGGGCCCAATCCACTGCGCCAGAATACCACTATCACTTGCAAAACAGCTTGATGTGTTTTAATGAAAGCAGAATAGCTTATTGCATTAGTTGTCTTGGATTACTGAATCATGTCTCTCTCTGTGTAAGCGTAAGTGTATTCTATCTTCTCTATAAGAACAATTGGGAAGTAGGAACTTTACTTTCGATACTTTAGTCTGTGATTCCTCAGTATACATTGGTTTATTATTGGTAAACAAATTGGTAATTAAAAATCAGAAGCGAACCTGTCTTGCACTTATAGCATAGCCTCCTAACCATTACACCAAAGTGGATTCAAGAAAAGAGTTGAAGAAAAGAGTGGCTGCAGAAGTTTTGTTTTTTCACAATATATTTCTGATGCTTTGAGGAATAATTTTAAGATGATACGTTGAGCAGCTACGGTGTTCCACTTATAAGAAGACTCAGTGAAGGTAAATCTTTTGTCCAAATTCTCAAAAGGAATTTGAGAAGAATTTACTACTTAAGACCTAGTGCACAAATTTGAAGTTTTCCCAAATTAATTTGAGGCTTATTTGCTTAATTGAATACTGTTAAATCCTAGAATAGTGTCTTAACAACACAACTTTCCTTTGAACAATCATATTTCATGTTTGAGTTGACTCATGTTTAATAGTAGTAACGTAGCATTGACAGAAGCAGGATTTGCCAGAAGTGTCTCACTAAATGATACGTTATTAATGTGTTGTTTATGCAGTGGATGTTTGGCTAATATTGCAGAATACCAGATAAATTTTAAATAATATAAATGTTGCATTCTATATAGGCTAACAAACTTGCTGGAAGCTTTATAATCGGACTTGTGATCATTTTCCAAATAGCCAGGATATGAGTTTCATTTTAAAGTCCTACGGTCCACTGAGGAGCGGACAACTTCACTAGATCCTACAAACATAAAGATCTAGCTATGGGGCTTCAAAATCTCCTGTGTTTGAAATTTACGACTTTAAAAAAATTAAGATGCTATTGTACACATTAAGCATTTAGCTATTTACCAAAGATGTATAAACAAGGGGCTTCACCTAAATTTTACTGAACCTGTTTTGATTTTTATCACTTCTTCCAATTTAAAATCTCTATTGATGAGACATCTGTGTGAAAGATTTTAGCAGCGTAATCTTTATAATCCTCTGCTGTGATTGCTGCAGTGCCAGGCAAGCTTAATAAAGCAGTTTTATTTAAAGCTGTAACCTAGTTTTTATTCTCATCTAATATTTCATATTTTAAGGTACTCTGAGTGGAGTTAATGGCTTCTGTTAGATTTTATTCTTATAGTGGTGATATGAGAGAGAGTCCATTGCCAAGATTCTATATTTTATTTGGCACTCAGTTTTGAACGTGAGAGATAATCGTAGTCTTGTCACTGTAGCTGTGCTAAGTGTCTTGCTTTTGACATATGGCCTTAACTAATTGCAACTTAAATCCGCATTTGAATTGCTGCTGTAGTGTGTATGGTGTGCATACAATGATGTTGAGTGTATACTGTCCATTTAGAGTAATTTTCTAATGGCTATAATCCTTTAAGGTTTTCTGATGAAAGTTGAGTTAAGCAGCGAATAGAGATGATTTAATTTGAACTGGGCTCTGGTGTGACCTCCTTGTTTTTGATGAATGTTTTTGCAGTGGGATATAACTTTTTTCCATTTTATTTCTATTAAACAGTAAAAATTAAAAATAGGTGACATTAGAAATATGGTTATGCCTGTTATGTATTACCCAATACACTCTGGTGTTGGAAGTGTTAAACTGAATTGAGTTGTAGATTTAAAACAAAATCCTACCTTGTGTTCTCCTACTTCCCAAAATTAATTTTTTTAAAACTATGCATTTTGCCTGTTAGAGATTGAATTCTTAATTGCAAATATTGAATATGATCCAGATGTGACAAGCATTAGAGTTACTGAATGGAAAGTCATGCCATGCCGCATGTACGTGAATTCCCGATGCAAGCACCTGGCAAGCAATATTTTTAAGCTGGAAACATAGCTTTGTACAATGTCTTTGCCCTTAATTGTCTTTGCCCTACAACACATTGATTTATTGGTTCCCTCCCTAAAGTGAGGACCAATAATACTATGTTTGATACTGAACACAATTTAATCAATAACATTTGCTCCTTTTTGCATGTAAAGACTTGTTTCCTTTTGCAGTTTGATATCTTAACCCCTTCATTGGGTCTATTGCATTTTAAACATTCTCGGTTGTCTTTCAGTGTTTCTGACAAGAGCAAGATTGCAATTCACAAAATGCTTCTTAACCTCTGAACTGTTCTATGTTAACATTTAAATTTACAGTAGGATAGGGGTCCAGGTAGTTGGTGGTGTTTGCAAACTTTGCATTAAATCTGCTTTGGCATTGTTTTCTATTTGTGTGGAGAAGCCAAGCGTCTAATTGCTGCTTGCAGAAGGGAATTAGAATGCAGGTTCTGATGATTTGAAACACTAATTCTTGCTCTCTCCACAGATGCTGCCAGAGATGCTGAGTAGTTCCTCCTTTTGTTTTTAATTCAGAAGAACAATAGACTTTTAGATTGTATATGCTTCTTTGCCATTGATTACTTCAATATGACTTATATATGTGGGAACAATAAAAATGTAATTTATAATTCTAGCTCTACAATCTTCCATCATTCATACTGGTCCAATGGTCGTGATCGTTGGGGCACTCCTCATGCCTTTGATTGCCATTGGCTTTTTGTGCTATCAAGCTCAACTCTCTGCCATCACCTCTTCCATTTAAGACATTCCTTGAAACCTATCTCTGACCAAGTGTTTGGCCACCCTTTGTAATGTTTTCTCTTTTGGCTTGACACCCATTTTTGTCTGATAACATTCTTAATGTTACATAATATTTTAGAGCACAAAGAGAGGCCACTTGGCCCAACAGATTTATTTCAGTATCTATGCTTTATGTAAGTCTCCTCCTATCCTCTTCATCTGACACCAATAGTTACTGCTGTCTGGTGGAGCATGACCTTAGTTTTGGGTTTGAGGTCCTGGTCTTCAAATATTATTTTTGTTAGTTGGCTGAGCTGGCACATTGCAGTCACTAATGAATTCTTTTGTCTATGTTTACCATTGTTGAGAGGAGGCTTCCAAATGGGGAGAATATTTTCCAGAAACTCGCCATTGATCTTAATTGATGGGGAGAGGTGTAGTGCTGTGAGAGCTAGTTGAAAGAGGACCTTGGTTTTCCAGGTGCTTTGTGAAAGGCCTATTTTCTCAGGTGCTTTGGAGAAGGAGTTGAGAGTGATGTGGAGCTGTGTTTTTGAGTGAGTGGGCACACAAACAACATCTGCATACTGAAACTGAAGTTGGTGTGCCTTGGGATTTTGTTTGGTTGAACAGTTTCCTGTTTGTTTTGTGGATTATCTCCTCCATGCATGTGTGCAAAATGCAGGAGGTGAGGTACCACACTGCAGCGAGAAAAATGAAGAGAATTAGTACAATGGCTTATCCTTGCTTGGCTCGGCCTTCACTGAGATAGGGTTTGTGGTTGCTCCTTTGGTGAAGAATATGACTTGTATGTTTCCATAGAGTAGGCGGAAAATGATGACAAATTTTGGAGGGCAGCCCAATTTCAGGCAGAAATTGCATAAGCATTCATAGTTGACATGAACTACGTGTCTTGCTTAGTAGAGCTGGTTTTGAATGATTAGCACCTTGATACTGGGGGAATGCTTGGAAGAGAATGTTGCTGTTGGACTGCCTTTCTTTCCACTGGATTTGAAGATCCTTGTGGAGGCAGCATTGTTGGTACGTCCAGTGCTTTGAAGTGTCTGTTATAGTTTGAGAATCTGTTGTCAGCCATATGAAGAGTTTTCAAAGCGACTCCTTTACCCAGAACTTAGTTGTGGCAGGAGATGTCCAGGAAGAAGCAGAAACACTTTTGGGATGTCTTCAAAACATCCCTGAAGAAGTCACATAGCCCCATTGACTCCTCAGGAGTCGCTGGCTTGTGACTGATCAAAATGGGAAAGGTTCATTTGGAGAGGCACTATACACTTTGAAAGATTTCAACTGGAGCCTTTAGAGGCAAAATCAAGGTGTTAGAGGAAAACACAACCCCCACCAAACCAAAAACCCATTTACTCAACCCTTCAAACACCATCTGCCTCACATGTAGCAGAGTGCCATTGGACTTAGCAGCTATTTCAGAGGTCATCAAGCCAGAGTGGAAACAAGACGTCTTCTTTCCCATGGGACAACTAAGGAGAGACCCTTTTTAGTAATCCATGGGTGGTCTATTTAAGGCTATATGCAAATTTAACATCACTTCTCTGATTTGCAATTCTGTCTCAGAAACCCAGTGCTTGATTTGCCTTTTCGTTAATAGTCATATGAACCATTGTTGCTTTTAGTAGTTTGTTTATTGAGTACCCAGATCACACTACTCTTTTATCTTATTTCAGACCCTTCTTTTCCAAGAAGAATGTGGCCTTATTGTACCAAAATGGGCCATCTCACGTTTATCTGTATTAAAAATAATTTGCCAATTGCATACCTGTTCTTTTAGTTCATTCACAACTTCGTGTATTTTGTCACAGTCTGCCTGTATTAATTATGCCCAAATTTTGAAGTTGTATTTCTGAATTGCTGAATTGCAGTGATTCCAGGATTGATCTTTGTGGAACACCATTTCCTACATTCTGCGAATCCGAGTCTAGCTTTAACACCAACTCTGTTTTGTTATTTTGCCACACCAAGAAGGTGTTCATCTTGCTAATTGACTCCTGACTTTTGACCTTGGTCATGAGCCTACTATCCAGTGAAGGCAGTTTGGAAATCCAAATGATTATTCCAGTGTGAAGCATTTGTGGGTGTTTTCTACATTTATGCTTTATATAAATGCAAGTTATTATAAGGCCTGCTGTACCCATCTGTGATTTTTTTTTATCTTAAGATTTACTCAATCAGATTAATTTTATAAATAATCAAACTGTCAATTTTGCATTTCATCCATGATGGAGCTACCAACAACTCATGTTTATTTTCTGAAAGCTTTGTAAGGTGGAATGATGATGACAGTCAAAAGAAAAAGGCGGTGTTTAGGGAGAGAAATCCATAAATGTTCTGAGAATTCTGATAGTCACCTTACAAAGACATTCTTATAATCTACCAGTGTGCGAAGGTCGATTTTACTTATTTCACTAGGCGTTAATGCGTTATTAATCATTTCAGAATAGGGCTCAGTATCTTTAATGCCCCATTAACCTTGGCGTACCTCTGCCATTGTTTTGAAAACAGCCTGTCTTTTAGGCAGCCTGCTCATTTCAACATGCAAGTCATGATCCTAGGATGTTGATGCCTGAACATTGTGGTTGCCTTTGCTGCAGGTATGAGTAACAACCCAGAGTGTTCCACCTTTTGATCGTTCAAAACACAAAATCAACTTTGTGCATTTGGTGTTAAGTTGGGAATTGCTGATTAACAAAGAAATGCCCTAACTACAACCATGTTGCCATTTTCCATCCCTAGTCCTCTGCTGCCATCTTGTTTAAATCATGACCACCTTTAACAATCAAAATACCTCAGTGTGTCTTTTTTCAAACAAATGTATTTGTTGCTCATCCTGAACTTTGAGGCAATATTATAATTTAAATGATGAAAACATCTGGAAAAAAAATTTTGCTTTATGAAGTGGCACCACTTGTTAGTTAATGTATGTGATGTGTAGAGTCTACATGTCATAGGTTCAAAAGAATTATAGTATGGGAGAGAACCACTGAATATTGAGAAGCAGAAGTAGATACATAATTGACAGTATATGTAGTCAGTGTTATAAATGTTATATTGATAAGGCAATGAGGTTTATGGTGTGATTACAATGAAGAGATCCTAGTCAAATGTATGGATGTTATTGGGGATCACTTTGTAAAATAGATTCTGCTCCAGTGTTGAGGAAATAATGGTTGTTTCTTGATGTTTGCAGTCACTTTTGGAAGCTCATGATTTGGTTGCATCGAAATGTTATGAAACACCACCCTCAAGCCCCAGTCTGGTAAACGAAATCTTGAGTAACCAGACAGCATCAGGAGATGCTGTTCGCATGATTGGAATTCAAAAGAAAGCCATGGAGCCCTTGGTAAGCAGTTAATTTTCATCGGAGTTTGCAATTGACTCACCTTGGGTATTCGCTTATTTATAAATTGAATTCTTGTGTTTGTAGTGTTGCAGCATTCCAGCAATCAAGTTACATTAGATTACTCTAACCATAGAACTGCTACCTGGGCAACTCCCCATTCCTGAGTACTCATGGGTCTGAACTAGGCAGCCTTTGGGCGTAGGCTTGAGTGGTTGTAATCTGAACCAGGGCTGACGTGAAAGGAAAAAAGCTAACATTTTGCCGGGTTCCAGCTCTATAATTGCCAATAATTGTGTGATACCTCACGCCAATTTGCCTTTTTGCCACATGAACTTGAACTACTACATAGTTATCTAGCTATTTGACTCAGCTTGTCTGCGATGATCACTCATCACCTGCACATTTCCCGTCAGGCATGTTGCATAATCAGAAACCATTGTTGATTTTTGCTGCCAATAACACCGATGCAGAAGCCAATTTTGCTGTCACCACCACCGTTCCAGCCGAGATTAACTTACTCAACACAGGTAGAGGAATGTAGCTGGGTTCACCATTTCTCTGTGGTTTGTACTGTTAATTGATATGATTATTTCAGCCATCAGTATAGTAAAGATGGCATTCCATACAGAAGTACTCCTAGGTTTTAAATTTTTGAACGCTTCATTATGTTTGGCACAAGTGAACGTACTGAGGTATTTTCAGGTGAGAATAGCTAGGAACCTGTTGGCTTCATGGAATTGGTGTTGAGACTCGTCATGAATTATTCTGTGGAACGGAAGGATTCCTTCCTTTTCTCTTTCTAAATTGTTGCCTAAATATTAAAAATGGAAGACAAATAATTTTGAAACTTGTAGATGAAACTTTGCAAATATTGTGAATTGAGGAAGATAGTGATAGACATCAAGGAGGACGTAAGTTGTCGGAATAGGTAGACAGATGAAATTCAATGCAGAGAGGTGTGAAGTAATACACTTGGGGAGGAAGAACAAACAGGCAATGTAAAATAAAAGATACAATCCTAAAAGAGGTGCAGAGGGGGTTTGTGTGCACTGGCAGTTTGAGAAGGTAGTTAAAAAAATCGTATCAGACCCTAGACTTTATAGATGGAGGCATTGAGTGCAAAAGCACTGAAATTATGGTAAAACCTGTATGAAGCTCTGGCTTGATGTTAGCCAGAGTATAGTGTCCAATTCTGTGCATCAAACTTTAGGAAGGGTGCAAAATCATTAGAGTGGGTACAGAAAAGATTTAGGAAAATGGTTCCAGGGATAAAGTGTTTCATTAGAATGGCAGATTGGAGAAGCTGGGAAGGGGTTTTAATAGAAGTGTTCAAAATCAGTGGGATGTAGACAGTTTGGACAGGAAGAGTTTGCTTCCGACTGCCAGGACAATCGAGAATCGGAGGACACTGATTTTAAGGAGTTTGGCCAAAGAACATTTAGTGACATGAGTGATTAGGATTTGAATGCACTATCTGAGAGTGTGTTGGAGGCAGATTCAGTTATGATTTTCAAAAGAATTGGTTGAGGGAATTTTCCAGAGCTGTGGGAAAAAGGCAGAGAAATAGGATTAGTTAAATTACTCTTGTACAGAGCTGACATGGATAAGATCGGCTGAATGGCCTCCTATGCTATGCAAGATTCTTAGTCTATTCTGTGGTAATTATTAAGCGTTTAGAGTTTTTTGTATTGCAGATTGCCTCTAATAATGATTGGCAGGCAGACTTTTTTAAAAAAAAGTACTAAGTTGAAAAAGCAACTCTGTTCTAAAGTACAGTCTCAGTTACCATTGTATTGTATTATGAATATATTGTGAAGCAAAATTATTTTCATATTTAGAGAAAGAAAAGCTGGTCTTGTGCTATCATGAGGCAACTTAACTTCATGCAGTAGAGAAAAGAGAAGTGTTTACCACTTCCTTGTTTGCAGTGATAAAGTTTCTAACTGATTTTCACACTTGACTCCAAATGCTTAAATGGTTGCATTCCTTCTGATTTTGTTGGGGAAGCATAAACATCAAATGAGTTTTAAGTTATCTTATTTTCCTTTTATAGGGTGTCACCTTTAGGGTGGAGAATAATGAATTGGTAATTGCAAGAATTCTCCACGGTGGTATGATTGATCGGCAAGGTCTTCTCCACGCAGGTGATATCATTAAAGAAGTAAATGGCAGAGAAGTTGGGTCTGACCCAAAAGTACTGCAAGAAATATTAAAGGATTGCAGTGGTGGTGTCACATTTAAGATCTTGCCCAGCTACAGAGATACTCCACTGCCCCTGCAGGTAAGAGATAATTGCAACATGCTAATTAGCAACTATTTAACATAATGGTTTATTCTGTAACAATGCATCAGTAAAACTTTTTTACTCCAATGCTCAGAATGGACTGGGAAAACACATCCATTCCTTGCCTATTCCAAAAACCTAATTCAAAATCCAATTGAATCCAATTCATGGTCCCCACACGGGAGACAAACAAGATCCAAGCTGACAAAATAAGGCATTGCACCCCATCTTGGGCTGGATCTCATGCTTGATCTTAGCTAAAAGGCTAAGTAGAACTTATACTTCACTGAACATGCACAAATTCAGGAAAAGGTATTTTATGTTGAGCACCATGTTATATATTTAATCCTGGAACCTGTTGTACTTTTGATTATCCTATTGCTGTTTAATGTTGACTATTTGAATAGCTCCATAATGGCTACTAGATCACAGTTGTTTACTTCAGTGTGCACCATCAATTAATTTACTTTGTTATAAATGCCATGCGCATTCATTATAATATCTATGATGAATAATCAATTAATTCCATAATTAAAGTGTGTTCAAATTATCAGTGGATTATTTGACAATTGAAAAGTCGCAATTGCTTTGAGCTTTGATTCCGTCAGGAAATTATTTATAAAGTATTGGTGACTTGGATGGCAAGCAGATGGTCACATGGGATAGCTCATACAGCACTTATACGGCATAAGGTTTGCATTGTTTTGAAGTTGAAGCAGCTTTATGTTGATTCTAAACTTCAGGGTATAAATTAAGGATGAAAGCCCAAAACTAAGCAGAGCAACAATCCTCACCTGAAGAGTATTGCCCTGTTTCATAGTATCTGGTCAAATTCTGTCACCAGATTTAGGTTGCATTCATGCTGTAGCTCTAATACAGATATAAAATCACAGCAGACGTAGGCCATTTGGCCTTCGAACCTGCATTGTCTTTCAATAAGATGATGGCTGATTTGTTTGCGTTTTCAATTCCTGTTAACTTTTGATTCCCTTGCCCAATGAGAATCGTATCTATCTCCACCTTAAAAATATTCAATCCTCTCGCCTCCACTGCCTTCTGAGGCAAGTAGTTCCAAATTATCACAACCCTCAGAGAAAATGTCTCCTCTCTGCCCTAAAAGATGCAAACCCTAATTTTAAAAAAGTGCACCCAATTCTGAACTTGCCCACAAGAGAAATCATCTTTTCTAAGCTTCAAGATCTTAAGTCACTGCTCGGTCTTCTAAATTTCAGTAGATACAAGCCCAGTCTGTGCAACCCCTCCTCATATTCCAGGTATCAGTCTGGTACTCGTTCTTTGAACCTCCTCCAATGCATTTATATTATTCCACAAATAAAGAGGCCAAAACTGCATATATCCTTACTTTTGTGTTCAATTCTTCTAGTAATAAAAGAAAGCATTTCATTAGCCTTCTTAATTATCTGTGGTACCTGCATATTAACTTTTTGTGACTAATGCACTAGAACCCCCGATCTCTCTGCATCTTGGAATTCTGCAACTGTTCTCCGTTTAAATAATACTCTGCTTTTTTAATTCTTCCTACCAAAGTAAACCACTTCATATTTTCCCACACTGTATTCCATCTGCCAGATTTTTGCTTACTCAATCTTTCTATATCTGTCTTCAACCTCCTTATGTCCTCATCAAATCATACTTTCCTACTAATCTTTGTGTTATTTGCAAATTTAGCTCCCATGCCTTTGCTCCCCTCATCTAAAGTATTGATATATATTGTAAAAGTTTGAGGTCCCAGCACAGACTCCTGCAGCACTCCGCTCGTCACATCCTGACAATCAGACAAAGATCTATTTATGCATACAGTAAAACAATTGTCTTGCCATGCAAACATATTATCCCCTATGCAATGAATTTTTATTTTCTGCAATAACCTTTGATGTGACACCTTATCAAACGCCTCCTTGAAATCCAGATAGAGTGTGTATACAAATTCCCCTTTATCCACATCACATGTTATTCTGTCAAAGGACTACAATAAACAGGTTAAACATTATTTCATTTTCACAAAAATATCCTGACTCTTCACAATTACCTTGGGGGTGATTTTACCAAAGAAATTCCAAGTGTCGAATTAGCGTGAAAACGGGAGAGTTTCAGATCTGTTTCTTGGGTGAGTTTGAAATGCAATCTTATGGCACTCTTTTTGTCATCCATCCTTTGCCATCCTGTAGTCACACCTTCATAATAGATACCAGATCACATTTATTTACTTAAATGTGCACCATCAATTAATTTACTTTGTTATAAATGCCATGCACATTCAGATACAGAGCCTTTATTTTTGTCTTTTTGTGATCTTTGTAACATCTCGGGTGACTGCTGGATTTTTCCTTTCTTCTTTCTTTCTTTCTGCTATTCTCTGACGTTCTTTTCCCATATTACCATTTTGTTCTCATACCTTGACCTTATCCCATGATTTGCCACATCGACCCAAGCTTCAATGATCCCCCTACTTTCTACTCTCTCCTAATGTACCAGTCCAACGTATGCACTTACTGCAAAATCCAATGTTAGGATTTACTTTGGCCTACAAATTTAAGTGAGGATATTGGGTTGGTCGATGCTAGATTAGAAATTACATGGAACATGAGAATCAGGGCTACCAAGATAGCTTAGAGCTAGAATTGTAAACCAGAAGGGGAGCTGATGGCCTAGTGGTATTATCCCTAGGTAATTAAACCAAAAACTCAGCTGATGATCTGGGGACTTGGGTTCAAATTCACCCATGGCAGATGTTGGGATTTGAATTCAATAAAATTGCCTGGAATTAAAAATCTACTAATGATCATGAAACTATTGTCGATTGTTGGAAAAATCTATCTGATCTGCTAATATCCTCCAGGGAAGGAAATCTGCCAGCCTTGCCTGGTCTGGACTACTTGTGACTCCAGACTCTCAGAAATGTGGCTGAATCTCAAACTGCTCACTAAATAAGGACAGCTAGAGATGACAATAATTGTGGGTGGCATGGTGGCACAGCGGTTAGCACTGCTGCCTTACAGCGCCAGGGACCTGGGTTTGATTCCCGCTTGGGTCACTGTCTGTGTGGAGTTTGCACATTCTCCCCGTGTTTGCATGGGTTTCCTCCATGTGCTCCCACAGTCTGAATGACATGCTGGTTAAATGCATTGATCCAAACAGGTGCTGAAATGTGGTGACAAGGGGAATTTCACAATAATTTCATTGCACTGTTAATATAAGCCTTACTTATGACTAATAAATAAACTTTTTTTAAAATGCTGGCCAGCCAGTGATACCCATGTCCCATGAATGAAAAAAAAATCTAACCTTTAAGAGCGGTCCTTAAAATTCACAACTCCCATGATCTTGAAAGTACATTATTTAATAAACCATCGTATTTACTTTATAGACACAGTAGTTTACATTTTCAATCACAAGTCTTGCCTGAGTGACAGTATCTCAGTTAGTTGCCATGGTTGCTTTGGTCTCAACCTCTTGAGGAAGAATCCACTAATGACCATGAAACCATTGTTGGTTGTTGGAAAAATCTATCTGGTCCAGTAAAATCCTCCAGGGAAGTAAACCTGCCATCCTTACCTGGTCTAATCTACTTGTGACTCCAAATGATCTGGAAGCTAAAGAAAGAACTGGCCGTTTAACTCCTGAAACTAGCTTCCCTGGTGGTGGTAACTGAGGTAAGCAGGTTAGACTAGTAAAAATAGAAGACTAAGAAAAGGAGAGCATACAAAATAGTTAAGTGGGGGTGGTAGGTTGTGGAAAATGTACAATGATTAATGTAGGAAGAGGAAGAGAAAAGCTGTCGTCCAAGCACTCCAGGAGAAACCAATTAGATTGTGAGTTGTATGTGGTGTTTAGTCATGATTCTGCCTGACTTGGTAACTTAATCATATGTAAGTCACTTACTAGTGTGACATGGATCCTGCTCCCTGTTTCAAAAGGTGAGGCATACTTGGCTTAGTCATTAGCTGACGTGCTGCAATTTAAATAGACCTAGCATCATCTATTCTGATGTCATGGTGTGTTGTTTAACCTTTCGGCATTCTTTGTCAGTGTGAATGTTTGTTTTATTTCCCTGCATGGACCATTTTCAGAATGTACTTTGTAGCATTAGATAGCGCCCTTGACCAGCTCTGATTTGAGCAATATTGAAATAATCTTCTATACCCATCTTGACAATGATTATCAGTTAAACCTGGGATTCCAGTTTCCAACATCAGAATGTATCATTATGGTGTTAAACAATTTATTTAATTAACTATTACTTAAATAAATTTAATTAATTGTGTTTCTGCTATACTTGAATCATAGCCACTGATTAGATTGAGACATAATGTATAAAATTGAAATATGGTGGTTAATTTGGAAGATGTAATCTACCTAATTGAATCATAGAATTTGCAGCCCTTGTGGCCCTGCAAAATTTCTTGTGAGTTGCTTCTCCTATACCCCTTAGAAAGCCAAGATTGAATCTGCCTCTAGCACACTCTTAGGCCATGCATGCCAGCTGCATAAAAATGGTTTTCCCTCAAGTTGGCTCTTTTTTGCCATTTGCCTTATATTGGTACCCTTTGGTTCCTGATCCTTTTGGCAACAGAAACAGTTGCTTCTTATCTATTCTGTCTATACCCCCTCATGATTTTGAACGCCTTTTCTCATATCCTGTCTTAATCTTCTTTTCTCTAAGAACAGCCCAGGTATTCCAATCTACCGAAAACTGAATTCCTTCACTCTTAGGGACATTCTTGTGGATCTTCTCTGCATCCTCTCTAAAGCCTTCAGATTCTTGTACAATGCAGTGCCCAGGATTGGAGACACTGTCCCAGTCCAGGCTGAAATGTGTTTTATAACATTTCCCTATAACTAATTTGTATCCTGTACCTCTATTTATAAAGCTTACGATTCTGTATGCTTTTGAAAAACATTTTCAACCTGCTCTGCCAGCTTTAATGCCTATACCCCAGGTGTCTCTGTATTTCTGAACCCCATTTAGGCTTTCAATCTTTATTTTAAAATGTCTCTCCTCATTCTTTGTACCAAAATATATCACTTTACATTTCTTTTCAATAAACTTCATCTGCTATGTGTCTGCTCATTCCACCAACCATTTCCAAAGTAACCGAAACCTTATCATAAAATGACAACTTGCCCGTGAATATTCTCCTCCTGACATCTGATCCACTTGATTTGCCTCAATCCCCAGAACCAGATACAACACAGTCTACTTCCTCTTTGGACTGGAAACGTAAGATGGATTTTACACTCCCCTGCTGGTAAGCTTGAAGGCAGTTGTGGGATAGGGACACACAAAATCCAGTAGTTGACTTTCTGATGTCTACCTGCCTGCTCTTGACTTGCCTGAAATTTTACAGGCACAAGAATGCATCAGGGAGTCTGCCTTTGCTGCTTTAGAGAGCTTTTTAAAGTGGCAAGTTAATGGCCACTTAAGGGCCTGCTGCTATTTTACCCACAGCAGGATGAGGCCAATGCCATGCAGGAAACCTGGTGTTTCAATTGGGTGGGGATTGGGGACAGTCGTCTTTTCTGAGCTCTTGGGGATACTGTTCCCACATTTAACCCCTCCCCAGCCTCTTGAAACTGGCCTCAACCCTCCTCACTGAGACCCCTGATCTCAGACTTGCCTGGGCTCCTTGAGGTGATGGGGCTGTCTTTCAACCCACCAGTGGCCATCACTGCTGGCTGGTGCTGCAGGAACTACAGAGTTCCAAACATCTTATTAGGGGGCAGAACCATTCTGAGAAAGGGATGGAAGTCTTGCCTTGAAGCAGTTAATGCCCCTTTCAGCATTAAATTGCAGTGGGACAGCCGTTGAAGTCATGGGCAGACTCCCATTGATTTTTCAGCCAGCAATATGCTGTACCTTAAATATAGCCCACACTGTTCTAGAAAATTCTGCTGGACACATTTCAAAAACCTCTTCCCTTCCCTACCTTTTACACTATTACTTTCCCCGTTTGTATTTGAAGACCCCAATATCACTATCCTGTGGTTTTTGCATCTCTGTAATTTCCATGCAAATTTACTCTATATCTTTTCCACAATATACCAAGTAGCCTGCTGGTTCCTCTGTTGTTTCTTACTTGCTCTTGTTACTACTTAATCTTATGCTATCTGTTTCTCCCAGTCCATTTTGCAACTCGTTTCTCCTTTCTAATGCTGCATTCCTGTTCCCAACCTCTGCCAAGTTATTTATTTTTCCCAACAGCAGTAGCAAACTGCCGCATGAGATGCAACACAGCTGACCTCTACAAGTCCCACCTCCCCCAGAACTCTTCCAATGTCCCAAAAACCTACAAATCCTCCTTTGTGCCCAATCTTTCCAGCCATGCATTCATCTGCTCAATCCTCCTGTTCATCCAGATTTGATGCATTTGTGCGTAATCCGGAGATTCGCTACCATTTTGAAGTCCAGCTTGCTAGTTTCTTTTCCTAGTTTTCTAAAATCTAACTGCAGGACCTCCTATCTTCTTTCTATCCATGTTGTTTCTACCATTACCAACCTGGGTTCAAATCTGAGATTAAAGAAATACCTGCTCTAACTGTAGAATCTGTGCTTTCTCTATTACTACATCTTCTTCCTGGGCTATTCCCCCCGAACCCCAGCCATTGTACAGTTAAGCTACCTGCTGACTTAGCTTTGACTGTGTTCCTTAGATGAACCATCATCCTTCAGAACTAAATACTGACAGGAGATCAAGGTGTACTTGGGGGATTCTTGCACCAACTTCTTGGTCCCCTTTGATTGCCTGCAAGTCACCCATTGTCCCTCTGCTGCCATGCTCAATCAGCTTTGGGATGACCACATCCAGTAGTGTGTTACTGATGTAGCTCTCCACTTTGCAGTACTACAGTGAGGTGAGCTGCTGCTGAAGCTCTGAAGTTCTGAACTCGAGTTGCTCCAACTGATGACGTTTCCTGTGTGTTTGGTTGCCTAGTACAAGTAGTGTCGTGAAGTTCTTGCATGGAAATGATTGTGCACTACATGGGAGTTCAGTATTCAGTATGTATTTCTGATAAATACTTCTTGGTCAGAGCGGAAGAAATGTTTATTTCTTTCTCTTTTTTGAATAGTGATATAGTATTAGCAATCCCTCTAATCCTGTGGCACTACTTTTGTACCCAATGAGTTATTTCTACAGTGACTTTTTTGAGCAATCTAGGATGCATTATGTCCAGACCTGGTGCCTTATCAACTTTCAGTAAGGTTAGTCTTTTTAGTATAATTGTGTTTTAATATGCTCCAATCTGTTCGCAGGTGTTTGTGAAATGTCATTTTGATTATAATCCAGCCAATGACAGTTTAATTCCCTGCAAAGAGGCAGGATTGAAATTTTCCAGAGGGGACATTCTTCAAGTTGTGAATCGAGAAGATCTCAATTGGTGGCAGGTTGGTTCGACTTTACTGCATTGCAATTGAGTTTTTTTATTGCTTGCGTTTGTCCTAATGGGTGCAAGACAAAAATATTTGTCAATATTTCTTTTCATCTGTGTTCAAGCTTTCTATTTCAGATAATTCTAAGTTTGATTTTTTAAAAATTCTTTCATGGGATCTGGGCTTCACTGGCTAGACTAGCGTTTATTGTTCTTGAGAAGGTGGCAGTGAGCCACCTTAGACCTCTGCTGTCCATGTGGTATAGGTGTACCCATAGTACTGTTAGGGAGGAAATTCTTTAACAGTACAATGGTGATATATTTCCAAGTCAGGATGGTGTGTGCCTTGGAGGTGAAATTGCAGGTTCTGGACAATGAGGACAAATAAATTAATTTTGAATAATACTTAACAAAATATTCAGTTAAAACAAATGCACTGTCTTAGATGCTTCAGGAAAATTAAGCACTGGCTGGCTGTCTAGCTTTAAGTGATAGAAGTCATGTAACCATTTGTTGACCCATATTGAGCCTATGGCTTCTTGGGTTCTAAAATAACACAGTTGGAAAGGTGGAGCAACATGCATTCAGGCTTTCTGGCAAACCCTGTACAATTTCATATTGTCAAGCGTGTGGCACTGTGCTGCAGGATTTGCAATAGGTGTCCCTAGAGTGGAATCGTCATCATTCACAATGTCAGTGTACAAGATTTCCTGATAATGTGGCAATTTTTGGTGTTTGCGAGATTTGAGTCTACATTTGTAGATACAGAGGGAGTAACATTGTGATTTTTTTTATCTTGCTGAGCAGAGAGAATAAAGATGTGTGCGTACTTCTGTCGTAGAATGTGAAGTATTGTTTCTCAGGTTAAGATTTGAGGAGAAAAATAAATGTTTTCTCTTCCTGCCCAGTTGATTTTCGTTTAATTTTAGACTTTGAAAACTGATAAAATTAAAAACGAAGTTTCATCCAGATGATTTCTCTCCAACCACCAAGTGGTTATTTGGGGCAGCACAATGGCGCAGTGGTTAGCACTGCTGCCTCACAGCACCAGGGATCCGGGTTCGATTCCCAGCTTAGGTTATTGTCTCTGCAGAGTTTGTATGTTCTCCCCATGTCTGCATGGGTTTCAACCAGGTACTCCGGTTTCCTCCCACAGGCTGAAAGACATGCTGGTTAGGTGCATTGGCCATGCTAAATTCTCTCTCAGTATATCCAAACAGGCGCCAGAGTGTGGCAACTGGGGGTTTTTCACAGTAACTTAATTGCAGCATTAATGTAAGCCTACTAGTGACACCATCAGATAAACTTTTTTAAAAGCTTCATTTTCATGTACTGCATGTGGTTGTATGTTATCTGAAAAAAATTTAGAATGCAATAATGTTTTGTGAATAGATTTCATGTTTTGAGATTACATAACTACTTGCACTGGTCATTCTCTAAAATTGTGTTTGAAAATTGATTACGTAAATATCCCGACTTTGGGACAACACAAGTACATTGATTGCCTCTAGATAGAATGGAGAAGAAAAATAATGAAAACAGGATTTTCAAAATTGACTCATGCAAATGGTTCACTATCCTAAGTGATTAAAATAACAAAGGATGCAGTTTAGCAAATTGAAACTGTTGAGCTCAATTTTGAAATATGACTTGTGATCACCAAAATAGGTCACTGAAGTAAGCAGTGTTAGTGTGAACATGCATCTAGAGTGGAGTTTGAGAAATCCAGAAGGAACAAGCGTATTGACTCAAATTAACTTTTTGTTCTTATGTTCTAAATTGGTCACAAAATTTGCATGTTTTTTTTATCTCATCTGATAAGAATATAGTCACTTTATATAGCAACATTGTAAAAATTCAAGGCATATAATTATTTTTGTTATCTAGCCTTGACTAGAATTCATTTATGATACATATCCCCATGGTAGATTTCCTGATGCCATGGCCAACAAGAAACACAAATGGCCATTGATTTTGGTGGAACCAGAAAATCTCAGCAGGGCAGGTGCTAAGTTAAAGCTTTTTTTTTAATATGAAGGAAAGTGATCCCACACTCGTAAATGTTAATTTTCAGTATCAGAGGGGTTGCTTTGCAGTAACTAAGACATTTTTACATCATTGTGAATCAGGCAGAGAAAAAGGTGACAAGTATGAGAAGGGAGGCGGTCAATGCAGGATTGAGGGTATCGAACCTAAATGCACGCAGTATAGGGAACAAGGTAAATGAGCCTGTTCCATACGTTGAAATTGGCTGGTACGATGTTTTGGGCATCAGAGATGTGGCTGCAAGGGGATCAGGGCTGGGTTCTAAATATCCAAGGATATGTGTCCTATCAAAAGGACAGGCAGACAGGCAAAGAGGGCGGGGTTGCATTGTTAGTAAAGAATGAAGTTAAATTGAAAGCAAGAAACGATATAGAATCAGAAGGCATAGATTCTGTGTGGGCAGAGTTGAGGAATTGTTGAAGATAAAAAGATGGGAGTTATGTACAGGAAGATGGGAATTATGTACAGGCAGGCACCCTAGCAGTAGTCAGGATGTGAGACAGAAAATAAACCAGGAGCTAGAAAAGGCATATAAAAAAGAAGATATTACAGTAATCATGGGAGACTTCAATATGCAGGTGGACTGGGAAAATCAGGTAGGTAGTGGATCCCAGGAAAAGGAATTTGCGGAATGTTTAAAAGAAGTGTTTTTTGGAGCAGCTTGTGACAGAGCCTACTAAGGAACACACAGTTCTGGATTTGGTGATGTGTAATAAGGCAGACTTGATTAGGGAACTTAAGGTGAAGGAACCCTTAGAGAGCAGTAACCACAATATGATAGAATTTACCCTGCAGTTTGAGAGGGAGAAGCTGAAATCGGATATAACGGTATTACAATTAAATAAAGACAATTACAAAGACATGAGGGAGGAGCTGGCAGAGTTGATTGGAAAGGGAGCCTAGCAGGGAAGACAGTGGAACAATGGCAAGAGTTTTTGGGGTTATTTGGGAGGCAGAACAGAAATTCATCCCAAGGAGGAGGAATCATGCTATGGGGAGGATGAGACATCCATGGCTGATGACGGAAGTCAGGACAGCATAAAAGCAAAAGAAAAAGCATACCAAGTGGTGAGGATTAATGGGAAGCTAGAGACTTGAAAAGCCTTTAAAAGCAAACAGAGGGCAACTGAAAAAGCCATAAGGGGGGAGAAGATGAAATATGAATGTAAGCTAGGTAGTAATATAAAAGAAGATAGGAATTTTTTTTTTTTCAATTTATAAAAGGTAAGAGAGAGGCAAAAATAGACGTGGGACCACTGGAAAATGAGGCAGGAGAAGTAATAATAGGAAACAAAGAAATGGCAGAGGAACTGAATAATTACTTTGCATTTGTCTTCACCGTGGAAGGCATCAGTGGGATGCCAGAGCTCCAGGAGGATCAGAGGGCAAAGGTGAGTACAGTGGCCATCACGAAGGAGAAGGTTCTGGGGAAATTTGGACTACTCCCAGGGTTCTAAAATAGATAGCTGATGAAGTTGTGGAGGCATTGGTGGTGATCTTTCAGGTATCACTGGAGATAGGGAGGGTCATGATGTGGAGGTGCCGGCGTTGGACTGGGGTAAACAAGTAAGAAGTCTCACGCACCAGATTAAAGTCCAACAGGTTTATTTGGTAGCAAAAGCCACTAGCTTTAAGGAAGTGAATGGGTGGCTCAGGGATTGGTGTGGGAGGAATGGGTTTGAATTTATGGGGCATTGGCATCAGTATTGGGGTAGGTGAGACCTGTGAGACCTGCAGGATGGGGTTGGTCTAAACCGTGCTGGGACCAGAGTCCTGGCGAATCGTGTAAAGAGGACTGTAGACAGGGCTTTAAACTAATTGGGGGGGGGAGGGTGCGAGGGTAGGTGACATTACGGGGTCTAAAGTTAAGGAGAGGGTACAGGTAAGGGTAGAGGCCGAGGATGTCCCAATAATAAAGGGAGTAGGGGGCGTGAGTATGGTTGGTGGCGTTGCGGCAAATAGGGTCCAGGTGAAGGCTGGGATGAAGGCACTTTATCTGAATGCACGAAGCATTCAGAATAAAGTGGATGAGTTGGTGGCGCAGATCAGCACAAATGGATATGATCTGGTGGCCGTTACAGAGACGTGGCTGCAAGGTGACAGGGACTGGGAGCTGAATGTCCAGGGGTATCAAGTGTTTAGGAAGGATAGGCGGGAGGAAAAAGGGGGGGGAGCGTAGCTCTGCTGATTAAGGATAGCAACAGGGTGGTAGCAAGGGATGATATTGGAGCCAAAGAGCAGGAAGTGGAATCGTTGTGGGTAGAGATTAGGAACAGCAAAGGAAGACGCTGGTGGGTGTCGTCTATAGGCCCCCGAATAATGATCTGGAGGTGGGGCGGGCTGTTAACGCGCAAATAAGTGCGGCGTGCAGGAATGGGACGGCCGTAATTATGGGGGATTTCAATCTACGTATTGATTGGTCGACCCATGTTGGACGCGGTGGGCTCGAGGAGGAGTTCTTGGAATGCTGCCGGGATAGTTTCCTTGAACAGTGTGTGTTGGAGCCGACGAGGGAGCGAGCTATCTTGGATCTGGTGTTATGTAATGAGGCGGGTAGAATTAGGGACCTTGCGGTGAAGGATCCTCCTGGGGAGAGTGATCATTGTATGGTGGAGTTTCTGGTGCAGATGGAGGAGGAGAAAGTGGGTTCCCAGACACGCGTCCTTTGTTTGAACAGAGAGGAGTATGGTAGGATGAGAGAAGAATTGGCGAATGTGGACGGGGGGAGCGCATTGGAAGGTAGGTCTGCTGAGGAGCAGTGGAGGATCTTTAAGGAGATCTTTCTTGGTGCTCAGCAGAAATTTATTCCGATGGTCAAAAAGGACCGTAGGAGGAGAGGTAATAAGCCGTGGATAATGAAGGAGGTGAAGGAAAGTGTTAAACTAAAAGCGGAGGCGTTTAGAGTAGCTAAGAGTAGTGGGCGAGAAGAGGATTGGGAGAGGTTTAAATGTCAACAAAGATTGACAAAGAATTTGATAAAGAAGGGTAGGAGAAACTATGAAGCTGGGCTAGCGCTTAATAAAGGATAGCAAGAGTTTTTATAAATATATAAAAAGGAAGAGGCTGGCTAGGGTGAACGTTGGACCCTTAGAGGATGAGAAGGGGGACTTAGTGGTAGGAGATGGGGATATGGCTGAGGTCTTGAATAACTTTTTTGTTTTGGTCTTCACAGAGGAGGACATGAATAATTTGCCGGGTGTTAGAGATGGAAAGGTGGTAGGACTGGAGGGTCTCAATGACATTACTGTTACTAGAGAGGCTGTGCTCGACAGACTGGAGGGGCTGATTGTGGACAAGTCCCCAGGACCAGATGGAATGCATCCGAGGGTTCTGAAAGAAATGGCGGAGGTGATAGTGGATGCCTTGGTGGTTATTTTCCAGACGTCACTGGATTCCGGGGAAGTGCCGGAAGATTGGAAAACGGCTAATGTTACGCCGTTGTTTAAGAAGGGTGCCAGGCAAAAGGCAAGGAATTATAGGTCGGTTAGTTTAACGTCTGTTGTAGGTAAAATGTTAGAATCCGTCATCAAGGAGGAAATAGCGAGGCATCTTGAGGGGAATTGCTTGATAGAGCAGACGCAGCACAGTTTTGTTAAAGGGAAATCGTGTCTGACAAATTTACTGGAGTTCTATGAGGATGTGTCTAGGGCGGTGGATAAAGGAGAGCCGGTGGATGTGGTCTTTCTTGATTTTCAGAAGGCGTTTGACAAGGTACCTCACAAGAGGTTATTGCAGAAGGTCAGGGGACATGGAGTTGGGGGTAGGGTGTTAGCGTGGGTAGAGGATTGGTTGTCAAATAGGAGGCAGAGAGTGGGGGTCAATGGGTGCTATTTGGATTGGCGGTTGGTGACTAGTGGAGTGCCCCAGGGGTCGGTGCTGGGGCCTCAGCTATTTACCATTTATATAGATGATCTGGAGGAGGGAACCGAGTATATGGTGTCGAAATTTGCTGATGACACCAAGATTGGTGGAACGGCAAATTGTGCGGAGGGAGTCGAGAGTCTACAGGAGGATCTAGATAGGCTGGGCGAATGGGCCAGGAACTGGCAAATGGAATTTAATGATGGCAAGTGCGAGGTGGTCCACTTTGGTAGGAATAATGGTAGGAAGGATTATTACTTCAGTGGCGAAAAACTGCAGCAGGCGACGGTGCAGAGGGACCTCGGGGTCCTTGTGCATGAGTCGCAAAAACCCAGCTTGCAGGTGCAGCAGGTGGTCAGGAAGGCGAATGGGATGCTGGCCTTCATCGAGAGGGGGATTGAATATAAAAGTAGGGAGGTCTTGCTGCAGCTGTATAGGGCATTGGTGAGGCCGCAGCTGGAGTACTGTGTGCAGTTTTGGGCGCCGTACTTACGCAAGGATATTTTGGCCTTGGAGGGAGTGCAGAGGAGGTTTACTAGGCTGATGCCGGAGTTGAGGGGGTTGAGCTATGAGGAGAGGCTGAATAAACTAGGCTTGTACTCGTTAGAGTTTAGAAGAATGAGGGGAGATCTCATTGAGACGTATAAGATGATGAATGGGATGGATAGGTTAGAGGTGGAGAGACTCTTCCCGCTCAGAAAGGACAGTAGGACTAGGGGGCACAGCCTCAAGATAAAGGGGGGGGCGGTTTAGAACAGAGTTGAGGAAGAACTTCTTCACTAAAAGGGTGGTGAATCTCTGGAATTCTCTGCCCGTTGAAGTGGTGGAGGCTACCTCGCTAAATATTTTTAAGACGCGGGTTGATGGGTTTTTGATAAGCGAGGGGATTAAGGGTTATGGGGAGAGGGCGGGAATGTGGAACTGAGCCCAACAGATCAGCCGTGATCTTATTGAATGGCGGGGCAGGCTCGAAGGGCTAGATGGCCTACTCCTGCTCCTATTTCTTATGTTCTTATGCTCTTTCGGAGTGCTCGCTGCTCCTTTGTCAGGTGAGTGGGAGTTCTGATCACAAACAGAGCGTATAAAGACACGAACTCAATTTACAAAATAATGGCTGGAATGCGAGTCTTTACAGGTAATCAAGTCTTAAAGGTACAGACAATACAAGCGGAGATAGTGTTAAGCACAGGTTAAAGAGATGTGTATTGTCTCCTGACAGGACATTTAGTGAGATTTCACAAGCCCAGGCAAGTCGTAGGCGTTACAGATAGTGTGACATGAGCCAACAGGGAGGGCCCCAGAGGACTGGGAAGTAGCTAATATAACATCACTGTTTAAGAAGGGAGGGAGGCAGCAGACAGGAAATTATAGGCCAGTTAGCCTGACTTTGATCATTGGCAAGATTTTAGAGTTCATCATTAAAGATGTGATCGTGTGCATGATAAAATAGGACTGAGTCAGCACAGCTTTATCATGGGGACGTCATGTCTGACAACTCTGTGAGAGTTCTTTGAGGAGGTGACAAGGAAGTTAGACAAAGAAGAATCAGCGGATGTGATTCATTTGGATTTCCAGAAGACTTTTGTTAAGATGCCACATAGGAGACTGTTAAACAAGTCAAGAGCCCATGGTGTCAAGGATAAGATCCTGGCATGGATAGAGGATTGGCTGATTGACAGAAGGCAGAGAATGGGAATAAAGGGGTCTTTTTCAGGATGGCAGCTGGTGACTACTGGTGCCTCAGGGGTCAGTGCTGGGACCACAACTTTTCGCAATATACATTGACGATTTGGAAGAAAGAACCGAAGGCACCATTGCTAAGTTTGCAGATGATGCAAAGATATGTAGAGGAACAGGTAGTAGTGAGGGAACAGGGGGGCTGCAGAAAGACTTGGACAGGCTAAGAGAGTGGGCAAAGAAGTGGCAGATGGAATACAATGTGGAAAAGTGTGAAGTGATGCATTTTGGAGGTGAAATGGAGCCATAGACTATTTTCTAAATGGGGAAATGCTTAGGAAATCAGAAGCACAAAGGGACTTGGGAGCCTTTGCTCAAGATTCTGTTAAGATTGACATGCAGGTTCAGTTGACAGTTAGTAAGGCAAGTGCAATGTCGATGCAATGCAATCGAGAGGGCTAGAATACAAGAGCAGGGATGTACTTCTGAGACTGTATAAGGCTCTAGTCAGACCCCATTTGGAGTATTGTGAACAGTTCTGGGCCTGTATGTAAGAAAGGATGTGCAGCCTTGGAAAGGGCCCAGAGGAGGTTCACAAGAATGATCTCTGGGATGAAGAGCTTGTCATATGATGAACAGTAGAGGATTCTGGGTCTGTACCCATTGGAGTTTAGAAGGATGAGGGGGGGGAACCTTATTGTAATTTATAGAATACTGCTGGGCCTGGATAGAATGGACGTGGAGAGAATGTTTCCACGAGTAGGAAAAACTCTAAAACAAAGGCACAACCTCAGGCTAAAGGGACGATCCTTTAAAACAGAGATGAGGAAGAATTTCTTCAACCAGAGACTGGTGAATCTGGGAACTCTTTGCTGCAGAAAGCTGTGGAAGCCTGGTCATTGTGTGTCTTTAAGACAGACAGGTTCTTCATTAATAATGGGATCGGGGGTTATGGGGAAAAGGCAGGAGAATGGGGATGAGAAAAATGTCAGCCGTGATCGAATGGCAAGAGCAGATTCAATGGGTCAAGTGGCTCCTATGTTTTATGGTCTTATCAAACATTTACTTGTGCTGGAATGGACAACCCCTGTTTATAAAGTGCAAGAATATTGCATCATTCCTTGCTCTGAGCAGCATTCTGATGCTGAGTTCTTTGGTGAGATACCGTTACAGCAAAGCTTCTGGAAGAGTAGAGCGACTCAGAAAAACAATTTGTTGATTTCTGCAATAAAAACTAGAAAATGGTGGAAATATCAGGCAGCATGTGTTCTGAGAAAAATAGAGTTTTGACCTTTTATCAGCTGTTTTCAGCATTTTCTGTTTTTATTTCATCATCTGCAATATCTTGCTTCTATATTTCTGATTGTGTTTGTACAGTTGCCGGAAGTTATGCTTGATTCATACTTGATTTATTGTGAGCACTTTTAGCTTCACCGTTCGGCCAGATTTTGCATAGAAACATTATTCAATTTTCATGTTGTCCTTTTAATTCACTTTATGCTCTAATGTGTTCAAAGTACTGTTGACACTGTAGACGTTGAAAATCAAGCAATTTAAATGAATACATTTGTGCAGGTTTGTCGTGATGTTGCTTTTTAGGTTGAATATACTGGTGGATTTCTTGTGGCACTGTGCAAAAAGTCAAAAAAGATTACGCTGTATTTTTAGCCAAGCTGTCATAGGTTTTCTTGCACAGCAGCTTCATTGCAATCAGAGATCTTGCCTGTTCCTTTTCTCAAACTGGAATTTTATTGAACGTGACCACTAACTCCACCTGCTGTCCTTCCATGGAAGCACCTTCAGATACTTTCCAAGATGCAAAGTTGCTTCACAGTTAACAGCAATTTCTGCATTGAACACACCACAGAGCACAAAACCATAGTTCTCCTTCGCGTTCCCTCCAAGCAGCATTACTACCTTATTTGTATCAGTTTCTCTCTCTCTCTCTCTCTGCCACCAGTTTGTTCAAAAGCTTGTGTTTATGGAATGAAATAATTTCAGGGTACAGGGCTTCTTTGTAATTTTTTAGTGGTTTTATTCAAATTTGATTTTTTTTTTAATGCTGTCTTGAACTGCCTATGCTTAAAATGTGCATTGCCCAATTTCATTTGATGTTTGTGCTGTGGTTGATGGATGACTTAAGTAATTACTATAATTTTGGCAAAAAATGGCAAGGAAAATCTAAAGATTACTTCACACTTCTACTTGATCATAGAAACATAAACTAGCAGCAAAAGTTGGTCATTCTGCCATTTGAGACTGTTCCGCCATTCATCTTGATCATGGCTGATCATCAATTTCAATATCCTGATTTCCCCTTTTCCTGCATCCCTTGATCCCTTTAGCCTCGAGCTATATCTAATTTCTTCTTGAAATCAGACAACGTTTTGGCCTCAACTACATTCTGTGATAGTGATTTCCACATATTTGCTACCTTCTGGGTGAAGAAATTTCTCTTCATCTCAGTTCTAAAAGGTTTACCTTTTATCTTCAAACTATGACACCTAGCTCTAGACTGCTCCACCATTGGGAATATTCTTTCTGTATCTACCCTGTCTAACCCTGTCAGAATTTTATGTTTCTAATGAGATCCCCTTTTATTCTTCTAAACTCCAGTGAATATAATCCTAACCGATTTAGTCTCTTCTCATATGACAGAGCTGCCATCCCAGGAATCAGCCTGGTAAACCTTGTATTCCCTCAATAGCAAGGATATCCTTCCTCAAAAAGGATAGCAAAACTGCACAACATACTCAAGGTCTGGCCTCACCAACACCCTGTACAATTGCAGCAAAACATCCCTAACCGATATTCAGATTCACTCGTTATGAAGGCCAACGTAACATTTGAATTTGTTACTGTCCGCTGCACCTGCGTGCTTACTTTCAGCAGGAGGACTCCAAGGACTTGTTGAGTATCCACCTTTCTGAAGTTACACCTATTCAAGTAATAATCTGTCTTCCTATTGTTGCTCCCAAAGTGGATAATCTCACATTTATCTATATTATACTGCATCTGCCATTTGGATGCTCACAGCCTGTCCAAATCACCCTGAAGCACTTTTGCATCCTCCTCACCGCTCACCCTTCCTCCCAACTTTGCACCATCTGCAAACTTAGAGATAATACATTCAGTTCCCTCTTCCAAATCATGCAGATCACTGTGGAATCCGACTAGTCATTGACTACCAATCATAAAAAGATCCATTTATGCCAACTCTTTGCTTCCTGTCTGCTAATCTATCCCTCTCAAGACATTACCTATAATCCTGTGTGCTTTAACTTTACATAGTCTGTTATGTGAGACCTTGTCCAAAACCTTCTGGAAGTCAAAATAAACCACATCTACTGGTTCTTCTCAGTCAGCTCTACTAGTTACATTCTCAAAAAATTCCAATGCATGATTTCCTTTTTGTATCCATGTTAACTTTGATTATACCACTGCCTTCCAAATACTGACTTATGAAATCCTTGATAATAGACTCTAGTAACATCCCCAGTAAACATTAGGCTCACTGGTCTATAGCTCCCTGTTTTCTCTCTCCCTCCCTTTTTGAATAGCAGGCTTACATTAGCTATCCTTCTGTAGAACTATTCCAGAGTCCAAAGAATTTTGGAAAATAACCGCCAATGGATCTACTATTTCCAGGGCTACTTCCTAAGTACTCTGGGATGAAGATTATCAGGACCTGGAGATTTATCCACCTTAAATCCCATCAATTTCCCCAAAACCATTTCTCCACTAATGTTGATCTCCTTCAGCTCCTCACTAAAGCACTTTTCTCTCAGTACTTCTGGTACATTATTCAAGTCTTCCTTTGTGAAGACTGAAGCAAAGTACGAACTTAGTTCCTCAGCCAATTCTTTATTCCCCATTATGAATTCTCCCATTTCTGACTGTAAAGGACCTACATTCGTTTTTGTCAATCTTTATCGCTTAACGTATCTATAGAAACTTCTACAGTCAGTTTTTATGTACCCTGTTAGCTTACTTTCATGCTCTATTTTTCCCTTTTTAATCAATCTCCTGGCACTGGGGAGGAATTTGTACAGTGTGTAATGGAAGGATCCCTGGAGCAGTATGTGGATAGCCCGACCAGAGAGGGGGCTATACTGGATTTGGTTCTGGGGAATGAGCCTGGGCAGGTGGTTGACGTTGAAGTAGGAGAGCATGTGGCTAACAGTGACCACAACTCTGTCTGGTTTAAGATATTAATGGATAAAGATGAAGCCTGTCCTAAGGGGAGGGTGTTAAACTGGGGGAGGGCTAGATACAACCGGATTAGGCAGGATCTTAAAGATACGGACTGGGGTAAGCTGTTTGATGGCAGGTCGACGCTGGGTATGTGGGAGTCTCTCAAGGGAAAACTAAAATCTTTGCAGGAAAGACATGTGCCGGTCAAGAGGAAGGATGGGAAGGGTAGGATTAGAGAGCCGTGGGTAACTAGGGATATTGAGGACCTGGTCAGGAGGAAGAGGGAGGCATACATTAGATCTAGGCATTTGAGGACAGAGATAGCGTTAGAAGAATACAGAGAATGTAGGAGAGAACTTAAAAGGGGCATCAGAAAGGCAAAAAGGGGCCACGAAATGGCTTTGGCGGGTAGGATTAAGGAAAATCCTAAGGCATTTTACTCCTATGTTAGAAACAAAAGGATGGTTAGAGGGAAGATTGGTCCTCTCAGGGACAGAGGAGGGGAACTATGCTTGGAGCCTGGGGGAATGGGGGAGATCTTGAATGAATACTTTGCGTCGGTATTCACGCAGGAGAGGGGCCTGATGTCTGGTGCTGTGCTTGAGGAGTTTGAGGATCCGTTGAGGGAAATAGTCATCACGAGGGAAGAGGTGTTGGGACTTTTAGACAGTATAAAGACGGATAAATCTCCGGGGCCTGATGGCATCTATCCCAGGCTGCTAAGGGAGGTGAGGGATGAAATTGCTGGGCCTCTGACGCAAATCTTTGTCTCTTCTTTGGACACAGGTGAGGTCCCAGAGGATTGGCGGATTGCAAATGTAGTACCGTTGTTTAAAAAGGGTCAGAGGGATAACCCAGGGAATTATAGGCCGGTGAGCTTGACTTCAGTTATAGGCAAGCTAATGGAGAGGATCCTCAAGGATAGGATGTATGAACATCTGGAGCGCTGCAATCTGATCAGGGATACGCAGCATGGCTTCGTTACAGGGAGGTCGTGCCTTACGAATCTAGTGGAATTTTTTGAAGAGGTGACAAAAACGGTTGACGAAGGACAAGCCGTTGATGTCGTCTATATGGATTTCAGTAAGGTGTTTGACAAGGTCCCTCATGGTAGGCTGATAGAAAAGGTGAAGGCTCATGGGATACAAGGCCAGGTATGTAGATGGGTGGAGAACTGGCTTGGGAGGAGGAGACAGCGGGTAGTAGTGGAAGGCTCCTTTTCCAATTGGAGGCCTGTCACCAGTGGTGTGCCGCAGGGCTCGGTACTAGGACCTCTTCTATTTGTAGTATATATTAATGACTTGGAAGAGGGGGTAGGTGGTGTGATCAGCAAATTTGCTGATGACACTAAGATGGTTGGATTGGCGGGTACTGAGGAGCAGTGCCTGGCAATGCAACAGGACATAGACAGGCTGGTAGATTGGGCAGATAGATGGCAAATGGAATTTAATCCGGAGAAATGCGAGGTGATGCACTTTGGCCGGAATAATGTGGAGGGGAGTTATACGATAAAAGGTAGAACTATCCGGAGTATAGATACGCAGAGAGACCTGGGGGTGCAAGTGCACAAGTCCCTGAAGGTGTCGGTGCAGGTGCAGAATGTGATGAGGAAAGCGTATGGTATGTTAGCCTTCATAGGAAGGGGTATAGAATATAAGAGTAGGAGTCTGATGTTGCAGTTGTATAGAACGTTGGTTAGGCCTCACTTGGAGTACTGCGTCCAGTTCTGGTCGCCGTACTACCGGAAGGATGTAGAGATCCTGGAGAGAGTGCAGAGGAGATTTACCAGGATGCTGCCTGGTATGGAAGGGCTGTCTTACGAGGAAAGATTGAACGAACTTGGGCTGTTTTCCCTTGAGAGACGTCGGCTGAGGGGGGATCTAATAGAGGTTTATAAGATTATGAAGGGGATAGATAGAGTAAATGGTGGTAAGCTTTTTCCGCTATTAGAAATGGATAGAACGAGGGGTCATGGGCTTAGGGTGAGGGGGGCTAGGTATAAGACAAATATTAGAGGGCAGTTTTTCACGCAAAGGGTAGTGGGGGTGTGGAATGCACTGCCGAGTAAGGTGGTGGAAGCAGGCACGCTAGGGTTGTTTAAGAGTCACTTAGACAGCCACATGAGCGGTCTACATATAGGGGGATATAGCAGGCCTTACTAAACATTGTAGGCTTGGGATTCCGTTTTTGCCTCAGGGATGTTACAGTCTTTGCTTGTTTAATAATGAATTTTTTGTCTCCACAGGCATTTAAGTCCACCTTGTTGACCAGCAAGGGGCATGCATGCGGCAGGTTGTAGTGGGCTGCTCTTGGATGTTGCTTTGGGAGTTGCCTATTGCTTCATGTCGTTAGTGTGCTTAAACTGGACCATCTCGAGGGCAACATGACAGCTCAGAGACTATCTCTGTTGCTGTGCGGACACATGGATTTGGGCCTGTGTCTGTGGGAGTTTGCGCGTTCTCCCCGTGTTTGCGTGGGTTTCCTCCGGGTGCTCCGGTTTCCTCCCACATCCCAAAGATGCGCTTTTAGGCTGATTGATTGGGTAACAAATTGTCCCTATATTGGACCTCCCTGATCCTCGCACATTAGGCGTAGACTAAAATCATGAATAGGTCACTGAGACAATGGGACGGCGGCGCGGGCTCGTTGGGCCGAAGGGCCTGTTTCCCGTGCTGTGTTGTTCTTTGTTCTTTGTTCACTCTTTTTCTGAATTTTAAACTGCTCCCAATGCTCAGACCTATTGTCTTTTCTTGCCAATTTGTATGCTTCTTCCTTGAATCTGATGCTACGTCGAATTTCCCTTGTAAGCCATGGTTTGTCCACAATTCCTTTACCACTCTTGCACCCATACTGGAACAACTTCTGGAGTTCACCAATTCATTCTTTAAATGCCTGTCCACTGTCTTTCTTTTCAGTAATGTTTCCCAAACCATCATGGCCAATTCATTGCCTCATACCATCATAGTTACCTTTATTCAGATTCAGGATCCTGATCTCAGAGACAACTACATCATTATCTACCTTGACAAAGAATTATATCATATTATGGTCACTCAGCCCCAAAGGTTCTCTCTAGATTGCCAGCCTTTCTATTGCACAATACCCAGTCCAAGATGGCCTGCTCCCTTGTTGATTCCTCGACATATTGCTCCAGAAAACCATCCTGTATGCACTCCAGAAATTCCTCCTCTATTATACTGTGATTAATTTGACACTCCCAACCTAAATGCAGATTAAAGTCACCCATAATCACAGATGTTCCTTTAACACATGTATCTCTGATTTTCTGTCTAATGCTTTTCTCAGAATTACCGCTGAAGTTTGGTGGTTTGTATACCACCTCCACCACTATTTTTGCCCCTTGTTGTTTCATAACTTGGCCCAGATTCCACATCATCAAACTAACATCTTTCATCAATAGCATGTCAAGATCATCTTTAATCAACAATGCAATTGCACCACCTTTTCCTTTCCATCTGCATAGAATCATACAGTGCAGAAGAAGGCCATTTGGCCCATCAAGTCTGCACCGACCACAATCCCAGCCAGGCCCTATCCCTATAACGCCATGCATTTACTTTAGCTAGACCTCTTGACGAAGGGGCAATTTAGCATGGTCAATCCATCAAACCCGCATATCTTTGGACTGTGGGAGGAAACCCACACAGGCACAGAGAGAACGTGCAAACTCCATGCAGTGACCCAAGCCAGGAATCGAACCCAGGCCCCTGGGGCTGTGAGGCAGCAGCTCTTGCCACTGTGCTGCCTTTCCTAAATACTGGATAGCCCTCAGTTTATTTCCCATCCTTACTCACCTTGGAGTCATGTCTCCGTAATGCCAATCATATTCCTAATTCATCTATTAGGACTAAAGCTAATTCATCCATTTTGTTTTGAATGCTCCAAGCATTCAAATACAAATCCTTAAGGTGTGCACTTTTAACATTTTTCCGTTTCCTACTAATTTTTTACTCCTTATCTGACTCTGACCCTTGATATCTCTGCCTATCACTTTCCTTATTCCCCTTACTGTCTTCTCCTTTTGTTCTTAATTCCCCCTGCTCTGAATCCTTGCAAAGGTTCCCATCCCCCTGCCATATTAATTTAAACCCTCCCCAATCACACTAGCAAGTACCCTGCACCTCCCCCCCCCCCCCCCCCCACACACACACACACACACACACACACACACACACACACACACACACATCAGTCCCAATACTGTCCAGGTGTAACCCATCCAATTTGTACAGGTGCTATCTCCCCCAGAATCAGTCCTAATGCCCTAGGAATCTGAAACCCTCCTCGCAACATATTTTCAGCCACGTAATCATCCTTTGTATCCTACTGTTTCTATTCTGACTAGCACGTGGCACAGGTAATAATCCTGAGATCACTACCTTCGAAATCCTACTTTTCAGCTTGCTTCCTAGCTCCCTATGTTCTGTTTTGAGGACCTTATCCCTTTTTAATCTGTGTTGTTTGTACCAAAGCATAGTACGACCGCTGGCTGTTTTGCTTTCTTCCTTCAGCAAGTCATGGTTTGGATGTCATAGATCCTTCCATACCAACTTACAAATCTTCCTCCCCATCCTTGCTTTTTTATTGTACTGAGAAGTGCAAATTTAGCACACAAAGGGTGTTATAATTGAAAGGTGATTGAATGAAGAGTGCAGTAAGTCAGGAAGAGTGGATAGGGTTGAGTGATGAGTAATAAACCACCAATATGAAGGAAGTGCAGAATGGAAGAGCCTCCTCCAGAAACCATGAGTTAATGGAAAATGAGTCACAGGATGAGTCTTCAATTACAGATCAAACAGATCAAGCTGAAGTAAAACTGGATTGCAACAAATGCAGCTTTTGGCTGTGGGTCATCTGGCAACCTATATAAAAATGTATCATGCCAGATCTGATCAAAAAAACAATAACAGATGATTCTCAAGTGTTCAACAATACTGTTTGGGTTTAGCTTTAGTTAAAATCCAGAGGGAAACCATCATACTGAAAATCATATTTGCAACTCTGGATTAGGCCTGATCTTTCAAGAGTTTCTGTGAATTAATGAACATGTATCACTGTAATGCAATAATATGTTGCACTTGGAAAGATAAAAGGCAGGATATATCAAAAAAATGGCCAAGTGTCAGCTTCTGATTGAAAACTCTTGTGTTTCTCTCTAAAAACATGAATTTTCTCTCCAGATCGTCTGACACATTGTCAAAAACAGGTGTTGGGGGCGTGGTGGTGGGATATTTTGTGTCATCATCCTGTGCTCCACTACCTGAGGGCTATACTCACCTCCGTGCTCCTGGTGTGATCATCATTATGACTGGTTTCCGATTTTGGAAACCAATAATGATTCCCACTATTGTGATGTCACACTGGCAAGGGGGAGCATCTGACTTTTTCCTGAAGTAACGGTATAAAGCCATTTAATGACATCAAAATTCATTCTAAACTGACACATCATCAGGGAGGCCTGGGAACATTGCACCAGCGTAAATCCCATTATGGCTCTCTTTTGAGATTTAATGGACTTAATGGGATTTACGTGCACGGTGAATGGGCTGGGGAATCGAACCCAAATGTATTACCGTTTCCTAAAGGTAACATGTACTCCAGCAAATGTCACGACTAGCGAGAGATAATTGGAGTAGTTATGTTTAATTTCAGGCTTATCAAATGAAGGGAGGAGGAAATGCAGGTCTAATTCCCAGTCAGATGTTAGAAGAAAAGAGAAAAGCCTTTGTTAAACGGGACTGGGATCTTTCAGGCTCATCTGGTAAGATGATGTTCAGTTTTTTTTTAATTGTTGTAGCTTGCTTAAAGAATTTGTGGCTGGAATAAAAACTCTATATTTATTGTCTCATATTCTGCTTTGTCCTTTGATCAGTACCATTTTGTGGAACATTAATTGGTAAAAAGAAGAAAAAAATGATGTACCTCACAACGAAAAATGCAGGTAAAGTACATCTAATAGTTACGTTGTTCCCTCTGAGATCAAAAACTAAAATATTTCACCTTTTCTACTTTGGAAATTTAACTGATCTATTTATTGCTAAATTAGCTGATAATGTCATCTGATGTTTCTAAATATTCATGGACAAACTGCTAAAATAAGTGCAAACAAGTGGCAAAATACTAGCTGCAGTGGTAGTGAAAAAGATTATTGTTGAAGAAACATTTAAAGGAGAAGGGATTTAGTGATAGTGAGGGAGATAATACTAAGGCTGAGAAGGGTGAATGCTCTGCCACCGTGATGATGGGTAAACAAAGCTCAAAATGAATCATCTGTAGTCTAATGTCTTACCTTTGGATGTTAGCAAGGGGGTTTTGGAGGAGGTGAGTTTAGAGTTTTCAATGCAGCAAGATTTAATAGGGTGAAAGTGGAAATTGATGGAAGAGGGAGTGTAAAAGGGGGGAAATTGATTGTAGGTGGTGTAAATCTGGTGAGGTTGAAAGAGAGGTGAGGGTAAAATCATTGGGTTGAAGCCTGGGACTATGTGAGCGTGGAAGAGTAGATTGTTCTTAGATTTGGGGCAAAGTGATGACGGAGTGCTAGGTATCTGAACAAAACAGATTCAAGCAATTGTAAAACAAATTGATTTCAATTTATCAAATATTTTATATTAATCATTGAGAGTAAACCTAGGATTATCTGTACAATATTATTAAAAATTCATTCGTGGGATGTAGACATCACTGGCTAGGCCAGGATTTGTCCTTAATAATCCTTAATTGCCTTTCGGAAGATGGTGGTGAGCCACCACCTTCAACAGCTGCAATCCATGTAATATTGGTAGATTCATATTGCTATTGGGAAGGGAGTTCCTGGATTTTGACCCATTGAACAGTGAAGGAATGGCAGTATATTTCAGTGTCAGGATGGTAACATAATAAACAGTTGCCAATATTAATTCCAAAGAAGAAGAAATAAAAACAAAGTGCTTGGAAAATTTAGCAGGTCTGGCAGCATCTGTGGAGAGAAAAACAGTTAAATATGATTCTTTTCAGAATGCTCTTATTTCTAGCATCCACAGTATTTTGTTTTTTTTTCAGAAGACCCTTATCTGATGAGCCTCCTTGAACAGTTGGTGACATATAATTTTCTCAGAATAGTTCAATGATATAATGTACATTTAATTCCAAAAATCATTCAGTATGTTAAGCAAAGTGATGGATGGGGTTATTTACAGGTGATGCCAAATTAGACGGGCAGTGCGCTCTGAAGGACAAGCTCAGAAATGAGTTAGACAAACTGTGTAAATTCACACTCCTCTCTCTGATTAAATTTATTTTCAATAAATATATAGCACTGCACTAGGGAAATAAGTGAGACACATGCATTACAAAACTTTTTGAAAAAGATGTGGATGAAATTGGTTAAATTTTTGAGTTTTGTTGAAAAATTTGTCACAAGATGTGGATGAAGTGTTGTTTTCCAATATTACGATTTTAAGGCAAAATGCTTTTGCATATTTTGAAAAGTGGGTAGATGACACAGGTTAATGGAATTGCTTTCTCCGATGATGATAGCGACAAGAACTTGTATCTGTATAGCTTCATTAACAGACTAAAACATCGTGAGGAGCATTAAAAAGCAAAGTTAGAAAACAAGCTGCACAAAAAGATACTAGGGCAGATATCTAAAAGCCTTGTCAAGGAACATGGTTTCACACCACAAATGAAGATGGAGAGATAGAGAGATGAGACATGTAAGGAGGAAATTCCAGAACTTGGGAGCCAAAGCAGCTGAAGGCAAGGCCACAAATGATGCAGTGAGTGAAACCAGGAATATTCTTAAAAGGCTAAAATTACTTGAGTGCTGATGTATCAAACCATTTTTGGCTGGAGGAGATTGCAGAGATGGAGAAGAGCAAGGTCATGGAGGAGTTTGAAAACAATTTTAAAGTTAAGATATTGCCTGACTAGATCAGCAAGCACGGTGATAACGAAACAAGACTTATTCCAAGTAAAGACACATGCGGCATTGAAATAGTCAAATCTCAAAGGTAATAAAGGCATGCATGAGAGTTTCAGCACCAGGTTGACCCGGAAGCAATAATAACAAGGAAAATTTGTAATTACTTCAGAATCTTTTGGGGAAATCATAAACTTTTTTTTATATGTTTGAAAAAGGTATCAGTTGCAAAGGGATCACTTATAATTTTAGATAGTGAAAAATACTGTTCCATGTGACTAGAAGATCCTTGACCTGAAGGATCAACATCTGTGAAACAGGGAGGAGGTTAAAATATGGAAGCTGTATAGTGGCTAGGCAAGAAAGAAAAAGACAGAGAGAGAAGTGGTCAACAAGCTAAGTGGGAGAGCTGGATTTCTGAACGGTTGGGAAGTGCATTTAGGACTGCTATTGCTCTTTCTTTCACTTCCAAGTGATTGAATGCCCAGAATCAGGACTACTGCATAAAGGTCAAGTCAGTTTTGGAAGCAATCACAACCAGCAGGAGCTAAGAGTTGAGAAGGTTCCAGTAAGAAGTGCGTTTTATGGAGAAGATAGCATAGGCAGGGTCTTGTTTATGCAAAAGCTACTTCCTGCATAAAATTGGTCAAGTATTTGAAGGAAAGGGACTGTAATTTTGCTTGGAGATGCGTGGTGAAAATCCCACATCATGTTTCGGCACACTTTCTACAGAATTTTACTGTTCTTAGGAAGCAATCCATTGTCACTCCCAGCTTCCAATGGGTTCACTTCTCCCTGTTCCTTCAAGTTATAACATTGAGGGAGGGATTTTTTGGTTATGCTCGCTTCAAAATGGAAAATCCTGTCAAGGTCAACAGATCCTTGTTGTTCCCATGGTGGGCGGGATGGGAAAATTCTCCCCAGAGTGCCTTTTGATGGTTCTCTCCCTTAGATTTCAGTGAAGTCCTGGACTGACTACCAGCTGTAGGGCCACGCTGGTGATTTTTCCTCTTAGCTTTACATGGACAAATCTCAAGTGTACAGAATGACATGGGATGCATCTCTTCCCTATTCTGCCTGATGTTGACAGACAACTCATAGCCTTCTCCTTGCTGCTGATCTGATTAATTGCAGACCTCTGTCTCTGAGACGTCTTGCTCCAAAAATCCAGGCAGAATATTTGTCCACAAGTCAGCCCTGCCTGTGTGAGCATTTTGCATTTCGCTCTCAACAGGTCTCAACCTGGGCCCTCATCTCTGTTAACCAAGTCTCCCAAGCTTCTTGTGAGGCAGAATTCATAGCAGATCACTGACTGTCTTCATTGCTTTCTCTTTATCTTAAGTTAAAGAGATTGTTTAAAACATAAATTCATATACTTTGCATTTATAACATGATTCTGATTCATGTTAAATTAAAAATTGCAGCTAGTGAAAACCTGTTTGTGGGTGCTCATTTGGTAAATTTGGTCATTTTTGTTTATGGATCCCATGGAAATTGTAACATTAAATAAGAATGGAATCAGGTGATTGCAGTCCAATGCAACTGGATGACAGTGGAGAGACGTTGGAGGAAGGTGGTGATGTCAGTTATGTCAAAGGTTGCTGCAGACTGGTCAAGAAGGGCAACTAAGTAATGTTGACATTTGCCACATTGGGCCCGATTTTACCATTTGGAGTCTAAGGGCTGGATCTGGGCACAATACAGATCCGAGCCCAGGATCCTCTTAGCAGCGCACCCATGCCGGCTCCGGTGTGATTTGCACTGTGGGCGGAGCTTAGCGCTGCCAGAACGATCAGAGCTCTGAACTGTGCATGCGCAGCTAGAAAAAAATTGGAAAAAGCGTACCCATATCAGATTGCTCCCAAGCTGCAGAAAGCAGAGAAAGTGGCCAGGGAGTGAAAAGCAGGAGCAAGGGTGTATCTTTTGGGGGTGGGGGGGTGGTGGAATGCTCTGACCGGCCTCCTCACTCCTCCCCCTTCCCAGAGGATGATCTGGGTCAGAGAGCCTTGCAGGTTCTGAACCCGCTTCGGAGGTTCCCCTGCAAAATAAAAATCGGCTTTGGATTTTTATTTAGCAGGTCACTTACAATGCAGTGCCGGAATGCGTTAAATGCCCGACACTCATCGGGCATGAATTTTTGGTAAAATCAGGTCCATCATGTCAGTTGTCAATTGTGACTTTGATAAGAGCTGTTTCTGTTTAGTTGTAATGGCAGAAACCAGATTGAAGGGATGGGAGTTCAGTCAAAAATGGTCACAGATTTGGGAGGTTCAAGGACTTGAGAGAGCAGAGAGAGGTTGGAGATGGGTAGCAGTTTGCAAGGACATTGAGGTTGACGCTCTTTTTGAGAGGGGTGATGACAGCAGATCTAAAGAGAGGGGCAGTTAAAGAGGAGAGAACCTCTAACAATATCAGCTAAATTGGAGATAAGGAGGGCAAGTTGGGTATTTGGCAGTTTAGTGAGAATAGGATCAAGGGAACAGAGCTGGGACTCGTGTGGTGTAGACCATAAGCAGTTTTTAAAAATGTATTCATGGGATAATGGTGTTACTGGCATTTGTTTCTCATTCCTAATTGTCCTAGAGAAGGTGGTGATGAGCTGTATTCTTGAAGTGCAGCAGTTTGACTGCTGCTGTGGAGAGACTATCAGGATTTTAACCGAGCAACAATGTCTAAACAATCTATTTTCTTTTCATTCTGCTAGGATTTCCTCATTCCAGGTTGCTTGGCAGTTTTGTCTGGCCAGGCTGCACTCCTTGGCTGTAATAAGAAAAAAGACATTTGGAATCATAAGCATGTAGTCCAATTCTACAAAATACTAAGGGATAAACATTGGGATCTGAAGTGGCATGTAGAAGGCTAGTCAGAACTTGTTTTGTCTGACAAATACTGTGACTAACTAATTTTAGGAAGCATGATGTGTCCATTATCTCATACTTCACTTTGAAGAAAAGTTGTAAGGTTTGAATGTGGGCTTCACTGGCAAGGCTGGTAATGATTACCCATTTCTAATTGTTCTAGGAAGATGGTGGTGGGCCACCTTGTTCTGTTGAAGTTTATGTATTGCAATTCCACAATACTGTATCAAACTGCTACAAATAAACAGAGAAACAGAGAGCAGGAATAGGTCATTTGGCCCCTTGAGCTTGCGCCATCATTATGATCATGGCTGACCATCCACCTCAATAGCTTGATCCCCCCCCCCCCCGCCATTCTTTGAATATCTTCTCTCCTATATCCAGCTCCTTCTTGAACACTTACAAAGTTTTGGCCTTAACTGCTTTTTGTGGTAGTGAATCACAGGATCACTCTCTGGGTGAAGAAATTTCTCATCTCAGTCCCAGAAGGTTTATCCTGTATCCTTGGACCATCATCCCTGGTTCTAGACAACCCCACCATCAGGAACATCCTCCTTGCATCTACTCTGTCTAGCTCTATAGGTTTCTATAAAACTTCCTCACCTGAATGACTTGCTAGACTGCTTCGGAGGGCACACTGATGTGGAACTGGAGTTATGTGTAAGGCTGGGTAAGGATAGCAGTTTTCCTTCCCAAACAAAAACTCATGAACCAGTTGACCTTTCAAAATAATTTAGTAAGATTGTTCTTTTTTCTTTTGTGAAACCAGCTTTTTACATCCTGATTTTTTTTTTAATTGGGTACCAATTGCTGAAATCATGGTGGGATGTTCTATTGATTTGTTAGTCTAAGCCATTTGGATCACTAGTCCAGTAAGATAACCATTACGTTATTCTCCCCAGCCCAGCTCCACAGATTGAAATAGCATGTGCAAAAGTACATGAATATCTGTCAGGTTATGCTGCATATCGTTTGATATTTCAAGCATAGGCAAACTCTTAAACGCAAACGAGTTAGACTGCTTACAGGAGCATCCAGTGCATCTATGACTATTGGCCTATTAGAGTATCTAAAGGAAGACCAAAACTTGGAACAGAGACAATATCGCTTGACGTTCAATATGCCCAAATTTAAAGCACATTATAATAAAGCGTTTCTGTTTTACAGGAGTTTTAAAATGAATTAACTTCCTGACTAGCACTGTCAGACCAACCTCAGTTTTTGATTTTGTGCGATTACTGCACATGGTCAAGAAGTGTGCCAATATTCTGTGTACACGCTCTTCTTAAGTTAACACCCAACCCACACAGGCAGTAAGGAATTAGTTATTGACGTTATTGAGGGCAAGCGAGACCCGAGCCTTAAAGGAAATGCACTTCCTTTTCACAGGTTATGTAGTCTGCTGCCTGCTTCTTGCCTCCAACCCCAAATCTATCGATTTTTTTTGCTGTGCAAGAAGGATTTGTCAAGCAGTGTGTGGATTAATCACAATGTACAATTTGTTATGAACGTAAGTTTGGCTGTTAATAGTTACATGCCTGACCACATTGGTCCAAAATCTGTAGTGTTGGTAGGAGAAATGCACATCCCCACCTTTTGCTGTTCAACATGGGCCATCTCACCTGCATGAAAAAGTAAAATCTACTTTAGCATGGAATAGGTTCTCCTTCAAGATACTCTTTACACCAACATACATGACCCATTCTTATGGAAAATGGATTTTTGTTAGCACATTTTCATTTAGCGTCTATTTTTGGGAACATATTAGATGCGCTAAACAAGGAACGGCTTTATAGCAAACAGCAATGCAGATAGAATGTTGAAGTATGTAACCAAACAGTCTAGTCATGGCTTAAACTGGAAAGCTTATCAAGGAAAGAACTTGGATTTATGTAGTGCGTTTCACAGGCAATGGGTTACTTTGCAAGTGTATTCACAGATGAAGTTGAAGGATAAATATTGACTAGGAAGCTGGGAGATTCCTCCAGCTACTCTTTCAAAACTGCTCTGGGATCTTTTACAATCTGAAAGGACAACACTTCAGTGCACCAGTGTCGACCTGAATTGTGTTCAAGACTTTTGTGTGCAACTTGAAAGCATAATTTTCTGATTTGTGGGCAAGGATGCTACCACTGAGCTGAGACTAATACTTTAGACTATTTCAGAGTATATTTGAAGTACAATATCACTGAAACATAAGCTAAACCTTCAGGACTCTGAGGCAATTCTGAGAAGAATCCCAATATTGACCTCCCATCAAGAACAAGAAGTTACAAGAAAAGACTGATTATATTTAGTTTTACACCAATACTGAGTAACAGTGGGACCTTAGGGTGCATGTCTAAAGATCTCTGAAGAGATCAAGTAGATAAGGTGATTAAGGTGTATGGGTTACTTGTATTTATTAGCCAAGACAAAGAATATAAGAGCAGCGAGGTTATGATGGCGCTGTATAAAATGCTGGTTAGGCCACAGCTAGACTGCTATGTGCAGTTCTGTTTATCACACTAGTAGGAAGGATGTGATTACACTGGAAAGACTGAAGAGGAGATTCACTAGAACATTGCTTGGGTTGGAGTGTTTCAGCTATGCAGAGATGCTGGTTAGGTTGTTTTCCCTAAAGCACAGAAGGCGGAGGATGGACCTGACTGAGATGTACAAAATTATTAAGGACATAGATAGGAAGAAACTTCTCCCCTTAGTAGGGAAGCCAATAATCAGGGGACGTAGATTTGTGGTATGGGGAAAGAGATTTAGAGGAGATTTGAAAAAATCATTTTGACCCAGAGGGTGGTGGGAATCTGGAACTCACTGCCTGAAAAGTTGGTAGAGGTCAGAACGCTCACAACATTAAGAAGCATTTGGATGAAGACTTGAAATGCCATTGCGTATAAGGCTGCAGACCTATGGGCCAAGTGTTGGAAAATGAGATTAGAATAGATAAGATTGTTGATTGCAGGTGTAGACATGATTGGCTGAAGGACCTCTTTCTGTGCTTAAAACACTGTGGGGCTGATCGTACTAGCTCGTCATGCTGGTCCATCGGTGCAGTGAGTCAGTAAGATCACGAGAGATGTGATAAACCAGGTTTGCACCAAGTTTCTCGCTTCTTGCGATCTTACCAGCCCTGATTGCCAGTGTTTCCTGGGCATGAGGCTTATTTTGATATTTAAATTCTTATTTAAATATTACTAGTGAGCTGGGATGGAATCATTTGAGGCTCACTTGCCTTAATGGCCCCGCTGGTGGGGGTCCTCACCGGCGAGCATTAGACCTGTTGTGATCGCCTTACTAGTAGGACTTGAAGTCCTCCTGGGTGGTTGGGGGCAGGGGCAAGCACTGCTAGTCTTGCACCCTGGCAGTGTCTGCTGGGTACCCTGACTCTGCTTGCTGGGCAGCGCCAAGGGGCGGAGCAATGACAGGGAGGTGAGAGGTACTCTGTATCAGGAGGCTGGGGGGCCATGACAGATCTGTGTCCCACGTACACAAATAGGCGAGAATAGACTCTGTCCACTTCCCATAATGCTGTAAACCACACTATTGCCTCTTTTTTTGGCAATAATGCCATACAATTGCACCTGAGAGCTCACCCACAAAATGGGTGCGATTCTGCCCCAAAAATGGGTGCAATTCTCTCCCATTTTCATGCTCGTTCGGCCTTAAAATTTTGTTATCTCATCTAAAGGATGGTATCTCTGGCAATGTAGTAAGGGAGGAAGTGTTAGGATTTTTAGGTAGCATTAAAACTGATAAATCTCCGTGGCCTGATGGCATTTATCCTAGGCTGCTTAGGGAGGCGAGAGATGAAATTACTGGGCCTCTGACGCAAATCTTTGTCTCTTCTTTGGACACAGGTGAGGTCTCAGAGGACTGGAGGATAGCGAACGTGGTACCATTGTTTAAAAAGGGTAGCAGGGATAACCCTGGTACTTATAGGCCAGTGAGTTTGATGTCAGTGGTAGGGAAGTTGTTGGAGAGGATTCTTAGGATGTATACGCATTTAGAGCGTTGCGATCTGATTTGGGATACGCAGCATGGCTTTAAGGGGAAGTCGTGCCTTACGAATCTGGTAGAATTTTTTGAGGAGGTGACAAAAACGGTCGACGAAGGACGAGCTGTTGATGTCATCTATATAGATTTCAGTAAGGCATTTGACAAAGTCCCTCACGGTAGGTTGGTTGAAAAGGTTAAGGCTCATGGAATACAAGGACAGGTATCGAGATGGATTGATATCTGGCTTGGTAATAGGAGAAAGTCTGACAACACCAGGTTTAAGTCCAACCGATTTATTTGATAGTAAACTCACTAGCTTTCGAGGTTTCCCTCTTCTTCAGGTGAATGGAGAGTTCTGGCCTCAGACAGAGCATATAAAGCACAGACAGTTTACAGATTACTGATTAGAATGCGAATCTTTGCACCTAACCTGCTGTTCAAGTCCTAAAGTGGCCGATAATGTGAGTGGAAGGAGCACTGATCACAGGTTAAAGAGATGTGTATTGTCTCCAGACAGTACAGTAAGTGAGGTTTTGCAAACCCAGGCAAGTCACGGGGATTACAGTGCGACATGAACCCAAGATCCCTATTGAGACCGTCCTCATGTGTGCGGAACTTGGCTATCAGTCTCTGCTCAGCGACTCTGCGCTGTCGTGAAGGCCGCCTTAAGCATTCTCCAAGACGGTCTCAACAGGGATCTTGGGTTCATGTCGCACTATCTGTAACCCCTGTGACTTGCCTGGGTTTGCAAAACCTCACTTACTGTACTGTCTGGAGACAATACACATCTCTTTAACCTGTGATCAGTGCTCCTTCCAATCACATTGTTGGCCACTTTAGGACTTGAACAGCAGGTTAGGTGTAAAGATTTGCATTCTAATCAGTAATCTGTAAACTGTCTGTGTTTTATATGCTCTGTCTGAGGCCAGAACTCTCCATTCACCTGAAGAAGAGGGAAACCTCAAACTAGTGAGTTTACTATCAAATAAATTGGTTGGACTTAAACCTGGTGTCGTCAGACTTTTTACTGTGTTTACCCCAGTCCAACGCCGGCATATCCACATCTTGGTAATAGGAGACAGAGAGTAGTCGTGGAAGCGTCTTTTTCTAGCTAGAGGTCTATCACTATTGGTGTGCCGCAGGGCTCAGTACTGGGACCTCTTCTATTTGTAATATACACCAATGACTTGGAAGAGGGAGTACATGGTGTGATCAGCAAGTTTGCAGATGACACGAAGATGGCTGGACTTGCAGACAGTGAGGAGCAGTGTCAGGCAATACAGCGGGATATAGATAGGCTGGTATATTGGGCAGATAAATGGCAGATGGAATTTAATCCTGATAAATGTGAGGTGATGCATTTTGGAAGAAATAATGTAGGGGGGAGTTGTACGATAAAGGGTAGACCTATTAAGAGTATAGAAACGCAGAAGGACCTGGGGGTGCAAGTGCACAAGTCTTTGAAGGTGGCAGTACAGGTGGAGAAGGTTGCGAAGAAAGCTTAGGGTATGCTAGCCTTTATAGGAAGGGGTATAGAGTACAAGAGCTGGCATCTAATGTTGCAGTTGTATAGAATGTTGGTTAGACCGCATTTGGAGTACTGCGTCCAGTTCTGGTCGCCTTACTACTGGAAGGACGTGGAGACCCTGGAGAGAGTGCAGAGGAGGTTTACCAGGATGTTGCCTGGTATGGAAGGGACTGGGTTATGAGGAAAGATTGGGCAAATTGGGGCTGTTTTCCTTAGCAAGACGGAGAATGAGGGGAGATCAAATAGAGGTGTATAAGATTAAGAAGGGTATAGATAGAGTAAACAGTGGTAAGCTTTTTCCCAGATTCGAAACTAATATTACGAGGGGCCACGGGCTTAGGGTGAGGGGGGGCAAGGTATAATTTGGATGTTAGAGGGAGGTTTTTCACACAGAGGGTCGTGGGGGTATGGAATGCACTGCCAAGTAAGGTGGTGGAGGGAGGCACGCTGGAGTTATTTAAGGGATACTTAGGCACATGAGTAGAATAGAGATGGAGGGATATAGGAGACTGTTTTAAATAAGGATCAAGAGCCTTGGTACATTCCTGGGAATCAATTGATTCCTATGGATCTTCCAACATATTTTCTGGCTCACTTGTTTTACACTTGAACTTATAGGGATTCCCTTGAATGTTTGCGTAAGATGTGCATGTTATTGTTGTTTTTCTGTTTTAATCCACAGGTCCGCCTTGTTGCCTAACAAGAGGCATACACGCGGTGGGTCGTGCAAGGGCTGCTCTTGGATGTTTTGAGAGTAGTCTAGTGCTTCACATCGTTAGTGTACACTTAAACTGGACCAGCTGATGGGCAACACGACAGCTCAGTGACTATCACTGTCTGCTGTGCAGATACATGGATTTGGGCCAGTATCTGTGGGAGTTTGCGCATTCTCCCCGTGCTTGCGTGGGTTTTCTCCTGGTACTCCGGTTTCCTCCCACACCCCCAAAGATGTGCTCTTAGGCTGATTGGTGAAACAAAATTGTCCCTAAATTAGTTTCCCCTCAATCTGGTTTCCAATGTGGAGTGCCATAAGCGTAGACAAAGGTCATGGGTGGAAGAGGGAACTCACAATGTTAAAATGGCGGCGCGGGCTCATTGGGCCGAAGGGCCTATTTCCCGTGCTGTGTTGTTCTTTGTTCTTTGTACTCTCTTTAATGTTGCACTGATGTGCTAGCCTCAGTTACATGCTTGAGCTCTGATGTACGGTTAAACCCACAGCGTTCTGATCAACTGAGGCAGGCTAACATAAATTGGATGATTTTATTGAGTCTTTAGTTTCACAAGTCTTCAAGAACAAATTATTAAGTTCAACATAAAATCAGTGTGATTTCCATGGCGCAAAGTGTTTTGTTTTGAATTTTATTTCTGATTGTTGACCAAACTTGACTGATTAAAATTAAAATATTTTGCATATTAATAGAATTTTACATTGTGAAGAATATTTGTTTCTAATATTTTTACTGGATTCACACCAAGAGTTTGATCGACATGAAATCATGATCTATGAGGAAGTAGCAAGGATGCCACCTTTTCAGAGGAAGACGCTGGTGTTGATAGGAGCGCAAGGTGTGGGACGACGGAGTTTAAAAAACAGGCTCATCGTACTGAATCCCATGCGATTTGGAACGACAGTACCATGTAAGTTTGTTTAAACTGATAGAAATTATGTTTTGTTTGGGATGAAAATTGTTCTTTTCCTTCCTACTACAGTTAAAAGTGCACAATCGTCAGTTTTCAGGGCAATATTGTTAGGGATTTATCTATCAAGTGAACTGTGAGCATGCAACAGAGTGACTAAGATACTGTAGTCTTTGGCAAAAACTGCACCCCAATCTTTCGCCTGAGATCTCAAAGTCAGCAATAACTGAATCTCTGGCAATCTACATCCTACTACTTGGTGTAATATATTGGAGCTGAGACAGTTCCTGTCAGCTTCCAGTTTGCAGGTCCTAATCGTCTCCTATTCACCATGAATGTGTAATCTCTCTATACCTCCATCCTACATCAGGACAGCCTGAGAGCTCTTTGCTTCTTTCTTAAAAAGAGGCCTGAATAATTCCCATCCACCACCGCTCTCCTCTGCCTGGCTGAACTTGTTCTATCTCTCAACAACTTCTCCTTTAACTCATCCCACTTTCTCTAAATCAAAGGAGTAGCAATGGGTACCCGCATGGGTCCTAGCTACACTTGTCTCTTTGTGGGGTATGTGGAACATTCCTTGTTTCAGGTGTATCCAGGTCTCCTCCCACAACTCCATTACCATTATCTACCAATATCCATTACAAATCCACTCACTCCTACAGTGATCTGGAGCTATCACACCCTACATCCTGTAAAGATTCCATCCATTTCTCTTGCCTCCATCATATTTGTTCCGATGATGCCACTTTCCAAAGTGGTGCTTCTAAGATATGTTCCTTTTCCCTCAACCATGGATTCCCATCCACAGTTGTCGACAGGGCCCTCAACAGCGTGCAGTCCATCTTCTGCCAGGACCCTCACCCCCTCCTCTCCCTCCCAGAGTCCTGGTTCTCACATTTCACCCCACCAGCCTCCACATGCAAAGCATAATCCTCCGCCATCTTCGCCAACTCCAGTGTGATGCCACCACCAAACCATCTTCCCTTCACTCCCTCTGTCAGCATTCTACAGAGACCATTCCCTCTGGGATAACCTAGTCTGCTCCTCCACTATACCCAATGCCTCTCTCCACTCATGGTACTTTCCCATGCAGTTGCAGAAGATGCAACACCTGTCCCTTTACTTCTATGCTTACCATCCAAGCAACCAGAAGGTCAGGGTCCTGATTAATGCACAGACTGAAGGCGCTCAGCAAAGCGATCTCCCAGTCTACGCTTGGTCTCTCCGATATAGAGGACACCACATTGGGAGCAGCAATTGCTCACAGCTTCTCTGCTGTTTGGCCATTCACACCCTTTATTCTCTCTGGACAGCCATTAGCAGTCTTTTCCCCTGGTTTCAATGGCTCATCTTTCATTTCTTCACCCTGCAATATAAATATCTCCCACTTTCTATGCCTTTTAGTTTTGACAAAGGGTCGTCTGGACTTAAAACGTCAGCTGTTTTCTCTCCTTACAGATGCTGCCAGACCTACTGAGATTTTCCAGCATTTTCTCTTTTGGTTTCAGTCCCTTTCAGCTCTCATTTAGCATCCCCACTTCTGGGCAGTTAATGAGAAAGATAACACTTGTCCCAAATCTGGGCTTATGAGGATACTTCAATCCACCGCTCAGTCTAACCACCTCCATTTCTGTCTTGAAGATCAATTAACCCCACTTGGACCACAGATTGAACCTGGGATTATCCTGGTTGTATACTTATTAAAGTGGGTCAATTAACCAAAATCTTCAGGTTTTAATATATAGGCAACAGTTGGGACATCAGTCCTATGCATTATTTTGACCCACCCAATAGGAAGTAGTTACAAAGTTACAGAAATCAAAGTTTATCTTGGAAATGCATTTCTAGGCTGCAAAGGTTAGGAAAGTTATATTTTCAGAATAATTTATTCTGGGCTATTTTCTCATATTCCCACATAATCTTTCACAACATGGCAGACTTGTTACTGGAATGGTCTAACACCTACAAAAGGCACCAGATTAGGCAAGGTCAATTTTGGATTTATCATGAATTGTAATCTAACAACATTGAACTCTTGAACTATTCTGGTTTTCATGAATCTGAATAGTTTAATAAATGTGAGAAGACTGTACTTTCTGTCTGCGATTATGTTAGTGACTTGGAATTTGACAACAAAAACTTGCATTTATATAGTGTCTCTTAACATTAAAATGTCCCAAAAGAGATGTAAAGCAGTACATTTCAGTCGGAAGAGTGAGGAAAAGTACAGAATAAAGGGGGCTCTAATGGAGACGCAGGAACAGAGTGTGCTTGGGCACAAATTGTTGAAAGTGACAGGGCAAGTTGAGAAAGTGGTTACAAGGGCATAGAGAATCCTAGGTTTTATAAATTGGGTTGTAGAGTACAAAAGGAAGCAGTAATGAACTGTTATGAAATACTGGTTTGGCCTTGACTGGAATTTTGTGTCACACTTTAGCAAGCAATTAAGACATAGAGGGTGCAGAAAGGATTTACAAGAATGGTTGTACAGTTGAGGAACTTAATTTTCATGGAAGTATTGAAGAAGTGGGGTTGTTCTTCTTGGAGGAAGGTTGAGAGGAAAATTTGATAGACATATTCAAAATCATGAAGGGACCAGACAGAAGAGATTGGAAGAAACAGTTCCCATTGGTGGAAGGTTCAAGTGGATGCTGATTTAAGGTAACCAACAAAAGGACCAATGCCAACCTACGACAAAATACTTTTACTCAGTAACTGATTAGGATCTGGAATGCATTGCCTTACAATGTGGTGGAAGTAGATTAAATTGTAGCATTCAGAAATGAATGGGATTGGACCTGAGAAGAGAAAATTGCATGAGAAGGGCAGGGGAATGGGACTAGCTGAATTACTCTTGCAACAAGTCGGTTTAGTGGATTAAAAGGGGAGAAGCAGTTGAATCCATTATCTCATAATCTTGATGAAGACATCTAAATGAGTTCATCAAATGAGTTATACTGCTGCTTTTGAAGTAATCTTTAAACGTTAAGAAATCAGGAATGCAAGCCAGTTAGAACATATAGTAATTGGAAAAATATTGTGAGATTTGGTGGTTGTAGAAGTGTTAAACACTGAACCTCCTTTGTTAATTTTCCTTTCTTTCCATCTTCAGCAAATTTGTCAAGGCTGTTTATGGATCATCGATATTTATAAAAAGTTGCTGACAGAAAAAAAAATAGAAATAATGAATTGAAGAATTTTAAAATGTGTGGAATTTTCTTGTATTTATTGCAGTTACTTCAAGGAAACCAAGAGATGATGAACTAGACGGGCACGCCTACAGATTTGTGTCAAGGGTGGAAATGGAAATGGACATAAAGGGCAGCAGATACCTGGAACATGGGGAATATGAAGGAAATCTCTATGGGACAAAGATTGACTCAATCCATGAAGTTGTTAGTACAGGAAGAATGTGCATTTTGGATATTAATCCACAGGTAGAGAAATATCGGGTAATGAATAAGACAATTTGATAACAAGATTAATTGCATAGTATGACAGCTGCATAGTAAACCAAGGAATTTTAATTGAATGTAGTACAATGACATTTTAGGATTTTTAGAACCTAAACCTTTGTGCAGCAGTTTCTGTTGTATTATTCTTGAGGCAAAATCAACATCTTAATTGGATGTCCAAACTGCAACTTCGCTTAACTTAGCAGTCCATCTTTTCATTCGCATCCACGTTAATCAGTTGTTTTACTCACACAGATTCAATCAATTGTGTATTTTTGAATGATAAGTAATAGATTTGATAACAAATCGGAACAGGAAAATGTTCTAATAAGGGGTTTTTTGAGGTAGAAGATGTGTATCATTGGTTAGAAATTCTGTTACGTTGCATTTGCTTAGCAAGAAATTGTTTCAGACTTTTCCTCTAGAATTGAAATGCATTGCAATCAGCTCATGAGCAGAAGGGTAAGGGATTATGTTAATGGATGTGGAATTGGTGGAGCAGAAAAATCTTCTTCTCAACTCAGTGCTTCAGCTTTTTTTTAAATTGTCCCCCTTCTTCCCACCTGAAGCCATTGCTACTGCAAGAGTTTTTTATTGGCACCAGTATCTCTCCCAAATGGCTGCTTTTCATGTGGGAACCTAGCCAATGAGTACTGGCAGGTTATTTGAAAATGGAAGCCTGATATTAATCACAGTTGATGCAGATCTTGTTCTCCTAGGATAGCAATTTGGAACAATATCCTTGGCTGATTTTCTGTTTTCTCCCTGCTCCCCCCCCCCCTTCCGTAGTACAGGGATGTTGGAAGCAAATGGTATTATCCCTCTTGCCACAGCTCTTGAAATCAACTAATCTGGCTAAAACAGGATATTTAGAGTGGGGCCCTCTAGTTTGTGTGGCTCAGATGTCATTGATTTGTGCTTTACTATCTATCTTGTGTGTTTTTAATACTCATGCCTTGCTGCCAGTACATCGTTGCTTAGTATCTATGTCTTACAGGCGCTGAAGATACTGAGGACGGCTGAATTTATGCCGTATATTGTGTTTGTTGCTGCTCCTGAATTAGAAACACTACGTGCCATGCACAAAGCAGTCATTGATGCTGGAATTACAACTAAACTTCTGACAGTAAGGAGCCCTTAAATTTTCACAGCTTTACATTTTAGAATACTGGCCTTAATTATTTAATCATTAATTGTCTTCACACTTTTGGCTAAACCAGAAAGTACTGTTTGCTGCCACTCCATAATGGATTGCAATCAGTGTAAATAAAGTAACGCTAATAATATAACAAAGTGGTACTCTATGTTAACTTTCTTGTCACCAGTTAGCTGTAACAATTTATTAATTATTGAGTTGTGCAGCCATGTTTTTCCCTCATTTCCTGTCTTTGTCTGTGCCTTTTCATCCAGTCAATTCTCATTTACAGTTAACATGTCAATTATTCATTTTCCATGCATTAATTTTCTATTCATTTATCTACAGGATACAGACTTGAAAAAGACAGTTGATGAAAGTGCTCGAATCCAAAGAGCATACAGCCACTACTTTGATTTGACTATTGTCAATGATAACTTGGACAAAGCTTTTCAAAAGTTACAGACTGCAATAGAGAAGCTCTTTATAGAGCCACAGTGGGTCCCAGTTAATTGGGTATACTAGTAATTTGAAGATTAAACCCTATTTTGGCATGTGAATAAGTAAAATAATTGAATAACAATGTCAAATTTGGCAGAACAGATGCAGAAGCAGGAAAGCTCTGATGTATCTCATGCCTTTATATTCTTTGTAGGTTCTGTTTATAGTACACTATTTTGGCTTTTTATATAAATAACTGAAGGGAAAGTGTTCTTATAAATGTAATTTATTTTAATTTTTCTAACTTTTTACAAATGGTCTTTGTATCCATACATATCAAGTGAAGGAAAACAAGTTGCAAGAAAAACCTTTTTTCATTTTTTTTCATTTTTGCCTTCAAAAACCTAGGTTAAAGACACACATTCAAGTTCTAAGCATTTTGATGCAAAGTGAAGTTTCTCTTTTCATATTCGAAAGTGGTAACTTGTTAACGAAACCTCCACTGTACATTTCAACTGAAGTTTTGCATCAGAATGATGTATAATGTATTGTTCCTATTATAGATACAGAGTAATAGAACATGGTCTTCAGGAGTTTAGCATGACTATACTACATTGTTGAAAAGGTTAGCATAAAGCTTCAGTCTATTCCTAAAGTGTAAGTGCCATTACACATTTGACAATGTATAAACTTAATATCACTGGCCCCATCCATCCAAGCTGTAATTTTATTTTTTACATTCCAGCTTTGCTCTACATCTTTCTGCTTTAAGTTGGGTTTGGGTATCTCCTGCTGTGAGAGTAATTGAAATGGACATCCTCAAGTATACCATGTTGTATGGCTGATTATATTTTCTATGGTAGGGATGTATCATTCACTTAATCCTACTTTGTCAATAGCAACTTGATTTACATAACATCTTTAATGTAGTAAAAAGTCCCACGTTGTTTTACAAGCACCTCTTATGCTAGTTATGAAATGCACTGAAAGATTTATTTTAAAAGTGAATGCAATAATCACCAATACCTTCCGCAGTGGCTGAAACATCTCTGAGTCTTCTGCTGAATTTTGTCAGGGGGGTAATGTTCACTGAGTCATTGATTGGGGTGCACCATAGCTGCAGCCTAGGTTCCCTCCAAGGCCCCACGTACCGATTTCCTGAGCAAAGGCCCAGGCCAGGCTGGGAGGAGAGTGACCGCTAACATTTCCACAATTATGTTAAAGCTACTCAGTAAAATTTATTAACATCAATCCCAGCTGAGTTCCTAGAATATCTTTAATTTCTCCATTTTTCTTGGATCTATGATGGGTAACGTGATTGAAAATGATAGTTGTTTACCTGGATGGAATTCAAAATCATGTGAGATTTGAAGCCAGGCCTTTATTCGTTCCCACAGTGTACACTGAGCTTCTTTATTACTATAATCATTTTCACAATTATGATCCAGAATTTCCTCACGTAATATGAAATGCCGTGGCCATTTGTGCCCATACAGCACTAAAATTAAAACGAGTACTTACCCACTGTACTAGTTATTTAAATTACTTGTTATTATTACTACCACCCTGCCCCAATGCCTAATACTGCATATCACAAAAATAGAATATTTAGAGCCTGTCCTAGCTGCTGTCACCAATTTATTCTTCCACTTCTTTCATTAGTTTCCGTCACAGTACCCAGCTCCCTGTAGAATTATGAACTGGGCTTTGGGGCTGGATCCCACTTGCAAGATCTTCTGGATGTGCTGAAGTCCAACCCCTCCCTGTCCTTAGCATAGCAGGCGAGCTATGCAAAAGCCTGTAGACTTTGGCAGAGCTGGAGATCCTGCTGGTTGCATATGGCACGCTGCAAGAGTCATGGGAAAACCCACTGGGGTGGGTAGGGGTGCAGAAAATTTTGGCCTAGTATCCACTCTCTGCTTCTTCACATGTGGTGTGACTTTGAGGTCTTTAATGTTGCAGCAAGACTGGAGTTGCTATTTTATTACTAATAATGGTATTGCGTTTTTGTCGATGTATAAACTTCTCCATAGAATAAGGTTTCTGAGTTAATTTACAAAAAAAATTCTATCTGTCCAACCAGTCAGGACTGGCCAGCAACTACCTCTTATGGTGCCCAGTCTTTAAATAATTTTGGTTGATTTTTAGTGAAATCTGGACTTCTGAAATGGAATGGAATGATAGACTGTAACCTTATCTGTTTTCCATCAGCTCTGCTCTTTTTGGCTGACTCCACTCAACTGAAGACTGTATACAAGAACTTGCATCCCTATAATCAATTTAATAAGGTTATTTGACCATCTTTGGGCTTCACTGATTGCCCTCAATATTTATAGTTGTATTACACTTCTTTTATCAGACCATTCCTGTTGATTTTTAAAAAAAGGTTTTGCAATTGCAGATTTGTTGTAACATGAACCTTTTGTACATTCTCTGTTGCTACTAGAACTGTTGTGTAACTTATTGCCCATTGATAGATCTTTAAATATTTGCCCTGAAACATAGAAACAAGTGAAAAGAGGAAATGGAAAGCTTTCACTCTTCCTATAAAGTTTACACAGAGAAATATTTTAGTATTTCAAGAATTCCAGTATTTGTATTTTGTTTGTTTAGTTGTGGTGAAATTAAGCATATTTGAATGTGTGATTGAGATAAGGATGTTCATTTTAGCTGCAGTTCCTTTAAAATATGTTATCAATGAATTGTGCTGGTAATTATGTTATGGATGAGTTTGTTCTGTGTTGAAGCATATTTGCTAATCTATCTTTTTAAATTGTAAAATTGTTCTTTTTATATTTTATCTGAAGTGTTATTTTCTGTCTGAGTGTTTGTATGTTTTTCTCGTTCTCCATCTTGCTCCTTCCCCACTTCCTCATAGGAATTGCTTAGATGAGAATACAGGATTCTTTGTTTATAATCATTCACCACATTTCTTTCCCCTTAACACTAAAAGAAAGGCTTGTGAATTAAGTTAGGATGACTTATGCCTTCTGCTGCAGGGAGAGTAAAAAAAGGCAAATAAATTGCAATTGTTAACATATGTGAAGTTAACATTGAAGCTCATGAAATTTACATTCAGTAGTCTTGTACATTTAGTGGAAAGATTATTTTGGGCTGAATGCTTGTAAGAATGTGAATGAAGGTGAAGGCTTGGGTACAAACAGTTCATATGTATTAACTAATAATCTGATTTGAAAGTACTAAAATAACATGGGATAGGTACAAATTATTTTGGAGAGGGAAGGAGAATAGTTAAATTGTGGTTGTTTGAGTGAATCAAGATCCTACAAAGTAATTTCAGCAGATTGATAGGTAATGCTTAACACTGATCTTTAGACTTTGCAGTGTGACACACTGATTAGATAAATAGTAAGAAAAAGGAAAGATGATGCAAGAGGGAAGGAATCTTATTTCTGGGCTATTGGGACCAGTTCTGGAAAATATTATCTGGTACAGGATGGACAAGTTTATTCTGAGCAGGTATGAGCCTTTGCCCTTCATTGGGTGAGTAGCCATTGTTATGACCGAAGATTTAAACTGATGATGGTGGAGAACAGACAGGTTGAGATATGTAGAAAAGATGAAAGAAAAACAAATTTATCAAGAACAAGTTGGGACAAGGATTAAAATGAGAGACACTGATGGGCTTACTGTGTGTGTGTGTGTGTGTGTGTGTGTGTGTGTGTGTGTGTGTGCGCGCGTGCGTGCGTGTGCATGCGTGAAAGCACAGAGGAGATGGTGTAAAATGTAATATTTAGTTTCAGGTAATTAATCAAAAGAATGGTAGTCATAGAGATGTACAACATCTGGAGAAACATTGGATTGCCCAACAGCAGAGCATTGGTAATGTAACTGAACTACACAAAGCTCACCATGGCATTTGTACAGTTTGAATTCAGTTTAATAAGAAATAAAAGCCTGGTATCAGTAAAAATGACCATGAAGCTGTTAAAATCAACTGTTTCACTCTTACCACCTCTGGCACATCTTGATGTCAATCTCAATATAGTTGACGTAAATATCTTCTGCAGAAGCAGAAGAAAGACACACAAGGAGAAGCAGTGTTGTGATCCAGTTAGGGACTGTTAACCTCTAAAGAAAAATCCAAATACCCAGTTATTTGAGCAATAAAACTATACCATAAAATGTCATGTTTTTAAAGAAAACAAACTTTATTGAAATAAAATGGAATAAACACCATTGCTAATGCAAGCAAATGCCATGCACTTAGATTTACATCTTACATCTACCCCAACCCCCAAGAATTATCTGGTATCTAAAGTACATCGTAAAGTACATTGTACTTCTGTGAGGGTCAACCAAACATAAGCTACAATCCTCTGGAAATTAATTCTCCTAACTTTGAGCTCTCCTCAGAAGAAAATGTTAATTTATTATCTCTTACCTGTGGACGCTGCAATCCCTTGTTCTGGTTTCTTTTTTCAATATTTTCAAGCTAATGTGCTTGTTATTTTCTTTTGCCACAAGACTCTTTGAGGATTATTGTCAATTTTTCCAATAGCTTCAAACTAGGCAATGTTCTAGCTTCTTTTCCCTCATGGAATCCAAACTGAATGTAAGCCCTACCAACATTCCATGCAGCAGATGAAGAAGTTAGCTTTTCTTTTGCTTACAGTGCGTATCTAAACAACTGCTATTTACTTTGGCTGTCTTCTCTCAGTGGACTGCAAACTGCACATATCAGATCCAAGTTGCAGTTAAAACTAAAAACAAAAACATCACTTTGGACTGCCTTTACTGAAAATATTGCAGATGTTATGTCTCCAGTTCTTTAACTAAGTAAGCTCACCAGCTACTTCATGATCTTACCCCTCAAACTGTTAACCGCTTAAGAAGCCTCAACCTTTTAAGGGTAATGAACTCCACGTTTATCAGTTTCTCAACCAGAAACCCTGATTTCCTGCAGTTAAAACATTAATTCCTTAAACTGAGAGTTATATTCTAAAACACCTGAACAATGAACTTGATGGTATGAATAACTTGAGGTTTGGAGACATGACAAAGGTAAATTTTGTTTTAGATAGTAAGAGGCATAAAAGAAATCATACATTTACAGCTTAAAGCATGTAAATTGCTGAAAAAGTCGGACAGGTAAAAATGAAAGCCGGAAAATGACTAGGCTTCAACAGTTCTGGAGCCTAGGAGAAGATAAAAATAGCAGGTTGACACTGATTTTGATGGGGCAAGTGGATAAAAGGGCTATTAAGCAAACTGAGTTTGATCAAACTATTTCCACTAGTTGGAGATTTTAGAACTAAGAGATGTAGTCTAAAAATTAAGGCCAGACCATCCAGGAGAGATGCCCGGAAGCACTTCTACACACACGTTGTTCATTGGAGTGAGCGGAGAGAAGGTTACACAGAGTAAAGGTAAGCAATTGCCTTTGTAAAGATTTTCGCGGGCTTTTTAATGGAATTTCTGCTTTAATAATTAAACAGAAAGTGGGCCGCGGAGCTTTGTGGGAAGGGATTTTTTACCGCGCAAAGTATAAAAGGAGGGTTGCAGTAGACAGCAGGCAGTGGAGTGAGAGGGAAGCAGAGTGAGCTGGAGTACTGTGTGCAGTTTTGGGCACCGCACCTGCGCAAAGATATTTTGGCCTTGGAGGGAGTGCAGAGGAGGTTTACTAGGCTGATACCGGAGTTGAGGGGGTTGAGCTATGAGGAGAGGCTGAATAAACTGGGCTTGTACTCGTTAGAGTTGAGAAGAATGAGGGGAGATCTCATTGAAACGTATAAGATGATGAATGGGATGGATAGGATAGAGGTGGAGAGACTCTTCCCACTCAAAAAAGACAGTAGGACTAGGGGGCACAGCCTCAAGATAAAAGGGGGGCAGTTTAGAACGGAGTTGAGGAGGAACTTCTTCACTCAAAGGGTGGTGAATCTCTGGAATTCTCTGCCCGTTGAAGTGGTGGAGGCTGCCTCGCTAAATATTTTTAAGACGCGGGTTGATGGGTTTTTGATAAGAGAGGGGATTAAGGGTTATGGGGAGAAAGCGGGAAAGTGGAACTGAGCAGCGACAGATCAGCCATGATCTTATTGAATGGCGGGGCAGGCTCGAAGGGCTAGATGGCCTACTCCTGCTCCTATTTCTTATGTTCTTATGTAAGGGCTTTCGCTCACAGGGCTTGGGAGAAAAGGGCAAGGTAAGTCTAAATTCTTAACTGTGTTTAGAATTCACTAGGGGACTGAGATGGAGGAACATGTGATGTGCTGTTTCTGCATGATAGTGACCGTGTCTGCAGTAAGTGCTGGTTGCTTGAGGAGCTCCAGCTCAAAGTAGACGAGCTGTCTGAGCTTCAGACACTGAGGCTCATCAGGGAGGGTAAGTGTAACCTGGATAATGGGTTACAAGACAAATTCAAACCCCCTAAACTGATTAACTCTGAGGGTCAGGAACAGGAAGGGGTTGCTGAGGGGAGGAAGGATGAGAGGGTGAGTGTATGGGAAGGAGGGGGGTGTGGGGATGAAGGATGAGAGGAAGGAGGGGAGTGGGGGGAGGAAGGATGAGAGGAAGGAGGGGGGTGGGGGGAGGAAGGAAGGGGGGACCCAAAAGCCTTAGCCCCTGAATCTGCACAACAGGTTTGAGATTCTTGCTCCCAGTGTGGACAAGAACGAGGGCTGCAAGGTTGACGAGCAAACTGCCCACAGTATAGTGGTGCAGACAGAGGTCGAAGTGGAAGAAGTAAAGAGGAATGTAGTGGTAATTGGGGACAGTATAGTTAGGGACATTGACACTGTCCTTTGTGACAAGGATAAAGAATACCGAAGGGTGTGTTGTCTGCCTCGTGCTCGGGTCCAGGATGTCTCGTCTGGGCCGCAGAAGAACCTGGAGTGGGAGGGTGAGAATCCGGTCATTGTGATTCATGTGGGTGCCAACAACATAGGCAAAATAGGAACTAAGGATCTGCAGAGGGAGTATGCAAAGCTGGGAACCAAATTAAAAAGCAGAACCGACAAGGTGGTTATCTCTGGATTACTACCTGAACCACGTGCAAATTGGCACAGGGTAAATAGGATTAAGGAGATGAATGGGTGGCTCAGGGATTGGTGTTGGAGGAATGGGTTTGAATTTATGGGGCATTAGTACCAGTATTGGGGCAGATGGGACCTGTTCAGATGGGATGGTCTTAATCTGAATCGTGCCGGGACCAGAGTCCTGGCGAATTGTATAACTAGGACTGTAGATAGGGCTTTAAACTAATTGTGGCGGGGGAGGGGGGGTGTGGAGAATTACAAAATCTAAAGTAGAGGGTACGTGTGCAGCTAAATGTTGAGGATGTCCCACTAATAAAAGGAGTACAGGACATGAGAGAGGTTAGTAGCGTTTCTACAAATAAGGTCCAGATGAAGGCTGGTATAAAGACAGTTTACCTGAATGCACAAAGCATTCGCAACAAAGTGAATGAGCTGATGGCACAAATCAACACAAATGGATATGATCTAGTGGCCATTACGGAAACGTGGTTGCAGGGTGACAGGGACTGGGAGCTGAATGCCCAGGGGCATCAGGTGTTTAGGAAGGATAGACGGGAGGAAAAAGGGGGTGGGGTAGCTCTTAATTAAGGATAATATCAGGGCAATAGTAAGGGAGGATATAGGCTCCAAAGAGCAAAACGTGGAATCGTTGTGGGTGGAGATAAGGAATCGTAAGGGGAAGACACTGGTGGGTGTGGCCTATAGGCCCCCAAATAATAACTTTTGAGGGGGGGTAGGCTATAAACAAGCAAATAATTGATGCATGCAGAAACAGAATGGCGATAATTATGGGGGATTTTAATCTGCATATTGATTGGATGACCCAAGTCAGACGCGGTGGGCTTGAGGAACAGTTCTTGGAATGCTGTCGGGATAGTTTCCTTGAACAGTATGTGACGGAACCTATGAGGGAGCAAGCTATCTTTAGATCTGGTGTTGTGTAACGAGGTAGGTAGAATTAGGGATCTTGTGAGGGATCCTCTCGAGACGAGTGATCATAGTATGATTGAATTTCTGATGCAGATGGAGGATGAGAAAGTAGGGTCCCAAATCTGTGTCCTCTGTTTAAACAGAGGGGAGTATGATAGGATGAGAGCGGAATTGGCGAATGTAGATTGGGGACGCAGATTGATTGGTAGGACGGCTGAGGAACAGTGGAGGATTTTTAAGGAGATCTTTTTCGGTACTCAGCAGAAATATATTCCGATAGTAAAGGAGGACTGTAGGAGAAGGGATAACCAGCCTTGGTTATCGAAGGAAATAAAGAGGAGTATTAAATTAAAAGCTGATGCATTCAGAGTGGCTAAAAATAGTGGGCAATTAGAAGATTGAGAAAGATTTAAAAATCAACAAAGAATGACTAAGAAGGTGATAAAGGAAAGATAGAGTATGAAGCTAAACTAGCACTAAATATAAAAAATGACAGTAAAAGTTTTTACAAATATATAAAGAAGAGAATGACTAGAGTGAATGTTGGACCCTTGGAGGATGAGAGGGGGCATTTAGCAGTGGGCAATGAGGAAATGGCTGAGGCTTTAAGTAAGTTTTTTGCCTCGGTCTTCACGGAGGAGGACACGAATAGTTTGCTGGATATTAAAGATAGAAGGATGGTAGGAGATGAGGGCCTAAATGCGATTACTATCACTAGAGAGGTAGTCTTGATAGACTAATGGGACTGAAGGCGGACAAGTCCCCAGGACCGGATGAGGTGATAGTGGATGCCTTAGTAATTATTTATCAAAATTCGCTGGACTCCAGGGAAATGCCGGAAGATTGGAAAACGGCTAGTAGCAGACAAAAGGCAGGGGATTATAGGCCGGTTAGTTTAATGTATGTAATTGGAAAAATGCTAGAATCTGTCATCAAAGAAGAAATAGCGAGGCACCAAGAAAAGAATGGTTTGATCGAGCAGACACAGCACAGATTTGTTAAGGGGAAGTCATGTTTGACGAATTTATTGGATTTCTATGAGGATGTGACTAGTGCGGTAGACAAAGGGGAACCGGTGGATGTGGTGTGTTTAGATTTCCAAAAGGTGTTTGATAAGGTGCCTCACAAAAGGTTGCTACAGAAGGTTAGGGTGCACGGAGTTGGGGGTAAGGTGTTAGCATGGATAGAGGATTGGCTGTCTAATAGGAAGCAAAGAGTTGGTATCAATGGGTGCTATTCTGGTTGGCGGTTGATGACTGGTGGAGTGCCGCAGGGATCGGTGCTGGGGCCTCAACTGTTTACCATTTATATAGATGATCTGGAGGAGGGGGCTGAGTGTAGGGTGACGAAATTTGCTGATGACACGAAGATGAGTGGAGAAGCAAATTGCATGGAGGGTGTGGAAAGTCTGCAGAGAGATCTGGATAGGCTGAGCGAGTGGGCGAGGACCTGGCAGATGGAGTATAATGTTAGCAAGTGTGAGGTTATCCACTTTGGCAGAAATAATAGTAGGAGGGATTATTATTTAAAAGGCAAAAAGCTGCAACATGCTATGGTGCAGAGGGACTGGGGGTCTTTGTGCACGAGTCGCAAAAACCCAGTCTGTAGGTGCAGCAGGTGATCAAGAAGGCGAATGGAATGTTGGCCTTTATAGCGAGGGGGATAGAATATAAAAGTAGAGGTCTTGCTGCAACTGTACAGGGTACTGGTGAGGCCGCAGCTGGAGTACTGTGTGCAGTTTTGGTCGCCGCACTTGCGGAAGGGTATATTGGCTTTGGAGGGAGTGCAGAAGAGGTTCACTAGGCTGATACTGGAGATGAGAGGGTTGGCCTATGAAGAGAGACTAAATAGACTGGGTCTGTACTCGGAGTTTAGAAGGATGAGAGGGGATCTTACAGAGACGTATAAGATAATGAAGGGGATGGATAGGTAGAGGTAGAGAGATTCTTCCCGCTTAGAAAGGATAGCAGGACTAGAGGACACAGCCTCAAGAAAAGGGGGTGGGGGGGGGCAGTTCAGATCGGAGTTGAGGAGGAACTTCTTCATTCAAAGGGTGGTGAATCTCTGGAATTCTCTGCCCGTTGAAGTGGTGGAGGCTACCTCGCTAAATATATTTAAGTCACGGGTAGATAGATTTCTGATAGACAGGGGAATTAAGGGTTATGGGGAGAAAGCAGGAACGTGGAACTGATTCACTTCAGATCAGCCATGATCTTATTGAATGGCGGGGCAGGCTCGAAGGGCTAGATGACCTACTCCTGCTCCTATTTCTTATGTTCAAAGGGTGGTAGAGGTTCTGAGTTCTCTTTCACAGTTGGCAGTAGTTCAGTTGCTATCTTTAAATATTTTAATAAAGGCCCTGCACTTGTGTTTGAACTATTCTGTCAAATTGGTGCCAGAAAACACTCACCTCTTCATGCCCAGCACCTGTCAAGAATATGAAAGAAAAAGGCTGAAACAATGTGCTATACATCACAATGACAGCCTTAAGCTACTTGTTTATAATCTTTCTCAGAAAAAAGAATGAGAAAAGGCCATTCCTTTCTGAGAATCTTCGATCTTCACCTCAATCTCAGTTAATTAAGAATTCCAGCAGAATACTTTTTGTACCTTGCTGTGATCAAATATCTTGGTTTGAATAATTGACCCTTGGTGCTGGATGGAGGACAGGAGTAGATTGCTCTGCTCCTTGTATCTGTTTGGTCATTTAATTTTGATTCCAGTTTATCTGCACCCCAACTCTAGCTGTTGAATGTAGAATATTTCACCATCTTTTGCAGGAAGGCGAGTTGAATAATATAAAAGCATGGTTTGGGAGGGAAAACATTGTGATGCTGGGGGTACACTTTGATAAGAAGTCTCACAACACCAGGTTAAAGTCCAACAGGTCTATTTGGTAGTAAATGCCACTAACTTTCGGAACGGTGTTCTTTCATCAGGTGAGTGGCCATTATGTGAATGAACAAGACAACAACAGAAAATCTTGTCGGACATCAGTTTTATGACAACAATTACAGTAAATTCCTAGTCAAATTCCAAGGAAACTGCCAACAAATTTGTTTAAAGCACAGATTTATGACATTCCCATGCAAGTGCATCTCTAACTTCACAGATCCACAAGTGCACTGTCTGTCAAAACTACAGATTCAAATGCCAAATGAATATTGTAAAGCAGTAAATGTGTGAATTTATTCGCACCTTATAATGCACTGACCTTGTAAAGGCTTTGCATTGAGAAGTGTTGGGAATTTGGTCCAGGAAAACTCTGGAATGGTAGAATTCTTTGTCAAGGTGGATAGTGATGTAGTTGATTCTGAGGTCAGGGTCTTGAATCTCAGTAAAGGTAACTATGATGATATGAGGCATGAATTGGCCATGATGGACTGGGAAACATTATTGAAAGGAGACAGGCAATGGCAGGCATTTAAAGAACAAATAGAAGAACTCCAGAAGTTGTTTCTTCCTGTTTGATACAAAAATGGTAAGGGAATTGCGGCCAAACCATGGCATACTAGGGAAATTAGAGGTAGTATTAGATTCAAGGAAGTATTCAAATTGGCAAGAAATAGCAATAGGCCTGAGGATTGGGAGCAATTTAAAATTTAGCAAAGGAGGACCAAGGGATAAGAAGGAAAAAACAGAGCATGAAAGCAAGCTAGCAGGGTACGTAAAAACTGACTGTAAAAGTTTCTGTAGATATATAAGAGAAAAAATTTGAAAACAAATGTAGGCCCCTTACAGTCAGAAATGGGAGAATTCATAACGGTGAATAAAGAAATGGCTGAGGAATTAAATTTGTACTTTGCTTCAGTCTTCTCAAAGGAAGACATGAGTAATATGCCAAAAGTGCTGATAGGCTAAATGAGTAGGCAAAGGTCTGGCAGATGGAATACAATGTTGGTAAATGTGAGGTCATCGATTTTGGTAGGAATAACAGCAAAATGGACTATTATTTAAATGTTAAAAAATTGCAGCATGCTGCTGTGCCGAGGGGCCTGGGTGTCCTTGTGCAGGAATCTCAAGGAGTTGCTTTGCAGGTGCAGCAGGTAATTAAGAAGGCAAATGGAATTTTGTCCTGCGTTGCTAGAGGGATGGAGTTTAAAAAGTGAGGTTATGTTGCAGCTGCATAAGATGCTGGTGAGGCCACACCTGGAGTACTGTGTACATTTTGGTCTCCTTCCTTGAGAAGGGATACTGGAGGGGGTGCGGAGTAGATTCACTAGGTTGATTCTGGAGTTGAGAAGGTTGGCTTATGAGACGAGACTGAGTAGACTGGGGCTATATTCATTGGAATTCAGAAGAATGAGGGGAGATCTTATAGAAACATATAAGATTTTGAAGGGAATAGATAAGATAGAAGCAGAGAAATTATTTCTACTGGCGGGTGAAAATAGAACTAGGGGACATAGTCTCAAAATATAGGGAAACAGATTTAGGACTGAGTTGAGGAGGAACTTCTTTGCACAGAGGGTTGTGAATCTGTAGAATTCCCTGCCAGTGAAACAGTTGCGGCTACCTCATTGAATGTTTTTAAGGCAAAGATAGATTCATTTTTGAACAGTAAAGAAATTAAGAGTTATAGTAAGCAGATGGGTAAGTGAAGCTGAGTCCATGAAAAGATCAGCCATGGTCTTATTGAATGGAGAAGAGGCTCGAGGGGCCAGATGGCCTACTCCTGCTCCTAGTTCTTATGTTCTTAGAAACGTCTTTTCGTGATGAGCTGAAGGAAATCAGCATTAGTCGAGAAATGGCTTTGGGAAAATTAGGATTGAAGGTGGATAAATCTCGAGGCCCTGATAATCTTCATCCCAGGGTACTTCAGAAGATCCACAGGTGGTTATTTTCCAAAATTCTTTGGACTCTGGAATAGTTCCTACAGATTGGAGGGTAGCTAATGTGTGCAGTTTTAGTGTCCTTATCCGAAGAAGGATATCCTTGCTAAAGAGGGAGTACAACAAAGGTTTACCAGGCTGATTCCTAGAATGGCAGGTCTTTCAAATGAGGAGAGACCAAGTCAGCTAGGATTATATTCACTGGAATTCAGAAGAGAGGGGATCTCGTAGAAACTTATAAAATTCTAATAGGGTTAGACAGGGTAGATTCAGAATGTTCCCAATGGTGGGGGAGACCAGAACAAGGCAACGCAGTTTGAGGATAAGGGGTAAACATTTTAGGACTGAGGTGAGGAGAAACTACTTCACCCAGATTTAGGACTGAGTTGAGGAGGAACTTTTTCACACAGAGGGTTGTGAATCTGTAGAATTCCCTGCCAGTGAAACAGTTGAATTTGTGGAATGCACTACCACAGAATGTAGAGGTCAAAGGTTCTCTGATTTCAAGAAGAAATTAGATATAGCTCTCGTAGTTAAAGGGATATGGGGGGGAAGAGGGATCAGGATATTGAATTTGATGATCAGAATGAATGACAAAGCATGCTTGAAAATTCAAATGGGCTACTCCCGCTTCTAGTTTCTAATTTTTCTGTGCTTAGCATGTTATCTTCAGATGTGTGAGATACAGTCCATCATGTCATTAATGCAGTCAAACATGTTTTTTGTGCTGCTATGTGAAATCCAGGGGCATCACAACAACCTTCATGGCATGGCTAAGAAGCATTCATTGGACTCTTCAGGGTCATGGGGCTTCTTTGGCTACAGCTATGATGACATCATCTGTCATTTCCATCGTGTGTGTATGGCCACACCCTCTGTGTAGGTTTCCATGGTGGCCTCTGCTAGAATTTTGATGCTGGCCTCATTCAGGTCATTTTGTTAGTCGTGTACTGTATGGCTAGTGTCTTGACATTAGTGAAGCAATGTGGTTTCCTGACTTCCCTGTCACATGGTTAGCTCTTAGACAGAGCCAGTACAGGTACGACCTCGCTGGAGTGGGAGGGGAAGGGGGGCCACCACTGCCACCACCACCATGCTTTCTTTGAATGTGCCATCATGTGAATGGGATCGCTGATTGGGGAAAGAGACAAGAACGCTCCTACTGGAGGATAAACAAAGACATATCAGTTAGCTGGATCTGGGAAGGAAGACTAATTTTAATGAGTAAATACATTCGCTTAAATCCAGATTCAGAAGCTGGACTAGCAAAAGCTAAAATGCTAATAGGATGCGCCACCTGAGTTGGTTCAAGTTCAACTCGAGACTTGAATACCTTAATCATGGCTGAGACTTGTGCATAATACTTAGGGAATACTAGCCAGTCAGATTCTTTCAAGTGAGGCTCTGTTAAGCTCCTTGGGTGGTTACAATATTCCACAGCTTTAAGTAACATCAGTGGTACTTCATTTTATCGTTTGTGTGACTTGCTGTGTGCAAAATGGCTGCCCTATTTCCTACAGTACAATGATGACTACACTACCTCACTGGCTGAAGTGCTTTGGAATGTGAAAGACATTATAGAAATTGCAATCTTTGTATGATACATTTTTATTTTTCTTATTCTTCAGAATCTTGGTAGTTGAAGATTTGAGTCAATCAGTTAATCTGTTCCTGAATTTTGGATCAGTAAGATGAAGCAATTTTTATTTGGCCTTGCTTCAGTGATTAGAGGGCAATTATTGATGACAAAAGACATGGGGGTAAAGTTTCCATCTGCACACAATTGGCAATCCAAAGTTTTCACAAGCTCTTTTTGCTTATGTTTCTGCTGTCATTTGCAGAATCACCAAACAAAATGTTCCCATGAATTTCTAATCAGGCAGCCTTTTAGAACTTTTAGGATGTGACCTTTTTTGGCACATTTAAAACTGGTATGCTTGCTGTGGTTTCTTTAATACAGTTGAAAATTGATTTTTCACAAAGCATTTTTAGTATGGTGACTCCAGCCCTCATGTAACCTTATTTTAAAGGCATTGAAAATGACTAGGTTTGAAACAGAATTAGTTTCTGGTGTAGTCATTTCTTGGCAAATTTCAACTAAGGTGACTTAAAAGGCAAAAAAACTGTCAAAAGGCGTGCAAATAGGTGGAATTAGAGGAAATTTGGAACAGTGGAATCTATCTCATGTTTCATGGATGGGGCCATCTTCCAGATGAGCTCAAAAAATTAGAGATTATTTGCATTTTTAACCACTCAATCTTTTGTTGTACTTTGCTGGATTTCAGGTGAATTGGAAGGGGGAAAAGAGAGAGAGAGGACCTAGCAGGAACTACAGGCTATTATATCCAGTTCACATTGAAGGAGTTCCAACTGGTACTCTGCTAGATTTGAATATAAATTAGATGATGGTAGTATTCTTAAGAAGTGCTAATGTAAACAAGCAATTACAGCAGATTCAAACAATTTAAATTATTAAAATTCTCAGAATACTACTTTGTGGTTCTTGCCATAAAGATCTGAACTGTATTTTCTATTATACTAAATAAATAACTGCTGAAACATTTTTCTACTCTACTTGATAAATGTTAGAATTTTGCTGTAAACAGAATAATTCCAACTATCACTGAAAATCTATGTCCAGATAACAAGTGTTGAAATTATCCAGGAAAGAAGAGAATGGCAGGAAATAGTGACACATGTGAGTTTCCAATAGGAAAAACAGATGGCAATTTGTCAAGGATAAATGAACAAAATAATGATACACATTTGAAATATGAAAAATATTCCTCATGGATTGCTCTAAAATTTCCACTTGGGCTTAGTTTAGTTTCACAGTAATATTTATAAAATTAGAAAAACTTAGATGCATTTAGCTCTTGGACCAAGCTTTACACATTTCCTGATTGGTTCTAATTACAGAATAAAGTTCTTTTCCACTCAGTAGCTTGGTGGGTTGGAGACACCTCATAGTACCACATAGGGCTTTTCTTAAAGATGTCTTAATGCTGTTCCTTCTCAGCAAAATATTTCCCAGACTGAGGATACAAAATACCACAAAATAACATTGTTCTGTGACTAATTTTCATATTAGGCTTGTGTGAATAAGTTGTTTTTGGAATAAATCCTGATTTTTGGGTCAAAGTAAACACAGATTTTAGGTTAAGAAAATATTGGTACTTTGTGTGAGACTCTTTTCCATTTGCTATCATAAATGTTGCTCAAACCTACTCATTTATTTATAGCCTTGGAAATTGCTGTGTATAAGATTTTGAACTCAAACTGACATTTTACCCTGGTGAACATTTATTTAACAACCAACAGTGTCAAATTTATTGACCAAGACACTATTAATGAATTTATTATTTTCTTAATATAAGTATAAACAGGTTAAATTACAAGCTTGATAAATACTATTAGTATAATAATCTTAATTTACCTTTATTGGGTAGAGGAGTTACATGAACATAACGTTGAGTTTAAAGTTGATAACAGTTTCAAGTGTAATTGACATTTTTGTAAAATACATTCTTTAAGATTTGGTTTGATTTGAAGTCACTTCAGACTTATATACTGGAATCAAATAAAAAGGTCAGATTGTATCATCAGTGCAACAAATTTACTTTGACAAATTCATGTAAAAGAAATTTATTATGCCAAGGTAACTCTCTGTCCAGCATTAATGACTCCACTCTGCCTCTTGCTGTCTTTAGATTTCTGAAAGCCATCATACCTGAAAAAAGAGACAAAACTGAACCAATCAGTGGCACTTCATCTGCACACTGCCCAGACAATGCTTTATGCCTAGTTAAATGTCTACCCCAGTCTTTGGAAAACTATTAGAAGAGAATTCCAACATTGAAGAGAGCATGTGGTTCATCAATTAAACTGCAAAGATTCTCATGTTACAGTATGGAAATATACAACACTGGTAGTTTCCTCAATTTAGTCCAACCTACAATTTCCTGTTCAATCTTCATACCTTTGACACCCGACTCTTCAATTTATTTATGATCATCATGATCTCTTCACATGAATAGCTGATTTGGGTAGGGAAAAATGCATCACCGTTTATCTTAAATTACAAAACCCTTTAATTTTGAAGTACTTTTGGATTTACCTTTTCAACTCTAATTTTAAAATCCAAATTCAATCTTAGTAAAATCCTAGTGACTTTATACTGTACTCTGTCTCGCCAATAACTGTACTTACAGCTGCATAGTTGTGAAGGGTAATAAGGAGTGATCTGAGTTTCTAAAGAATTGCAGTGAAATTAATGGCAACTAATTTGTGGCTTATTACATTATCAGTGGAAATAAACCAAGATCAGAAATAATTTGAAGATTTATAATGCTGAATTCTAAATGCGCGTTAGAAGTATTTCAAAATCCATATATATCATATGGACTGCATTTGCACTATTCCTTACTTTAAAAAAAATGTTTTCTAATGGCACCTTCTTGAAATTGTGCTGACTGAGCTTGATGTTTAATCATTTTTCTAATTTTAATGAATGAAATTAGGTGAGTTTGCCAATAAGCAGGCAATGTACTCTACCAGATTACTGTGCAAGCAGTGATTATTCTAACTTACTCTGAATAGTCTCCTGCCAATTGGCCTACAATTTCTGTCTTATTTAAGTTTTCATTTTTGGAGGGAAAACAATTGCTACTCTTCCAGCTGTTGGACACAATTTTCCTTTGTGTACACAAAGTTAATAATTAATTACTTCCTCCACTCAATTAAGAAACAATAAGAAGTACAGGATACAGGGAAGCCTCCACGTTAGTGGAAAAGAGAGCAAAAAAATATAACAGTAGGTCATGCTGCCCTCACTATCTAATCTTGACCTAAACTCCACTTTCCTGCCTATTCTTTATAACCATTGATTACCCTATTCAAAAACAGCATGGCAGCAGAAGCAATTAAGTAGCCATTAACAGATCTACCATTTCCAGCAGTCTCTTCAAAAATGATCCTTCTTAACCCCTCTCTTCTTGAAAGCTACCCTCCAGAAAGTTCCCGCATAAGGATTTATCCAGCAGTTGTCCAGAAGTACCAACTTCCCCTGGACAACTGTGCTGGGCAGGGAACCATCTGGCAGAAGCAATTTAAATTGCTAACTTTGGATGATTCTCCTAATTTTACATAGACATTTAGAAGGAAAAAACTCACTTCTACCTCAAATAACAATTTTCACACCCAGCCAGAGCTTTGCCCAATCACCCCCTCCAACCTCCTCTTCCTCCCTCGTTTCCTCCTGTCTGTTCCCCTCCCCTATGTCCCTCTGTTACGTCTCCCTTGATTGTCTGAAAACTTAGCGTTGAAGCTTATCCTTTTCCTTTAAACATCATCTTCATGGCAGCTAGTGTTGTAAGGGGGTGCTCATTTCTGGGACACACTTCGTCACTCCTATCTCACCCAGCCTGAGTGAGGAAGGTTGGGCATGACAGAGGCTTTGCAATTTCAACATGGGTAAGTCCGTCGAGAGTGGCAATCCTACAGAGACTGCCTGCCACCCTGCACGAGTTATGAGCCATTGTGTGGCAGGTGTAAAGGTTACTGGTGGAACAAGCATGCTTAAAGCCATACTGAAGACTGGTACATAAAACTGGAATATTCAAGCAAACAAGATCTGCAACTAAAAGTAGAGATGCAAGAGTGATAGGACAGCTATATGAATAAAGTTGCTGAAGCCTTCATTGATTAAAATCTACATTACTGTGATTTTAAATCAATCTCCAATTTTTCTTAGAATTTACCATTTTGTGTCTGTGTTCAAATAACCCCCGTTTTTAATCAGCATCATTTTTGTAAAATTATGAAACAACAATATTCAAAATATCATTGACAAACTTTGATTTTGATGCTCTGTTGAATTCACAAATGCAAACAGGTACTTCTTCAGAAAGTTGCACATTTTAAATCTGCCTCTTGGCATCGTCTACCATGATGTGGGAATGCTGGCGTTGGACTGGCGTAAACACAGTAAAAAGTCTGACAACACCAGGTTTTAGTCCAACCGATTTATTTGATAATACTCAAGCTTTCGAGGGGACTGCCTCTTCGTCAGGTGAATGGAGAATTCTCTCCATTCACCTGACAAAGAGGCAGTCCCCTCGAAAGCTTGTATTATCAAATAAATCGGTTGGACTAAAACCTGGTGTTGTCAGACTTTTTACATCGTCTACCATAGCAGGAAAAAAAAGTGCAAACTAAAAATGCTGACAGTTCCGCAAATACTAGAAAAGGAAATTAGTAATTCCATACTACCCAACAGTAATAATAATGTTTTCTCTGAGTTATTCAATGTAGCCTAAACTTGTATTCAACAATATTCCATTTCACACAAAGTTTCACATGTTCATTCCTGATATTAGAAATAGTTTTAAGTGCAGTAAAGGACACAGGTGGAATTTTCCCAAAAAAAGTTTAAATGTTGAACTCATGTAAAAACTGGAGTAAATCCCACTAGTTTTTTCAGTGGGACTTTCAAAACGAATTTTTCAAACTGAAAGAGGCTAGTGGGCCTGGAGACTAATGATATTTAAATCTTCATTAACATAATTTATTCAGCTCCGTACCAATTTCTGGCGCTGCATTGATGACACTGGAAACCCAGTGGCTGGAGACGTGTGGAGGTCGTGGCGCCCAGTGGGAAGCCAGCTGCTCGGCCTCCGCTTGATCTCCTGGCCTGGTTTATTCTAAGGATTATTACATAAGCTTTCATTTGCATTTTAGGCAATATGCAGTAGTTAGACCATATTATTCCAAGTATTTGATAGTACAATAAAGCTTGATTTATATTTTCAATTTAAATTGAGCAAGAATTTTCTACTCACAGTTCTACAAAGTTATGCCATTCTTGCTGACCAATAGAAGGTCTTGTATTTTTCAGTGCTGTCAGTAGATGGGATTGACAAATACATTGTGAAGAGTTCATAGGTCCTGACAGATTATGGGAAGTGCCCTCCTGGAAAGATTCATATGAAACAAAATTTGAGAAATGCTGGTATTTAATATGCCCAGCAGACGCATATGTTTTAAAAGCATAACTCCATAATTTATATTTATAATATTAGAAACATGATAAATTAGCATGAACAATACAATACAAACTGCAAAAATAAAAATCATTTTATTAAATAAATAGTTTATTGCAGGATCAATTTGGTTATAAAATAATCCATTATTGGTGATACTCCAAGATACCGCCTGTTGAAATGGACATTGAAAATAATAATCAGGAAGATTGTCAGATTGACAAGTACTTTACAGCATTTCCCCAACAGTTTCTTTAAAAGAAATTCCATCAGATTCTGTAATTATCCATTTTACATTCTGTATTCATTAAACACACAAGATAAGTGAACCCATTCAAGATATTCATTCCACAAAGCAGACCTTGCTTTGCTAATCATCTAGTCATGATAGTGATTCTTCTTCTGTAAAGGTAACTGACGGATCTGATATGCTGATTACAATGTTCCATGGAAGATAAAAGCCAAATTATATTTTACAATATTACAGGTCAGGGAAGAACATTAATTTTGCATGCTTCAGTTTTTTTAAATTCCCTTTTACAGTACGTTAAATTCCAAATATCCTCCTCATTAAACGATAACCTTCTCACTGCAGTAATATTTGATATGCAGCACAGAGGATTGTGTTATTTTATTTAATATATTGTAAAGTGTTCATGCTTTTGAACAAAATCTCCCACACAAAGATAATCGCAGGAAACCAATATAGAAACTTTTATTTTTGCTATCTCCCAATTGTACCCTCACAAATAATTTGTTTCAAAGTGCTGCCTGAACTGAACAGGTTGCTGAACCAGCTGCCTAAATAAGCTGCAACACTAAACATTTGAACCTACCCCTCTGAGTATCAGTGGCACACAGAAATAAAAATCAGAAAATCAGTGGGATGAGGCTGTAAATTTGCACAAATTTTTAATGGAAACGGACAGTGTTCTATTTATAATTTGAAAAACTGAAATACAGATGCAATATTTTAATATTAAAAAATCAAAATGCTTATAGAAAGGCCCAGAATTTCTGACCTCTGTCAGATTATATCAGAAGGTACCCCCAGATGTACTAAGGGATTCCCTTCCTGGAGGTGCTGATCCACCCTGTGATTTCACAGCCCCCCGACCCCCACTCCCAACTAAGCCCTCAACCCCTCATTCACCACTCCAAAACCATCTAACTCACATACCTTGTACATTACCTTTTCTCTGGCTTCCTAAAACTTTAAACAGATCTGGGCTAATGGTAAGTTACTCTGTAGTTAGGATGAGCAGAGAGATCGCGGTGTCCATGTGCATAGATCCCTGAAAGTTGGCACCCAGGTTGATAGGATTGTTAAGAATGCATACAGTGTGTTAGCTTTTATTGGTAGAGGGATTGAGTTTAGGAGTCATGAGGTCATGTTGCAGCTGTACAAAACTGGTGCGGCCACACTTGGAGTATAGCGTACAGTTCTGGTCGCCACATTATAGGAAAGATGTGGAAGCATTGGAAAGGGTGCAGAGGAGATTTACCAGTATGTTGCCTGGACTTGAGGCTGTTTTCGTTAGAGAGAAGGTTAAAAGGTGACTTAATAGAGGGATATAAGATGATCAGAGGATTAGACAAAGTGGACAATGTGAACCATTTTCCTCGGATGGAGATAACTAGCACGAGGGGGTATAGCCTTAAATTGAGGGACGACAGATATAGGACAGATGTCAGAGGTAGGTTGTTTACTCAGAGAGTAGTAAGAATGTGGAATGCCCTGCCTGCAACAGCAGTGGATTCACCAACATTAAGGGCATTTAAATGGTCAATGGATAAACATATGGATGATATTGGAATAGTGTAGGTTAGATGGGCTTTAGATTGGTTTCACCAGTTGGCGCAACAGCGAGGGTCAAAGGCCTGTACTGCATTGTAATGTTTTATGTTCTATGAAGGCCTCAAGAACTTACTGCAGTGCACTTTTCTCATCAAAAGAAATGGAGTGGCAACCTAATCATGATTGCCACCACTCGGATGTTCTAGCCCAAAAATAAAGGCCGATTTCTAAAATGGAAGTTAGTTACATTAGCGTGTCCTTACTTATAAAAGGACAAGGGAAGGAGGCACATCAGAACACCATCATCTGCAAGTATACCTCCAAATCTCATACCATCCTGACCTTGGAAATGTATCATAGTTCCTTCATCGTTACTGAGGTAAAGTCACAGACCTCTCTGCTGAATAGAACTGTAGGAGCTGTCATGTGACCACATGGACTTTTGTGATTCACCACCACCTTCCCAAGGACAATTACAGGAGGCAATAAATGCTGACCTTGCCAGTGATGCCCAATATCCAAGTTTGAAAGAAAAATTATATTGGACAGGAAGTATTAATTTGGTTTCTTTTCCACAGTTGCTGGTGGGTTCTTCCACCACTTTGTTGTTATTTCAGTTCTCTAGCAGCCACAGTATTTTGCTTATAAAAAAATTCTCCTGCTCTTTCAAACACCTGGAGGTGACTCTTGATCTTGATTTCCCATCTGCAATACCCAAAGAAACTGACTAGTTTTTAATTATTGTTTCAGGCATTAAAATAGAAGAAAGAAAATATGTCAAGTGGCTAGAATGGGTGTGAGCACAAGATGGAATTTAGAACCAACTACTAGAAAATAGAATGAACACTGCTGAGAAGAAATCAAAAGAGAAAATGCTGGAAAATCTCAGCAGGTCTGCAGCATCTGTAAGGAGAGAAAAGAGCTGATGTTTCGAGTCCAGATGACCCTTTGTAAAAGCTAAAAGACTAGAAAGTGGGAGATACAGGCTGATTGATTGGGTACTAAATTGTCCCTAAATTGGACCTCCCTGATCCTCGCACATTAGGCGTAGACTAAAATCATGAATAGGACACTGAGACAGTGGGACGGCGGCGCGGGCTCATTGGGCCGAAGGGCCTGTTTCCCGTGTTGTGTTGTTCTTTGTTATATTTATACTGCAAGGGGAGGGAATGAAAGATAGCCATAGAAACCTGGAAAAAAGGCTGTCCACAGAGAATAAAGGATATGAATGGCCAAACAGCAGAAAAGCTGTGACAGATGGAGATGTTGTGGTTGGGGGGCGGGGGGGGGTGGTTGAGGGGGAGGTGGATGGGATGGGACAGAGATAGAATGTAGAAAAGGGTAAGTGGGAAGGGAGAAAAGGCAAGGGAAAGGAGATGAAGTAGGAGAAAGGAAAAAGAGTTGGAGTGGTGGGGGGGGGCGGGGAGAAGGAAAATGAAGACCATAAAAAAAAGGCAAAGAATACTCCAGTTGCTTGCCATTTTAATACACAATCCTGCTCCCATGCCCACGTCTATCCTTGGTTTGCTGCAATGTTTCAGTGAAGCTCAATGCAAAATGGAGGAACAGCATCTCATCTTCTGTTTAGGCACTTTACAGCCTTCTGAACTCAAAACTGAATTGAACAACTTCAGATAATTCGCTCTACCCCACCTCAGCCCTTTGTTTTCATTCTATTTTATTTTATCTTTTACTGTTCTCTTTTATTTCTCTACGGTCTTTCTTCATTTTTCTCCCCCCCCATCCTCTTTTCTCTTACCTTTTTCAACATTCTACCTCTATTCCATCCCCCCACTCCTCCTCCAACATTTACATCACTCTTTATTCTTTCTGTGGACAGCCAGTAGCAGTCTTTTCCCCTGGTTTCTATGGCTATGACTCATCTTTCATTCCCTCACTCTGCAGCATATCTTCCACTTCCTATGCCTTTTAGCTTTGACAAAGGGTCATGTGGACTCAACATCAGCTCTTTTCTCTCCTTACAGATTCTGCCAGAGCTGCTGAGATTTTCCAATGTTTTCTCTTTTGGTTCCAGATTCCAGCATCTGCAGTAATTTGCTTTTATGCTGAAAACAGCTTTTATATGGTATGAAAAGTGACAAGTCTGACAACACCAGGTTTTAGTCCAACCGATTTATTTGATAGCAAACGCACAAGCTTTCGAGGTTTCCCTCTTCGTCAGGTGAATGGAGAGTTCTGGCCTCAGACAGAGCATATAAAGCACAGACAGTTTAGAGATTACTGGTTAGAATGCGAATCTTTACACCTAACCTGCTGTTCAAGTCCTAAAGTGGCCGACAACGTGAGTGGAAGGAGCACTGATCACAGGTTAAAGAGATGTATATTGTCTCCAGTCGGCACAGTGAGTGAGGTTTTGCAAACCCAGGCAAGTCACGGGGGTTACAGATAGTGTGACATGAACCCAAGATCCCTGTTGAGACCGTCCTCATGTGTGTGGAACTTGGCTATCAGTCTCTGCTCAGCGACTGCGCTGTCGTGTGTCGTGAAGGCCGCCTTGGAGAACGCTTACCCGAAGGTCAGAGGCTGAATGCCCGTGACCACTGAAGTGTTCGCCAACAGGAAGGGAACAGTCTTGCCTGGTGATTGTCGAGCGTACTTCCCTGGAGCGGAGAAGCTACGACATCTTCTCCGGAGTCTTCAACATATCATTGATGAAGACGAACATCTCGCCAGGGCCATCCCCACACCCCCACTTCTTGCCTTCAGACAACCACACAACCTCAAACAGGCCATTGTTCGCAGCAAACTACCCAGTCTTCAGGAGAACAGTGACCACGACACCACACAACCTTGCCACAGCAACCTCTGCAAGACATGCCGGATCATCAACACGGATACCATCATCACACGTGAGAATACCATCCACCAGGTACACGGTAAATACTCTTGCAACTCGGCCAACATTGTCTACCTGATACGTTGCAAGAAAGGATGTCCTGAAGCATGGTACATTGGGGAGACCATGCAGACGCTACGACAACAGATGAATGAACATCGCTCGACAATCACCAGGCAAGACTGTTCCCTTCCTGTTGGCGAACACTTCAGTGGTCACGGGCATTCAGCCTCTGACCTTTGGGTAAGCGTTCTCCAAGGCGGCCTTCACGACACATGACAGCGCAGAGTCGCTGAGCAGAGACTGATAGCCAAGTTCCGCACACATGAGGACAGTCTCAACAGGGATCTTGGGTTCATGTCACACTATCTGTAACCCCCGTGACTTGGCTGGGTTTGCAAAACCTCACTCACTGTGTTGTCTGGAGACAATACACATCTCTTTAACCTGTGATCAGTGCTCCTTCCACTCACATTGTCAGCCACTTTAGGACTTGAACAGCAGGTTAGGTGTAAAGATTCGCATTCTAATCAGTAATCTCTAAACTGTCTGTGCTTTATATGCTCTGTCTGAGGCCAGAACTCTCCATTCACCTGACGAAGAGGGAAACCTTGAAAGCTTGTGCGTTTACTATCAAATAAATCAGTTGGACTAAAACCTGGTGTTGTCAGACTTTTTACTGTGTTTACCCCAGTCCAACGCCAGCACATCCGCATCATGAAAAGTGACAACAGAATCTACATTCTATACATTTTAAAAGGATACTAATTTGGTGATAAGTTTGGCTGGGTTATTGAACCTTATGTTACACAAGGAGAATACTACAGCATCCAATAACAACCATATTCACTTTATATAAATGAAAGAATTTTTGTTTTTAAGAAAAATACACCCCATGGGGGCAAAAAAGTTGAAGGAGTATGTTCTAGTTTTAGAAAATGGGACAGCTGTTTAAAAAAAATCTTTTGTAATTAACGCTTGTGGAGAAGTCAGTTAACTTGCTTACACAGCATGTGCTATATACAAATCTCTGCTGGGGTGAGGTTAACAGTTGCGAAGAGATAATTGACAAGTTTGGACTCTTCCACAGCTGAGCAGATGATGGAATAGGTCTCCAAGACTAATGAAAGATCATGATTCAAGAACTAATGATGACTAGCTTCAACTGTGACAAAATACAAGGCACAAATTTAAGAAAAAAGTTTAAAAATTACCTAGGTAGTTAGAACATGAAATTCTTTGATAAATGTATAGTGAAAGCAAAGTCTGTTACAGGTGAGTTATGTAACTGCTTGAAAAAGGACAGTGGGATTGGAGAGGGCAAAACACACTAACACCTGACACGGCAAATGGCCTGTTTCTTTCCTGAAATTGTCTATAAAATTGCCAGAACTGAATGATGGTTTATTATAAAAGTATATTGATAATTTGAGTGATATTTAAGCGAAAGTATCAAGCCACTTGTGCATAGGATTTAGAGTCATAGATGTTTACAGCATGGAAACAGGCCCTTCGGCCCAACTTGTCCATGCCACCCTTTTTTTAAAAAACCACAAAGCTAGTCCCAACTGCCCGCATTTAGCCCATATCCCTCTACATCCATCTTATCCATTAATCGTCTAAGCGCTTTTTAAAAGACAGAACATACACCGAAGATTTCCCTACTGAAATATTATCCCTCATGACATAGTATCAAGACATTTCTGAACACTTTAATTTTTTCCTGTGTATTTTAATGACACTGAAGTATCACATTGAAATTATATTTAAAGACTACAGCGTAGTGTCACTACATAGTGGAAATACATGAATATGTGCCCATGATGTATGTACCCACATTTTCAGTTTTGTAGTCTGAGTTATGCCTTCAAAGGAAAGGCAGCTGTCTCACACAATTTAAAACTTGATTATCTAAATCATTCTTACGTAACCCCAGTTCAGCAGCATAAGCAGAAACATGAGGTGGTCTCTGGCATGTGGTCAGTAAAACAAAATGGGCCATAAAGACAGAAGAAAACTTAATTGCATTAACCCAGTCACTAAATTTTAAAACTGTACACAGCACACTAAAAGACATTCCTTAAACTGTACCAACTTCAATACAAAATACAGCCTGGAAGAACACCCTTGGACATAACAACTTAGAAACTGTACTTAAACACTTTTATTTCATAACACATCAATCTTTCCACATTGAAAAAGAAGCCAACTAACATTACCAAGTTCTTGTTCCTTGTATTTGCTTTAATAATGTTTAGTTCAAACCGTAGATTTTCCACTTGTTCCTGCGAAAGCTCTTGGTATCCTTCTTGTAATGACATCATATAAGCGGGGGGATGAGAAGCTATGGTGTCTCTAACAGATGTGATTGTGTGATCAAGGGACATTGAATTTGGTCCAGACAAACACTGAGAGTTCTGATAAAAGAAAAAAAGACTTGCATTTATGTGGCATCTTCCATGATTAGTAGAGTTCTCAAATTTACTGACAATGATGTACATTCTGAAGTGTGGCTACTGTTGTAAAGAGTGTATAGTTTTAATTAAAAGAAATATACTTGTTCAAGTAAAAGTAAATTCTAACAGCACAATACCAACAAGAATACAAAGAATAATAACTGCATTAGACCATTTCATCCCTTAAGCCTCCTGTGCCATTTGAAAAGAGTACAGCTGATCTCTTTGTGGTCCCTTACTATTCATTTTATATTACCAGCTATCTTCCTCAATTTCTCCCTCATTATATCTTTAGAAATTTGTAGCTGGTTTCTAAAATCTATCCAATCTTCTGGCCTGCCATTAATTGCTGTATTGCACCCTTTTCTTTCCATTTGATACTATCTTTAACTCCCTTAGTTAGCCACAGATGATTCCTTCTCAATATCTAAGCTAAGAGTTACTGTTTCTCTACTGACATACCTTTTAACCTATTTTCCAGTTCACTTTAGCCACTCGTTCTTCATACTCTTGTTAGTACCATTATTTACATTTAAAACATTAGTCTTTGACCCCGCTTCTCACCCTCTAATTGAATGGGAAATTCTATCATATTATAACCATTGACACTTAGAGGGTCCTTTATTAGGAGGTCATTAATTAATTCTGTCTTATTATACATTACCAGGCTTGAAATAGCTTGCTCCCTGGTTGGCACCAGAACAAATGTATTTGGAAGAAGTTGTTCTCCCAAATACATTCTGCGAACTCATCTTCCGAGCTAGCTATGCCAATCTGATTTGGCCAACCTATATGAAAATTAAAATCATCAATGATTATTGCATTACTTCTTTTACAAGTCTCCACTATTTCTTCCTGATGTGCTGTCCTACAACTATTGTTAGGGGGCTTCATAACCTTTGCTATTTCTTAACTCTACCCAAGCGTGATTTTACATGTCTTGATCTTCCAAATTAAGGTTATCTCACTCTAGTTATCCTTAATTAACAGAGCTGCACCATTACCCTTTCCTAGCTTCTTGACCTTCTGAAATGTCAAATATCCTTGAAATATTTAGGTCCCAGCCCTGGTCACCTTCTGAAATGGCTATCAGGTAATACATATTTATTTCTATTTGTGCTGTCTTACGAATGCTGCACACGTTCAGATACCCCTCAAATGATCCCTCACCCCCTTTAGCTCTAAGCCCCCATCAATGCCCTAGTTATATGACTTTCCAGCACTGGACCCAGCATATTAAAGACAATCCCAATGGTACAGCTCCTCAATACTGCTGCCAGCACCTAATGAATCAAAACCCATTTCTCCCACACCAATTTTTGAGCTATGCATTCAATTCTTTGAGCTTATTTACCTTATGCCAGTTTGTTCATAGTTCAGGCAGTAATCTATAGTTATTCTTGGGGTGGTTTCAATGATTGATAATGAATTATTCATTTTTATTGAGATATTTGAAAAATCTGGCAATCAACAATTCTGATATAATAATGGATATACCATTTTTCCCTACTGACAATCCAAGGATCAGGATCAGATTTAGATTTGTCTTTTACTAAGGGAAGCCAATATCTACAATGCCACACGCCACATTTACATCTATGTCAGTTCTAGATTTTCCCTTTATTTCCTTCCTAATTCAATTCATCAATTGCCCTTCAACTAGGAAAGTAAAATGAATAACATTGTCCACAACTGATACATGCTAATAACTTGAAATAAAAGCTATCTGATAGTGGTCAGATTAAATTAGTTTGGTTCGATTAATAATGTCAGACAGAATTTTCCCAAAAGATGACTAAGTGTCACTTTGGGCAACAAAAATCAGCCTGATTTGGGTTGGCATGTCCGGCATAAATCAGACTGCAATCTTCCCGCACAGTCATTTTTTGGGAGGAGGAGAGTTTTGCACCAGTTTTCAGAAAGGCAGGGCCTAAACATGCTTCACGGAGATTGGGCACCCTGATCTCAAAGTGAAATTGAAGACTGCTGTCCCTCACCGGACAATGCTAGGCTTCAGGAATCCCCCCATTGAAGGCATGTTTCTCCATCCCCCTCCCCAACACAGATCACTGGCATCAGGGCCCTCCCAATGGACCCCCTTCATACTCCACCCCACTCAGGCCCCACTGCCTTGGCACTGTCCCTGGCAGTAACTTGGCACTGCCCACCCAGAATCCACCTGGTGCGCAGGGAGCCAGTGGCACTGTCCATCATGTTTCTGACCACCCAGTAGCTTCACTGGCCTCCAAGCACCCCAGCGTGGTCTTGTCTCAGTTTGTGGAAATCAGTAGTGATTCACACCAGGTTCTCACCATGCCTGAGGGTTGGAGCAGGGAGAATCCGGCTTGAAACAGACTAGACATATTTAAATGCATATTTAAATATACTGATCTGGTTCCCTCCCTCACTGGGCAGGAACCAGATGACGTCTGGGCGCAGTGGCTGGGAGGATATCAGTGGGGCTCTGCACCATGCTAGACACATTAGAACCCTCACCCACAATTCTCAAATCTTGTGCCACTCCTAATGCAATGTGTGCTGAGTGCAACATGGCCAGAAAATTGTAATTGTCATCCACCCACAATTGCATGTATAGTGGAAAAGCATCCATGTGGTGTTAGGATAGCAAAATGAGTTAGAAAATAGTAACATTAATGAAAATGGTAATCAAAAGAGGGTAGGATTCATTAATTACACCGTTTTTTTAAAAAAAACAATGCTGACCTGTTCTGAAGAGGTTGCAGTTCCCAGTTCTGATTCGTAAGAGCTACCAAAATAAAGGCGCCAGATGTTGGGGCATGGATCTTCAGGTAATATTTCACTGGTATCAAGGTAAACTGGAGAATGTTCTGACCATCTTTCTATGTCCCCTACAGACTCATCAGAGCCATTGCCGTGATTCAAGAAGATCATGGAAGATAGGCTCATATCGCTTTCGGAACCAGAACCTGCATCCTAGAGCAAAGCAGCAAAATTGTATTTAGTTATTGTACTATACATTGATTCATCTCGCATGATAACATTACTGGAGCAAAATAAACTGGAACAATTAACATTTGAAAAAATACAGAAATGTTGATTGAATATTTTTATGCATATATGAGGAAAAGAAGCAACAAATGAGGGCAATCAAGAAGAGGTTGGGTAATCTTATTCTTCTGGCCATAGAAAGTGACCAGGACAATGACTATCCAGCAGTTTTATATTCTTGCAGTCATGTGATTTTCCTTTTGTTTCCAAACTTTAACACATCTTTTAACATCAAATCAAAGACAGCCCGTTTCTAATCCGATACTACATTCAAAATCTAGAATATGGAGGACAAACATGTGAAAGTGGGATAAATTCCATATACTTAGCAAACTAAGATATATTACTCTGTTTCTTTGGGTCGTTAATATAGATTGTAGATAGTTAAGGGTCTAGCATGGATCCCTGCAGCACTCCACTAGTTACAGCTTACCAACTTGAAAGTGCTCCATTTATTCCTACTCTGTGAGCCATTGTGTAATAATTAACCCCTTGTGTGGCACCACATCAAATGCTTTTAGAAATCTAAGTATACAATAGCTACTGCTTCCCCTATATCTACTAGTTACATCCTCACTTAGCTGTAATAAACTTGTAAAACACTATTTCCTTTGCATAAAACTGTGTTGACTTTATCTGATCATACTATGCCTGAATACATTGCTAATACTGCTTTAGTAATAGATTCCAGCACTTTCCTGATGACAGATGTCAGGCCAGCTGGTCTGTTTGCTCTCTGCCACCTTTCTTGAATATGGGTGTTGTACTTGCTGACTTTCTATCTGCTGGGATCATTCCAAAAGCTGAGAATTTACAAAAATCACTGCCAGTGCATCCAATATCTCTGTAGCCCTTCAAACCTTAAGATGCAAGCAATCAGGTCCTGGGGATTTGTCAGATTTTAGTCCCTTAAATTTTTTTGGTACTTTATTGCTGCTGATATTAATTACCTTAATTTTATCACTTTTTAGTTTCTAGGTTACCTTCTCTCTTTGGTATGAAACTTGCGTCTTCTACTGTGAAGACAGACACAAAATATGTCAATTATCTCTAATCCCCATGATAACTTCTCCTCTCTGCTTCTAAGGGACCAATATTTATATTAACTACTCTCTTCCTTTTGCTATGTCTGTAAAAGCTCTTGCAAACAGTCTTTATATTCCTGGCTAATTTACTCTCATTCTGTTTTTTGCAGGGCTCCTGTACGCTCCCAGTGCTCAGACCTATTACTATTTTTTGCAACATTATAAGCTTCTTTAAATTTATTACTATCCTTAACCTCCGCTAGTAAGCTGAAGATAGATATTTCTTTCTGAGTTCTTTTTTTCACAAAATATTTTTTGATTGAACATTCTGAATAGTTTCTCTGAAGCTCTCCCTGGAGTTAAGGACTGGGAGGAGCTTGCTCTAATCACTCAATGGCGACAATGTGTCTACTAGCTACATGATACCTCAAGTCCTAATGCCTTAACAATCAGATAGAGTGATGACAAGAATGGAAGGAAATCCTTCACTCTGGATCCCTTACAGATGTACTGCTCCATGTGCCTAAAGGTTCTTCCCCACCCCCCACCACACTCTAAAGCCCTCTCCCCTCCACCTCACTCCTCCCAAGCTCCTCTCACCCCTCCCCTCTTTTATTTTCTCTATGTTCTTTGTCTTCAGCTCTGACAAAGGGTCATCCAGATTCATAACATTATCTGTACTCACTCTCCATAGATGCTGTCAGACCTGCTCACATTTCCAGTATTTTTTTTATTTTGAAAATTAGAGTGGATATTGTATCAAATTTACAATCCATGCAAAGAAGCAGTTAGTGATGACTGTCAAAGCAGACTCACTCTAGCTTCTGTTAGGGTGAATTTGAATCCCAATAGCAAATTTGCACTGCAAATTTCTCAGTCTGCAATAAACTATGTTTCACACCATTACTAAGCTTCAAATATAAATTCACCTGCAGACACAGGAAAAAATACGGTAACATCCTTAAATGTTCTTGACTTGATGCACATACCCGGAATACATTGGACGACAGTGTATTATGAACTGCATCCAGCTGGGCATTGTACAGTAAAGCCTTCAGGTCAGCTCCAGTAAAGTATTCAGTCATAGCGGCTATTTGTTGGAAGTCAACATCATCTCCTAAGGGTAAGGAATGGCTCAAAGCTTTCAAAATCTCATAGCGTGCTTCCTGAAGTGGGAAAGGAAAAATGTGAAACGTCTTTTGTTTTCAACATGAACATATTCAAAAATTCAGCTACAAATGCAATCTATTAGAATACCCTGTTGAAATGTGGACTTTGAGCATTAAGTGATCACAAGGTAAATTTGTAAAAAACTTGGATAATGTATATTTTGCATTCTTATTTTCAATGGAAGCCCCTCCTTATGTCAAGTTCAGATCACAAACAGAGAAGTACCACTGCAGTACCCCAATGTTTTGAACGCCAGGTGTATGATATAAGTAAAATGTAAATCAATGTCTGTCTGTTTTTGATATTTGGAATAGTATGAATCAGGAGATAGAACTGAAAAATACATGAAAAGGAGGACATGAAAAAAATGAGTTTTTTCCCTTCCCAATTACTCTAATTGAGTTATAGCAGAATGTTCAAGTTAATTACATTTATTAAATTTTTATCTGTTCAGTGTGCATCGTATTCTGAGGGGAGAAGGAGCAAAAATGCAGCAGAATCTCTCTTGAGGTAGCTCCAAAGTAACTGAACTAGCAATGATAGCTCAGATGAAGAAAATCTTTGACAGTTTTGATGCACCAAAATTTGCACGACGTAGGTCTGTACCTAGAGCACTATTGATTGAACAGCCAGCTTAGCTTATTTATTGAACCTAAGAATTCAACACTAGAAGACTCGAATTCTTCTTAAACAGCCCCAATCAACTTATTTGTTAAGCTAGAAAAGCAGCAGTTCCAGGAGGTTGCACAGGATCACTGGTTAAACACTTGGAGCATTCTTGCGCATTGTTGGCTTTAAGCTTTGGCTCTGCTAAACACTGTGCATATGTTCACTTGACTTATGCATGCCAGATCTATTTCTACAGGAACAAAATGTACATTCCATCTTGGGCAAAAGAACCTTTACAGATGGATGTACAACTCTCAGTAGCTTGCTCCATTGTCTTGAACATGAAAAATTGACTAAATATCTGAAGCGACACAGTAGTAGTGATCAGCACCGTTGCCTCACAGCACCAGGAACCCAGGTTTGATTCATGGCTTGGGTCACTGTCTGCGTGGAATTTGCATGTTTTTCCCAAATCTGCATAGGTTTCCTCCTGGTGCTCTGGTTTCCTCCCACATTCTGAAAGACGTGCTGGTTGGGTGCGTTGACCTGAACAGGTGCCGGACTGTGGCGACTAGGGGAATTTCACAGTAACATCATTGCAGTGGTAATGTAAGCCTTGCTTGTGACTAATAAACAAACCTTTTTTTTAAAGATTTGAACTTTCTGATCAAGTTTTATTTTCTAAATAAATCAATAAATAATTAAACTCAAAATACCTCATTTTTATAAATAAATTTATTGCACTGACTACACACTAGAAACTATAGTCTCAATACCTGATCCGGAGGAGGGCAGTACACAGATTTATCTAGACGACCTGGCCTCAAGAGAGCAGGGTCAATCAAATCGGGGCGACTTGTGGCAGCCAACACATAAACCCCTGTAGGCAACATTGTTGGGTAATTATTAGATAATTTCTATTTGGCTTGATCACAGAAGAAAACTCTTGGAAGCGAGCAGTCTGAAATAGTACTTTTAAAAAAAAAATCCTCCCGCATTTTCTTTAATAAATATCCCAATTTGAGAGTCCATAATAGTTCAATCACCATTTGCTCAACTAAATAATGAAGAAGGTGTACTTTGATAAGATCTATCACTGATGGCTCATTGGAATGAATCTACTTACAAGCATTGGCCTTTGGTTTCAATTTGAATTGAAAATAAACCAGTATGTTTTAGTTTTAGACAAACAGCATACCCACTGACCGATGAAGAGAAGCTCTCAAAGTCCAAATAATGAAAAAAAATGCAATTATATTGTGTCTGCTGCAATACAGAACATTCTAAAACACCTTACAGTTCATCAAGTGCTTTTGAAATAATGCAGGAAACATGGCAGCCAATTTGCACACTGCTACCTTACAAACCACAAATTTGAAACGTAGCAGTGTGACAAGAACCAGATCATCTGTTTTCAATAATGTACTTTGAGGGATAAATATTCATATAGTGCCATGCAATCTTTTCTGATCCAAAAGATGTACCTCCACTACTGCAGTTTCAGTATTGTACGAGAGTGCCAGTCTAGATCAGAAGCTGACTCTGAGACAGTGCAGGAGAGTGATTTGCTTCCATCACCAATTGTAATACACATGCCATAGCCTCCAGAAAAGCATCCTCTGAAAAAGTTCTGCCTAAAACCCGTTATTAAGTCTCTTACATCTAATCTTACCTATGCCCCTTAATCAATGAAGATCCCTCAATTACTGGAAACAGTTTGTTTCTAGCCAGAGTCCCATCCCATCATAACTTTGAACATCTTTATTAAATCACCCATAGTTTTCAATACCTTGTAAACCTTCTACTCCATCCAGTTGTGTGAGTAGTTGATTAACAACTCTGTCAGTTACACCAGTGTTATCATGTCCACGGCGAGGTGCAATGGAATCAAATTCATCGAAGAAAAGAATGCAAGGTTTAGCTGCCTGTGCCCTGGAGATTAAAGTACATTATACAGAAAGAATTGTGTTATTCTTTAGAATTCGTATTTTCTAAGATCACTTCAAGATTACTGACATATTTTATCTATTTGTGACAATTTAGTACTTATAAGTGTGGTTAGTACAGTGTTTGCACACATAGTTGTTAAAAAAAAAACTTTGTATCTAACACAATCCAGCACAGCTGAAAAGTGACATGCTTGGTAAAACTCCTTCAAGCACTACAGCAAAGATATGCCCATTTTTCCAGTATCATGGCATTTCCAAACACATTTCCAAACATGGTTACATAAAAGCCAGTACATAAAAGTCCCCATCTGCATCAGCTCAATTGGAGAGCTTCTTCAGTCAGAGCTGAGATCACTTCAGCACCATCATTGGCTGTCTGGGCCCAGAGAAGAACAGGTTGTGTAGGACAGAGGTCTGGGCCCTTCAAAATATCTGCCTCAGGCCACTCCATTCCCTTGCTCCTGGGTTCTCAATGCCCTGCGCCCATCCCCCAGCCCTTCTGTAACTTCGGGTTCCAGTTCTCATCTCACCACCAAGTAGGTTAGGGAACAAAATCCATCTTTTGGCCCGCAACCTCCCTGGACAATTTTCTCTGCTTGGACAGAGATTTCTCTAGGTTTTAAGAAACCCCCAAGTCTAAAACTAACGTAGAAGCAGAGGCTAAAAGGAATTTATGGAATCAAGGATGTTACATAAGCAATTTTATCCCCCTTTCTCTGTTGATGCAGCCATCATGCCAGAGAAATGTGAAATGAAATATGAGGAAGAAATTTAGGAAAGTTTTTTTTTGTCAATTCTCATTAGGAAATCACCTAATGACAGTAATCAACATATTCGGTCAGATACCACATACTTGCTGAAAACATCTCGAATTGCTTGTTCACTTGCACCAATATATTTGCTCAGCAGTTCTGGACCCTATAGGGAAAAAAAAGCTGGAAATTATTTCAGTTGGTTTAATTCAATTAGCTATTTTATATTGTTCAGATCCTAATGACACACAATTCATCAACTGATGGTTCAGGAAGGGAATCTTTACCTAACACTAATTGTGCTCAGAAGCACGTACTCAAACTTTTAAGGAAGTGGGGGGGAAGCACTTGACCTCCATTTTGATATTTAAACAATATCAATAATTTCTAAATTGCTAAAACTTATACATTATTGGCACACGGCAGAAGATGCAATGCAGCAACTCACCCAGGCATCTTTAAAATCAGCTCCCAAACCCAAGAATTCTACCATCTAAAAGAATAAGGGTAGCAAATGCATGGGAGTACTATCGCTTGCAAGTTCCCCTCCAAGATACATAGCTTCCAAGTTTGGAATTATATCATCTTTCCTTCACCACCGATGGGGTCATAATGTCAAAGCTCCCTCCCTAACTGCTCTGTGGGTGTACCCACAGCACAAGGATGGCAGTAGTTCAAAAAGGCATCTCGTCATCAAAAGTAATTAGATATGGGTAATAAATGTTGGCCCAGACACTGGTGACCACATCCTTTGAGCAAATAGGAAAAAAACAGAAATCTGTCCCAAAGCACTTTAGAGAGGCTTAAACAAAAAGAGCCTAGATGCATGGACCAAACATTTTCACTAAGAGGTGGCTTTTAAGGACAGCCTTAATGGATGAGAGAGATGAAAGATTTTGAGACAGAACTCCATAGTGCACACCCATGGCATCTTAAAACATTCTTCCTTCATATCCAAGAGGTTGGAATCAGTGTAAAAAGTATTCAGGGAAGAGAGAGATGTATTGGTGGAGAATATAGGGATGGGGAAGTACAAAGCCATCAAGGGATCTGAACATAAGTAAATTAAATTTATTTAATTTAAATCTATTTTGTGCCGGCTTTCACCGTGAATGCAAATGGCCACACGGATGTAAAATCTCTTAGGAATTGGAAAAAAGGTTCTCACTGCTGAGATAGTTTTCCGATTTGCCCCATCCCTTGCCAGTGATGTAATAAGGTTTCCACCCAAAAAGAGTCGGAATCTTATTTTCATATATTTAAATATTATTAAACGTGTGGTATTTCCCCACATTTGGAACTCCCCCTTCGCCAACGTAAATATAGCTCCCTAGGGAGAGGAACATACTTTGGTAGTGCCCTGGCTGGGGAGATCTATGTAGGGGTGGGGGTTCCCCTTATGTGTGGGGGCGGGGCATTATCCTGGTGCTTGTCCAAATCGGGATGGGGGTTTTAAGCACACATTGGAAAAAAGGACTCTCCAATCTCTGTGGAGCCTGCCTTGCCTGTTTTATCAGTCCCCACCACCCAGCGTGGATTATGCCTCCAGGTTCTTTTGTGCACAAGGTGCCAGATTAACTGGAGAGGAACCCCAATTGTGCAGTTGGAGAACTGCACATCTGTTTTCTCACCTCAGCTAGCAGTCTGAGTGCAAAATTCTGCCCAAGGGCTTTACAGGCTTGGATTTCTTAATTGGCGCTTTGGATAGCACAGTCAACAATTTGATTCATCAACTGCTGCAGTTCTTATTCCTTGATTATTGTTTAATTGTGGCTATTTGTCATTCAACTTGGAAATTAAAGAAACAATCAAAGTAATATAAAATGCTCTAAGCAAGCCAGAAAAGTAAAGTAAAAACATCACCTGTGGCTAGACCATCAATATATATTATCTCAAAATTATATTAGTGGCATTAAGAATCAGAAATGTTATGCACATAGGTACGATATTTCCATGAACTTGGTTTAAAGTCACTAGAGAGAATATTCAATTGCACCTTCATAACAGTCATCATACCTTAATACTAATAAAGTTCAATCCACTTTCTCTGGTGATGACGCCTGCTAATAATGTCTTTCCAGTTCCTGGTGCCCCATACAACAGGATTCCAGATCGCTGGCGTATAGGTAGTTTTGCAAATAGCTGAGGGTACTGAAAGGATAAAATGACATGACATTACACATGAATCCATGAACTTCAAAAATACATCACTTATTTGCTTCATATACTTTAATTTATTCATTGCTCTAGAGAAAAAATAATTCTGCACTCCTGTCAAATTATCTTTTCATGCTTGACTGCAAGATTCTTCTGAGTACCTTTATGAAACAGGCTACCTAATTCACACTGCACAGGTCACAATTCAAGATATATTTTCAGATGAATGATTTAATGTTCAGTTTGTGCTCTGATAATCTTTCATTGAATTTTCTCTCCGCCTTCAGTGATCACTCTGCCATTGCTGAACTAGAATGGCTTGTAGTCCACCAATGCTTCAAATTTAATATGCTCACCGATGTTCAAAATTTCTGTTATTTCCTCCAGCTCTTGAGAGCTCTGTGTTCCCCCAGTGTTGGCCTCTTGGGCATCCTCAACATTTTTCAATCCAGCTTCAGCAGCTTTTAGCAACCTGGCCCTAAGCACTGGATTCCTCCTGAAAGCGCTCTTTAAGGTGACACTTAAATTTACGTCTTTGATAATTTATGGTTTGATAATTTATCTTTCTCATTCTTGAAGTGCCTTTGGATGTTTTATTACCTTAAAAGCGCTGTATAATGCAAGATATTGTTGCCATCACCAAATCCGTTTAAATTAGTAAGTCCTACATTATCCAATTCAGTGCATGGTGACACAGTGGTTAGCACTGCTGCCTCACAGCACCAGGGGCCCAGATTCAATTCCCAGCTTGGGTCACTGTTTGTACAGACTCCATACATTCTCCCCATGTCTGCGTGGGTTTCCTCCACATGCTCCGGTTTCTTCCCACAGTCCAAAAAACGTGCTGGTTAGGTGCATCGGCCATGCTAAATTCTCCCTCAATGCACCTGAACAGGTGCCAGAGTGTGGCAGCTAGGGATTTTCACAGTAACTTCATTGCAGTGTTAATATAAGCCTGCCTGTGACACGAATAAAACTTAAACTAAGTGCTATGAAGTAGAAATGTGGTTATGAAGCTAACAGAACAATTTCATCTTTGAATTTTGTTTACTTGTAGTTGAAGCACAACAGTTTTTTCTTGTCTACACAATTTTATTTTACATTCTCAATTTATTCAAAGTATTCAACGCGGAGTAATAGTAAGCAAAGCATACACAGACAATAGAGACAAAGTATACCAATAAAAGTATCTCTCAAATTTTCACATTTCTAGGGCAATTCTGTTATAACCCATTGTTACTCCCTGCCAAAACCCTTGTTCGTGCCTTTGCCACTTTCAGACTTAACTAATTTGATGTTATCAGGTCAGCCTTGCATCCTTCATAAACCGCAGCTCATCTATCTCCCCTGCGCTCAGTGAGCTGCATTGAAGCCTGGTTTCACAATACCTCAAAATAAATTCTCATTTCCTTAATCAAATTCTTTCATGACCTAACCCCTCCCCACAATCCTCTGGGAACTGTGTATTCCTTGACTGGTCTTCTGCACATTCAAAATCACTCTGCTTAGCCATTAGTGATGAAGCCATCAGCCATCTAGGACTTAAGTTCTAGAATTCCCGCCCTATATCTCCACCCTACTTACCTTTCTTCATTTGAGACCCAACTTAAAACCCTGACAAACTTTTGGTTACTCTCTTAATACAATTCCATCTTTGCCTTGGTGTTTGCCCAAAAGACAACTTACAACACCTTCAATATAGAAAAACATTGCACCAATGAAAGCTGTTTGTTTGAGGAGCAGCATCACAAATTTATACTTACATATGTTGCATTCTCAGTGCTCAACAGAAACGAGATAAAATGCAACCACATCCTATTACTGATTAAGTGAGTGATTTAAACAAATTAAAGCAACAGGCTTCTTGGCTTTCAAATTTCTCTGAAATTTAACAAAACAAAGCTTTACAGTCCATTACCAATCTCCAATTGGACAGGAAACATTGGCAGCATTTTTACTTTTGAATAACATACATCAAATATATTCCCCTATCCTTAGTCCAACCTTAAATAAAAAATTATTTTACTTCACAACAGTTTTATTTCATACCTTGACAGATAATTGTATAGTATCCATAAGAATCTGTTTAACTTCATGTAGCCCTCCCACTTTATCCCAACCCAAATCTTTTGGTTTGTCTAACTTGGCATTTCTTAGCGAAGTAGGTATAAATCCCTCGAGAGCCTGCTGGAAGTCCAATGTTGTCAAATATAGTCCTGCAAATAGAAAAATTACAAAATGCTTGTTTACGGAGTTTGCATGTAATAGTTTATCTTCAATCTGGCAGAGGATGTGAATTTGCCAATCAATTAAATGGTACTTATTCCCTACTGGATTCAAACTGTTTACTACCACCTTTATACAGGTACTGGAGGGGAATTAGCTTTTGTCATTATAGGATGTGTTCTCTTCTTAGACGAATTGTAGGCAAAACTGGCCCTAAGTGAAACTTTTTTTATCGCATATCATTTAAATTAAAAGTTACAGAAATTAAATAAACTGATTTACTAGAGAGAGAGGGATCAAAAGCTGGTCCCAATACAGACTTGATCTTGAACTTGCACAGGATTCAACTGAATTAAACATGACTTCTCATCTGTGTTATGAAAGAGCTGGCCACACATAGTCTTCAACTTTCATAAACAATTAATAGATGTGTGACCGTGAAAAACTTGTTTATGACAAAAACTATTCTCAAATAGTCAGTTTCTAAGCTCATACCAGAATTCCCAACTGAACTTTAAAATGTGGCCAAGTTAGCTTTAAATCTTAGCATAGTTAGCTACATAGCATAAATACCTTAAAATTAAGTCATTTAGCTAAAGCAAACTATATGAAGGATCCCACAGTCATGCAGTTCATTTCTCGGAATACATATTACTCCAGAGCTGAACATGATTTATTACTTTTTGAAACTAAATTTAAATTATAACCCTTTGAGTTTCCATGATAAGTTTATCTTAAGAGCATATATTCCCTGTTCCGTCAAAATATTTCTGTGGCACATGCGATGATTTGTGCTTTTGAATGTCAGTCCAAAACATCACGTCAAAGTTTGGGCAGGTTAATTTTTAAAAGTTTTTGAATCTAGGAATGACACCAGAGGAGACCATTCAGCCCACTGTGCCCATGGCATTTCTTTTAAAGAGCTGTCATTTAGGACCACTTCCTTCTTCTTTCCCATTGGCCTGCAAATTTTCTCCTTTAAGTATTTACCCAATATCCCTTTGCAAGTTATTATTGAATCTGCTTCCACCACCCTTTCAGGCAGTGTAATACAGATCATGATTTATTGTGTTAAAAAAATTCTCATCTTGCTTCTGGTTCTTTTGCCAATTACCTTAAATCTGTTTCCTCTAGTTACTGACCTATCTACACTACGAAGGATTCCTTCTTGTTTACTCTATTAAAACCATTCATAATTCGGAACAGCTCAATCACATCATCCTTTAACCTTTGCTGCTTTAAGAGAAGCCACAGCTTCTCTAATTTCACATTACTGCAGACCTACATCCTCGATATAATTTTATAATATTTCTTCCGCATCCTCTCAAAGGCTTTAATATCCTTCCTAAAATGTAGTGCCCAGGACTGAACAAAATGCTAGTCAACTCAGCACACAATGAGAGTATTAAACTTTCTTGCTCTGTAAGGGTCAACTAGTCGTTAATGATCACTTGGGAAGTGTAACACACAGATATGTGTGCACAGATTTAGGTCCAGGTACTTTTGATGGCCTTAGATCAAACAGTGGTGGATGGATGAGGATCCTAGAGTATAATGGAGACAGAGAAAGGAATGAAGTGAGAGAAGAGACACTAAAAAGAAAGAGGTTACAAGACTGAAAAAGAGAACACAAGGATTACAGAGCAACAGGTTTACATGGGCAGGTTTATATCTTCCAAACAGGAAGTAAAGTTCTGATACAAGTAGTACAGCCAGCTATGTTTTTTTGCAATATAGTATAAATATTCAGTGGGTACGATCTTGCGACCATGTCCCGCCCATCATTCAGCAGGGCGAGATGGTAAGATAGGCTGAGAGGTAAAAAATTGAGTTCTCTCCTGACTTCTCTCCTCCTCCAGTCATACCAGCCCTGTTTTGCTAGTAAAATCCACTTCGCACCCTTAATTTCAAAGTCTCGGACACTATGGCCGGGCTCACTTGAATTTACCTGCCAGCTTTTTGAGTTTCACACTGGTGAGAATCACAAGTGGTCTCAAAAATGTGCTGGGACAGTGTCAAGGCGATGGGGTCTGAGTGAGGGTGTAGCCAATGATTGGGGGGGGTGGGGGGGGGGGTTAGAGAGCAGGGTTGGGGGAGAGAGAGGGTGGGGGAGGGAGAGAGAGAGACACAGAGAGAGAGAGAGAGAGACAGAGAGACAGAGACAGAGAGAGAGAGAGACAGAGAGAGAGAGAGACAGAGAGAGAGAGAGAGAGAGAGAGACACAGAGACAGAGAGAGAGACAGAGAGAGAGAGACAGAGAGAGAGAGAGACAGAGAGAGAGAGAGACAGAGAGAGAGAGAGAGAGAGAGAGAGAGACAGAGAGAGAGAGAGACAGAGACAGACAGACAGAGAGACAGAGAGAGACAGACAGACAGAGAGACAGAGAGAGAGAGAGAGACAGACAGAGAGAGAGACAGACAGACAGAGAGAGAGACAGACAGACAGAGAGAGAGAGACAGACAGACAGAGAGAGACAAAGAGAGAGAGAGAGACAAAGAGAGAGAGAGAGACAAAGAGAGAGAGAGAGACAAAGAGAGAGAGAGAGACAAAGAGAGAGAGAGAGACAAAGAGAGAGAGAGAGAGAGACAAAGAGAGAGAGAGACAAAGAGAGAGAGAGACAAAGAGAGAGAGAGAGACAAAGAGAGAGAGAGAGAGACAAAGAGACAAAGAGAGAGAGAGACAAAGAGAGAGAGAGACAAAGAGAGAGAGAGAGACAAAGAGAGAGAGAGAGACAAAGAGAGAGAGAGAGACAAAGAGAGAGAGAGAGACAAAGAGAGAGAGAGAGACAAAGGAGAGAGAGAGAGACAAAGAGAGAGAGAGAGACAAGAGAGAGAGAGAGACAAAGAGAGAGAGAGAGACAAAGAGAGAGAGAGAGACAAAGAGACAAAGAGAGAGAGAGACAAAGAGAGAGAGAGACAAAGAGAGAGAGAGACAAAGAGAGAGAGAGAGACAGAGAGAGAGAGAGAGACAAAGAGAGAGAGAGAGAGACAAAGAGAGAGAGAGAGAGACAAAGAGAGAGAGAGAGACAGAGAGAGAGAGAGAGACAAGAGAGAGAGAGAGAGAGACAAAGAGAGAGAGAGAGACAGAGAGAGAGAGAGAGAGACAAAGAGAGAGAGAGAGAGAGAGAAGAGAGAAGAGACAGAGAGACAGAGACAGAGAGACAGAGACAGAGAGACAGAGACAGAGAGACAGAGACGAGAGACAGAGACAGAGAGACAGAGACAGAGAGAGAGAGAGAAACAGAAAGAGAAGGGGTGGGGGGACGGGAACTCTGCAGGGTGATGTGGCGGGGGTAGTGAGGGGAGGGGGGAATTCTGCAGTCGGAGGTGATCATCCGGAAGTGTTGAGGGGAGTCTCTGCAGAGTGATGATCAGCATGGGCACGGTATGTGGGTGATGTCCCTGG